>NC_140087.1:79274297-79944297 GCF_964237585.1 Gallinula chloropus | reverse complement strand
TCTCCTCTCCTCTCCTCTCCTCTCCTCTCCTCTCCTCTCCTCTCCTCTCCTCTCCTCTCCTCTCCTCTCCTCTCCTCTCCTCTCCTCTCCTCTCCTCTCCTCTCCTCTCCTCTCCTCTCCTCTCCTCTCCTCTCCTCTCCTCTCCTCTCCTCTCCTCTCCTCTCCTCTCCTCTCCCTCTCTTCTTCTCTTTTTCAGCAATTTCTTGCTTTCTCTTTCATCATCTTTCTTTCTTCTTCTCCCTCCTCTCTTTCACTCTCTTTCTCCCCTTCTTGGTATTATTAAAAATAGAAAGAAAAAGAGGAGAACATTTAATTTGAACAAATGTTTCAAGCAAAAAACATACTTCTCCAATCCTTAAATAACATTCCTTGCCTAAGACAGATGTGTTTGTCATTATGGTTGATTCATAACAAAGAATACAAGCATGTCACTGTAACTATTCCAGCAAAAAATATCCCATAAATGTCTATACAGTGTTACAAGTCTTATTTAGGAGAGCATATTGGAAAAAAACCTGGACTCCGTAGTTTACCTTTTCTTCCACTGAATTTAATTTTCAGACTCCTACTGATGTAATCAAGAGTGGAGTAAAGCCAGGTCTCAGTGACTTTGTAAACACCACATTATGTTATGTGTTCAGCCAACAATTCAATTTGCAGTGGTGCAGCACAACAGGAGGGCTCTGAGGGTTGCTCATGGAGCTGCTGTTACCTAAAGGGCCCAGAGCTCTGCTCATGGTGCTTGGTCAGCGTGGGTATCACACACTTGTGTTCGGTCACCTTCCCAAACCCTTTAAATTGCCCTTTCGCTTTTTATGTGTTTTGCAGTTGTGCTTTTTATAAAAAAAACCCAAACTTTAAAAAAGTTTGATTCTGCTTAAATAGTAAGATCAAGAAGTATAATTGTATTGAGTTACTTAAGTAAAATGTTTAGCTCAAGGCTCTTGGACGATGGCAACAGTTGGTTTTGTTTTTCATTAAAATCTGTGCTGGTTTATATTCCTCATGGTTTACTAAAGGTAGTGTTTCTGAAGTTTTGGTGGGGAGAGAGGAGAACTTCATGCCCAGCTCTGGTTATGGCTAAACCAGGTCAAAAGTTTCCCTCTGGCCTGTTACCTAGCAAGAAGTTGGTCTTTGGAGGAATTTGGGAAGGAGGCCTTTCTTTTTTCAGCATCCACTGCCTTGGATACATTTTCACCCCCTCAAATCAGAAAGTCTTTGCCTGGAGAAGGCTGTATGCCTCCCCTTCTCTGGCTGAACTCTATCCTCTGCTCTCCATCATGCAGCAACTCAGCCATCTGCTGAGGATCCTTCTTATTCAACCTGCCTCCCTGGCACTGTAGGTCAGCCTGTGCTGCTCCCTTGTCACTAGCAAAGTTGCGGTGCAGAGCTCATCTTCCCACTCCCCTGCCTCCTGAGGCACAAGAAGGAGGATTTGGCCTTCTACCAGCTGCAGTTTAATTGATTCGTTATTTATTACAGTGTCCATTGCAGAGGGTTCATTATATAGTGTTTGTCTTGGGCTTCTGTCTGAGACACATCAGAGGTATTTCCAGTGAAACCAGTGTGCTGCTCGGCTAGAAAATTGTTGCCATCTCAATTCTGACTGTTTGCAGGCAGAATTTATAGTGAGGTACACTCAGAAACTGTTTATTTGAGTGTATGAATTTGGAAAACATAGGAAAATTGTGTAGGGTATTTGGAGAAAAAATAAGCAGACTGGTAAAGATATTACAGTCTTATCTTTGATAATAAATCTGGTTTACTTTAAGTTTGGTACACAGGATAGTGTTCAGCTCTTTTCAAATGACTTATTCAGAGCTGACTTTGCATAGAGCTGAATTTTATCCCTTTCTTCCCATTACCAGGTTATTGTTTGGTCATGTCATTATTGTTATCTTTCCTGATTGATTCCCTATCTATCTGGTGGTTCTGCATTATTTACTTTCTTGAGTTTTGTGGCCTTTCACTTTACTTTTCACAGTTTTTTAAATCTTTTGTCCTATTTGAATTAACCTTGAGGTGGAATTTTTACAATAAACTACTAAAGAAAAATCTGAATTTTCAGTAGCTGGCAGTTTCTTTAATTCTGATTTAACCCTTCCCAGTGATTGATCAGGAATTAATCTTTGTTTGGAATAAGTTTATTGAAGACTGATCTTTGGTAGCCACTAAGCTGTTTGCAAATAAAAGGGAGGTGTTTTAAGTGACCTCATTGAAGAAAGGGCAACAGGTGGATTTATTCTCAGGTTTGCATGACTTTAAAGGGTAAACATGGAGCTTCAGCCAACTCTGCATTTTAAAGAGCACTTCCCTGGGGCTTATGTGTGTTTGTTTGGTAGGTACACTCCAGGTTGAAACAGAACCACTATTGACCGTTGCTGAAGGGCCTTGTAACTTACTAAATAACTTTCTGACATTTGAATGATTAATATTTGCTGGGAAAAGGTAGATGGTTAAATTAATTCTCTGGTTTGCATTGTCCAGTTCCTGATCTTATGGATATATGCTTGTCTGGCCATCACTAAACCCATTCCTCTTTCTCATTCTTCTGTTATTTGTTTTCCTGCCTTGTCTCATTTGTTTTTAAGTCTTATGGGATACTGTCCATTAAGCACTTGTCATCAACAACTTGTATTATGAGGTTCCTATTTCAGTTGGTGACACTAAATTATGAGCAGTTAATGTCATTGTAGTATTAGCCTGTTTTCTCCAGTGTAAGATATGTATTTTCTGTCTTGTACAACAACAACAAATAGTAGTGTGAGTACTTGTATTACTGGACACAGACACATGCACGTACATTCAGCAACAGCCTGCTCCTTGGGCTGTATTAAGATAACAGACTTATGTGGCCTCCCCTACAGAAAACTCAACACATTTTAAAGTTTGTATTTGCCAGGGAGTTAAAACTGACTTATGCAAGTAAAAGTTGGTGCTGGAACTGGTACCTCAGTTGGTACTGGAAATGGTACTGTTCTCAGAGGGGCTTGACTGCCCTGATGACTACAGTTGCTGGCAAACCTCCTTTTAACTTCACTGGGACCAGGATTTCATCCACGTTTTGTAATTTCTATAAAGAAAAACTATTGGCCATGCATGTATCTGGGAGCAAAATGTAGTTATCAGCACCTAGCATTTAAAAAACATTTAATGCACTGAAAAATGGTATTACAATTTCAGTAGAGAAACAATTTAAGTAAACAATAACAGTCTTTCACTGTGTTTATCTAAGCTATGCCATAGATTGAAGAATTGCATACAGTTTTTTCATGGCTAACTTGTTGGCCTGAGTAACAATTGAGGCTTTGAAGCAACACAAATGATTCTGACCTTTTGCTTAGATTTGGGGTCACTGTAGAAAGGGAATTTTATAAGCCACCTACACATGATTTCCGCCTGGAATTGGTGAGAGAATCTTTCTGGATTACTGGCATTTCAAACCCATGAAGCACGAGACAGGAACTGCTTTGTGTGGCATTCTCACATCAAGACTGGTAACCATAAATCAAGATGGATGTATATCTGAATGACTTGCTATAGATCAGCCACAAGATCTGGGCTGGAGGCAGTGACCACTAAGAGAAGTGCTTTGGCCTACATTATTCAGAAGGTCAGGTCTGAAGATGGTGATGCTTTCTCAAAAGGCTGGGAATCGTTACATGGTTTATTACTCTGTGCAATGAAAGTGCACATGAAACCAAAGATTTTTAATTGCTAGTGATTTATTTTCAACAGCAGTGATCATTGTGACCTCCCAAAGTTTGATAATTATTCTGAAGAAAAAAAATCCTTCATCTTTGAGAAGCACAATGTTCTGACTAGTTCATCTTTATGTTGGCAGCGATCCCATGTTAGAGTGAGTCCCCTGAAAGGCAACCAAATCGTCCACCACAGACAGCTACGATGAATAACGTGCCGTGTTTGCACAAATTCATTGCTTACAGTATCCCACACAATCCCAGTATCCCACACAATCCCAGTATCCCATGCAATCCCAGTATCCCATACAATCCCAGCATCCTGCAACTTGCGGTGCATTTGGGTTTTATTTGATTTTGACAAGCTATTATTGCCATTCAGCAAAATTAATCCTTGAGAGCAAGGGATACTTTGTCAAGTCAAGCAGAGTAGGAGTCTGCTTTGCTCATTCTGGAGTAATTGTAACAAAAACCTTGGGTAAGCCACTTCCATGAACAGAACGGGGAACCTGGTTGACAGGTGCTGGTCCGAGCTCTGTTACTGACCTGTAGACATGTAACCTCATTTAGTAGTTGCTTCCTTTTCCTTCCTTCCTTTTGCCCTGTTTGCCCACCTACCCCCAAAGCAGAGCTGTTTTCTGTTTATTTGTACTGTTCTGAACAGAAGAGTGCTTCTCTGTGTCCCAGGTGTAGAATAGGTCCAAAGACAATCCTCAAGATATGCTGCCCAAGCCAGCAGCACGCATGGCACTCTACACAGCTGCACACTGTGTAGGTTAGCACGTGGCTCCACAGCCTGGACCTCTTTGCGCAGCAGGCTGGGGGAAAGGAGGATCATTTGAGATGGGGCATCCTCTGTTTGTGTCTGCACCAAAGGGCTGTGTGCTACTGCAAAATTGTATCGTTACTGTTATTTCTAGTGCTGGCCAAGCTCGTGCAGCACTTCTGAACTTGTTTACTGCCTTTCCCTAAAATAGAGTAGTAGGTAAATCCCTGTGTTGCTTCCAGAACAAGGAGGCACAACTTTGTCAGACCTCTGGCATGGAGAACTTGGTGGAGGGTTATTAGTATGACATTAACCTGTGGGAAACAGCTTAGGAGGCTCTGAATCACCAAAGCAACCACTCATTTTTTAAATTTAAAATTATATACAGTGCCCTCTGAATACAAGTATACAAATGTTTATCAATTCTTTTAATTAAATATATCTTTCTTAATTTAACAAGCTTTGATCAGCAGGGTAGTGATAAATGCATAGAATTTCACACTCCTGACAGGCATGTTTAAAATGAAGGAAGGGAGGGAAGAAAAAAAAAAAAAAAAGGCAACAGAGCTCCCTAAATGGTAATTCAACTTAATTTTTTAACAGGACTGTTTTGGTTTCAGAGTGATTCCATGACCTACAGCAATGATCAAAGTGGTGCTGTGGTGGTGAGTCTCATGTAGCTGGAGTACTATGGAGTGTGCTGCGGCAGCTCTGCAGTATTTAAACAATCTAGCAACCAGGTGCTTCATTTTCCTCTGTATCACGGCTGCCAGACCGACTGGATGCTCAGGTCCTTTAGCACAGTAGCCCACAGCTTATTCAGGACCATAGAGGTACAGAGAAGGAGTGACAGAAGAGAAAGAAAAGGGTTTTAGGTGTTTGAAAGATTGCTTAAATTTACCCTTTTGGGACATCAGTTCCAATACTTGTCGCTGGCCAGGATGGTTCCATATTGTTTAGATATTTTTTTGTCTGAGAGACTTGGGTTGACACTAGGAATGATGTCTTGTAAACAGAAAAGCAATTCCATTTCACACTAAAGGGAAGAGCTGGCTCCGTGTGCTTTGCATCTGCTAGATTAAAGCGCTGAGCTGGAGGACAATCTGTGGCATCACTAGCTTGGTACATATTATAAGCAATCCCCACAGTGGTGCTTATGTAATAGACTCCATAACCTTTGCAATCATTTCTCAGGGGAACGTTTCAAGACACAAAGACTGGGGAAATTCAGAGAAGCTGGTGTGTTTTCTCACTATACATGAAAACTAGTTTGATACTGGCATAGAATTGCTCCGTGCTTAGACCATTTATTAAAGTCTAGACGCAACATAAAAGCATGTAAATTGGTTCCAGTTGTCTCTAGTAAAAACTTTAGCTTGAGCTGGGAATTGATTGGTGAATCTCAGCGTAATTAAAATTGACTGTTGAAGTTTCTTGCACTTAATTGGTAACACTTTCTTTGGAAGTCAGTGAGTTATTCTTGCTGGATCATTTAAAGGAGTTTCTGTGTGTATGATCAGAACTCAAATGCAGTTTTATGGAGAGGTTTACAGTTATGTTCCACCCTGGTGGTCTTTCATCCTGTATCTTTCCTATTTAAGATTTATGCTGTCATTCACCACAGCCTAATTGTGTTTTGATAAAAATGAAACGATTGCTGACGCATTTCAGACTAGAAAGCTGGTGATTTTTGAAGCTTTCAGTAAGCTGATCTGAAATACTGTGCTGCTCAAAGTCCCTGTCTCTCTGCATGTCTTTATTTTTAATTCCAGCATTTGTTAGTCGGTTTTGTATGGATTCTGATAGACACCTATTACGACTCTCTGAGAGCCCTGCCAGCAGTGTGTTGTTCAGCGTGCCTAACAGCTGTCCCATGCAAACTTTTTCATTCTTTCTTTAGGAGAGGAAATGTGTGCAATGGTAATCCTCTGGTTTAGAGTTTTAAAAATTACATAGGTTTAAAATCATGCAGGTTGCTATATTTTATATTAAAGCCAGTTCAAGAAAGCACATTTTATCCTTTGAGCACCAGACAGCTAGGGTTGTAATGACTTTTAGCTCCTTACAGATATCCTTCCACAGTCTTGGTACAGACCCAATTCTGGAGGTTGGTGTTATTCAGGATGATATTACCGGACATACTTAGCTCTCTTTAAACATAAGCTGTCTTGTCCTGACTAGCCATGGACTTAATCACAGCATTAACTGCTCTCGTGAATCAGGCACTAGAGATACACTTAATTCTCCCCACAGTCTCATTATTTTTAGTGCATCACAGACAGTGCTTATCATTAGTAAAATGCAAAGGTGTCAGGGGATCATATGACATCCCCAGTTATGTGCACTTGTCCTGCTTTCAGCTGGGATAGTTAATTTTCTTTCTAGCTCCTGGTATTGTGCTATGCTTTGGATGTAGGATGAGAATAATGTTGGTAACTCAGAAATCCTTTTAGTTGTTGCTAGGTAGTTGCAGTGTTTACACTAAGTCAAGGACTCTTCAGCTTCCCACGCCCTGCCAGGTTCACAAGAATCTGGGAGAGCACAGCCAGGACAGCTGACCCAGACTGACCAAAGGGATATTCCCTGCCATAGGACGGCATGCTCAGTATATAAACTGGGGGAAACTAGCTGGGAGGTGGGATTGCTGCTTGGAAACAGTAATGGGTTTTTTTTGCAGGTGGTGAGCAATTGTATTTGTACATCACTTGCTTTATATATACATATTATTGTTGTCCTTTCTTATACTACTAAACTCTCTTCATCTCAGCCCATAAGGGTTTTTCCATTCTCCTTCCCCTTCCTTTGTGGAGGGAGGGGTGCACAAGTGGCTGCGTGGTGCTTAGTTACAGGCTGGGGTTAAACCACTACAGAAGGGTTGTCACCAACTAGCCTTAAGATCGGGAGCTTTCATGACAGTGATTGATGTCATGCAGAAAGGGCAGGAAGACATTCCATTTACTTGGCTGGAAGGTGATGCACTTACACAGCTGGAAATGGCTTTGGACAACACTGTTAGGTACTTGCCCACATCTTGTGAAGCATGCAGCATCCAATACAATGGGATAGAATTTATTGACTCTTGTTAGCTTGCCATCATAACCACAAAAAAAGAGGGTAATTAAATTTTTTGCACACCTTGGTATTGCTGCTAATGCATGCCTGTGTATATAAATATTTATCTTAAACACTTCCTGTGCCACCACAATGGGCTCAGCAGTGGTTTGCTAAAAAGGAGATGAAGCTCAGTGCTCCATGGAGCTGTGTAAAATGGAGCACACTGTCACCTGGACTGATGCCACAGTGTCCTGAGGTGAAGCTCTGAAAGTGCAAGAGGTGTTTAAGAATAACGTGCGGTGTGATTCCCAAGCCATTAAAATCAGTCTGTCTGCCACTGTGAGCCAAAGGCCTCTGGTAACAAAATTACAGAGCTGTGCAGATTAGGTCTGGACTTCAGGAATTATTTGCCTTGTGCTAAGGTTATAGCACACGTAGCAGCTATGTGTGCTATACCGTACTGTATTCCTTTCAAAGCCACAGAGCCAAATCTGAGCTCAGCTTTAGGCCACCAAACCACAGACACAAGATGACTTGAAAATATGTTTAAGTATTATATTTTGAGGTCTATAGGCCAATTACACAGACACAGTTGTCTTTCATTACTTTATTCAGCTTTAGCAAAATAATTTCTTTAGTAAGTTAGAATGCCATCTTAAAGGTAAGAAAGGGAACCCAGATATTCCCATGGACAAAATCTAGGCCTGTGATTTTAACAGTCCTGTCAAATGTACCAAGAGGGATTTCTCAATGAGATTTTTTTTCCAATCTTGCTTGTGCCATTGTAAGGTCATTCCCAGTGGCTGCCTCATGGTTGTCCTTTTCTGTACATATATATAGAATCATAGAATCATAGAATGAGGTGGGTTGGAAGGGATCTTTACAGATCATCTAGTCCAACCCTTACACACACACACACACACACACCAGACACATGCTTGCACACCTTTTTTTACAGCATTGAGCTGTTAAATTGTACTCAGAATGAGGGAATGTTTCAGCTCTGAAGTAACATAAAATTTGTGTGATAATATATGGGCATCCTTTACAATGACCTCTCCATTAATGTATGAGTGAAATGTTTTTGGCTTTAAAATCTAACCCTAGTAAATGAGAAGTTGAGTTCTCTTTGATTTGGCTATTTTCCTTACTTTTGACAGAGGATCAGTAGGAGAAAGTAGTGATGAGCATGCCCAAAGTGTTTGGTTTGGGCATATTTCATTTTCTTTTCATGTAAGCAACATGTTCCAACTCTTTTCAAGCAGCAAGGTCATTTAAGTGTGCCATGCAAGAGGTTTGCCATTTTCCCCTCATTCAGTTTCTTAAATCTTATTGTCCCCCATGTTCCCTTTGACTAGCAGAGCAGCTGCTTGGGGTCTGCTTGTGTGGTTATAATCACATTAAAAAGCCCTCCATTATGTTGCTAATATATTTATAAAGAAACTAGTCACCTGGGATTAAGGGTTGATTCTCCTCCTTGGACGTACTATACTGAAACAAAATTATTCCTGATCCCCTGGCTTGTTAGATACAACCAGTTGCATTTGTCATGGTGCCAAATTGGCTGAAACAGATTAGTAATTAATGCAGAACATGCTTTCCCGTGTTTGTAAAGTACTTGTAATCATCACTGACAATCATATTCTCATCAGCTCTTTCCTGATAGTGCTGAAATGGCAGATATGCTAGGACTTTGGGAGCTTATGGTCTTTCATGGGAAATATGAAAGCCATTAAAAGAACATCCTAACAGAGCAGGTGAGGAGTCTCACAAAAAGAGCTCTTAAAAGCCATTTCTAAAGATATTAGTCTGTAGGTTTTTCTCAGCCATTTCCAAGCCTGCAAAGCTAAGGAAGACAAAGTAACTGTTGTAGACAAAGTAACTGTTGTAGGGGATTTGCAAAATTGTGGGATACATCTGTGCTGTGATTTATAGATAGGACACCAACCATAGGGACACTTCTAAGGTCACTTTCAATTGATCGGAGTGGGGTGCTGATCTCAACAAAGCAGGGACCATGCAGATCCAGCCAAGGCTGCCAGACTCACCTGGGAGGGCTGAGTAAGTGCTCAGGCATTTATCCTGTGGCAAGGCTACTGCTTTTACGTAACCATCAGTACTTCCTTGAGATACTTCAGTGATTCTTTCAGAATGCATTGGCTCTCTGTGCAGCCTGTGTCTTTTTTGCTTTCAGCTTCATCTGAGGGCTCACCAACAGACTGCCTCTCTGTGAGAGGAATCTCTGCCTTGCAAAGATTTTTTCTTTCTTGTACCTTAATGAAGGCAAATTATTGCCCCAAAACCTCTCTCTCTTTATCCAGTATGGCCAGCTTCAGACCAAGAGGCTTCTTACAGCACCAGCCACCTGGGAAGACTTTCCTTTGTCTCTTCATCGGCTCTTCATCTCAGTTGAAATGGTGTCTCCCTTTTCTTGCCTGTGTTTCATTTCTACTCCTGGCCTTGGCTTCTCTCTGTATTTACAGCATTTGCATTGTAAAGCATTTTCAAATCCAGTGATTTGAAATCACTGTTTCAAGTGATGTTGTAGCATGAATTCAAGTTGTGTTGAACCACCACATGATGTAGTATTACCTACTAAAACTTTACTTACATTAAATGTGTGGTTTTTACATTTGTTGGGGCAGATATGTGATACATGTATTTTACGTGTTCCTAGCACCATGACATGGGTTCCTGACCTAACTAATACTGGGTTGTAGCTGGTTTTGTTCCTACTTTGAAGGCAAGAGGGACTAGGGAATAGCTAGCCCTGCTCTGGGAAGCAGAGCAACCCAGCGTAAGGAATGCTCAGCCTGAGATGGGGTACCTCAGGTGTCCGAGGGCTGAATACTGTGCTCACAAAAGCAACTCCACTGTAAGACTCTCTGAGCCATGCAGACCCCAGTACAGGCATTTTTTATGGAAGTCCGTCTCTCTTGAATCTCTGGTTTTGATTTCTGCTAACATGTTTTTCTCTATCCACATTCCTATATTCTTATAACTGGGCTGTGTCCCTCTGAAATGCAGTGACTGAGCCAGCTTGTCTACAGGAGCAGAACTTCACTTAAATACCTCTCTTGTGTTTTAAGCCCTGCTGTGATGTGGAAATTTGTGATAGAAATGAACAGTTTTGGAAGACTGAAAGCATTGCATGATGTATGCAGAAGAAGAACAAAGCATTCTGCAAAAAGTAGTTATTCCAAAGTGCAGTCTAGCTGCTTTTAACCAAAATGCCTAATATATGGCTTGCCAGTGGCTTCAGTCTCTCTTCTCATTTCCTCTTAGGGGAAACGGTTCGTTGGAACTGTTCTCCTGTCCTGCACTGCTATGTTGGCAGCGAAACCCGCAGAGCCAGCTTCAGGAACCTCCTGCCAAAGGTGTTAGGAAAGAGCTGCTCATGTCAGTGTGACAGGGTAACTCCTGGGTCCCTGAGCACAGCACAGAGCACAGGGCTTCAGTTATCCCTACCTGTCAGAAAGTCCTGGGGAGGTCCCAAGCCAGGGATTTAATTCTAAGCAGATTTGAGGCAGTTCTTAATTGCACTGGCAGGTCAAATCACTCTCACTGGCCACCAGAACTTGAGGTCAGAAAAAAACCCATCTTTTGCCCAAACCAGACACTCTTCAGGCATGTGCTGAGTGCAGCTTGGTGGAAGCAGGGGATCCAGCTCAAAGGTCTGTTTGAATGTTTCCATTTCATGTGGCTTGGTATTGTAACATTCTCCCCTGGTTCTAGCAAGTTGTGTAAAATTGTGAAGCCAAAGCAACATTCTTCCTTTAAAGTTTCAAAATTGAGAAAAATGGTTGTGGTGTTGGAAACTTGGGAGAGATGTGCTGTGGTTATCTACTGGTCCAAGAATAAAATTCCTATGGCTTTGTACAAAAGCATGGAGTAGTTGTCTGTCAAAAAATTATAAAAAAAAAAAAAAATTCAAGTCAGGATACCTTTTTAGTGGCAGCTGGACCATGTTTAGAGGATCTGAGAAGGATCTTCCTTCTCATATGCCTCTCTGTGATTCCAGTAAGGGCAAGAAGTGCACATCAGAATTTTTGTTGGGGAAACTGGACAGACAAGAGGAGCAGCAAGCATATAGCTCGTATTGCCTGCAGCTGGGCTTTGAAAGGAAATACACCTTAGACATGGGAAGAGTTGTTATGCAGCTGTCCAGATTAGAGTGTCTACCTCATGGGACCTTTCAGGCCAGGGCAAAGAAGATGATTACCTTTGCAGCCAGAATGTATTGCAGCATCCATGAGAGCACCCTAACTGTCTCAAAGGCCCAGAGCTGGACTGGTTGTGACCTTAGTGGTGGGTCTGGCAGGACATATCCTAAAAATGGTTGTGTTTCGAACATGAAAGGTTCAGTGGCTTCTAGTTGTTTTACCCAGAAGGAAGGGGCCAAACTCTTGTCTTTGTGGGATAAGGGAGGTTACACATTAGCTACATATGATCCATTTATATAGGGGGAATCCAGGCTTTCTATGGGATTGATAAATGGCTCTGAGAATGAGTAAAAATAGTTGGAAAAGCTTTTAAGTTTTGTTTAAATTTAACCATCAGAAGTCAAAACATTAGAGGGTGTTTAGAGAAGTGCCTGAAACTTGGAGACCCTGAGAAGAACCAGAAAGGGAATCAAAGAGCCTGGAGAAAAAAAAAAAAGGGAAAAAAAAAAGCGAGAGAAAGAGGAAGATTAAGATTAAACAAACCCATCTGAATAAAGCTAATCATCTGAGATCCTGCTCTGTCGAGATCAACTGGATGAGTATTAGGGCCTCAAGACGTTACTGGGAGGGAGCCAGAAAAGGAAAAAGTCTGTATGTTTTGGGTTGGCTGGGGAAGCTTGAGCCAGGGCTGATCAGGTGATATCAGTGGAGCCTGCTGTATAGGAAAAGGTAAAGTGGTGGTGCTGGGGTGCTGCATGTAGAGTGAGGAAGGGAGAAATTATAAAGGGCCCAACCAGCTATGTATGGTAAAACTGAATAGAGTGGCCAAAGGGAAAGAAGTTCCTGGCAAAGGCTGGAGTATTTATGGGAATCCAAGTAGGAGTTTGGAGTATTAATATTTATTGCAGTGCTGTCAGTTGTCAGTGCTAAGAAATCTTCAGTTATATCATGACAACCTGTTTTTGTTCCAGTGGCCATAACTCAACCTGCTGTGTGGCTCCTCTGCCTCTCCCCGATCTCCAGTCACACGCAGTAGCTGATTAACTTATTCAGTACCAGCTGCTCAGCTTCAGTCTGGCAGATCAATGGGGATCTGGGTGAAGAACAGTTTGGCTGCTACAGGGACTCTTGCTGAACCAGAATTTTTCCTTCCTCTTCTTAGCTCCCACTAAAAGATTCCTGTGGTGCCAAAGAAAATAGTGATAATGTTAAGAAACAAAGACTTGGCTGTTAAGGTATTTGTTGCACTCATTTACTTTTGGTATGAAATTATAAAAATGACAGTGGATTTGTGTTGTTTATCCTTTGTTTATAATTATATGATTACTTCTGTTACTGCTATCAACACTGACCACTGGAACCTCTGGGCAGGGATCACTCTTTGCATTTGGGGTCCCGAGCCTCCAAGATCAAACCCTCAGGCTGAATATTAAGGAATTCCTGCAAAGATTTGTGTGTGCTTCATTTTACATGCTGGGCCCAGCTGTTGAGCCTGGTGATGGCAAGGAGCCCTGTTTCTCCCCTGCATGGGATTTTCAGACTGCCAGACCCCGCACAAGGGAAGAGCAGATGTGACTGGCCTGTTTCTCCCTCCTGCTTGTGCGGAGCAGGGAGTGAGTGGTGCTGCAGCTCCACCCTTCATAGCATGCCAGCACAGCCAAGCTAGTGAAGGGAGCGGGAAGCACTCTATTAAGAAATCAGTGCTAACCCAATACACCTTATCCCAGAAGGGACTTGTCCCCTTTCAACTGTTTTCTTCTTGCTGTGCCTGTGGCTTGGTGCAGCTCCGCCATGTGTGGGCCTGGTCACAGAATGCCTTTATCACCCGCTGTCTGAGGCCTTGTTGAATCTGAACGGGCTGCTCATGGTGTGTAATGTTAAAAATGTGTGTCAGTGTTTTAAGGGTCAGGAGCTAGGTCTGTTCAGGCGTGTTACACATCGTAGGTCTCCATTGTGTTATATTCTACAAAGACAATTTATCCTGGAAAACTGAAGGGTCAGGGGCGCCAAGAAAACGTCAGGTAATTTAAAATGTGTATACCAGTATGAGAAGACCACTGTAGAATGTGTAAAGAACTCCAAAAGTAATTCCTTGTTTCTCATCTAATGGCTTTAATTAACCTGAACATTTATGCTCTTGAGTCGTGCATACTTTAAGGACCAGCTCGATGGCACTCGTCCTGCTCAGAGTAGGAGCATGACACTTTGGTTATTGCTGTGCATTGTTAATATGGTTGATCTTGGTCCTGCTCCAAGAGAACCACTAAGCAATCATGGAAAATGAAGGGTAACACATTTTTAGAAGGATTCTGGATAATTTTGGCTATAAAACAGGCTGCATAATCTTGGCAAAAAGTGGATGAATTCATTATCTGCAAATAGTGGAAAATATTATAAATGGCAGTAAATGAAATAAATGGGTGTTTCCACTGTAATATGCTATTCTCTGAGCCACCCAGAAAGAATACAGCTTGGTTTACTGGGTGGGTAGTCCTAGATGAAGTGAAAGATCATGTTCGTATGCTCAAATACTTGTTTGGGAGTGAGATATTTTATGCCTTTGTTGTAGAGGGAAATCTATACATTTTACATTGAAGAACCTATATTTTATGGCCACATATGGATGTTGGAGTGAAGCTAAAGGTTTGTATGTGCCATATATCTCTTTGCATTCCTCAGCTAACCTCATTTTCATTTGCTCTACTACACCTTGAGGGTTTGGAGAACTCAGTGACTCACGCTAATGGAAAGTCACCGACCCTCCTTATTAGAAGAAATTGATCTTCTGTATATTTTGGATTAGTTTACCAGCCAGCACTCTTGCTGTGAACACATGGAATTACAGTCCTGGCAGTTTTTAATAGAAAAAAAATGTTGTCCGCTAACAAACAGGATTTGGCTTGGACGCTCTTCATTCCCGCTTCTTTGGCTTTGGGATATACTCTCCTTTTTGAGATTCCCTTCATAACAAAGTGCCTAAGTCCATGTGTATCTCTGAGCATGTGAGTATTCCCAAGCAGCGTTTGTAGGCCTGAGATTACTCATGTTGGCAAGTGCTTTGCTGGATGAGAAGGTAGGGCTTGTCTCCTGTAGGCAAAACGGATTTGACCACTTGCAGTAGTTGTAAAGACAGTGGACTGCAAGGGAGGAGGAAGTCATGTTGTGAAAGCTCTGTGCCATGCTCAGGGAAGGCATTCACAGGTCCTGTATTTTGTCTTTCCCTTCAGTCGGGTCAAGGTTTAACTGCTCATGCTGGAGTGCCCCTGGGTAACTCCATCGTTTTACTGGGAGCCAGCACCACGGATGAATTGGAAGGCTGTGCCATATTTTTGTAATTAACACCCAAAGCCTCTATCAAGCCAGGGCTGTTTCCTTTTGCCCTGCAGTCAGGTACAGGGACACAGTGTCAGGATTTGTTGATTGGAAGGTTGTCTTTTATAGTATTTGTAGATTATTGGTTTTACTTCTTAACCCATCAGATGGTTCCTGTTCTGGATGATACTTCTGCTACAGTGTTTCCTTCTGTATTGCTTAAAAAGAAGTTACGTCCGTACTGCCTATATTCTGTACCTGTTGAGAAAGGCATTTCCTCATAATGTTTGATAAGATCATGGACATTATCACAGCAGCTTAACCACCCCTTTTCCCAGTAGCAAATGCTATTACAATTTACTGTTTTGCAAAGAAAAAATGCATACAAACCCAAACAACTGTCTACACTCAGGTTCACATCTGGCTTTTTATATACATGCATATACTTTTATATCTGCATATGTATATATTTTTATATATTATAAGTTTGTGCATATGTATATTTGGGTACGTATATCTAATTTATTATAATTAGGTACACTTAAGAAGCTCTTACTAGCTTCAGAGATATTACTAACTCTACTGGTATTTTTACTTTAAGGATAGTTTAAATGTATGGCCACTGCTTGTATACTTTCATATACTATGCTATGCATGGACAAATCTCTGTTCTCATGCCATACCTGCTTTTGCAGCCATGCATTTGTAAACAGCTGCACTCATAATCCTGTGAGTACAAGTAATTGCAATTGAAGAGATGAGCATTTATAGTTGGTCTTTTCAAAGGAGTCTAAGGGAGTTAAGTATCCAAATCTCACTGAATTTGGTTACCTAATTCCTGTGGCTTCTTTGAAAATTCCAGCTAGAAATAGCTGTCTTGATTAACTAATTCAATCAACTATCTGTGAAACAAGAAGTGTAGAAGAGACATGTTTAACCTAGTCAGTTCTGGTTGCACAGTAGCTCCCTGAAAACTTTTCACCTGAAACTTTATTATTGGCAACCATTATGAAGCACTTTCAGCAAATCAAAAAGTGACATGTAAACAGAAGCTTTGCTGTTCATCCTAATTTTTAGTGTGGCTCTCAGGGTCTTTGAGTTGGCTAATTTATGTGTTTAGACTTGCTAACAAGGATGGACTGTAAACTTCACAGGCTTCCTTTAGGCATCATCTCCACCTCTAGACACTCCTGGGAATTCCTTGTTGAGACTACAGGAGGGATAGCTCCTGCAAAGGTTCCCACGTTGGACAAACACGGAGCTGTATCAGTGCCACTTTGCAGCCTGTACTTTGGTGGTACCTTAATCCACGGAGAGACTTCTGTGTTTGATGAGGTTGCTGTTCAAGGAAAAACAACAAACAGCAAACAAAGGAAAAAACACACAATGAAAAGCTTCTGAGTCTTTACATTACTCTGCCCAATATTTATTTCTATTCCATAATAGCTTTGCCTTCTTGCATCTTTTTATTTTTTTAAATCCCTGTTTCAAAAATCTTTGATGTGGGTTTTTTTTTATTTTCTTCTTTGAAAGCCTATTCTGCTCAGTATGGAAAGCCACAGTTTTAACAGTTCCCCTGTTTGTTCAGAAATAGTATCATTCATATTTGGCATCAGAAGGAAGACTATACTGAACTCCAAATTTACTCCTATTAAATTAAACCTAATTGAAAAAAGGCAAAGGCATTCATTAACTAGTTAAACAAATGGTATTAAATTTATCTTTTTATTTAAAAGAAGAAAGAAAACAGCTTTAACTAAAGAAACGTAAGTGGAAGAGTAGCTATTAAAACATGTGATGGAAGAAGTACACGTTGTTGAAAACTTAAGAAGAAACCACAAACATGTATAACAATAAAAGAAATGTACCTTCATGGCCATTTCTCTTCTCTGTTATTGTGTCAGATGTTTCTGATTTGAATAAGAGCTTTCCTTCATGTCCCTGAGCTTCTCCTTCCATTTGACTTTACACTGAAGTCATAAACCTGTTGTCCTGGAAACAGCTGTGACATCACAGATGTAGCATTAACTTCACCACAGGGCAAAATAATGAATGTGATGGCCTGTGAGGAGAACCTTTGTTTGAACCAAAAACCAAGCTTATCCGAACCTTGGCCTAGAGCCCAGTACCCCTAGAGCCTTTAGTGGGATCTCAGCCCTGTGTTGTAGGCATGGAACAAATGCTGCCTTGTAGCAAAGACTCGCTCGAAGCTGATGGTCTCTGTGGACAGGACATTACACAGAAGAAAGGAAGCATTATCAGCTGTGTTTTAACATTGGAAAAGTGAGGAATAGAGAGAGAATAAGCAACTTTACCCCAGGTCACAGAATGGGTTTGAGGCAGAGCCCAGAACTGTACGCAGATAACTCAGCAGGAGCTGCTGGAGATGCTGAAATGCAGGAGTCAGCCTGTTTTCACATAACAGTTCCTGGAAGTCTTTCCCAAGCTCTCTTCAAAACTGAGAAAATATGCAAAAGGCAATAGAGCTTGGTGCAAGTTGAAACATTGCTGCAAGCCTTAAAAAAGTTCAAAATGCCCTCTAGGAAAGTTTGTTTTAGGAAGGTATATATCTCCAGAACCACATGTGGGGCGAAAATCTTTCGTGGCAACATTCCCACATTCTTCAATGCACCCGTCTGTGGCTTTTAAAGAGCAACAACCAACACCTTGAGTTGCATTCAAATGTAAAGATGAGCAGATCTTTTATAGAGCATAAACATAATAGCTGCTAAGGCCAACCCGACTAACTGAATGGTCTCAGCGGTTCATGAGTTTTGCTTGCATTATGTTAATGAACTTAAGACTTAAGACTCAATCTTTGATTGATGCTGTAGTCCAGTGGAGGCATTGACTGCTTAGCTGTGCCTTTGTGACCAACAGATTGATTACAGCGCTGAGCCCAACCTGACACAGCCCTTTAAAGTCACCCAAAAGTTAAAGCTGGCACAGCATGTCATGGGTGGCCTGTTTTTGAGAACAGCTACAAGAAGTGGGTTGCTCCAAAGTGATAGAAGCTCTGCTTGCCTCAGAGTTTCAGGGGGAAATCACCATCTGGTTTCTAGCCCACCAACCTGTTCCCTACTGTAGCTAGCTGAGGTATCGGGTCAGATAATCCCCTGAAGTCAGCATAATGGCAGGGTCTCCCACTAGATAAGGTATTTTTGCTCACTCTCTTGCCCCCGCAGACATGCAAAGCCTCCAGCTTTATAAGCATTACATGGAAGGGTGCCATACCACACCCAAGGATCTGAACTTCCGTTGACTTTAATGAGAGCTGTGTGGCTAAATCCCACGCAACTCTCAAACTGGAGGGGTTAAATCCATTTTGATTTTGCCTGTTAGGTCAAAAAAAAAAAAAAATATATATATATATCCCATGTGTTTTAAATTGTTTTAACTGATAAGTCAGGCCAGCAATGGAGAGTAAATCATGGTATCAGGGCACACCCACAACCTAGCTTGATATACGTCTACATTTTAAAGTGACATAAATGAGTCATGAGAGCAGAGCTTTAATTAAAAGGATTGGAAGTGTCAGAATTTTCTTAAATCTTTTACAAAAGAGACTTGCCCCTCCACTACACTTTAGTGCAATAAGCAACTGTGATTTGTATAATGGAATTTCAAGGAGAGTTTAGCTTTTGTACTTTGAATACTGAAGTTTTTATCACGATACACGGAATGAAAAGCTGGTGCATCTACCCTGGTAACTTTTATCATTTTAAGTTATCAATCTTTGTGACTGTGATACCCATGATATTAGAAGAGGCTTGTGTAGCACGTGACAGAAAGATAAAGGCATGTTGAAAAACACAGAGGATAACAGAACTTCAGGCCAAACCACATTTTCATTAATCAAGCAAAAGTCTTTCTAAAGGTGTGTACTTGGTGAAAGCTGAGGAGTCATGTTAATTCTTGATTTAATACAATGGTGGCTGGAATAAAATCCCATTGTTTAAAGTCTAAATTCACAGTGGAACCACCTTCTCAAAAAACAATAGTCTGATTTGTCATGAAGTGTCAAACAGTGAAGCACATCAATCACAAAACCAAATAAATACCACCTCACCCCCACCCCGATGTTATTAGACAATCAGTAAAAAACAGAAAGAAAGAAATTATTTTGAAGCTTGTTTACATGTGCAAAAATGAGTTTCAGTTGAGTGGTATCCACAATTAATTTATATTTTCTTTGTGACAATATAGTGCCCAGGGTACACCAGGCAAAATATTTACCAAGAGCAAATGTTAAACTAAACATCTTGAACAGAAACCCAACCAATACGCCCCTTTAATTTTAATATTCCACATTTAGAGATTTCAACTTGAATGCAGATTGCTTATTTATACGGACAAAAAGCATCTCCAGATTTAGGATTGATCATGACAACATTAGAGAGGGAATACTGAGCTTAGAGCAATACCTGACCATAGAGACAAAGATGAGTCCTCTGTGGGACTTAAATTACAGCATGCTGCAGCAACTGAGACCTTATCAATCCCTCAGGGAGATCAAATGCTGTCCATCCTAAGAGACAGTATATGATGCCAAGCACATTGGGTCAAATCCTACAGGGCGACTGAACTGTTATTAAATTATTCAGTCTGGAAATAAACACTTCTCCAGGTATTTCTGGTCATTAACAGCTAGTGAATGTTGAAGTACTGAATATTTGTAAAGAACTGTTTGCTAGAGAAGCTTAGAACATTTAAAATCCTAATGAGAAAGATATATTACAAATTTGAAATAAATAAAAATGTGAAAGTTGAAATGGAGAGACACACTTATGAATTTATTTGCTCACCTACAATTAAAGTTTTTTTTTGTTCTGCAGCAGATTCTTCCTTTATCATGCATAATCATTGTACTATGTAATGTATTTTATAGAGTGCAGTGATATTCCTCGTCAGCTAGAAGAGCAGTGCCAACCTGAGCAGACACCTGGCAGCATTGGAACAAGCAAAGAGCTGCATTTTCCCAACACCTTGTATGACCTGCAGAACTGTGTGAGAGATCAGCAGAGAAGTACTGAACCAGTTCAAAGTGAGAATCTGTTTTGATCACATTGGCTTTTGGAAAATGTATCTCTCCTGGAAAGCTGGGCTGACGATATGCCCACAGCTCTGTAAACCAGCCCTTCAGACCAAAAACCGTCTCTATGTGCCTGTCTTCAAAAGCCCCCAAACTATGTTAATTTTATTGCTTAAGTTAAATAGATATGTCTCAATTTAAGGGACTTTGTGATCAGTTCCTATAGAAATGTCTGTGTGGATTGTACGTAGACAAAAACATTGCCAGTTGGACAGAGGAAAGCAGGGTGTGGAAATGTTCCTCCCTGCTCACTTTGCTTTACTAGGCTTTACATAGGAACTAATGGAGTCTCTGTATTTCATCACTATAGTGTGCTAGGGAAAAGGATTGTCTAGAAAATTAATTTTTTTGCTAAAAAGCTTTTATGGCCTGGAGTATCTGATGGCAATGCTTGTGAGAGCTGAATCATGGTGAAGGACAAAACAAAGACCTGTCAGAAGCAGGAAACTCATTTCTTGTCCATGAAGTGCACCCCAAAAATCATAATTTTCATAGGAAAAGCAAAGTATTTATATTATATCCATCATTGTGCTAAGTAACCTGTGTGACCTGTCCTAGGGAACCTCCTTTGGCAGGGGGGTTGGACTCGATGATCTCTGGAGGTCCTTTCCAACACCTACAAATCTGTGAAATTCTGTGAGACTTAACATGTAGGACTGTTCTAGTTATATAAACTGGTGCCAGGCAGTTATTAGGTACAGCTTCAGATCTGGGATTTGCATATAGCTATAAGAGAGTAATTTTTATTTTTATTTGCCATTTTGTGAAATAGAAGCATTCCCAACTTCTTG
Organism: Gallinula chloropus; assembly: GCF_964237585.1. NCBI lineage: Eukaryota > Metazoa > Chordata > Aves > Gruiformes > Rallidae > Gallinula > Gallinula chloropus. The sequence goes on along the minus strand of NC_140087.1, from coordinate 79,923,418 downwards.
CTTGTGCTACAGATTTATCTTAGTTCATCCTGGGGTTATAAGGCCCCACCTAGAAGTCTGGCTTGTAGCCAATGCTAGAGGGGAGGCTGTAGAGCGTATTGTTGAGGTGTTTATTTTCTTTACAGGCAGAGGGTCAAAGTAAAAAAATACATGGGAACCCAAAAGAACATGTTGAAGGCTGGTTTGAGGCACCAAAAATTACCTGATGGCTCAAAGGCAGCAATTTTCAAAATAAAGCTCCTGAGAGGAAATCATGGGGTTAAAGAAAGGGCTCTCTAAGCCAAGCAGAAAGCTGATCTAGTAGAAGACACTTGGTGAGAACAGAGAGGGAAGACTTAACAGAAGAGCATTTAGAAAGGCCATATTCAAGTCTTGGGTATCAGGAAGAAACTTTCAGTCCTGTGAATGAGCCTACCCAACTGTTCTGCTAAATAACAGAACTAAACAGAGGTACTACAGTGGTTCTGAGGCATATCATTTTAAAAAAGGATTTTGCCCTTGTCTTGTTTTATAAGCAAATGGGTGGCCATTATCACATTCAAATGCTATTTTTGAGAAACACATGATAACTCAATTTCTCTCCATTTGCTTTGTTAGCAAAACAAGTTCCATGTGCCTCCTGTACGGAATGAGCTGGACTGACTCAGTAGAGGTGGCAGGGTTTTGCCTTACTGCAAAGTGTATGTTACCACACTGCATTGTGGAGAGGTCAGCCAGTTCGGGTTTAAAGACTCATGAAAGTTTTCAAGATAAGAAATGATGTAAATTGGAAGCAGAATTACTGTTTCTGACTGACCACCAGTTTGGACATTCTTAATATGAAATCAAAGTACCTGCATATGGTTTTGTTCATTAGCAGGGTTGTTCTATTTTAAATTAGCTCTTTGCCTTTCCTCTGATAGAGCTTTTATGCGCAGAAGGTCTCTAAAAGGGTCAGAGTCCAAAAGAAAAAACAAACCCCAAACAACAAGAAGATCTGTTTTGTAGTTTGATACCATATAGAAGAAAGGAATTAGCTAAATACATAATGAAAAACTTAGAAATAAACCTCACAACACTCAAGCCTTATCCCCCAAATAGCAACATAAATGATGAAGTCCACCTGAGGACCGATCAGTTAGCATCTTGACTGTGTTCTTTTGATACATCCACAGTTTAGTGATGGACAATGTCAGTTGCCTCTGAAACCATTATCTGTGCAGGCATTGGGAAACATCTCTTCTTGGAAGTCAGAGTATAATTTTGGTCTTCTCATGAAGAGGAAGGCTTTGTTACAAATTCTCAGAGCTGAGATGGAAAGGATCAGGTGATGGTTCACTCTGTTGACACAAATCCTTGCTCATTTCATTAAAGGTCTGCCTGTAGCCTGATTTAAATGAATGTAAATCAGGAATTGCCTCCAATGAAACATGAGAGTGAGTGTTGTATAAACATCCTGCTTTTTTCCTCCTATATCAATTTTCTGTCTGTAAAATGGGGGGTATTAATGATTCTTTTTTTCAGTGCGTTCTTGATTGCTTGTGCAGGGGGAAAAGCTATCATAATAATCTTCAAAACAAAGCCTACAGTCATTTCCACTTCTTTTTTTGTTTTTCATGCTAATAGACTTATTTCATTACTTTATATAATAAGAAGCTCTCCTGGTTGTTTTATCCATCATTAATCGCAGTGTTTCTGGCTTAAAAACCACTTCCTTTATATGTTTAGCTGTTCATTATTGCCCTTTAGTTAGTTCCATGCAATGTTTTAAATTCTGGGTAAGTCAATGATTTTTTTGTTTAGCAAAAGGTATGCTTAGACCAACGCCCTAAACTCCACAGAGACACCATCCCAAATTCTCCAGGTTTGCAGCTGCATGATCTTGCTAAAGAAGTGAGTAATATTTTGACATTTAATATTAAATGAGTTATCTTTGAAAAATGCTTCCCTGCCCCTGGTGTACCTCAGGCAAATGGAAACATGCTTAACGTGCAGAATGAAACTTTGGTAATGGAAAAAAAATGGGGAATTGAAGCGACCTATCAGCATCTAGAATTTGCAGGACAGAAAAACTGATGGGGTTTTCTGTTCAGCCTAGAGAGAAGAAGACTAAGGGGGGACCTCATTAATGTTTCTGAATATCTTAAGTATGGGATGCAGGGGGAAATGGCCAGCCCCTTTTCAGTGGTCTGTGGGGACAGGACAAGGGGCAATGGCTGCAAGTTGGAGCACAGGAAGTTCCCCACCAATGTGCAGAACTTTTTCACAGTGAGGGTGACAGAGCCCTGGGACAGGCTGCCCAGGGGATGTGGAGTCTCCTTCTCTGGAGATATTTGAGACCCGTCTGGACGCCAACCTGTGCAACATGAGCTAGGGAGCTGCTTTGGCAGGGGGGTTGGACCCGATGATCTCTCAAGGTCCCTCCCAACCCCTACAATTCTGTGATTCTGTGATGGTAAAATGATGGTGAGGTTAAGACATAATTAAATTGATCATGTTTAATTGGACCCCTCTTAACAATACAGCTGTGATTATTCTTAATCCTTTGCAAGTCCATAAAAAGATTTTTAATGAGAGTTTCATTTTTTTCAGTGTTGAAAGTTAGTTTCTGAGGTTTTCAATAGCATCGAGCACAAGTTTTCCAGCAACTGACTTCCAGGAGAATTCTGAGTTCTTCAATTCGTTTTCATCCAAAGAGCACTTGCTGACTGTGGAATTATCTGATTTTGGCCACCAAGTTGTACCTGTATTTCCAAAATTTACTTTACATTAAAAAAATAAAAAAAACAAACAATCTACTGGTGTTGCTTAAGGAGCTTTCAGGAATTGAGATTGTGGAGGACCAAGCCCTGGTAGGAAGAGTTTGAACCTCGTTGCTTATCTGTGAAACATGCACTTGGCTTAAAAGGCACAGGTTAAGGAAAAAGTAGAGGCCTGAACTAAGCATATATTTTCTGGAATATATGTCATCATCACTCCTTGAGGACATTCACTAATGGTGAGCAATTCAGCTTTCTCAGAGCTTTGCCAATGAAGCCTCTACACCATCACATGCCATCATTTGCAGCTCTATCTGGCTTTATCTGCATACATCAATGCTATGTTTCCGGCAAGGAACATTATTGCACATGCATATGTGTGACTCAGAAACCTGTGGTCTTTATGTTATTAGCAACTCACTCAACAGAAGAACTGACTCATCTTTTAAAAGAAATGCCTCTATCAGAATATCTGGAATTGTCACACGGATTTTAAAGAAGTTAAAGGCTCAGTTCTCTAAGAGGTTGAGTCCTGAATAGGCTTCAATGGACTGAGCAGCTCTAATTCCCATTCCTTTCCTGGGCAGTTGTAATTGTTGCCTACTATCCCACTTGTGGCCATCAGGGAGTTCAGCTCTTGCTCTTCTGCTAGTCTAGGCTAGATAATTTTCCCTAATAATTGATAGCAAATCAATTTGAGGCAATTTAAGCAGTTGTAATGACTGTTCCCCAGATGCTTGTTCAACGCTGCAGATACTTTTTACCCTAATTGCCTGATGGGAAAGCAGCTAGTTTGAGACAGAGAGAACACCATACAGGCAAATCTTACAATTCTTGCCTGCATATACACCATCTTCCAAGGAAAGGGTGTTTTCAGCAGGCAGGAAGAACAGGTATGGTAAAATACATCATGAAACATAGTCCCCACCAAACAGGGAGGTGGGCAGTTTGTTCCATTTTTAAAGTAATCGGTTCATATTGCAGAAAGAAGAAAAAAGAAGTTTCTGAAGTTCTTAAGAGAAAGGAGACATGTCTCAGCCTTGCTGAAGACATACATTTTTATCCACAATATTTGAAGTAAAAGCAAAGGTTCTGTCACTGTTTGTTCTGTAAAATTTATGATGTCTGCAATATAAATCTAAGCAAGAATAAAAGGTTGACTGAGTGCAAAATTAACAAATTGTGGCCCTTATGGATTATATTAGTCAGGAAATAAGAGAATTACATGATACAGTGAGTAAGCTGCTTGGCTTTCAGGCCTGGAGCTGTTCATTTTTAATAACAGGGAAAAAAAAAGAAAAGAAAAAAAATGTACTGGGGGGAGCGCCCCTTGGTTTTCATGGAAAATAACCTGGAGCATTTCACTGCCCATGCTCTGGCCCACTGGTATGCAAGTAACGTTGGCTGGGAGAGCTGGAGTCCCTCAGTGAGAGAGGAGAAAATACTGCAGAGGGAAAAGGGCTTGCATTGCTACTGCCTGTCCTGCCCATCATGGTGGACAGCCACAGACTGACTGCAGCCTGTGTCTTAAACTTTGAGAGCCATTTGGGAATTCCACATGAGTGTGGGAGAGTGAAAATACTCCTGTCAGACCCACCAAGAACACTGAAAGCAAACTGGGTCACTAAGGGTGTCAATTTAACATGTAATTGGTGGTGAATGTGAACATGGACCCAAGTCTAGAGCCCACAGCTGCTGGATCCTGCTCAAGTACCACTTCTTTGGTAACCCCTGTGAGAAAGGAATGAGCTAACAGAAACAAAGTGGGCACTAGATAAGGCTGGCTGTGGGGAATGTATATTCTTACATTGCACAGAGCTCGGTACACTTCTGATTCTACCGTGAAAGAACTAGTATGTTTCCAGGTTATTCCATTCAAAATAAAAATGAAATAGGAGAGGGTAGATCCAGGCTTGGAGGTTGGTGGCTCTGCCAGTGCCAGGGGGGTTGGAACTGTATGATCCTTGGGGTCACTTCCAACCCAGACCATCCTTTGATTCTATGATATTAATTTGCTTTGATACTGGTCAGTATGTAAGCAAATTGATATCTTTATTATTATTATTACATTTCTGTGGTCAAGGATCAAGCAGGATTTAAGGATTTAATTTTATGACAACTAGAGTCTTTTTTCTGTTTGTCTTGGGACAAGTTTGTTACAGATTCCCTTTTAACTTCTTGTGATGGAAGAGAGATTTAGTAGGACAGCAGCAGTGTGCTGGCAAAAAGTACAGTTTTACCTACAGAACTTTTTGCCCAACAGGACAGGAGTTCTTAGCAGGGCTGAGGATAGGAGAATGAATCCTTTAGAAGCAAAGAGAGTTAGGCTCCCTAAACCACTTACCTGTGAAGCAGTGCAGTGCCACTGGGAAATGCAGCTGGAAACAAAAATCTGGGCTGATTCAATAGATGAAATCAAACATTCCATCAGTTCTGAACCAAAAGATGCAGCAGAACTGGAAGAGCAAAGCTGCTCTTTCGGCCAGTTTTTAATTTTGATTTGGTTTGAAAACTCTTGTAGAAAAGCTAAAAATTCTCACAAGCAGAAATAAATGCAGTTGGTCTTGGGTTTGGCCTTCAGGTCCAAGCTTAGTAAGTAATTTTAACAGTAATAATATGATGCCAAATCTTGAATCCACTAAAAATAATGCATAATCCTATTTTTTTGGTGAAAATAGCCTAACTATCCTCTGGCTTTGTGATTGGCATGGCCAGTTAAAAATTTTGTGTTGCATTCAACTTCCCCCTGCTGCAGCAGCACGGCCCAGGGGTCATTTTGAAGAACCCCCCAGTGTTTTCGTAGTTGAAACACAGCTGTATTAGAGTCAATGTGTTTCCTTTCCACCCAAACTGGAAAATTCTGTGTGTCCCCCATCCCAATAATATTTCAGATGCTGGTGTGCTAATTGTAGCCCGCTGCTGCCTTCTTAATAGCTTCACTTCCATATTGTGTCTTGCATCAGCAGGGTCTGTTGCAGACACTGTGCTGCCTGAAGTCTCAATTCCTTATTCACATGAGTAATCTGTGTTCATACCAGCAGTCACACTGACGTAGGTCACGGAATCCGGTGACGCTGATTAGATGTTTGTGTTACAGGGAAAGTTGTCTGTGGCATGGTTGAGACATGTTACAGTGTGAATATCATTGAGTCAAGAAAATTCAGTGAGGACTGGCAGTATTCCATACTCACCTTTTCAATGATAAATTCCTTCATTTTTCCTTCACTGGGTCTCTGATGCAAAGTTGTTACTGGGTGAGTGAGTAATAGCAGCAGTTGATTCAAAATAACAGAACAGAACTACAAGCTTTTCATTCACCAATTCCTCCTTATGTTACTGGTACAGATAAGCACCATTATTCCTTGCTTTTTATCATGCAAAGAGTGACATATATCTGGAAGGAGAAGGCCTCAAACGTTGATGTATAAAAGCTTGTGTAGGAACTTCTTCATTAAGATAAATTTCAGCTAAAAGTATCGCTAAGAATTCTGAAATTGCTATCAAGAAATATTCCTTGGACATTTATTTTGGGCTACCAAACACAGCACTGTGCTAGCTACTTGAAAGAAAATTAACTCTATCCCAGCAGAACCTAGGGCAATATATATATATATATTTTCTTTCTCCCTAATGAAAATTAGTTTTGTGCTCCTGAAGATTCATCAAGAAAACCTTAGAATATCACAATTGAAGTTTTTCATTCTGGAGGCAATTTTTAATTTCTTTTACCACATCATTATGAGGAATGAGGAGGGTTTTGATATTTAATGGATTGAGTTTTTTCCAGTCCAATAAAATAACAGAGATAAGATTCTCTGTCTATAAGTTTAACTTAATTTAACAAAAGGGGGTATGGTCAGTCATTTAGATGGCATTGGTGATATAAAACAAGTATTGACTCCTATTAATTTCCTTTTATCACCTCAACATAAGAAAGAATAGAATACCCTGTAAGTGTGTGTGACATGTCTGCATGTGTGCAATTCTCTTGCTGTGCCCACAGAAGGTCCATAGCAGGTCCACAGCTATCAGAAAAGCTGCATTCCTTTCCACTTTTCTGAAGTGGCTGAGAAGACCATGTCCTGCATGATTCTGTGCATGACACTTCTGTGATTTGTTTTCCTTTTTGAGCAAATATCTATAGAAAAAGATCCTTGCAGAAGGGTTCTTGTAGTCTTGCTAAGAAATGATGTTAAGGATTATGGAAAGAAGTCGAATCCTGCACCTCTTCCCCTCAGCAAATCTGCCTACCCCATTTCAGTAAAATCAGGGTGGACTTGCTTCCCTTTGCTGCATCATACAGGGTGGAAACAGTGTCCCTCTTTAGCTCTCAAAATCTTAACATTGCTGCTTTTCTATCATCCCTTTCTGAGGATACAACATCTTGTAGTCATGATGTGTCATAAGAAATATTTTTGGTAGAAGAATTTATGTCTTTCTTCTTTGTATTTTGCTAACCAACCCCAAATATTAGAAAATAATTTAATTGAGCAGGAACTGAAGCAGACACTTTCTGTGTCTTTTAAGAAAATGTGAACCTCTCAAATTGCACCCATATTTTGGCATGAAAGGAAATATATATTTTGGATTACAGCATGACTTTACCCTGCACTTTCTTTATGGTATTATGAAATGAAAAGTAGTGTTTTGAAATGAAAATACATTGAAATTTCATTACTTCTTTTTTTTCATTAGTGTGGCTAAATGAAATATTTTGGCATTTCTGGACTGGATCTTCTAATTTTGAAAATATTTTCCTCCAGTGATTCTGATAAATATTCTGGAGGAAAAAAAATTAGGGATAGTTGATCCTTCTATGCATCTCCTTTCAAAATCATGCAGTTCACATTTTATACATTTGCAAATTATAGTGAGTCACTGAGATATGACAACTGAGTAGTAGATTAATATTCATATTCCTTTGTAAGAAAAATAATGTGTGTCTTTTGGGATATAATGTTTAATGCAGGAGTAAAGATAATTTAAAAAAAGTAATAAGGAAAAAAGAAATGGCAACAATAATGGAAAATTAAGTGTTTGAGAAAAGGGGAGAATTTTAGTTAAAACAGCCAAATTTCAGGAGAAAATTTTAGCAAATGTAGTCATTTGAGCTAGCTTTAATTTCAGAAATACAGAACAGTAAAGGACAGAGGCCTAAGCTTGGCTTTTGCTTGCCTGCTGCTCTAGGTTACATTATGAATAAAAATCAGGGAAACATAGAAGAAGTATCAGTGGACACACTGATAAATTGTGTGTTACAAAGGACATGGCACTGTCACATGTGAGATGGGTTTATTTTTAACTTCTTCACCCTCATCTGTTGCATGAACTTGAGCTCACTTGCATTCTGCTTCTTCAAGTTTGATCAAGAACTACTTGTATCTGTCTGCTCTGTGGATGCTTCCTCTTTTGGGATGTGACATCGTTTGGGATTTCCAGGAGCTACTTTCATTTCAATAATGATAAATACTTACATTATTACTTTTCTGTCATACTTCAGTCCTTCATATTTCAGAAGCCCTTCTCATGGTAACTTAGGGCCCTGATCCAATGCCAAAGGAGAAGAGTCAAATCAGCATCACTGAATCTTTAGGGTCCATTGCAAAGAGGTCTGGACATTACCAAGAGTGTTTTGTGGTTTACAGACTCTGGGATTCTATCCTGTTTGAAAGCTGTGGTTTCCTCTATGTCTTCACACTTGGCCTATCTTCTTTTTAAGGATTTGTTTCTAAGTCCTTGCTGAGGACTGGAATAATTTCAGACAGTTGTTAGCTACACTCTTTTGCATTTTAGCTGTTTGGGGTCTTTGCGTAGACCTGAGAATTGGTCATCACTGTGCCTTTGATGCATTTGGTCTCCTAATTCCTCTGCAGGGTAAATCTCTGTTGTTCATTTCTATTCAGTGAAAGCTGAGGGATAAAGAGGTGGCAGGAGTTTGTGGAGGAGCTGGGTTTTGTACCCAGTCTGTGGTGGCTCTGTAGTTCCCAGGCTATGGGCCCAGTAGTCCTTCCTTGGACAAAGCACCCGTTCTTGTTATTAATAGTCTTGAGGGAACTGGGGCTGAGGCAGGACTCGAGGAACTGGCTCAATCACCTTAAATCCTGCCTGAGCAAACTAAGAAATGTCATTGTGGGAAAAATGTTATGAAAGCAATTAATCTACCTGCTCATTAAGTGCATGTGTGTGGGAAGCTAGGGCGGGCAGCAGGGCTGGGTGTGACAGGAGGCCGCCAGAAGAGACACACATGGCCAATGGCAGCAGAGAGGGGGGAAGCAGGTGCAGCCCTAAAGGCTGAGAGATGTGGCTCTGGCACACCTGAGAGGGAGGCAACCTTGAAAGGAGGGAGAGAAAAGAGTTAAGATCAAGCAACATTGGCAGGTAATTCACCCCGAGGGCCAAGCACGCAGCAAAGGAGATGGAGGTGGCACAGACATGTTTGTTTCTCTTATCTCTCTGCCCTCTGCCTTCCACCTCCACCCGGTGTGCTTACTGCGAGTTACAGAGTGTAAACAAATCTATTTAGGCTGGAAAATATGTCTTCTATTTTCCAGCCTGAAATTTGGTTGGCTTTGGTTCTTTTTTAATGGTAACAAGGAAGAAAAATTCATGTTCAGAAAACATTTGGCACATTTTAAAATGGGTGGTTTTTTTTTTTTTCCAAACTTTTTTTATTTGTGGAAGGCTCCTCCAAACTAATAAAAGCCATGACCTCCTCAAGGGACTTTCATTAACACTCTTTTACCTTTACTGTACCACTTCATAATATCCTCTCCTCAGCATTTTCAGAATAGTTTTGGGCCCTGACCCAAAGTCAGTGGGAAGAGTCATATCAGCTTCAGTGAATTAGGTCCTTAGAGTCCTTTGCACAGCTGCCAACTCACTAAAAAGGTTGTAATATGCAGGCTAATAAGCTACTTAAAAAACATAATGTGAGCATAATTCTCCACTTCATTACACTGGTTTTACATGCCACTAAAGCCAATGGAGTTACACTGGTGGAAAACCAGGGTTACAGAATGGAGGCTCACCCCCTATATTAGCCTTTTAAAACTGGTTGCAAAGATCAGAGGCAGTTAGTCTATCATATAAGAGTGTTGGGCCAGATCCAAAGCTCACTCTACTCAACTGGAGTTGTTCCATCAGGCCCTAGGGATATATATGTCTATGTGTGCAGATGTGTATATGTCTCTGTGTCAATCTATCTGTGCAATTTATCTATTTTTACCATGCTCATCGCTGCAGTGACTAAGAGCCTGGGTGACTGAGGTTAAGCAATATGTAAAGTCCCCAAAGCCTTGATCTAACATATACTTGCTGATCCTGTAATATAAAAATAAATGTAGGTTAGTGTATAATCTGTGGGACATACACAGTCAAGCATGCAGAACACACAGAAAGAGCAGGGCTGTTTCCCATCCAGTTGGACAGGTTATGCCATTGGCAGGACATAACAAGCTGCTGCCAAAAAGGCATCACCCATTTTTTAATTCTCAGACTCTGGTTTTATATGCTGCTGGTGGATATTGGATGAATTGCTCATTGTAAATCAATAATACTTCATCTTCAGATTAATGAGGAACTAAAACTGTTTCTAATAAATGTTTAAATGCTTAGCATTTTTTAGAAACCAAGCCTTTTTTGAAGAATCCTTTTTTTTTTCTCTGTCAGGGCAGAACAGTATAAAATCTTTTGTGATAACCTTATAAACTGTTGAATAGTAACGGAGTTAGATGGATGGACATGTATCCTAGCTCTTTACTTGTAATTCCAAGTGCACAGAGCCATGTTATGCAGACAACAGAACCTTAACAACCAGTACATATGATGCAGTATCTCTTTTGATGAAAATGAATCCCTTCAGAAGAGCAATTACACTATTAAGTAACAGTGCTGTAGTGTAGCTGTGATGTTACTGCTGTGCTTCAGATCGTGGTGTACTGAAAAAGATCTGGGGAAGCTGTGAAAGGGGAAAAAGTTTGTCCCAGTGTGCTTCTTGGTAGCTTCTGAGTCTGAAGTTTTTTTTTAAAAAAAAGGGGAGGTGTCAACTTATTATGTTTTTTGTAGTTTTGTATTTAGGAATTCTTTCTGTGAAGTAATGCAAGATGAGGGTGAGAGACAGGTTTAATATGAATGAGGTAGAAGCAATACATTTTTGTAAAGAGTAAGGGTTTTATCCTCCAGACGATCTATGTGAAGTGAAATTGTATGTCAGAAGTAGCAGAGCAACGCAGCAGTTGGTAAACTGCAAACCTTTGCTGTTCATCAAACAAAGAAAAGCCATGAAATGTTCTTAGAATTTCCTCTTTACTGTGTGAGGAATGAAAACAGCCCAAAATAATGTGGTGGACGAACTGTATACACCAGGCAATAAACTAAACTTCCTGTCTGTAACAAAAGGCTTGTCTTTATAAAGTGCCAACACTTTTAACTGCAAAACACTAGTATCCAATTCTCCTTTAGCTATTTGAGAATGTTCTCTGAGAAGTTTCTAGTTTGGCATTTAAATTTTTGGAATTTTTCTCTTTTTTTTTTTAGAAACATAAGCTGCTGATAGATGAAAAGCATAAGCTGTACTGTTTGGAGCCCTGGATTCCAAAAGTTTTGGAGAACAAACTACTGTCAATCTCTGATCCATCTTGCAGACCCCCTGCACAACTCCATAGAAATTAATTTATATATTCTACTCTTCCATGAGGTTTTGTGGGCTGATTACAGATCTACCGAAGCACTAGTATTTCATAGTTTGAGCTATATCATCTTGGAGCAATAGCAACTTGGAGTTGTTTTCCCTCTTCCTGATCACATAAATAATTCACATCTTTCTGTCAATCTTGCAATCAATCATATTTAGCTACTAATGGCTTCTTGTGTCTCCTACTGGAAAAAACTCTTTCTCATTTAGGGTTGTAGATGCGTGTATACTCATGGTTGTACATGTCATTTCTCCTGGTTATTCTGTTTTCCAGAAATAGCATGGGAGACAGATGTATACTGTTGAAGTCTAGAGTCTGTTCAAGTGATGATCAAAACGTTTAGTCCATTATCTCACAGTGATGGTTTTAGAGGTGCTGACATCTGTTTTCTGTAAGCAGCACAAAATTCTACCAGTTTTTCTTCACCACAGCTGCAGAGGTGACAGGGGTTGCTACTTGTATGGAATCCAAGGGGCAAACTACATTTGCACCCAGGCCTAACTTGGACACATAAACTCCTCAACATGTGGGGGTTTTGATCATCATCTTCAAGAGCTGCATAGAGCTGAATTAAATGCTAAACTGGCAAACAAAGGGTTACCAGGAGCCACTGGGGAAGGGCAGGCAGGCATGGTCAGTGGCAAGTGGCAACACCTGGAGTAGCTAAGAGTTTAAACAGGGACACCTGAAAAGAGGCTGGTTCTTTGCTCCTGGAGAGGTGATCTTGGAGTTGCTCCTCTGAGAGAAGTTTTGGGGTGTGTTTCAGGAATGAGTCTGGTGCACAGAAGAGGCCTGTTGTGGGTTAGTACTCTTCAGCTTGATATTTTATTGAAAAACTAAGTTCCTTTAAGATACATATATGTGGGGCTGCAATTTCCATGGCTGGTATACATGGAAAATGTTTTGCCTTGTCATTGACCTGTGAGGGAAATAAGTTAAAAGTGTGTATGTGTAGTGTCTGGAGTTACTGAAGATAAATGATTTTGTGGGTTAGTATGTTGTTTGTTTTGGGTTTTGTTAGTTTTTTTCTTTCCTTGTGTGGTTTGTACTTAAGTTGATGCCTAGGAATTGTAGAGTTATGGGTCGGTTATGTGTTGGCTGGAGGGCTGTGTTGGAAAAAGGCAAACTAAGGTAGAGCTGGACCAGGGGTTATCAGCAGGCTGAGATCAGCTTGGTCTCTAACTACTTAGAGTTGGTCTTCTATACCTTCACCAAAGCTTGGGTTGCTCTGAGTACAGCTGCTGGGCTTGGGCTGAACTCCTGGAGTCAGGGATTCCTCATGTCCCTGACTTCTTAGTGGGATCTGTGGCCTCTTGAGAGTTACCCTGTGAGCATGTAAGCAGATTTGCAAAGACTGTATACAGGCTGGTGAGGTTAAAGCATTGTTATGTGGTTGTGCTAATGCAGTGTGCAAGGAGTTCGTGATAAGAATACTTAAATGCTAGCAGGGATTTTGCTCACTTCAAAGGACATATTGAGGTCTTGCTGCAAAGGAGTGTAAGGTGTGCTTAATGAATGCTTAACTACCATGTCCTCCATGAAAGAAACTGCTAAGGGTGTTCTGCCCTGCTGTCTTTACCTTGCTTATCGTCACTTCTTTCTCTCTTTGTGGTATTCCTATGTAGCTGTGATGAGGAGGGAAGATTCCCCTTTGTTCCCTCCTTTGTATCTGTGAAGCATTTACAGGGGCGTTTGAACAAGGGGTTATCGTTGCTTGGGGGAGCAGGAGGACACACACTACACGGGGACAATGGACAACGACTCAGAAATGTGTTTTCCTTCCCATGTTAGAGACTAAGTATGAAGGTAGAAACCCAGTGGAAGGTGCTGCCCCTCTCAGAGGTGAGAACATGCATCTGTGTTATTTCGGAGAGAGGTAGTAGGTCCTGCTGAGTTCAGAGCCGGTAGGAGTGGGGTCCTTCTGGTCTACTAAATCCTCTCTGATGTTCTTTGGCCTGAAACACCCTTGTGCCTCAGGCTGCTGATCCTGCCCTAAGGAATGCAATGGGATCCCTTCATGCATATTGAATGCCTGCCCCAATGGATTCCTTTGGTTGGTACCAATGCAATGCAGGGCTCTAAGTGGTGGTGCCACAGGCTTTTCACTGTCTTGTGGGCTTGGGTGCCCATTCTCTGAGTGCACATGCTGCACACTGAGTTAATGGGAGGGCTTGTAGCAGGGAACAGGCATGGTACTCAGCGTGCTGGGGAGCCAGGTTGGGGACTGGCCTGTTGGAGAGCAGTGTAGGTGAGAGGGACCTGGGGGTCCTGGTGGAGAGAAGGATGATTATGAGCCAGCAATGTGTCATCATGGCTAAGGAGGCCAATGGCGTCCTGGGGTGTATTGGAAGGTGGGTTACTGGGTCAAGAGAGGACCTTCTCCCCCTCTACTCTGTCCTTGTGAGATGATACCTGGAATATTGGCTTCAGTCTGGGGCCCTCAGTTCAAGGACATAGAATTCCTTGACAGAGTCCAGCGCAGGGCCACCAAGATGATGGAGGGAGTGGAACACCTTCCTTATGAGGAGAGGCTGAGGGAGCTGGGCCTCTTTAGCTTGGAGAAGAGACTGAGGGGTGACCTCATTAATGTTTATAAATATGTAAATGGGGAAAGTAAGGAGGATGGAGCCACGTGCTTCTCAGAGATGGCCAGGGATAGGACAAGGGCCAATAGGTGCAAGCTGGAGCAGAGGAAGTTCCATGTGAATGTAAGGAGAAACTTTTTCCCTGAGAGGGTGATGGAGCCCTGGGACAGGCTGCCCGGAGAGGTGGTGGAGTCTCCTTCTCTGGAACCATTCAAACCTGACTGGATGTGTCCCTGTGGGATTTAGTCTGGGTGATCCTGCTCTGGCAGGGGGGTTGGACTAGATGAGCTTTCTGGCTCCAGACATTCTGTGACTGTCATCTCCTGCCCTTGCCTTTGCTCGGAGCAGAACAGTTGTTTATTTCCTTGTATCTGTGAAATCTAGCACTTTGAAATTGTGTGGACAGCGTATGCAGCTGTAGGCTAAAGAGGGAACACTTCACTTCCCTATACAACTGTGTTTCTTCAGACACTATTTAAGGGACTCGATTTTGACCTCCTGTACACCCGTGTTCGTTGACACTGACACTTACTGTTTGGCCACATATGTGAGGCCAGGTTCAGTTGCAACCTCCTGGTTTAACAGCAAAAAACCACTCTCCAGCAGCATTCCTGCCCAGCTGCAATCTTTGCCGAGATTCATGTGTTTGGCTCACTGTGGCTTGATGTTAATCAGCCCTTGGAATATCCATGAGGAAGAACAGCCAAGCGACTGAAGAACATAAGAAATCTTAGTTTGCCTGGCGCAGGCCAGCCTGCCACCATAAAAGATGAAAACAGAAGAGAGGAGGTAGGAGGAGTCTGCTCAGCTGTTTCAGTTTCCAGTCTGCAGTCTGAGCTGGCTTCCTTTTGATTATCAGGGAAAGCTAAGAAAAGTAAAACACTGCTGCTGTGCTGTAAAAAAAGCACTTTAACAACACAAAATAAAAGCTGGGTCAGCCAGTAGACTCCTTCAGCTGCAAAGGGAGTTAATGACTATATTAATGAGGGAGAGATAGCATTAATAGAGTTTCAAAGTGTTGCATATTTAAATGTGGCTCCAAGCTTGTTGTGCGTAACAGGACAAATATAACTAAGGTGGGGCTGAGCACAAGAGCTGGATTCCAGCTCCTTTTAGGAAGCCAAAATTAACATTTAAGTCTATGTGAAAAGTTGTATTTGTTTTTGTGCTAATTGTGTATGTTTTCTGATGCTGGCTTTTGAAAGGGGTGAGGGAAGACAGTGAATTATCCAGGAAGCTTACTGATGGGAATACTGGAGGCTTTATCCTCATCTCGCTGTGTAAATCATGTCTGACTCTTCAGAAGTTCGGGATGAGGGTTGCCTGGCCTTTCTCCCTGGGCTATATTAGAGTAGACTTGGATCTTTAAAAAGCGAAACACCAGAAGTTGCTAGGTAGATGCTAGGGGAGGATCTGGTTGTCAGGCTCTTGCTGCTAGCTGCTTTGCTGTGTGATTCAAAGCAAGTCTCTGTGCCTCAGTTTCCCTCTTGCCCTTTGTCTCAAGACTGCCATCTCTGTACTGTTTATTTGCCTTGTGGTACTATCTGTAGGCAGAGTTTCTTCACATTCCCCCTGTTTGTTTTGTCCCTTCTTCTCTGCCACTTGGTTTATCTCTTTCTAGCTCTCCATATTTGACTCTTGTGCCATAGGCTCTGTGTCTAGCCTTGGCATTCTTGTTAGACTGTAAGATCTTTGGAG
Organism: Gallinula chloropus; assembly: GCF_964237585.1. Taxonomy (NCBI): domain Eukaryota; kingdom Metazoa; phylum Chordata; class Aves; order Gruiformes; family Rallidae; genus Gallinula; species Gallinula chloropus. Next base: position 79,907,704 of record NC_140087.1, on the reverse strand, counting down.
CAGGTGGGTTTGCCCACTGCCTTTGTTTTAAGTCATCCTTTACTATTAGCAGTACTATTTATTACAAGGGATGATTGTGACCTCAAACAGCTTTAAAAGCCCACCAAAAAAAAAATCTATAGTGTAATCCCATACTTCACTGTAGTTGATGACAGAACTTAAAGGTTTAGGATTTGCATCTCTGTAGCTTTTATAATGCCTAATGCAGCAGGACTCTGGCTGCCTTTGGAGTCTCAAGGTGCTACTGTTATACTACTGATAAACTGCTTGTAAACTAAAAATCTTCAAAGCTGCTTTATGTTCTTGGTGTGTTCTCTCCTTAAAAAAAAAAACCTCCCCTCCCTTTCTGCTTGTTATTTGTGGCAGTAAAAGCCCACGGATGTGTGTAAAGCTCTGTAGAGACACTTTAATTACTGTACATCTGAATGGCTGTCACATCAGGAGTTAAAGAACTCTCTTTCAAGGAAAGAAGCATTTTTATGTTTCTAATATACATGAGTATGCTTCAGCCTTTTTTACCAAATTCAAACTGTATGGAAGGGTATTTTATAATAGACTAAGAAGGCAATATAAAATTAAGTAAAGCTGGGTCTGGTGCCTAAAAATATTTGGCAGAATTCCCTGGAAAGCCACATTTGAACATTTTTAATATATATTACAAGGCAGACAAGAATAACTATCTTCTCTTGAAGTTCCCCAAGTGAGAGAAGTGTATTGTAATGCCCCTTGAAAGAAAATAATATAACTTGCCAAATGATTGTTTTGGAATTCTTCCCCACCCCCTGTCTCTATCTCCCATTGGATTGCATACAAGAGAAGAGGAACATGGTACAAATGAAGCTGCTGTTTGTACATTCCTTTATAAATGACAAATTTAAGACCTTTACAGAGATGTACCTGGGTACAGGGTGGTCCTTGGGAAGAAAAAGAATTAAGGCAACTATTTCCAAATAGCATAGCACTGTAAAGATGAGGCAACAGTTTTATGTTATGAGTTCCTGAGCAAATTCAAGTGAAGTTACTCTGATTTTTCCTCTTCTACATGAGTATTCAAAATCAGGGATGTAAAAGCCTTCCTGTGATGGTTCTTTAGCTATTATTAAAATGAACAGAAAAGTCTTTGCAGTGGGAACTGAGACAAAATGGGGTTAAGGGAAGGTATAGCAGCCATTGGTAATTTAAAGGGACCTTGGGAAATGCCCAACTCCCTAAACACTTAAGCTGTCCCTGTGACAATTCCTCTAGAGATAAAGGGAAGGGAATACAGTGAGATGAGAAAGCTTTCTTAAAGCATGGAGATTCTTTTAGAGAGAGAAAGACTCTTCATGCCAGGTAGCATGGCTTTTATTTTCTTTAGTCCCATGGTACCTGTTAATAGATGGCTACAAGGAAGGACAGTTGTGCCAGCATCTTCCTATGGAGTTGATCTTGTCCATCACAGTCTGCAAATGAGGAGTGCAGAGGCAGCCAGAGTAAATGAACATGATTCTTGGAAACTGAGTTAGATGCAAAATTTACAGTTAATATCAGTGCGTTTGGGGTGAAATTTATGGTGCATGAGGAAACCCTGAGTCCTGATGCTGAATTCCTAAGAGGGAGAGGCACGAGCTCATGAAATCAACATGGGGATAGAGGGACTGAGGGAGAGGATAAATTATCTGCTGTTTTAATCTGGAATTGCTGTACTTGGATAAGAAAAGTTCCTTCAGACTTGTACCAGCCAAGAAAGGTCCTGCAGGGTCTTGAGAGAGCTGCAGATATGCAATTCTGCAAGTGAAGAAAGCAATCTAGGAATATATGGAGGGACAGTGAGAGTTTGGCAACAACGTTCAAAGTCAGAAATGGGGTGGGAGGCAAAGCTGTGATGGGAGTGCTGAGGCTGAGCAATCCTGCCCTGGGAAATCTGCTTCACTGAGGGGCTGCAAGCTGCTCTCTTAATTATTTATTTTTTCAGAACAGAGGATGTGAAGTTAACTCTCTTATTTCAGGAGGGGATCTGGGAAAGCTGAAGGAGAACCATGTTTATTTGATTTAGTGGAATATTTCATATGAAATAAGTGCATGTGGCTTGTGTAAATTTCTTTCAATGAAGACCTTTCAGTTAATCAGGTGTTCATGAGACATTATTTACATATCTTGGGAAATGTTGGTATATTATCTTCCAGATGAGTGTCCTCATGCCTGGTTTGTTGCACAGAGATAGCACTCTCTGGGAACATCTGCAAAATTAACTTTTAGAGATGTTCTAAATTAATCTGGATGGGACCAGTAAAACTGTGGTTTTGTTTTATGGGCAACAAATTGATGCTTCACATGCTTCTCTGCTGCAGTCAAACACGGTGCTGTGAGTGTGTAACTCTCTCTCCCTCTGGCACTGATGACAATGTTCCTGAAGCAGCACAGAGCTCAGCACAGCGTATTCACCATACAGTTATCCTTCTTGGGAAGGTTTTGCAGTTGACATCAAGCTCTACTTTGCAGCTGTAGTTCAGCATGTACCACTGGTGTTCTGAGCACATGTGGCCATATCATCTATTAATGTTTTATCTGGGAATTTGGCTCAGGCCTGTCATTAGTTATATGAGAGGACTAACTGTCCTCATGCAAATTACTGAGATTTATGTCATGCACGGCATTAAAGGTACTGCAGCTCTGTTGTTAATTGCTGTTATGGACTCATATCCACAAGCTTTTAGTGACTTGATTCCTGTAGGCTATTGGTACTTGGGAAAGTGAGGGATGATGTGCTGTGATTGAGAGGGAAGGCTTGGTGGTGATGACAACTTCATTCTTCTCTCTTCATTTCCTCTTCCGCTCTGTTGGTAGACCACAGTGTGTTGGAATAGATCTAAAGACGCTTTGCTGTTCATGAATGTTCATGTATAGCTCAGAGACACCAACATGCGGTGCAGGAGAGTCCAGTCCTTCAGTTGGGTCCTGCAGAGAATCAGAGGAGGAGGTGGTGCTTTCAGCCTCTGTTTGCAAAGCAGAGAGCAGTTGGGTACTTTCCACCTGTGCAGAGTCCAGATGTGTAACTCGCGTGCCAACTTCCATTGGCTTAGGGAGGAGCTGGCTCTGCAACCAGCTGAGAGTGCAGGAGTGCAGATGCCTTGGCAGTGCCACCACATTGGCTATTGTGCATTGTTTTCAAGTCTTTTTTGGGTTTTTTTTAGTGTGACAGATCAGGGCTTGACAGGACACCTCAAAACCCAAACTAGATGAAAACATGCTACAACGGAGAAATAAAAATGTCACTTCACTGCAGATTGAAAATTAGGACCAGATGAAGCCTCTGAGGCCCTGGGCATTTAATTTACTGGAGCCGGTCACTCCTCTGTGAAACCAGCATTGGTCTGTGCTCTCTGTACATAAATGATATCTTTGTTTGTGTTTGACATAATAGGTTGAAGAAAATAATGAGATGGCTTGTTTTGGTTTTCCTTGTTTGCATAAACTTTACATGCAAGAGATTTAGTTTGCAAGCCACTGTGATAGGGTGTTGGTGGTTTACATGGCCAAGAAATTCTATAGAACAAAGCCATGTAATGAGGTGTTGCTCTGAATCTGGAGACTGGCTTTCTAAATAAACAGGTTAATGCAGCTTGGCAAAGGGTTTTTTTTGTTTTTGTTTTCCCTGCATTTGCATGTGTATGAGTTTTATCAATTGTAGCCAGAAAGAAAAGTTGCTTTGTCATCTAGCCTACTTGTTTTCTTTCTGTGAAGTGTAAACACCTTTTCCTAGGGACTCCTTGCCTAAGACTTTCCTTGTGTGGTACTCACTGACTCAGCACCTTTTTAGTTTGTAGTCATGTATGTGCTCATATCTCTTAGATTCTTTGGTTGTCAGTCTAGAAGATGGTGGGATTCTAAGGGACCTCACATAGCTTAATGTCATTCTCCTTTGAAAATTAATTATTCTTTCATTTTTCAGGCTGAAAAATCACTTGTCCAGATATTAAATCAAACTACTTTTTTTCTGTACTGTAATCTTTTTTTTTCAGATCTGCTTCAACCTGGGAAATTTGTCTTATAGTCTGGAATACCTGTGATGTGAGAAAACTAACTGTGGTCATAAATAAGGTAACAAAAGAATTTCCCTTTGTATTTCCATCTGTGTTTGATATTTCATATGCAACATGTTTTGAGGCAAGATTTTGGTGATGGCCTTAGGGGAGTTAGTCTCAAGCCATTTTAAAAGTGCACCTTCAACAGCCTTCATGAGGATTTTATGCACTTAAAGGCAAACAAACAAAACACCCCTCATGTATGTAATAAGCAGTAAGAAATGGAAGTGTGCTTAGCTATAGAGAAAGTGGGGTTTGGATACCAGGGTTAATATGGATTCTCTTTTAAAAAAATCCCCCAAAATAATTTTTTTAACTCTTGCCAAACGTTTTTTTCTAAAAATACTGGTTTAGATGTGCTGAAACTCTTTTCTTTGGAGAAAGTAATTGTGCCTTGTGCAGTACAACTAAAAGGCAATCTCAGTTTGCTTTGACTTACTAGAAAAGTATCTTGAACAAAGAAGTCAGGAGGTTATTACTGAAATAAGACATTTGGACTATTTTTTTTTTTAATATTAAACACTGTCAAAACAGATACCTCGCACCCCAAAAGAGTAAAGCCTTTTACTGGAGAGCAATTTCTTGCTGAGCTATCTGGTGAGTGTTAATAGCAAATGTTCAATCCATGCCTGGTATGTTGTCAGGTTCACCCCATCTTTGTGGCAATCCTAGTCCTAGTAATGAACTATGGCCATGTTCTCCAGCTATGTGAGATGAATTCTGGACAGGATTTTAGGACCTATATTGGGAACAGATAGCAATGGACGGCATGGAGTATGTCGCTGGGTGACTTCTTCATGCTAGACTGAAGTGTGTGCAGTACGGCTGATAGGACTGGGAACAAACCACCCGTATTGGGAGAGGGACAGATGCCAATCTGAAAAAACACCAGAACAGAAGAATACATGGTATTTAGGGACAGGGATGAGAGAGATCCCTTCTACCACTGAACAAGTACAGGATACATGCTTTCACAGTGCAGTTACTGTTGTGTGAGTACTTTCTGCACTGGACACAGTGTGTTGGTATCTGTGCTGGGTTCAATGGTTCACTGGCTACTGATATGTGTATATGCAGCAGAGTATGTGGTCATGGACTCTCTATGGAGCTCTGCAAGCTTTCAGGCATGTAGGTGTGCTGAGCCCTTGGGTACCAAGGGAAGTCATAGCTCTCCTCTGGAGCAAATGGAGAAGGAAGAAGGTGATGCACACCTAGCAGGTGTCCAGACTGAAAAGGTGCAGTGAGAGCTCTTCAGCCTTCCTGCTGTGATTCCTTCCCAGCTGTTGCTGCTGATATGGTGTGTGAGAAAATTAAGCCCACTCATAATGCTTGTATGTGCATAACACTTAAACAGAAAAGCTTGAGAACTGCTTTCTTTTGACTTTGTTCTGGGTAACTTTAATATGGTCCTCTGTAAAGAAAACAAAGTCTGGAAACCTAAATCTCCAGGAGACTATGCTCTATTAGATAATTTGAAAATCTTTAATGATCACACACATAGATCTGAGAGATCTCAGGCACACAGCTGTAGTTTCAGAGCACTGGCTGTATTGGCCATCTGTCTCCAAGTAAGCAGATTTTGGCTGGATATTCTGTTTCATATGGCTAAATGTTACTAGTTTTCATTCCTTGTCACCTCCACACTGAGCTTTCCAAGAAGTTTAATGGAACCTGAGAGAAATAGCTCTTTCCCCTTCTGAAGAAAGCAGTATAATGCCATCAAGTTGCTGGTGTGCTAACGTTTACTCTTTCTTTTCTGGTCTGAAGCTCCCATTCAGTCTACAAATGCTGAAATTTACTTCTGTTCAGTAGCATTAGAATTGCATGTATACCTGTTTGAACCCCAAAGCTGTGCAAACCTGGCACTGGTGGAAAGGCAGAAAGAAAAGCTGTGTTGGTATTCTGCTGGCTAATATGGTGCTCCTAGAATGCCATTTTTGCCAGGGGAAAAAAGTGGATGAATCACTGTGAATCTCTTCTTGGTCTCCTCTTTGCCAGTGGGTTAAAGGAATGTCTATTGATTTGGATAATGGGAGGAACTTTTGGTTTTCACTGTAGCCTGTAAACACCTTGGGCTGAAAGCCTCAAGAATGCTATCATGTCCTGCAACATATGTATTCTACTGGGTGAGTTTTGAAATAGAGACTTTGATGATGACTGTAAGTTATTCAATCAAATCAGGGATGACCACACAACAGGATGCCAAGCTCTCCCATCTCCTGGGCTAAAGTGTGTGGATGGAGTTTGAAGCTGAGATGGTTTTCCAAACATTGTGGGGTAACCTTCATTACTGGGATATCAGTATAGAGGTGGCCCTTCTCATTGCTGCTTCTTGATGACAACTTAGTTTCAGTCAGGCCCTCAATATTAATATGTGACTATTAATAATGGGCTAAAGCTGACAAGCTGCTGGCTGGGAAAACAGTGAAGTAATTGAAGGTGTACATTTAATTGATTATTTTCTTTTTCAGATTTGGGTCAATTATATAGGGTATGTTGGGGAGATGATGTGCTTGTTACCAGGTTTTGAAAGAGCTGACACCTCTGTAAGGTCATGATACTTAATCTCTATCACCTCCCTTCTTAAAAGGACAATCTTCCTTCTGTAAGGGGTTCATTATTTTAACTGTGAACTTGCCTGTAAGTCGAAACAAAACCTAAAAATATCAATAAAGCAAGAGTTCAGCAGTCTGACATTTGATCTAGATAAAACAAAAACTGGATTTGTTTTCAAACTGCTGACTTGTTACTCTCCTGTTTTTCAGAAGTTCTATTTTGGAAGAAATAAGTACAAAAATGATATTAATATTTCTGGATGAAAAATGTCTACTTGCAACCTCTCTTTGCCAGAGGGAGGATGTTTCTGTGAATAGAACTCTGCTGTTCCCAAAACAGAACGTTCACAGTGCAAACAACTTTCCTACAGTGCAGACAAGACTTGTGCTATTACTGGGCCCCTACAATTTGCAGTTTACACATACTTCCACGCTGCTCTTACTGCAGGAGTTCTTCTGTGGTTTGCTTTTCATTTTTACTTCTCTGCTCATGGTGATTATTTCTTATTAAAATGCTCCCATGAACAGAACAAATAATTCTCAGTAATTTCCAAGTTGCTTTGGCTTTGGTGTTCAGTAGTTTGGTGCAGTAGGAGTGTAACAGTAGATCAAAGCAGTTGGTACTGAGCACCTTGAGGCTTTGCTGTATGTGCATCCATGCTGGGTGGGGAATAGACCTTGGACTGGATATATCCTGATGCTTGTGGTCTAGAACTTTCACAAGAAGGTGCCTAGCTTGTGTGCTACACTAAAGCCAGCCTGGATGCTGTCAGTGGGGACATTTTGTGGATTTGCTTTGGAATTACACTGCTGATCTGACACAAATGCTGATGTGGGTGCAATAGGTGGTTCTCTGAAACGCTGTCTATGGTGTGTAGACTAAAGCCTAGTGGTAGATGGATGTTTTCCTGTTCTTCAGGAAAACAGACTACAGCTAACTAAAAATCTCCTCAATTTTGGCCTGCATCTATCAAGTACTTCGTATAAATGTGAAAGGAAATCCATCCTTGCTTGTCAGATGCAGGGAACTCTGTCGGTCAGTTGGTCTATCAATGACAGTGATGGATGCGATGTCTTTGATGCAGCTTGCTGGACCTTGTTTCCAGTTAGCTGGGAGACATTTCATTTCAATTCAAATAATTTCTCAGTGGGCTTTAAAATCCCATAATAATTCCTAAAAGCCACAATTGCTGGGACTTCATTGTGCAGACCCACAAGGAACCTACACAACCAACACTCATATTTGCTTGTACCAGTACTGAGTGATTCCAGAGCAGAGCTCTGCCTCTGCTGCTGCTTTCTGTGCCTGCCTCTACCTGTGCATGACTGGGGACTTGGGCTCTTCTTCTGCCAACCAGGAGAGAACTTCCTTCTCATTTGAAAAGGATTTAAGAAATGGAGAATGACTCTTCCACTGTCCCATCCTGCCTGTTCTTGTGGTAGATTACTTTAACCTATTTGAAAGTGGTTCTTGGATAATGAAGTGAAGCTCTAGCTACATAAGCTCTTATGGGCTTAAAAAGCTTTCAGAATTACATTACAAACTTTGAGTACTGAGGGTTCAAACTCAAGTGTGATGACTGTCCATACATCAGTGTGAAATGAAGATGGATGTGTGGTCACAGTTCTTCTACCAAGGGAATTCTGGTTTGAAAGTAGTGAAGGGGAAAGTTCGGGGTGATTTTGACGGAAGTAATACAGCGAGTCATCAGCTCAGGCTTAGATCCTGCATTTTCTGGCTCTTAGACCAACATAAAGACAGTGGATCTATGTTGTTCTGCTTTCCCTAGAGTCAGCAGAATTGGCCTTTTTGAAGTGCTTAATTAGGCTACCTCCTCTTCTACTTCAGTAGTCAGTGTTGATCAGATAGAACCAAAGAATAGTTTAGTTCAGAAGGGACTCTTAAAGGCCATCTAGTCCAACTCCCCTGCGATGAGCAGGGACATCTTCAACTAGATGAGGTTGCTCAGAGCCCCTGATGGTAGTGCTCAGGTACCATGCGTTTCCATGATTTTTTTCATTGCAGTCCTTACTGAGCTGTCAGTTACCAGCTGTCTCTTTGCTTGAATCCAGGAAGAAGAATGTGAGTGCTTGCTCACATCAAAGAGCTGCAAAGTGAGTTCTGCTTTTCTTCACTTGCGTAGACATGGGCAGCTTCTATACACAATAACATTGATCCATATCAACTCTCATGCAGCTCTGAGTGGAGATCTTGTATGTGGAGAGGAGGGAAGGAGGGTGGAGTGAGAAATAGGGGTTCATTTTGTCACTCTGCAACAGTCTTCCTGGGTGGCCTTGAACATGTCACATCTTTCCCTTTTTCTCTGCCCCTTCTCTCCTTCCTTGTACTTCAGTCTCCCACCAGTGAAATGAGGATGGTAAAACTTCCTTTCATCCTTCCTCTGGCTTAATTATGCATGTGATCAGATCTCCACAGCTGATGCTTGCTTCAACTCTGCAGTCAATGAGGTGGTTCCTGGTTGTGAGCTGAGGGCTCGAAATAATGAAACACAAATGTTCAGAAGCTGGAGTTTCCTGTAGGTTTCTAGGATAGGATTTTCGAAGTTTGAGGACTGTGTCCATGTATCAGGGAAACAGGTTAATCATTTATACCCTGGGGAATTAAAATTGTAAGCCATATTTAGCCCTGAATCAATGGTTTGACTTCAGAAGTGCTCAACATTCAACAGTTTTCTGTGAGTACAGTAGATATGAGTTAGGGGGGGCTCAATATCTCCTGGTTGTCACAGATTTAGAGGTGGACTTAGCATTGCTGTAGATGCATGAGGTTGTGGGATGGTGACAAATCTGGTTTTCCCCCGAAAGCAGTGCTTCAGTTCAAAATATAACTCGTTCACAAGGACAAAGTACATGTACTAAGTGACTTGACTCATCAGTAGGTTCCAGACTGCCAAATGCTTTTGGTGGTCTTGGTTATGGTCCAACAGAGCGAGTCAGAGACCTGATAGTGTGCGTATGTATTTTCACATACAGATATTTTGGCATTTTAGCTGACTGTCTGTGTTCACTCAGTAGAAATGACTGAGTGGCTGCGGGAGTGAGGGGGTGGTCCTAGCAGGTCAGAGTTCAGGTTAGTGGTAGGGCAGGGTGGGGAAGTTTGGATTGCAGCTGCCTACACAAAATTTGGCCTCAGATTAACCAGACAGCTTCAGTTTCCACCGCTGCTGTCCCAAAGCTTCCATGAGCAAAAATAACCAAAATAAAATGGAAACAAAAAATAGGGTGTTTTTTGAATTTGTACAAAATGAGGCAGAAAAACCTAAAATGAATTATCTCTTTCTTTTGCTTTCAGCTGTCAGCAGGTACTAGCCAATGTTAGATATTCTGAGGCTGGTACAAAGAGATCGTGTGAACATGTCGGTGCTAAACAGGTTAGACAAGATCATGTACCGATGATAATCAACAGGTCTCTGTTGAAGTTGTGCCAGTTTATACCAGTTAAGGATATAATCTCTGCATGTAATAATTTACTGCCTTATTCCCTTTAAACCCCTCTTACTCTAAAGGCAGAGCTGGTTTTTATTAGATAATGGATTCATAGGAATGGGGTGTTTTTATTAAATATTAAATACTCAACATTTACCTTAAGAGTTTTGGCTTCATTTAGTCCTGATTGAAGCTGACAGCGAAGAAAATACGCTGTTCTTGCCAAATCCTGATACGGTAGGGCAGCAAAGCATTGGTGAGTCTCCCTTCTCAGAACAGATCTTACTGAGTTTCTGTAATCAAGGACAGACTTTCAGAAAGGCTCAAGTATGGCTTGTTTTTCAGAAACTGCTGAGTATTGAGTGCTAATCTTCCTCTGAAAGACTTATGTTCCATTTCATGCCAGAAGCTTCTGGGTGCCAGGCACTCTTAAAAATCCCTCTTTGAGTGTCATTTGAGATGTGTTTCCACATAAGCAAATTCTATATGTTTGTAGGCAATCTTAATACTTTTTAAACAGTATTGTTGAGTGGAGGATGGTGGTGGTGTAATTAGCTTTGACAAAAAGGGGAATTATGCTAAAACCTCACTTGTTTCTTGTAATGAACTTAGCTGAACTCTTGGAGTGATGTGAAGATGATCTGAGGAGAAAGCAGCTCTGTTTCATGCTTTCCTATATCTGTGCACCCTCTGTTTTGTTAAAAATGGCCTAAAAATCTTTTGCTGAAGAAGTTACAATTCTGCCCTTATTAGAAGGGAGACATATCGTGAAGCACAAAAGCCATCAGATTTAAGCCCAGCAGACTTAAATGTTTTAGATAAGGATTCATGAAGCTTCCAAAACTCTGTTAGTAATATTGGATGTTGTTCCTACAGATTGCCTGTTTTAGCCCTGCTGACTTTGTTGATACTACATTCAAATAATATGTTGGAGAGAGATACCACTGGCTTTCTGTCACTGTGCATCAGGCTTGACTTCTCCTTTTAGCCTTGATTTATCCAGGAGTGTTCCAGGTGTTGTTCAGACTTCTGCACCATCCAAAAAATATTATGCTGATTTACACTTGGGGTTTTCTTGTGCATAAATGTCGGACAATAAAGATATTATTTGAGAAAAAAAATAGAAAACCATTCCTTAGGGTGCCATAAATAGCAGTCACTCAAGCAGTGCCATGTTCTGAAGCATCTTCAACTTCATGTAAACAGTCTTAATCATTATAAAAGATATTTGTAGGCTGTAGAAGCAATTAATGACAAGGAATGTCTGATAAAGGTTTTCATAGCCAGAACATGAAACAGTATTGAATTCTGAGCTTAAGACATCTAAATTTGTAGTATAAATACCAAGTTGTTCTTCCTCTAACTTTGGAGGTAAAACTTCCATTGACTTGAGTACAGAGAGTTATTAAAAATAAAATAAAGGTCTTACTTCAAATCTATCTCCCCCTTGGTTAATATTGGGTATGTGAAGAGTGCAGAGGGGGAAAGAGTCAACAAGAAAAGCTTAAAGGTAAAACTCTGAATTTGGTTTCTAGGAACATGTTCTTGCATTGCTATGGCTGCAGGCTTCTCCAAAAGTTTAAAGTTATCTTCAACAGTCATCAAGGAGGATAAGTGTAGAATAAGTGTCCTGGTGAAATATATCTGAGGTCAGAGTTTCCAATTCCTGTAAAGGAAGAAGGATTGAGTTAGGTACCATCTTCCACTTCCTGGATTGTCCTGGGTACAATTCCAGTGATCTGCCTGTGACTAAAGGGCATCCTTTACTTTTCTCCTTCCACAATGCTAATGATCAAAACACAAATATGTTAGTAAAACACAGAGCTGCAGGTGTTCTGGTGCCCTGTGGTGGTTTGACCCTGGCTAGAGGCTGAAAGTCCAAGAAAGCTGCTCTGTCACTCCCCTTTTCAGCTGGACAGAGGAAAAAATATCTATTGAGCAGCTCAGGAGTTGAGATAAGGACAGGGAGAGATATTTCTGCGTCTGTCACGGGCACAACAGACTCAAAACAGAATAAAGTGAATAAAACTCTAATTTATGACACTGCCCTACACCCCCAGTGACACCAGAGTCAGATAATGAGAATTGGGACCAGATCTTAAAGCACCTACCCCACCCTTCCCTTCTTAGCAGACTTCGCTTTAGTCAGGATTTTGCTCCCTTCTTCCCTGCATTGTGGCACAGGGAGGGGCAGGGACTGAGGGTTTTGGTCAGTTTCTCACGAGTTGTTTTCCTTCTTAGCTGGGGGAGGGGCATTCTTCACACCCTTCCCCTGCTCCAGTGAGGGGTCCCACCCATGGAGACAGTCCCCCATGAACTTCTCCAATGTGAGTCCTTTCCCATGGGGTTTCAGCTCTTCCCCAGCTGCCCCAGTGTGAGTCACTGCTATGGGGTGCAGTCATAAATCACAGAATGTCTCTCAGGCCCAGACTGCTCCAGCTTGGTCCCTCACAGAGTCACAAGTGTGTCCTGTCCCTTCCCCCCCACCCCCCCCCACCCCCCGCCCTCAGCAAACCTGCTCCAGCATGGGGGTCTCTCTCTTGCCTGTCTCTGCCTCTCTCCATGGTCTGCAAGTGCTGGCAGGGGCTTGCTCCAACGCAGGTCACAGCATCTTCTGTATGTCTTGACCTGCTCCAGTGTGGGGCCTTTCCACAGGCTGCAGGTGGGGTCTCTGCTCCCTGTCATCTTCCATGGGCTGCGGAGGGACACCTGCTCCACCATGGGGTTCTCCACAAGGGCTGCAGGGGCATCTTTCTCTCCAGCGCCTGGGGTGTCCCATACCCCCGTCTTCACTGCCGTTGGTGTCTTCAGTTCCCTACGTCTTCTGACTCCCTTCTCTGGGGGCAAAAAGCAGCTCCTTCTGAGTTTCTTTTTTTCCCTCTTAAACATGACTCCCAGAGGTGCTGTGACCACCCCTGCAGCTCCCTCTCCTCTACCAGAACCCAGCCATGCAAAACTACAACATGCCCACTCCCATAGCCATCCAAAATGGGATGACTCACTGGTGCTGGATTGCCAGTGAGATGGATTTTGCAGCAGGCTTTGAATGGATGTCCCTGACTTACTAAATTGCTGAAATACAGGTCTACAAACAGGTTTTCAAAATGAGTTTGCACCCTGTTGTGACTCACTTGAAGCCCATACTAAAGCTCCCTTATACTCATTTCAGCTGATGTTGTGAATATTTTCAGATATTCAATCTCTTCAATTCTCTCACTCCTTAACTTTTGTCACCTTTGCTTGTATTGAATGGTATAACCACAGCTTGGGTTAATCATCCAATGTCTTAATTATTTGTAAGTGAAAGAATTGATTTCTGCTTCCCCTGCTCCTTCATCTCAATCTGTCTCCGTTTGTGATTCTGTGAAACGTGTGGCTTTAGGGGATGAAAGGGCAAAGGTGATGGCAGTTTAACTGTTCCACAGATGGCAGATAATTTAGGAAAGGTCTACTGTCTGGTATATTCCCACTTTCTAGGTGGCTATGTCAGTGTGCAAAGATGACACTCAGGCTTCAGATGTTGAACAATGAAAGGAAATAAACAGTTTGTGTTGGTTGATGTGTAAATAAAAAAAAAAAAAACCCAAAGGTTTCTACAGCACCAAGGTTAAGCAATTTCTTAATATAGAAAATCACCGTAGTTTTGAAAAGTGGGGTGTTGAACTGTTAAGTTTGTAATGACTGAAGCAAAGCCGGAAAAATCCTGGGTGGAAGATCCATGATCTGACTAAATTACTCATCCTTACATCTCAGTGTTATGACATAACCTTATAGTACTATAAAACAAAGCAAATAATTTTTCTGTTTTCTCCCTTGTTGCTCTTTAACTTAGTAACATCTTCCTTCCCATGACTTGTTCCATTATCTTCAGTGTGGCAAGTTGAGCATGAATTTACTCCCTTTGACATGAGTGAGATGATTAAATCTGCTCCAATAAATTGTTTCAGTATGTTAGAGAGCTCTTTCTCCTCCTATCTTCTTCCCCACCCTTTCCCAGCTCACCCACATGTTGTTTGATGCAGTTGCTGTAGTAGCCCAGGCTCTGCAGAGCATCCTACAGTGATAGGACTGGCTTGGGATATACATTGGTATGTCAAAGTGTGCAGGGGGATGTCTTGCTGCATTCTGTTTGATGGCATTTTTTTCCTTCCCTTCATGAACTAGAAATGAGGTCTGAACATGTAGCTTCTTGGGTAAAGGCCCAGCACCACAACCTATCCCAGTTAACTCAGAAGCAGTGTTGTGGAAGTTACCACATGTAAAACATCCATAGGGTGAGGCACTAGTTATTTGTGTAGCCCTACGTGTGACCTTTTTCTCTGGAAAGCACTTTGCAGTACAAAGCAAGCATCTGACATGATATGTCAAGGCTTAAAGTATTTTTAAAAATCCAAGTTTATTGCCTGTATATATGTGTACCAGAAGTAAAGATTCTGAGATAGTCATGCAGCAATCTATAAAAATCCTCCCATCCAGTTATTCTGGCTTCAGATATACTGATCAGGATTTTTTGTTTCTAATGCAAAGTGCACCTAAATTTTTGAGACTGAAGCTTTTAGTGGGGCTACTATTTCAGACAGACAGAACTCCTCTGTAAAGGAAGAATTAGTAGTTATTAATAGGCTTTCACTATTGTCTTTCTGTCTAACGTGTTTGAATGTTGAATCATGCTAAATAATGTACATGTTAAGTGATAAATTATGTAATGCCCCAATGTGGTGGGGATTAATAGTGGAACTGCCATAATTTGCTCTTTTGTCTTTTTGCCATAAAACACATGAAATACTCTGCTATGTAGATGGCTCTGTCAAATAGTATTCATAAGAAAGGAGGATGGGGAGGTGGGGGGGGAAGCCCAAGCCCCAAGCCAAACAGAGCCTTGCTCCCTTTGGACAGATGGTGAGGGCTGAGCCTTCATGAATTTGTTACTGACCTAATTGAAATCACATTTGTGTATTGTTCTCAAGCTATGCTAGGGACAGGGGCTGGCAGGGGTGGGGGAGAAGAGTCTCACCACAAAAATGTGGTGCTGTGAAAATCCTCCAGAAGGTTAAGAGGGATTCCAGCACCTTCTGGGCTATTGCTGCTGCCCGCATGGGCTTTGCTGCTGACCCCGGGTCAGACATGGGCAGACACTTCACAGCTGCATCCCTCTGCCTCTCTTTTCTTGGTGGAAATTACTATAGGGAATGGATTGCCTCAAATGGTAGGAGTCAAACCCTGGGAAAACACGTGCTGCTTCTGAGCAGTCAGTTTACAATATGGCAAATTAGAGGCAGGTCTTGCAGCCACAATACCCATTAAATAAAATCAGGACTGTAAGTTTGCACACTATTTCAGTGTAAGGGCTGTCCTTTTTCACTAGCTGAAGAATTATGAAGATCTGTTAATGGTGGGTGGGATAAAGAATGGCTTTGATTCCTAGGGTGCACTATGGAGGTGGTGCTCTAGGATGTTCTCTTGATTGCACATCTGGGTACGATATGGAAATGAGGTTTAATCCTATATGCTGGCAAAGTTCCCAATGGCATAAAATGAGCAAGTGCATGTATTGATGTCGAAGGAACAGTTTTGCAGACAAAATAAAGCATTTTTATCCCCTTAATACTCTTTACTTGTGATACGTGTGAGTTTTGGCCCTATACTACAGTACCCTTTCAAAAATACCAGTGTGTCTTTTCACCATGGTCTTGGTGTTCATCTGAAGTCGGAGATGTGATACTGGTCATTGTTATGGGCCTGTGCATCCTGACAATTCAGTGTTGCAGGTTTGCTTCCTTTCTTCTCCAGAATGATGGAAAAGTATTCCGTAAATCCATGAGGCTTAGACTTTGCACTTAAACCAACATTCTCTAGCTAACTGTCTTTTGATTATTAATCATCAGGAATGGGGGTATCTTATATTCCTGCCCCCCCAAAAAACATGAGCTTAAGTTTAAAGACCATTAGAGGCATTGGTGTGTCTAATTTCAAAATTAATTGCATTGTTCAGTCCTCTAGAACATGAGTGGTACATTGAAATAGAGAGCAGAGGAAGGAAATTTGCCCTTTTTATCCTAGGGATGAAAGTTGATGTGGCTGACTGTCTATTTTTTACACAAAACCTGCTTGTTTCATGTAGAATCTTCCAGTTCTCTTGTGTTTTCAAAGCTGGTAAATGACAGGAACATGAATGGTAGGGTATAAGTTACATGGTGCTAATAATGCCGTTTTATACTAAAGACAGCATCTTTTTAGTGTATATGTACATATATTGTACTTCTAGTTGTGGAGCCCTTGGTGATGGCTGGCTTTGTTGTAAAAAGCAAAATAATAGCACTAATAGTGCAGATACAGACAGAAAATATTTTTCAAAATTAAGAGAAATCAAAGTAATTGGGCAAGTTGGATGTAAACTTTTCCATGCTCTTGCTGGCTTGAACAGTTGCATGTAAATACATATTCATAAAGCTATGATAACAATGTGGAAATTCTGTGTTAGAACAGAATTATTTCAACTTTGCTACGCTGGAATACCAAAGAAGGAACAAGCATCTGATTTACAAATTTGAATTAAAAGATGATCTTGGGGACAGATAGAATTAATATCCATTGTCTTTCTGAGCAACCACCCTCTATGCATGTGAATGTGCAGGTTAGGATTGAAACCATGTCATTTTTGTGTAGAAACCCATTCAGTGTGGAGATGGGAATGAAGACAAGGAATGGAGTAAAACATTAA
Organism: Gallinula chloropus; assembly: GCF_964237585.1. NCBI lineage: Eukaryota > Metazoa > Chordata > Aves > Gruiformes > Rallidae > Gallinula > Gallinula chloropus. The sequence goes on along the minus strand of NC_140087.1, from coordinate 79,890,917 downwards.
CAATTAATGAAAGTATGTCTTTCAGATGTATTTTGAACATCAGATCATTTGCTGAGTAATGTTAACTTCTGTCTGTCCCATGCAGGACAGGCGTCTTGATGGGTTTTTGACACTTCTGTTGTAGTCTTCATACATATAATGTTCTGAGCCCACTTGTAAAGGGATGGTGGATTAGTTTTGAGGAAGAACAATGCTGTTAATTTCTTAAAGGTGTCAGAAAGTGCTAAAAAGCTCATTGTTTCATAAGCTGTGCTTCTGCTAAAAAAGGGCAAGAAAAAACTTGCGTGTACCTCCACGCTGAGGAAAGCTCAACTTCTGAGTGAGACCTGTTACTTAATCTCCCGCTACATTCTTATAGTGTGATTTGTATCCCGCAGTTATCACTGACAGTTGGGGTTTCAGCTAGTTCAGTCCAGTGCCTATGGAGCCTTTGAATATTCTGCATCTTTCCACAAATGTTAAAGATTTTCAAAAGGTCTTTGCTGTAGGCAAGTCCATGCTCCTCACAGGAGTCTGCCAGTTTCCCCTTCGTGTTCCTTGCTGCTTAACAGTGTTAGCTGGACCCATCCTGCTCTCTAGAAACTTCAAGCTTAGTTTATTCAGTTATTCTCAGGAGAGCTGCAATCTTTCCTTTGCCCTGGAGGACCCTGTCTGACCCACCCACGAAGGAGTAAGATGTAAGCATGTTTTGACTTCCCAGTTTCTCTTTAAACAGCACATGCCATGCGTAGTGCTGATACAACAACCTGGAGATAAATTAAACACTTTTTTCCATCTGCTACATAATCTGAAAACCTTTCAGGCAACAGATGAGACTTTGCATTTGGATGGTGATTTGGAAAGAAGGCAGTGAATTGGCCTGATGCATATGAAAGAGCCAATGGGTGCAAGGATGTGAAAATAAGGGGTTGGGGGAGTTGCAGGCTTCTAGCCTTTGTCCTGGAAGCATTTCTAAGTGGCTCCTGTGCTGGGAAAGCTGCTGAATTAGCTTGCTGTGGAAGCTGAGATGATAGCACTGGAAAGGTGGCTGATGATACAAAACATGGCACGCTATGCGAGAGGTTTAAAGTGGGAGGTTAAATAAATGAGTGTCTGCAAAACTGGCCCTGGGCTCTAGCTAGAAACGAGGGAACTGACTGCTATCCTGAATTTCCTGACAGCTCATCGAAAGCCAGAGATATGGGGAGGAGATACCTTGGGAGATTGCTTGGCGAAGCTGACCCACGCACTTATTCTCAACTTAGTATGAAAAATATGAAGCTGAACTTACTGTGCTGGTTGTCAAAGTCACAGGCCTAGGAGGAGCATGAGGATTTACTGCACAGTGTGCATGTGTGTTCCTGGAGTGGCACATTCCATGGTGGATGGTGGTGTCATCGAGTACGGTGCTGCAGGGTGTTTCTGAACATGGCCTGCTGCTCTTTTAACACTCTCAGCTGAAGCCTTGGATGCTGTTTGTTTTCTGTCATGTGGAAAAGTGTGCTTTAAGCTTGGGAGGTGACAGTTCACATGGTCTCAGAGACAGAGATTAATTTGGTTATGGGTGGAAAACACCAATTCAGAAGTTCTCATGGGGGACCTATTTATTTACAGTGCTGTCACCCAGGTTATTAGTTCTTGGGTTTTCAATGTTATTCTGTATCTCTATATCCATACACATAAAGAATAATGAACTCCTCAGTTCTATGTTACTAATAACTACAGCGATAGTTTCCCAGGCAAACCACTGTTCTTAAGAATTATGGATTGTGATGACTCACGTGTTGGCAGGGACTCCTTAATGCCCAAAAGATTGCCTTAGCATTTGCTATCAGAATTTTTTAGTTAAAATTCCCGTTTTTGTACATTTCTTGTCGTGACTTGAGCAAATCAGTAGATGTCTATTCCTCCACTTCCACCATCTGATTTACATGGAGTGGAGGTTGTTTTGTTCTGCCTACCTTTTGAATGGTAATCTCTATTAATTGTCTTCCAGGCTGGTCTCCCCTCAAAGGACATGCAACTGTTATGGGGGATGTAGGTGTGTAATCTTAGTTCCACTCGCTCTCATTACCCAAAATAAATCAGTTCTATCTTGGGGCTTTTGTGCAGAGTCCTTTATTCTGCACAACTGGCAGATCTCTCTCAACTACTGGGCAACAACTCTATGTAGACTTCGTAAATGGAGAGAAACCTTCCTTGCTGCTTGCAACAGCTTTCCCATTGAAAATGTTGTAAAAATAATTACAACGCAGATTTCTTAAAGACTAAACGTGACTCACTCCCATAGCCTGTGAGACTGTTTATAACAGCTCCATCCAGTGGCTTCTGCTATAACATGAATACTGGGCTTGGCTCACAGGGGTTTAAGACCTTCAGGGCTGAAAAATGCTACTTTAAGACATGTGATTTGACAGCGTTATCACCTTGAGGAAGAAAGCACAATCAATTTCAAAATGAAATGTATGGTGTTTGCATTTTGCAGTTAGTTGTGAGGAATTACTCTACTCTTATACTCCTTGTATCAAATGGCTTCCACCTCTTGGTGTGCAATGAGACATTATCCTTCTTAAGTGGCTGGAACTCAAGTTATGCTTGTTAGGAAGATGAATAGAGTGCCTGTATGCATGGATTTTTTTGAAAGAGCAAAACAGTCCAGGTGAAATCACTTGTGCAGGAAGGACCCACTAATGTTCAGGAGAGGATGTTGGAATTGTTCCAAAAGTTTTTGGTTTTCCATTTCTGTTGAAAAAAAGACAATTTCTTTGCATGAAGTCTTTGAGGTTTGAAAGTATTTGCTTTACTCTCAAAGCTTAGGGTTTTTTTTTTCCTTAATTCTTAAACATGTTATTTTAATCAGGTTGACTTCATTATTAGTTTTATTTAATCTTGTCTCTTACAGGAGTGATGCAAGTAGGTTCCAGGTTGCAAAATTTTGAGATTTCAATTTCTTCCTTGTTTAGGATGGGGAATAAGTTTCCAAAATCTCAAATTCTCATGAGTCTGGAAAAATGTTTCCCACACAGCTCTAGTCAATGGGAGTGTTACCATAAACTTCACTGTGCCTTGGATCAGGCCCTGAGAGTGCATCAGAGATTTTGTCAGCCTCATTGATTGCACAAACCAGCCTTGTTATGAGGAAACATTCCTGGGCCAGACAGCACTCTGACATTTGCCTGTAGTTTTCACATTTAGGAGAGATTATTGTCTCCAGAGGGTCATTCATAATGATTTAAATCTGAGGTAGATCGTTTTTTCTGGCAGTATGTGTGTAATCTAATCCATATATTGTTGAAAATAATTGGAGTGAACATTGAGTTGCTATATGGACGTGGTCAGTCAGTATTGATGGCATTGAAACTTGCTGAGTAGGTGGTATAAATTAGAAAAGTACCTGGACACCCCCTCCCCACCCACCAAAAAAAAAAAAAAACAGAACAGGGAAATGTGGAAATAGAATTGCTTTCTACTGGGGTTACTTTGGAAGTAAAGAGTCTGAGCTTTAAAAAAAATCTGCTCTTGTTAATTACACACTGGGTAACATCACATAGACCATATGACTGAGTATATGTAAAATTTTTGTTTGTTCCCTTTGCAAAGGGCTTGATGGTGACTTTAGGCACATCTTCTGAGCATGGGATGGTGTGTAAGCTGTACCACCCAAGGAGCAGCCCCGGGAGGCAGTGTGAGTCACAGACATGCTGCTGAGAGAAAAAAATCCCTCCCAGCTTTCCCTTGGCTCTGTAAAATAGCAAGATACCGCTGGTTGGTTTTGCTTCTTTTACCATGGTAAAGTGCCTGCAGTGCCATGGATATACAGATTAGTACTTGGGACTGAGGGAAGGATGCTTGGAGTTCTGGCCCTTCCTCTTCAGGAGGGGCTGGGTGGGCAACTGTGGGTTCATATTGTAGCCTAATAGCAGAGTAATTTGTGTCAGGGAGTTATTTCTTCAGCCTAGCTTAGTAAAGCATTTCAACACACTTCTCTGAATTCTTTTAAATGTTGACTGGATTTAAATATACTCTTAAAAATGAGTGCTCAAATGTTTCACCAGAGAAGAATGTTGCTGTGAGATGATATTCCCTTGCATATGTGTACGCTCTGAGTTCCAGTTCAGCACAGATTTCTAGCTTCTCTGAATTACTGCCTCATCCTGTGGAAAGTGAGCTGCTTGCTGACTTCAATTTTGGACACCTCACTACTTTGTGCTAATTTGAAAAATATTTTAAATGTTGCTTACTGGGACTCAGAATTATCTATCAGCATTATTTCTGTATACTAATGATATGCTTGGTTTAAAAATAAAAAAGGCCTGGAGTGTGTGAAATACTCTAGGTAGTACCCTCCATAAAAACCAGAAATCAACAGTTGGTGCTTTCCCCAGAGGTGCAAGGTCCAGTTTGATATACATCTAACATGTTGAACTGATTAGGCAGGTATTTAAATAGGAAGAGAGCCAAATTTTAACCAACAGGTTGAATTTTATTTCAGCCCCAAGAGTTAATTTTGCAAAAGAAATCAGGCCTCCCATTTCCCATCCCTTGGCACTTGCATTTCTTCCTTTCCTTTCTATGGTTGCATTGGTTGTCAACTGAGACAGACATTTAATCCATAGGATAGTTTCTTCAATGTGAGTAGCTTTATGATATCGCTCTTTAAATATTCCTCTTGCTGTAGGTTTAGCATAAACCTGTGTAAAGGATGGTTTTAGGAGGTTCCATTGGAAGTATTTTGCTGAAATCAGCGCTAAAGTCAACCTCTTAAATTATTAAAAACCTAATAATTATTGTTGACTTGTTTTTAACCAACATTAATTTCTCTGGTCTTGTGTGGAGCCAGGAGTTGGACTTGCTGATCATTATGGATCCCTTCCAAATGATGCTTACCAATCCTAAATTGGAAAGGAAAGGTATTTCCTACTAGCTTACGCTGTGGTACTGATAAAATATAGGCTAGGTTCAGCACGATAAAAACCTGTACTTGCATTGGAAAGTGCAGTAAACTCTGGAACTTACCAAGTTCTTAATGGAGAAAGGAATTATTTCAAGTAAACAAATGTAGTTATTTCCCTGCTGAACATAGGTGAAGACTGAGCTAATGCATTCCACCTGCAAGAGTCATAAGGGGAACTCCAGAGACAAGCTTCAAATTGCACCTAAAAGACTTTTAGCAATGCATCTATTGAATTAATAAACAGCAAAGTTATGTGCAAGACTCAATGATTTTTTTTTTCTGTTAGGACAGTTTGTTCAGAAGAGAAGTTGCACTCCTAGATAAGGGAACACTTTCAAATTTCTGATACCACACTGAAGCTAAATGTCATCGTTTGGATTTCCTTGATGTAACTTTTAGGCCTTGCAAATCAAATCTTGTGCTCTGATTTATTTAATTTTACAAAGGCTGGGAAGGACTATTAGATAACAATTTTTTCTGCCTCTTCTAACCCCCTGCCCCCCCAACTTCTGAGGCATCTCAACAGAGAGGCACACAGTCAAACTATATGAAGGGCCTCCCAGAAGTATGTGGCATGAACTGGGCAGTCTACACTTGCACATTTTATATGTGAGATTTCCTTCTTCCCAGCTTGTAGAATCTTCCTTCTGGGGGTGAAACTCTTCCATAGTCTCATCAGTGTTGGCTGATACTAGATTTGCAGACCTTAGGCTGTAACAAAAATGGCAAAGCTGCCGTAAGGAAGGAAGAGGGATGGAATGAATTAAGTTTGTGTTGACTGCATTGTGGGTATCTCTTGGCATGAGGTAGCAGTGGAAAACAATGTTTATTCATTAAGATATAATTGCTTGGAGCTAGATGTGTTTCTGCCTTCCATGCTGGTTTTCTTTGAATGCCTTCTGTTTAGATTTTTCTTGCTTGATGCTGTAATTTGCTGTGCACTGATGGGGATGAATGTCATCAAAGGTCTGAGGCTTTTGAAATTTCTAATATAAGATGCAAATGTTTAACAGATGAAAATTATTTGTTAATAAGTATCAAAAGCAGAAATTCAAATAAAAAACCCTTGTATAATAGTTGCTAAAAATTCAAGGGACATTGTTTGAACAGTGGTCAGGCCCTTCTTTGATGTATGGAAATATTTTTCAGACAGAGGCATCCTCATATTGTTAGAACCGAACTGCTATTTTAATTTTCTTTTAAACCTCACTTGAAACGTTCTGGGGGAAGTGCAGAACCGGTGGATCTTCCTAGATATATTGGAATGGAAGGATAGAGGCAGGATGGAACCTTTCAACTGCTGATGATTCCTATCCCTTTGATTAGTTTGAGAAACTGTTCCTGACTTGCAAGTCTGGCAGAAACTGTTCTGTACTGACTCCTACAAATTGCTTGTGTTCAATACTGAGTTTAATAGGCGCTGCTGCATGTCTGAAGTTTCTGCGGGCTGCTGTAATAAATACTGGGCAGCTTAAAACTGTCTACAATCAGGGTTGTAAACTGTCTTGACTATATCACTCCAAGACCCTTCTTGTTGCTAATGATTGCAGCTGATAGAGCAAGCCAGAAGAGTTGCTTTAGCATCTTTTATCATGACATCCTGAATCTTTGTAGTATTCCAGCTGAAATCTGGGAAGGGATGTTGTGTTGGACATGTTATATCTTGACTGGTTTTTGGCTGATCAGTGTTTAGGGGTCAAGGTGCTTTGGCCTTTGGATTTATTCACTTGCAGTTTGGAATGGCTGAAGAATTAAAACCCTTAAGTGCATGTCTTGTCAAAGACCTCTTAAATCAAACACAGCTTATACAAGTTACTGAAAAGAAACAGTTTCCCCTTCTTCCTTAATCTGTCTCCCATGCTCAGTAATTGATGTCTAGTTTCATGAGTCATATTTAACTAGCCTCAGGTTAAATCTCTTACATCCTAATCCTGTACATCCTTCCACAGTCAATGTCTGTGCTGGGAGTTGGTGGAGGTTTTGCATGTGTAAAGACTGCCAGATGGGTTTCTGCAGGAACTTGTATTATTTTTTATCTAGAATGGGGAAAAACTTCAGGAAAAAATTAGCATCTGTAGTCTTCACCTCTTGGGCAAATGGAGAGGTGCCCTGGATTGATCTGGGGATTCCCAAGGAATGAGGGGTTCTGTTGTAGGGACATGCAAGATATGGTAGCTTTCAGGATCTGATGCTATAACACAGAGGAAGCCAGCCAAAAGCAAATGTGAGGCTAGTATCCCAAGGAGAGATTTCAACAGGGCTTGAGTTACATCCAAGGATGACAGTCAGAACTCACTGATACCCACAAGCAAATGGGGACTTCCAGGTGTAGGAAGATGGAGGTGTGGATGTGTGAATTGCACTATTTTGGTTTCTGTCACTACATCAGAGACTCCTGAGCAGTGCAGGTTGTGCTCAGGATCTGTTTTTCAAAAGATGTAACAGCCATTCTGTTCCCTGATTTCTCTTTGTCTAGTATTTTGTTATGGTAAAAAAAAAAACAAAAACAAAAACCAAAAACAGGAAGAAAGACATCTAGAAATGAGGATTTTTCAACTCTGGTTGCAAAAGAAATTGTGACTATAGTGCCAATTTTCATTACAAACCAAATTTTCAGCATTAAAAAGCCATCATATGATGGCTGGTTTTATTGTTATTTCTGTGGAAGAAACAAAACATATTGGAAGACAAAAGAATTTCTATGACTACTGTCAATCACTCAACAAAGAGGAAGAAAGTTGTGCCCTTTTGTCTTTCCTTGGTTTGTTGTCTCTGCTATACATATTACAGAGTCTGTAAGTGTCTTGGTCCTTTTGTTTGTTTGCTTTTTCTGTTGTCCCTGTGATTTGTTTTCTTTCATAATCAGACCAATTAACATGTCGACAGAAGAGAACCACTTGTGGATTTTTTTTTTTCCCCTATTTCTTCCCTTTGAGTCTGGAGCTAAGTTTAGCAGACAGACTTGCCTCTGATGAAAGAGGGGAAATTGCAAATGGGAATTTCACTAGACACATGTCATTAGTTACTCCCACAAGGCTTACAGGTGTGACATTAATCAGGTTGTGGGCCATGTTCTCGGAGTCTCAGAGGGATCTGACACCATCTGCGTGGCTCCCGTGTTCAGGGTCACTAACTGAGTATGCAGAAAAAGATCACTTCCTGAGGTATCTCTGCCTTTGAACAGGCTTCTTCCACTCCATGACGGATACCTCCAACAGCCAGCACCTGAAGGGCATCACTTTTCCGGCACTGACACTGATGGATGTGCCCAAAGCTTAACCAGCACTTCCTTCTTGCCTGAAACTCTGGATGGCCCATTTGTGCATGGGCACTGTTTGTTGTGCTGAGTTAATGTTGCTAGATCTGAGGAAGCCAAGCAGTATACAAATGATCACATCTAACAACTTCTTTGTTTTTCTATTTTCTTTGAGTATTTTTAAGGACTTACAGGGAGAGACAAGTAATTTTGGGACTTGGTCCTGAAGTATGACCTAGCTTGTAAGACTTGGGAAAGAAATTCCTTGTAAAAGGTATTGCAGTTTTGGTTGCAAAGGTATTTCTCCATGCTTACATCACCCATGATATTGGAGCCAGGGACAGAAAGAGGTTTCCTGCCCCTTCTCTCCCTTCCCTGATGCACTCCCGCCCCCACATGTGGAATATCAGTTGTAGGATAGAGAAGTAGTTAGTTATTTGCATTCCTTCTTCCTGGCATGTTTAGTGTGGTCATTCTTTTCACTCAAATCTTTGTAGTTGATGGTGGTTTTGAAGCAACCACCTGCATGTAAGACATGCTGCTTTGTATCTAAGGTAGCACAGAGGGTCTGTGTTTTGGACCATAATTCCCATCAGTTTCTCCCACAGCCAGATTCTTTAGGGAGCTCATCCAGACCCAGACTGCACTGTGGAGAAAAAAAAACATCCTAGAGGTACTTATCTATATTTTCATTCAGGAAAATAACTTGCTGGATTTCTTCCCTTGGGAAAATATCCCCCGATACAGATTTAGTTCCAATCAAGCCTTGCAGTTTCAGTATCTGAGAGACCTAGTTTTCTTTAGGCTTATGAATCTAACAACTTGGGAACTGTTTCTCCCCCTCCCTTCCCCCGCCCCCCCCCAAGAGATCATGCTTGCTAGACGGGCTTTCCCAAATTCTCACAGCTCTAATCTGGATACCATTTAGTGTGACAGCCTTCTTCCCGGGTTCCCACAGCTGGTTAGTGTTTTGAATTCCAGCCTCATGAACTCATATCAGGCTACATGGGCTAATGCTCCGAGCACAACCTAGAGCAGATATCTCTGATGACAGAGTAATGGAGAAAATCCTGGTACTTTCTGCATGTTTATAAATGCAGAGTCACTCGTGTTCTTCAATTTTCGTGGGGAGTAACTGACTGTAATGGCTCAGAGGCATTGAAAAACTGATGGAAGTGAAAACAAAATCATTGAAGTATGTTTGATGAAAGGCCAGTACAACAACCTGCTGCAATGGGAAATGTCTATCAAATCCTGAGGGTCACAAATATGGCTAAAAACGTCACTTTAGTAGTTATCTCCAGTTGAACACTTAAAAAGTAGTACAGGAAAAATGTCCCATTCTCTGTTTCATTCAAACTTCACTGTGAATAAGCAGCACTTCACGAGACAGTAGCTGTCAACCAGTGCAAAGGGCATAGCACCCCTATTCAAGTCTGGTGTGGATAATGCCAATGAATTCGGTGCCTTGGACTTGTTTAGGGCTGGCTTTGGAAGCAGCCTCTGGTTCAGTGGTGTGCTCCTCGCCCTTTCCCCCTGCTGATTTGTGGGGGAAACAAGCATGTGGCAGGATCTTGGGAGACATCTGGAACCTCCAGCTTTACTCGTGCATTTGAGAATCATGTGCTCAGCACTGCTGTTAATTAGATCTGTAATTCTCTCAAAATCCAGCACTTAAAGCACTCCCAAACTAGTGTGCTCTTTGGAGCAGGGTTATTCTTGGTGTCAACTGCAGCAGCTTAATTGATTCTGGGAGGGGTTTGACAGCCTGTACTAGTGTAGGGTGTAATCCACCTCCTCACTTTGAGTCTTTGGTTGTGCTTTCCTTAAATTAAACAAGGAAAAAACCCTCTTTCAGAATTAAAAGCAAATATACATCACAGTGGAAATGATTGGTGGCACATGTTGGGGGCATGGGGAAGCAGTGGGTGAAACTCAAGTATTTTACTGTTCAGAATAGTAGTAGGGAGCTGTTTTACTTAATTTATGGGGGTGAAGCTACACTTGGGCACAGGAGAAATGGGATTTCACTCTGAAGCATTTTCAAAACACTTGAGTGTTTGTTTTTCCTTTTTTTTGTTGACACAACTGCATCCCATGACTTGCCCATCCTAATCTGTGAGTAGCAGACAGGAATTTGAGTACTGTTTGGATGGGAGCTAACTTTCTTTCATGGACAGGATGTAAAGAAGATAGCTGACTAGGAATCTGCGCATGGATCAATTTGACTTGCAAGCCTGTTCTGAGAGGAGGTCAGATACTGAGAACATTGTTCACTTTGTGGTGAGCTCCTGGACTAGGTGTTTGCCTGGTAGAAAGCAGAGGTGAAGATATGGCCTAATAAAAGAACATCAGGGTAGTCAGAATTTCAGAGTCTGCCCAGGTATAGTAAAACTTGAAGTAAGCAAGTAGATCTTTCTGCCTTGAAATAAAATGATTTGTTTTTTAGGAAAGCAGAGGCTTTTGCACATCATGTCCTTGTGTGTAATCAGGTGGTAAATTTTGAATGCTTCTGCATGTGAAAAATTTGCCTTAGATATGGAAGTTGAATGCAGGACTAGAGGGTATTGGTCATCTACCAAAACAAGTCCCACTTGTAAATCAGGCTGTTTAAATTTGAGTGTTTGCGATCTATTGAGTGGCAGTTTCAGAACCTTGATCCTCTGCTACTTCAAAAACCTTCTCATTTCCCTTCTAAATGTGGTAGTGCTCAACTTTTCCAGGTGATGCATCATCCTGTGAAAATAGGGGTGTTTAACCTGGATATCCTCTAAAATGTGATAACATCTCCTCAACATTTACTTCAGAGAGGAAGAAGGTGACCGGTTCCACTGCTGAATTCTAACTAGGAATTATTCAGACCTTTAGGAAACATGGAAGAGCAAATGTTTACTGACCGTGTAATTAGCACAATGATTTGCTCTGTCTATTGGCCCTTAGCACCATATTTCCTGTCTGAGCAGTGGAAAGCAAAAATATTAGTTGCTGTTTTACTAGAGGAACAAGTGTCTTCCAAATGAACACATGATCTATTACCAGCCTTGCAGTCTCTTCCCATGGGAATTGGCATTTTGCTTCTTTTTTTACAGCTAATTTCTTTCATACAGCAGGTTCCCAGACACATCAAATGCCTCACATGTTAAGCTGCTAGTTAAGATTTATAGTCTCTGCTTGTGTTATCAGAGTGAATCACACTATGGCTGGCAGTCAGAGTTCTTCTCATGGACTTTTATAAAAAGGAATACATTAATAATTTGGGTTTTGATATCTATGTAATGCTTTCTAAAACATAAGATGTTCCTAAGTCTCCCCCTTTTCTGAGAATTTTCTTATATTGCTTGTCAGATAAAAAACAGGAAATGCTATTCCTTTGCTTGCTGAAAGATGAATATACGCAGAGTGGTGGTGGGTCTTCCACAGATAGACATAGGGCTCCTGAAGAGTTTTGCAATGTAACTCAGTGGTTGTTGGTTACTTTGCTGTTAATAGAGCTCAGCTGAGTCATAAGAGGAAACTGTAGACTTGCCAGAATAGAGAAAAGCACTTGCTGCATTAGTTTTTTTTAAGTCTAGATCTGTAGCATACAGTGGCAAAGTTAGAAAGATGCTAGTGCTTTGTGCAAAGCTGGGCCACGTGAGCCTTCGTCCAGTCATTTTCCGTTCTGCTTGTGAGGATGCCATGGAAACTTCTTTACAGTAGCATAAAACATAGCAAATAAAAGCAAGACTTTTCCCTCTGAAAAGTGAATAATTTTGAAAAGGACAAATAAGCTTCTCTAATGTTTCTGGAAACTTTCTTTAAACTGATTTGCCATTTATATTTAACTTTATAGAGTAGCTTGGAGTTGAAGGGAATGTCACCTCTAACTGAGAATCAAGAATGGCTTATTGAGATGCAAATAAATTAGTTGGGGAGGGGATGTAAAATGAGGGAAGGAATCAACGAGATTTTGCAGTTCAAGCTCTGCGTTTTTTTTCTAGCTGTCTGATAACACAAAAGGAAAACCAATATTTCAAAGTAAGGGAAGTGAAGCCTGGATTTATTTTCCCTCACCTGTCCTTTGTCACTCCATTATAAATGTTGAATTCATTAAACTTTAGTTAGATGTGCTTTTTTTTTTAATAAAAAATTCCCGCAACCTGAAACAACTCAAAACCTTGATTTGTACAACTTCAAGGAGTGGGGAGAAGAGGGGAGATATGCTCAAACTAGAAATATTTCATTCCACAGTCTTTGACCAATGAAAATGGGACCTACTGTGTTTCTTAGCTAACATCTTAACTCTATTTTTATCTGTTCCAAACAAGGGAACTGATAATTCTCCTAAATACCTGCTGTTCAGTCAGCAGTCCTGATATTGCATCACATCTGCTACTGCTCTGATATACCTCTGTTCTCTGAAGTGAGACCACAAGATCTGTTAGACCTGATAGTAAACCTTAGGTTTGAACTGGTCCATAATAACAGAAGTTGAGTACTGATACTTCAGCTGCTCATCCACACAGCCCCAGTGTTTGCTGCCTTTCTTTTTCTCAAGGGAGACTTTGTATTTTCTTCTTTTCCAGGAATGATACTGTTGATGTAGTTCATGGCTGTTGCGTAGAAAGTTCTATATATTTGTGTATCTTAAAATTGCAGTAAGACTTCTACAGTTGTTAAATAAAATATTTCGGGGCAATTACTAAGTCATCCGAATGGTTATTAATGCTTAGTGCAGTGATAATTGCCTGATTAATTTTTTTTTTTAACAACCATTTCATCAACATTTGAGGGAAGGCAGTAGACCAGAGTTTTTAGAAATGTGTAGTTTAAAAAGGGCTCGAGTTCACTTCGGTGCTGAGGAGCATAAGCGTAGCAGAGTCTCTCTTTCATGTTCTTTAGGTTCAGTTTTTCAGTAGTGGAAAGAAAACTACAAAGCTCTTCTACTGTACAGTGGTTTAGTTCAATTACTTTTCATCTCTGAGACCTGATGCTGGTTTAATTAGCATGTCAAAGTGAGTCCATCTCATCCTAGTCTTTAATAGCCATGAATCTGTATCTCAAATCTCATTCCCCGCCTGCACTTCATCCAGTTAATGAATTTTCAGCACGAGAATAGGGCTGAAGGTTGTAGGCAAGTATATTGCTTGGGCCATTTATCATTTGCCTTGGCTTTTTTGCCTTGCTCTTTATTGTCTGCCCAGTAATTTGAGGTCCTGATGTGACAAAGCATTAAAGCCCCTGTAACTTGGATATTCCAGGTAGCTGTATTGAAAGTCAGGCTGCCGACAGAGATGTGACAGCTCATGTACTGCTATTGTATTAGATGAAATGCAAGTTTACATCTGTTTAAAATCTTGGAGCAGCAGACAAGGTTAAAATTATTATGCTACAGGCAGAGATACTGAATGTCTAACCACAAACATTAAGCAGCAATAAAAATCCCCTGACACTAACTGATTTGATTACAACAAAATATTAAAAAAAATAAATGTACCAGGCATGATTTTAAAATCATTTTTTTATTCAGTTATTCTATGGTTAATATAAAGGCAGAACAAGTTTGGGGTTTTTTTTAGAGATTGCAGGCAGTCTAATCTTGCTGCTTCGCTGACCCCTAGGGTATTTATAATTTTTATTTATTTGCTTTTATTCTCTTTTTCCCCACAGGCAATGTCGTGTTTCAGAATACCCTTCTTAAAGTGCATATAGTTTGAGATCTTGTTTTCTTCTGTTAGAATACAGTAGGACTTTAATTTAGTGATGTTTACACATGGATTTAAATTTTAATAAGTGAGTGACCCTGTGTAGAACTGAATTGTGTTATAAAAATACAGCAAAATTTTGAGGTTGGGTCGATCATAGTGTAAACAAGTATTTTATATTGTTGAAGCCTCATAGCAGTATAAAAAAAATTCTCCAATTAAAAAAGTGAACCAAAAGATATGCAAGTTTCCAAAGGATTTGTGATTGGGTAAGTGGTACTTACAACTAAACATAAGTATTCTGGTATTCTGCAGAAATCAAAATTCAGCTGTCTAATTTCTTATTGCCAGTAATGCTTTGCAACGTGGTGGTGTAACGTGACTGTTAGCAGAATTTGATAGTTAGATACACCTTTCTTTTAAACAACAATAAAAATAGGTCTTTATTTCTTGTTGTTTTACTAGACAAAAATCGAGGCACAAAAAGCCATTTTTTTTGTGTTGCAATCTCCCCAGAGTAATTTGAAATCACAGTAGGTTACAGTTGTGTTACAGAGTTCTGAGATGTGACTGCAGGATTTTAAGGACAGAAAGTCTGCATCTTGATACAAAACATGTTCTGGATTTTCACTTTTTGGGAGTTTTTCTGTGAAAAGCTTTGTACAGTAGAGAAGTGTTGGTGTGGGTTGTGTTTCCTTGTGTCTGGGGAGGTAGAGCACAGAATTGAGGTCAGATTTTCAAAACAGCTCAATAAGTGAATATCGAAACCCTATAGCATAACTGGAAACCAAATTTTGAAACCTGAACCAGAGGTCAAATGTCCAAGTGTCATTGAGACTGGGCCCTGTCTTTCTATATTGAGCAGATATGCTGTATTTCACAAAGCTTGGCAAGTTTATAAGCCACCAGTGAGGAGTGCTTTATGATGCAAAGTGTTAGGCAATCCTAATGATACCTGTCACCTCTCCCAGAGATAATACACAGAATAATGCCATGTCTCAAGGTTTGTGACATGTAAGGCACTGCTAGATGAGAGAGGGTGACTGAGAGTGAGAAGAGAGACAGTAATTGAATGGAGTTGGAGGTATCAGCGAAAGGGAGAACCTTATTTGATTTCAAGGAGAGAACATCCAAGCAAAATAAGAACCAGGGCAATAGAGAGGGCCTCATGCCTTACTCTGCTGTGGCTGTGATTAGGTGAATCCCTGGCAGCAGTTGTGTTTTTCTTACAGCCTTTACGTTGCAGGGATTGCTCGCTGCTGCAGAGCAGCAGTGTTAGTATGGTATCTCTTTACCTTAGAAATCATGTCAGCAATCAGCTTAAGCATGGAAGTGTGTGCAAAATCTGATTCTCTCCCCTGCAGCAAACCTACACGTTGTGTGTCAGGGTCTTTCCAGAGGGTGGGAACCTTTCTGTCCCCCTCCTTTTTCCTTCTCGAGAGTCAGACACCCAGCGAGTGCTCATACACATGTAGTTAGTTGGTGGTCTGCCCGCTGGCTTGCACATTGGGCTCTTTAGAGGGGGGTATGCTAGCATGTGGTTTCCATCTCAGGAGCTCTCAAAGCCTTCTCACAGTGCTCTCATGAGCTTGTTTTAACAACTTGGGAAGAGTGCAGCTTCTTTCAGGTACTTGGGCTTTTGTAGCCCTCCATTTGCTTAGGTAGACCCCTGAAAAGACATGTTTACAAAAGGAGTGCAAGGCGTTTTATTCTTGTTTTGAATGCTCTCTTAGCTGTGACTGGTCGGCAGTTTTTCTCTCTAGCGTCTGGCCTGCGGTCTCCTGAGTGTACTCCTGCAGTGTTAGGTCTGCAACAAGGGCTGGTGAGACATCCCCTGGATTTCTTTATCTGCTGAGCTTCCTCTTTTTCCTTTTTTTTTTTCCCTTGAGGTGTTGTGGTTCACTAGGGAAAGGTTTTGCCCACTACAATAACCTGACGAAGTCACTTTCTCTTTGTCTCTACTCCCTTTCCTTCTACATGTGCCTAACCTAGAAGCCATGCCTATCCCAACATGGGCAGAATACTAATTTAATATTAATCCCTTAAGAGGTATCTTCTCACCCTCCTTTTATATGGCAAGATGTTGTCCTAACCTTCTTACTTCACCTTTAATTCTGGAACTGGCACCCAGCTGAGAATGGCGGAACCTAAGAGAAAGGTACTAATTTGCAGGATTTCTGACTTCAGTTCCTGGCTCTGCCCTGGGCTGCCTGGTCCAGTAGGTGAATCTCTGTGCTCTCATTAATCATCTGTAAGAAATTAATAATATTTTTTTTTCTATCAGTGGTTGCTCATGTCTGCCTTGACTTGATGCCTGTTTACATGTGTAGTGTCTATCACGGCCTGTCCGTCGCTGCTTGCAGTCTAGTTAATTACGCTGACATAAATAGTATTTTATGTTTGATGCTTCTCAATATGAGAAATTGCAGCCCTGTAAAAAGTTTAGGCTTTCACAATTGGACTTCAGAAAATGTCTTGAAGTGCTGCCTGGATTTTACAGACTGGTATGGTGTTAGCCAAGATGTCTCTGAGCTTTTGCCATACTCGGAGTTGTTGGGTTTTTTCTTCTGCCCAGTCGTACAGCTACACCACGCTGCCTCTCTGGTTTTATGAATGGAATGTCGTGATCTGCATCTGCATAAAGGTCCTTTCATTAGATGCTCCCTCTGTTCTTAAGACATTTATGGAGGTTAATTTGGGGAAAAAATTCTTTGCAATACACGACATTTTCCTTCCATTATACTTCAGCTGTCCCAGATTTATGTGGAAAGATTACACATAACATCTTATTTATAAGAATCTGTACACTCATCGTTCACAAAGAAAAAAACATTACAATGTATTCTTTCTACAGGAGAAGAGCTCTGGCTAGCCAGAGCAAATTACATCATAGGACTAAACAGTTTTTTATCAAAATCCTGAATTGACATAACTAATTTGCAACACTTATGTGCTGTCCAAATCAACATTACCAGAAGAGCAGATGTACAGCTCAAGTCACTGCTTGTTTTGCCACTGTTGTTTGCCTTTACCTCTTTTACAGAGTTTCTGGTAATGTAAACATTTGCAGCCCAAACCTAGAAAGTCTTGTGGGAAATCAAACCAACTTCTTTTTCTTTCAGCAGCAGTTTGCTCATCCTTTTTTTTTTTTTTTTTTTTTGGTTCCCAACATGTTAACAGATGTAAATATGAATCATATTTCATTCTCAGACTCCTTACAAAAATACACTCGGAACCAAAGTTTGAGTAATAAAACATTTTTGGATGCATCTCCAAACCACAATGAAACACCCTATCCCCAAAACGAGTCAAGGCTTGGCTTGCACACCTCTGTCTGAAAAGGAGAGGAGAAATCTTTTGAACAGCGCTACTGTTCATTTGCCTGTCTCTTGCTTTTACAGACAGGCAGCGCTGATAAACCTGTGCATGTGTGTGGAGGCATGCTTGTGTGTGTGTGTTGAGGTGTAAGGCTTCCTGTCTTCCTTATCTTCCTGTCTGTTCTTTATGACTGAGCCATGCTGTAGACATTTTTGTGGTTTTGATGGCTAAAATGAGCTGATATTCATTGTTTTCAGTCAGCCTCTTTCTCCATCCTCCACACACTTCAAACGAGATTCAGAATTTGCCTTTCAGAGCTTGCTTCTGCAACCAGGAAAGTCAGGATATAATAGTGATCTGGGATTATATGTTAGGGTGTAGTGTCTGCTATGAGTCTGTGTACCAGCCAGCACACAGGAGCTGGTGCTGTGAGCTGGGTGTGAAGCTTGTCCAAGTTATTGGAAGGAATCTTGCTGGCTTCTAGGTTGCAGTAGTAGCTTCTAAGACAAGACTCTTTGTTTAAGCTCAAAATGAATTATTTACTTCGGTTAATGATCTCAGAATCGATGGCTACATACTGTCTTGATAAACAGGCTGGGACACAGGCTTATGCTGGCTGCTCATATTTTGGGGTTGCTTGGTGGTTGAGCCTTACTCTCGGCACAGTTTTGACATGCAGCAGGTAACAGTTCCCTGAGTGACTTCTGGGCACGTTCTGGGAATAGCTCCAGTCAGGGCCTGGTCCCAGTGGGCAGGATGAGTTGTTCTGAGAAGAAAAAATAATCAGCTTATGTGGATGTGAACAGTGCTGGAGAACTAGCATGTCCCATACTGTTTAGTAGCATAGGCGTAGCTGTTGATGTTTCAATCGAAGCTTTGTATTCTGAGTATTCTAGTTGTGGGCTCTACATTCCCTTTTCTGTTAGCAATACATAGTGTGGACACCCACGTTCAAGGGTTCAGGTTTGATACTATGAGCTGGCAAGCTTCATTCTCACCTGCTGAAAATATCAGCTGCTTTGAACAGAAAACTCTTAGAGAAGGCTTAATTAAGCATGGACTGTTTGACTTAACTGGGTTTTGATTGTAATGGGTTATTTTTTCTGGCATCAAGCCAATGTAGCAGAGGTTGTTCATTAAGTGTAAGTGTTCACTTTCATCCTCCCTCACCAATTCACAAACATCTCGCTATTGTGTGTGATCCTGCAGCACTGAAAGATTCTTGTTTCTCTGTGGACTTTCCATGGACTAAATGTGTGTGCTTTGTGTCCCCAGAGCTATGGGAATCCCAGTCAATACTGGGAACAAACAGCAGCAGTGGGAGGCTGGGGTGTGTAGAAGCATTTCTGAGGTGAGGAACAGGCCACTCATCCACGGTACTTCCTTCCATAACATAAGGCTTCAGTCTTTGTTTAGAAATGAACCTTTGATTGCAATGGGATTTAATGAAAACTCTTCCAGGAAGAAAACAGTATTGTTATCACTTGGCTGTTGATGTTGTTGAGGGATTTCTTGTCCATACATCTCAAACCAGAAATCACCCCCCAACTCAGCTCCCTCCCCTGAAGTTAGGCAGCCAAGAACACTGAATAATGATTTCTCCTTTGCTGTGCTCTTTGCATGGCCAAGGCAAAGCCACATATGCTCTTTTTTAGTTTTTCCAAAGACTTGATCTAGAGGATAAAAACAACAATAATAAGCATCTGTAGGAAATATGCTTCTTTACTTATTTAGGGATTGAACACCACTTTGGAATACACATCTGCACAAAGAAATAAGGAGATAAAGGTTTTATTCTTCTGAGCTTGGTTTTCTAGATGCAGAGCCCAGATGTGAGAGGTAGCAGTGTGTCATGCCTGCTCACATAGTGAACTGGGGTATAGTACATGTGTCCTGATGGTTTTCTTTCCACATCAAATCACAGTATTCTGGGAACGCCTAGGATATCCCAGGCTTTATGTCATAAACTGAGTCATTTGAGGATTTTTCTGCTGTGTCTGTAGGACATTGATATGGAAAGTTCTCTTGATGGTATTTGCTTTGTGTTTACCATGAACAAACAAGCCAGAGGAGTATGTGGTCAGCGTGATTAAGATATGAAGTAAAGAGAAAAGCCAAAATGAGTGTAAACATGGTCAAATCTTTTACTCTACCATGCATGCTAAAAGAGCTTTGCCAGTATTTATGGGAATTCTATTTTGGCCCCTGTGTTACTGGGAAAACTTTTCACCTCAGAGTGATGTTAAATATGAACTTATGTTAAATCAGATGCTGGAAGTGGGACCGTGGTTTCTCCTTTTCTTTTGCTTAGTCAATTTTTGAATGTGTGTTACTGCAGAGCAGCTCTAGTTTTCCACCAATGGCTCTGATAATTTTTCTCATGCATCACCTTATTAGTGTAGGTGAGAGCAGAGGGATAAGGGCATGGAAGAAGGGAAAGTGCTTGGAGATCCCTTTCTGAAAGCACTGGCTGACCTGAATGGGCTCAAGAGCTGACACGAGCTGTTTGTACAGGAAGCAGCAATTACTGCTTTCCCTGTGAACTACAAGAAATAGCATCTCAGCAGTGTGATTCTTAGTCATCATGTTTTACAAGACAATTTCTGTAGAGCTTTTGTAACAACTGTTTATACTCAAAACTAAAACACAGGGTTACTCTTTTTTTGCCCATGAATGGCTTGATATGGTGATGATTTGGCTTTCTTCCTCTTATAACTTTTTTCCCTCCCTTCTCAAGCCCTTCAGCAGGCCAAGTTATATACTGAAGGCAAAGCCACCTATTGAGAGGAATTCTGTATGTAGTACCCAGGCCAGTAGCCTTTCCCCTTTCCACCACTGAAGATGCTGAACAAATTTGCATAAGTTGTAGCACAATCGTAGGAAGAATTGGTGCTCTGTGTCACTGGCCTGGTCCTGTGTAGGAAGGGGTAGAGCAGAAGATACAGTGACAAAAGTTTCCTGGTTTGTCTTTCATCCCCTTTATATTGCTTAACCAACAGAATCTGCGGTGCGAGGAGTATCCACAGATTGTCTTCCATTTTTGGAATAGTTTTCCTCCACTGTTTAACGTACCAGAATATCCTGCCTTGAGAGCAGCAGGAATTTGCTTTTCTGTCTCTAGAAAACTTAGTAAAACATTTGTTTGCTGTACTGGAGTTTTATGTTATCATAGAAAGCAGCATTGTGTGATGTAACTGAGCTTTTAGCCCTCACTGCACTTGTGAAATACTTGCCCCATACCTTGGGGCAGAATTTAGGATGGTGGAGCTTATTCAAATTTGTCTGAAAAATCTTGCTCAGCATCTGTTTGAAACATCTCGACTCTACAACTCACTGTATGTTGAGGGAGCCCCTGGAGGTTACCTTTCCTTCCAGAGCTGACATCATCTTTGTTTCTGTTTCCTTTTCCAAAGCAACTCCATGTAGTTCATCTGCTTCACCTCCATGAACTCCCTCCATCGAACATATCCATCAGTAACTGCTCCCACCATCCATCTGAGACCTTGCTGTTTAGGTTTCATGGATCCCAGTTCATGTATCTGTCTAACTGCTGAGACTTCCCAGCTGCTCTGTATGGTTTCCACACATGCTGCTCCTACACAGTAGTCTTCAAGCTGGGATAATTGAAATATTCTCTGCAAGGTCCCAGAAGCTACATTTTTGGGAATATGTCTGCCCTGCCACTGGATCTACATGACCTAGTAGGCTTTTCCATCCCTAATTACAGTGATTCTGTTACTTGTATGCCTTAAACTAAATGGCCTGAGGGAAGTCATGCAAACCCCCTTACTGTTCTCTGGGGTTGCTAATGAAGAGATCATCCTCTTTTTCATGAAGCTGCGTGGCAGTCAGATATTAATAGGAAAAAAAAGACATCCCCACTAGAGCTGCATGTAATTTTCCACCAGGTTTTTTTCACTTCAAAATGCACATTTATATGTCTCATTTTAAGTTCCCTACATTGTTTCACATACACAAAATTAATCATTAAGAGAATACTTAATTTTTAATGCTTTCATGTCATGATTAGCCTAGTTGTTATTTAAATATTTAATGTATACAGGCCTTTACAGCATAAACAAAACTTCAGAGTTTTTATTATTTCAAATACTCCATAATAGAGGGGTTTGATTTTTCTCTTACTGTAATAAATGTTTCAGAGCTGCTTGTCCCCAGGTTGATATAACAGGTTAGTAGGGAAATGTATTGATGCAAATACATTGGCCTTGGGGAGGATTCAGAACCTTTGATCATAGTATAGGTCTTTTTGTATTTAAAGGAAGGGCATCTCCACATACTTATTTGCAGTCTTTAAGTATGATATCTTAAGTGAGAAGATAGTGTGACACACTTCTCAAATTTAATGTGCCCATCTTTTGTTAATGAAAGATGACTGTGCTGATGGCATAGTGATACCAGTTAAACCTATGTCTGGCAGTGTCACCCTTGCTTGATTGAGCAACAGCACTGCAATGCCACCCATAAGATGTTTCTCAGGACTCTCTTAATTTCTGCAGCTACAAGAGGCATTGCAGGATTAAGGCTGTAGAAAATTCAGGTAGCAAAGATTGCTAACTGACCCCAGTTTAGGTGTATCTTGGGCAGCTATTACTCTGAATTATTCTTTTAAATATCTGAAGTTGCATTGTACTGGAGTGTCCCTTTTTTGTGATGCTGATCTTGTAGTAAATTCTCTGTAAGAAACCTTTCTTCATTCATGTTATAAGATATGCCCCTTGATATCTGTAACTGCTATTTTGAGGAAAGTATTGGAACATAAATGTGCAAATCTTTCTTCTATGCAATTGCAAAAAATTTTTGTTACCATATGTATAAAGTAATTGCAGCAAATCTTCCTTCACTGAAGTGCATAAGTACACCAGCCCCTTTGTCCTGAAGAGGAATGCACAAATCATCATAAACAGAGTCTTTCTGTAAACCTGAGTAAGCAGGCTGAAAATACAGTGAATAATTCAGATTAAGCCAAATATTCATAAGAAAAAACAAGTAGCTGGGTATTGGGAAGCTATCTCAACAGCAGGAAAAGCTTTTTATGTGAAAAGGAACTTTTGAAATAAAGCATTTTCTGAACCTGTGTGTCTGGCAACAGACGTTATCTCATTTCATATTAGACATGAGAGACGAGTATGTATTTCTCCTTGGGGAGGAAGCAAAATCAAATGTAAGAATTGGGTGGAAAGAAGAATTAGAGAGAGTTTTGTTGAACGTGCACAAGTTCCCTTAAACCTGTGGAAGGAAGCAACGAAGTTCTGTGTGCCCTTTGGAAGTGCTCATTGTAATGAAGCAGATCTTCAGGTATAAAGGTGTGTAGCTCCCTGCATGCTGCTGGCTCCTGCACTGGGGCATCTGAGTTAGATTTAATTAAGCAAGGGTAGCAAGCTGTTATGAGCATTTGCATATTATTCATTATTCAGGTCATCAAAGCTGACCTATGAGAACTCTCAGCACCCTCAGTTTCTGGACAGTTGATTTTAATACTACTTTCCAGGTCAAGTTTTGAAGGCCTTCTCAAAAAGTGGAAGTAGTATTTCACTTGGAAATTAGGCTACAGCAGGTGGCACCTCTTGCTGGTGGAACTCAATGCCCTGTTTGGCATCTGTGTATTGGCAGATGACTGCATAGCATGAGCCTTTCTGAGGATCTCCTGGGTGCCTAGGGTTAGCACCTATGCTTTCTTTACAATAAAACCTTGAAAATGGAGTTCAGACACTGTGACAGTCTGTCATGTTGGCTGTCCTGTAAGTCCTCTTTTTGGCTTGGTCTCTACTTATTAAATCACCTTTCATAATTTTTAACTAACAGGTGGTTGTCCCAATAGCTGTTGGTGCTCTTCAGGCAGTTATTAAAGATATAGATTCATGACAGAGCTTGTCTGTGTGTGGCAATCTGAGGAGCAAGGTGACTGACACTAAAATACAGCCATCCACCTGAATGTCCAAGCATGTGTGGTGGGCAAGGGGAGGCAGCTCTGACCAAAAAGAGATGATAGCAGGTGTCAGGATTGCTGTGAAGGAGCAACTGATATACCTGGAACACAGCTGGGTCACGTATGTGGTCCTGGGGGCATTGCAGGCTGGGAATATTTGGACTCAAGAACTGGAGACCACCTTGTCCCACAGATGTGATGTAGCAGCTGAGGACAGCCTGCTACTAAATATATCCTGGAATATGCTGGCCCTGTGCAGGGAATGGGCAAACCCTGTAGAGCTTGAGGTTTTCAGCAGCATTCTTCAAATGTTTAATGAGGGCAAAAAACAGTTTGAGAGACTTAATTTTTCCTACCATTCAAGCCCATGGTTGGCTTAGTTTTCTTTTCCTTGCTGCCTACAAGTGATTCATTTTCAAAACAAAAGCATACTTTTTTTGAGTCTGTACTAAGTTAGGGTTAGAAAGGTATCCACAAAAGGTAGGCTGAGAATGTGCCCATAAATATATGCCAACCTATCTACCCACAATTTTAGTTTTCACTGAATTTGTCTTTCTGTGCCTTTTATCTCATGTTTTCTTGCCTGCCTTTCTACCTAATTCTATTTTTAATCAGTTTATCTGTGGCTTAGGATAAAAATCCTAGTTATGTAAGATGAACTCTCAAACCAAAGAATTAGTAGGAAATCAATCCAAGTGGATTTTGAAGAGACACCTGCTTATTCTGCAGTTACAGCTCTTCATTCTGAGGAGCGCATCTCCATCATAACTTCTCCTGATGTGTTTGTGTGTGTGAAAAGGCTGATAGTGTCCTCAGTTATTTATTATCCTCAGAAGGTTTTTAGGAGAAACTGTATCGAAGTTGCTTGGAAAATTTAAGTAATGCATTATTTTGAGTTCATCCATATTTATACTTAGTTTTTTGTTAACTTGAATATGTTAGAGAGCAAAGTTTTGCAGGATTTGTTGTAGCTCTGAATTTTGATGTTGTACAGCTCCATTTGTAGGAGCAATTCTGGTCAGGTCATCTTACGAGATATGAGTATTTACAATACTTTATTCTTCCCTTAAGTTCCTTTCTTATGGGAACTTGCTGATGCTTGGCAGCATCACCTTTTTTTCAGCTCATTTTGCATGTTATGTATTGGATGATTTGCTGGTCCTTAGATGAAGAAGTCTGATATGCTTATATTTCTAATATTGCCTGTGATATTTTGAAAACCACTTAAATTAAGTGATTTTTTTTTAAAAAAACTAATTCTTCTATGGGAAAATTCTCAGTGGAATATGAATTTTCCCCAAGACATTAAAGACACAAAGTTGTACCTGGTCTGCTACTTAATTTTTGACACTAATTCAGAATTTTGTAAGAACCAGAGAGTGATTCAGAACATTTGTCTGGAAAGAGTTGGAAGTGGCCTCTTTGCTTCTCATTGCTTTGAGATTTTTGTGCCATCTGTCTTGGTGTCTTGGGACAGTTGTTCTTCAGGTTCTTTGAAGCATCTGGCTACCTTTTGTATTTCTCATTTCCCATGAAGTCAGCAATGTTTGTGTCGTGTGCTACTTAAACTTTTCAGGCATGATTGCCATTTTGTATTTAGACATGAATACATTTGTGTTCTTTATCAGCCAACCACATTTGATTTGTTTTTTCAGACTCTCCTTTGTGGCAGGGACTGGGGGATGTCTGGGAGGAGGGCAAGGGAACATTCATACTCCATAGTGTAGAAAACAGAGGAACCCAACTGCCAGGTACCCAGTTCAGCCTCTACAGTTGTGACCATGGTGCATGGAGTACATTCTGGTTTATAGGTAGGAAAAAATGTGCTATATAAATGCCAATTAGCATATTAGTGACTACTTTTTAGCATCAGTGTTGTTAATGGTGGTGTTTACAGTGCTGTGATGTGCCCCTGAAAGCCATGCCTAACTTATTTTCCCAATAGCGGGAAAATAAATGTGGACTTGAGTTAGCCTAAAAGTACATATAGCTGCAATCTGTGAATTTAAGTCCCTGCAGCTGGAATGAAGAACAGCTAGCTGGCCTTCAGTTTCTTGCTGCAATCTTTTGACAGTACATTGTTGGATCACAGAAGTTACCTGCCTTTTATATTGATTGTTTTCTAGTGCTGATAGCAAAATAGCTATCTAGTGCTGATAGCCAATCCCACTGATTTGCTTCCTTTGATTTTAGTTGATATTGGCTGTGTCAGTATTAATGGCTTGGATGTTGCCTGCCTCTGCACGAGGTATAAGTAAAATCATAGAATGGTGAGGGCTGGAAAGGACCTTGAAGATCATCAAATTCCAACCCCCCGACTTGGGCAAACACACCTCTCACTAGACCGGGCTGTTTAAGGCCCCATCCAACCTGGCCTTGAATACTTCCAGGGAGGGGGCAGCCACCACCTCCCTGGGCAACCTGTGTCAGGGCCTCACCACCCTTATAGTGAAGAATTTTTTTCCTAATATCCAATCTAAATCTGTCCCCTTGTAATTTAAAACCATTCCCCCTCACCCTATCACTACATGGTGTTCTAAATGCTAGGTAAAACACTTATACTGGTAGGTAAAATAACTTACCTACCAATAGGTTAGTTATTTCTGGATGTTATTGGTAATTATTCTGTGCATCAGCATTTTTCCTCAAGGCTTTCTGTGTTTCACAACCTCTACTTTATTGCTAGGAAAGAAAGGTTCTTAGTTCTCACTGTTGCAACATGGAGTTAAAAATACCCTTAGTCTTCACCAATGTTTCTGCATCACTTAGAAGGTAAGAGGAATGGTAGCCAATCCCACCCTCCTAAAAAATCTGAAGATGCAAAGATTTCCTTTTGGCGTGAACCTTTCTGAGATAACCCCTATAAAAAGCTTTCATACCTCATCATCCAGCCACAATAGACTTCCCGGTCTCCTTTGCTTCTAGCGATGTTCTAGCAATATATCCTGGTGCTTACTAACACAGGCCAAGTATTGCATTAGCCAGGATTTGCAGCACTGGTTAGGCTGACAGAACCTCCTGATTTTTCAAACAGGGCTACCAATAACATCAGATGAGCAGGACCACTGTAGTGCCTTCTGTTTTTGAAGACTTTTCAGTAACCTGAGAAGCTAGAGTCCAAATCAACTATCTTTTGAATGACAAGAGATTCTGGTGCACTCCTTTAAGGATATATTCTTTCTTCAGGAATTTGTTTTCAGGGTCCTACATGCTTAATACAAAATTTGATCTTCTTGTTATGATCATAACAAAACATAAACTCTACATGTAATTTAGCTTTAAAGAATGGTCCTGCATTTCTGCATATATCACTTGAATTTTGGACTCCATTTTTTCTAGAATCCTGAAGGATAAATGCACAATATGTGTGCTTAAAGCAAACAGGTTATGTCAAAGTACAGATAATTAATAATTCATAAGTCTTTCAATCCTGTCTCCAGCTGGTGTGCATCTTCTGACAGTCTGAATTTAATCGGAGAAGTGCATTTTTTTTCAAAAATCACGGCAGCACTGTAAAAAAGAATCCCTCTGGAAAGGCTCTATTTGTCTCTTCTAGCCTACCACCACCTGCAGCTTGTCTCCTGAAAGCAGAATCTAAAAACAGATGAAAAGCAAAGTAGTAGTTAATCTGAATGTTACTTAAAACTACTTGACACACAGCAGTTTAACTCATGAGTTTAAACATTGGTGCAAGCAGACTGTGGAAATCAGCTTATTAAAAAAGCAGTAAGAATTTAATGCAGGTTTACAGATTTGAGCAAAAGATGATGAATTTCTTTCTCTGTTCTCATTCAATTCCTGCTATTTATCTGTCTTTGTGGAAGTGCTCTGTGGGTCTCAACAGATATATACATATCTACAAATAAGTTTCCAATTGTTTAAATTTTAAACCGGCTTTGTATAGGAAGTGAAACTTTGACTTCTCTCTTTCATATTGTTTTCCCCTATCCTGTCTTTTCCAGGAGGGTTTTTGTCTGGTTTATATTCATGATTGTTGCAACAAAGACATTTCTCATTGGCTGAAAACACTACACCCAGGAAAAAAAGAGTGTAAAATGGTTTGCAAGAAAAATTTCACAAAGGAAAAAAAATGGAAATTAGAAGTTAGATCTGTATTTTTTAGGATATTTTAGAAATCTTGGCCTGAAGTGTAGAATGTTTCTCACACAGTCAGAAACTGTGCAAAATTCTCTGTTCTCCTTCAGTGGGCAGATGATGTAATTATATCCTAAAGCAGGGAGTTCTTAGTTCATAACATGTAGGTGTTATCTTCTCTGTGTTAAGCTGAGCAGATAGGGCAGCCATTGATCCTGCTGGCACGCATCTGAGAGGATCCTTATGCCCCTCTTGGTACGCTTTATTGCTGCTGCTGTTCCACTTAAGCTGTTACCTTTTAAGTTCTCCAAATGACAGTACAAATGCTACTCCTAGCAGTGCAGCAGAGGAATTCTCCTGAGCACCCAGTGGAAGTTGTGATTAGGGGCATATCCTCTTTAGAAAAAGGGGAAAGACCAAACACTTTGCTAAGCTGTTCTCTCCTTCAAGGTTTGGGCTTTGGTGCTTAGGAAATTAAGTTTAAAATAGCATATTTAATGCAGCTCTGCTCAGAATAGCGTTTCTGTGTCATGATTAGTTTCTAAAATAGCAGGTCGTTGTTCAGGGGAGTTGGAAGTATAGAATCGTGGAATAGGTTGGGTTGGAAGGGACCATTTAAAGGTCATCTAGACCAACCTCCTGCAATGAGCAGGGACATCTTCATCTGTATCAGATTGCTCAGAGCCCTATCCAACCTGACCTTGAATGTTTCCAAGGATGAGTCATCCATTTACTACCTTTCTGGGCAACCTGTTCCAGTGCTTCATCTTGATCATAAATTACTTGTTCCTTATATATCTTGTCTGAAACTCCCCTCTTTTAGTTTAAAACCCGTGTTCCTTGTCCTATTGCAATAGGTCCTACTAAAAAGTCTGTGCCCATCTTTCCATATTCAAAGGGGGTTTATAAGAAAGTTTGAGATAAGGTCTCCCCAAAGCCTTCTTATCCCCAGACTGAATGGTCCCAACTCCCTCAGCCTTTCCTCATTGGAGAAGTATTCCATCCCTCTGGCTGTTCTCTGGGAATACCCAAGGCAGGTATTTTTGCAAATGTGTTCTATGTTTAGGAAATATAAGACAAGTGTGAAAACATTTTAAAGGTTTATTGGTTTTATATCTCTGAAGTGATTCTAGCATGGCTTGGTCTGTTGTAACTGCTAGAGACATAGGCTCTCACCTCAGCTAGTCATTATGGAGCTGATGGTAACCTTAGCTAAAACCTTGTCTTAATGCTTAAATAAACCATAGATTCTTGGTGCATGAGAGAACCACAAATTGACTTGCAAGTCTGCCAGCATAGGAAACCCATTCTTTCTCTGCCCCTTCCCCACTCATCTTCTCATATCCTGCTCGTTGCTCATTACTCAAACTGATAGGAGCTTTAGCTACAGATCTACTCACACGAGCCAGCAGTCATCTTTCACAGCAAGAGAGCTCCTTAGGGACAAATGCACTCGGGCAGGCTTTGTATTGGCTCTATTACAGGTTTGTTGATCCTAGGCAAGTTCCAGCTCATTGGATACAGCAGGCCAGATCCTTGGCTGATAAGGTGAAGCTAATCCTGGCTCACTTAGTCTTCATGGATTTATCCATGTTTTTGAGTACAGTGTTGTTCTAAAATGTCTTGAACTTTTGGGTAGTGGATATTTGAACTGCTAAATAGATAACACATTTGAAAACTGAATGCTTGGCAGGTTAACAGGTTTCTGGAAAGTTTTCTAAAAGTCTTGTTAGGTCTTGCTGAGGAGTTGAATGTAAGGTTGTGATTAACAGGAAAGGGACACTCATAGTGAGTATGGACAGTGCCCTTGAGATGCCTGTTACCTCATATGAAATAAAAGTCCTGCAAGTTACATATTCAGATGCATGTGTCGGTACAGTCTCTGAAGAACCACGCTTCCTGAAGGAACACAGTCAAATGTGTGAAATTAGTTCCTTTGGTTCCTGCCTAAACCTATTTATAAAAACATGCATTGTTCAGAGCCACCTTTGCAGACATGGAAACTCCTGAGAATTGGCATGTTCGTTTACTACCTGTAAATACTCCATTTAATGAGATTTGGGTGGGGGAAAAAAATAAATCTCTATCTGGTACTGCTAAATGTAGGAGCTCTGGAATAATAATCTATTTCACCTACTGTAATTTCACTTTGATTTTATAATAAAATATGTTTATGTTGCCCCATCTCTTTCCCTTTTCTATTCATTAGTTGAGTAGAACTCAATGGAAGTAGAACTTCCACATCAGGAGGAGGCAGAAACATGTTATCAGAACACACTCTGGTATGTATAACCACACATTGTCCTTTACTACCATAGTGTAGAAGTTTGCAGGGGTTATTTAGGTAATCAAGTTATTTAGGTGATCAAGTAGTATCTACTGAGAAAAAGCACAGATCTGATGTACCAAATCTTTCAGTGTCATGGAGACACTTCCAACTTCTTTCATGCTCAAAGCTCAAGAGACTGAAAGCTGCACAAGGATGAGAACTTTGTCTAGACCTATGAATGGGTGCCAGATTTTGTCCCATCTGTGACCTGTATCTGCTATAAGAGATATTTTATCACCTCCAAACACCAATGATCCACCCTAAAATCAATTGGGCTATTCTTTCACATTCTTGTGATAATTTCTAGTACAACATGTCCCAAAATACTTTCTGTACTTTTGGACGTTGTGCTTTTAGGGTCTGATCCAGTACTCACTGAAGTCAATAAAAGTCTCCCCATTGATTTCAGTTGACTTTGGATGAGATCCTTATTTAGGGGCTATATATATATCACTGGAGGGGAAAATCCCATCACAGACTTCTTCATATTTTTTTTCCCAATTTTTCTTTTTCTGTATTTTTGTCAAATGAAATCTGTCAAGCTCCATCACATGTCCAATCTTCACTCTTCTGACAGGTTCAGGCCAGTAGAAAGGGAAGCTTATAAACCATGAAGATGAAATGTGCTTTTTCATTATGCCGAGATGTTTCCAATAAAGCACAGAGATAGTACTTTGCCAAATTGGTGTCACAATGTTCCAAAAATTTTGGCTAGTTAGCAGACTTCCAGTAAAAATTCATGTTCTTCAGACCTCTTGTGGGTGATCCACACCTCTCTTGGAGCCTCCTCTTATTATCTTGTGGCTTGAAATGGAAGAAAGTCTAAATTATTTTGGACCTGTACTAACATTTCTCAGTATTATTAATAGCACACTGAGTTAGTGTATTATGTAAAATACTCTGATATCCTCTTCTGCCTTCCATATAGCAAGCACTTAGCAAACAAACAGTATTGGAGAAAACATGACTTTGGGTAAGCAACTTGACATGGAGCCAAAAAGAAGGTGAACATCTGAGAGAGGAAGGCATTTCTGTGAGGAATAAAGAACATGTTCCTGAACTGAGCAGCAAACAGACTGGTATTCCTATTAAGTTACTGTGCCATACACATTGGCATTGGATAGGTGCTACACACAACAGTCTGGTTGATTCTTACCCTTTTAAATACCCTTTTATGTACCCTTCTTTACATAGTAACTTCTCTATGTAGTTCTGCCTTCTGCCTCCCTGAAACAATATTTTTTTTCTGATTTTACTCATTCCATTTTCATATTTTCATAATTTGGAAATCAATCACTGGAAGCTTTGCAACCAGAAAATTATTTGTGGTGCCTCTTGTCCCTGACAGTAGCAATAGACTAAAATACCTTTCAGAGAGGGTTAATTTTTAGCTTTCATAGCACATGCTGTTCTGTATGGACTGAGTTACTCTGACAAACATTATTATCAGTATGTATAAAAAAAGTCTGAGGTTTTATATATGTGACTAATAATCATGTGATTTTTTTGATAGATGGTTTAAAAAGGCAAAGGTGAAAGTAAAGGAATGTAATTGTAGCAATTAAAGAACAACACAAAACAAAAACCCGGACATTCCTACATCTAACTGCGGTGTTGGATGGATTTGAAACAGAATTTTCCACCATTATCCAGGGAAAAGAATCTGAAATGTAATATTACTTCTGGCACCACCTTTCACAACTAAGGCAAC
Organism: Gallinula chloropus; assembly: GCF_964237585.1. NCBI lineage: Eukaryota > Metazoa > Chordata > Aves > Gruiformes > Rallidae > Gallinula > Gallinula chloropus. The sequence goes on along the minus strand of NC_140087.1, from coordinate 79,859,644 downwards.
TGCATTCAGTTAGTAGGCATTTAAAATTCTGCAATAAGATACTTGCAGCACACTTCAGAGACTGCAGCTGACTTGAGAGACATCCTCACTGGAGTCTGGGAAGCAGCCAGTATCTCTGGGAAACATTTACAGAGAAAGCAATATTGGTAGGACTTGCTAAAAAACCTCTAAACAGCCAAAACAAAATGCTCAGCCCAATGCTGCTTCCCCTGTACGTGCCCAGAGGTTCAGCCAGGTCCTGTGTGGCCTGGAGCTCCATCAGCCCTGGCTGACTGAAGTTGACATTGAGGAACCAGAGCAAAAGCTCATCTTTGTGTTGAAGGCCAATCCTGACTTGGAGCAGCACTCATCTTGAAGTGTTTGAAGCTCTGCAATATGAATGGCAGACTACATGGAGGAGGGAAGCTGGTTGTAAACATATGCATCCCTTGATTCTAGAAGTGACCTTACGCAGTTGTGGAACAGATACAGTGAACCATTTAGCTGATACGACCTGAAGGTGTGAAAACCTGTCAAAAATCCCTTTCTGCACAATTTTCAAACTGTATTTGCATAGACTGTGCAGGTGACAGTTTGGAAAACTAAAACACTGGAAGGAGAAGTCTGTTTACTACCAGGGAAATGAAGGCAAACAACACAGATTATTGTAGAAAATATTCGCCAGTGCTGAAAACCACTGCATAAGCTGCCTACACAAATCCACGGAGTCCCACAACTTGTACTATGCTCAGTGAACAAAATTTAGATTACTGAGGCCAAGAAAAGTTTGAGAAAAGCCAAAGAAGCAGTGCTGAATCTTATCTAAGTTTTCAATTTTGAAGCTAATGTTCAAGTGCTTGTTAAAAACCCAAGGCTGGCTGCTTTAGCGTAGCTGTTTGATGAATAAACAGACCACTTCAATCCCTAAGTACAGCCAGCCTCAGTCATTTCTGCTCTGCAAAGGCCTGCTAATAGGGAGCCCAGTAGTTACTGAGGTCAAGAGGGGGATGTGAAACTAAAGCTTGACTTCATTCTGACTCCCCTGTATTTACTCTACTTGAGTGCTGGTTGGATCAGAGCAACAGTTTTCAGAAAAATATTTTTGACAGATGGATGCAAAATTAAAACTGTCTTTGATTTATGAGGAACTTCTTTGAGGTTTTTGTAATGCATGCAGGGGAGGTAGCGTGGTGGTCTCTCTTTTCTTCTGGTTCCTAGCTTTTTGTACTAGAAAATAGAAGAAACCTTAAAAGAAAGCTTCCTTTTGCAAGAAGTTACTTTAAACCGTATTTAAATGGAAAATAGTAAAAGCTTCCCTTTGAAACACAATTTTATTTTCTTATATGGAACTAAGGGTTGCTTGTTCTGTTGTAGCTTAGGCCTGCATCTTCTCATGGATTATTCTGTGGTAGTCAAAGATGGATATGCACAAACCAAAAAGAATATTAGACACTTCTCTGCTATTTCATCTCTATTTTTATGCATGGTAATGTTGAAAGCTCACTTAAGTTTGCTCGACCTCATTTACACTTCTGGATATTTTTTTGAAAACTACATTTGAGAAAATGAAGGGTTAATCACAGCTTCAGACATGTAGCTTATTTATTATAAGCTTGATAAGTAGAATACAAAGCCCCATTCACAAAAAACTCTGTGACATCATATCCACTTGTGACATCAGCAAATGCCTCAAGAGTGAATTACTGCCTTTGTCTATGTTGGAGGGACAGGCATTGCTGTATATACTGCTCTGTACAGAGAATGTTTTGCTGTGAGCTTGAAGTAGAGAATGAAGATGTAATTTCATTTGGGCTCAGGGAATCATCACTCTGCTAGGTTATCTTGTCCATAAGTGTGGAAGAGGGCAAGCCATGGGTAGCATTTTGTTGGCTTCAGGTGGGATATTGAGGGAGCCTTATAGGACTCTAAAGTTCTGTGGCTCAAATACAATTTTCAGTAATACTGGAATTCATGTGTAGAATTGCATGGTGGTACAGCATTATTTACTGTCTTGTAATGGTTATTTTTTAACAAGTATATGTAATAGATGTTAAGATGTGTTAATTTGGGGGGTGGGGGGGAGGGGTGGGAGGAGGAAAAGAATCCTTTAAGATAGAGTATTCCAAGAGAAGCAAAACAAATTATGTTCATCATCAATCACCCTGTAAACTGCCTGGCATTGAGAGCAGCAACTGCTCAGCAGAAGAGAAATATTTTAGCACTTTGGGAAAGCTGGATTGTGTTCAAAACATGGGATAGCAGTGCAAACAAAATATAGAATAGTGTTTTGAATAACTGCTTGCTGCTTCTCTGTAGACACCTTCAAGGGTCTCCCTTTTACTAGAATGATGGGTTTTTTTTCCTGTAATACTCATGTTACATATTTTTCAGACAAATTGTGTGTATTGTGGTTCCAGGAAATTCTGACTCATGAGTGTGCTCTCAAATATTCAGCCTCTTTAGATAGAAAACTTTAACCACTCCTCTAAAAGAATTTATCATTAAGCAGGAACCAGTATGAAAACATGTAGTTACCAGAGACAAACATCAAGCTTTTAAAGATTAATCTCTTAATTTATTTACAGATTAATCACTGACTCCATCAAAATAACGATGATGTTATTACCACAACTGCTACTAGTAATTGATTTATGGATCACCTTGCACGTGTCTCAAGGTGCTTTAAAGCACAGCCATAAAAATGACACAAAGCCACAAAGGCATAATAAAATATAATTAGAACAAATAATAAATCCTAAAGTTGCTAGAATGGTCACATGGGAAATAGCTGTAGTTTTAGGAATTACCTTTGACCAGTGAAGGGGCAGTGGAAGTTGACTTTGTTCCTTTTTTTATGACTCCAGCTATCTTTTTTCTTTCTAATACTTACCAGCAATATTGCAGTCTTTGACTTTATAACAGTGAGACTCAGAGATATTAAAAAAAGACCAAGTATCAAAGCATCTCAAATTCATGCCTGTTAATTCTCACGTTTTACGGTAGGAAGCTGGTTTTTCAATTACACTTTCCCTGGAATTAGGTAACTCATTGCTCAAGGTCACATAAAGATGTATCTATACCTTGGGATTGGAGTTCAATACTTGCTCTTTTTAGGTTTGAAACCTCTTAGTAGATAAGCAGTGATTTGTTTCATTAAGCACTGTGTCTACTTCTCCCTTTGTCTTAAGTTTATTTTCTGTTGTGACAGGATTTAGAAAATACTAGAACTGGAGTGGATTTTTTTCCTCTTAATTTTCTATGTAAATGTTGATGTTTTGTTGAAGAACTTTCATTATTCTTTTCATTAAATCTGTGGGGTTTTTGTTTAAAAATCTCAAACAACTGATTTTCTGTTTTGTGTTCTTTGTTAGGGTGCTTTTGGGGTATTTTGTGGGGTTTGGTTGGGTTTTTTTTAAGAAAAAACACCACAAGGGTGATAAGCTTCAGATAATTTTCTTAAACAGGCAAATCCTAATATCCTCCTACAGCATCTCGTGATACTCTTCCACAGGTGCATATCATACCTTTATCTGAAGAGCCGTATTCTTCTACTTGAAATCAGGGTTTCCTGAGATGTCTTGTCGATCACTTAAAATGTTTGAGAGCTTCATGGTAACTTTGAGCTCATATTATTGTAGCTCTAGACCATTAGGTATCCGTGTTGATAGTGCTTTATGCAGCTCTGCTTGCTCATTCTATGGACTGATATGTGTCTACCAGCCATTGGTAAGGCCAAAGAGGTTAGTTAGCAATACTCTTTTACTTCCCAGTCTAACTAGGGAAAATTCCTGTTTTGCCCACTGGGAAGGAAAAGTGTTAAGAACAAACTGACTGTGGATGAGCAGCAAGATAGGTGGAGGTTAGAGCCAGGATTCTGAGCTCTCAGATGCAATATCAGTTTTGATTTGTTATTTTCATATTTTGAAAACCTTTATGGTTTTGAGGCTTTTCTTGATCCACCTGATAATTCTAGTCTTGGATGCTGAATGTGAAGGTTTCCAAATACACGTGAAGAGAATTAGACTTCAAGTTCATCTGTGCTGCCACAGCAGTGAAATGGCAAAGCCGACCTTTAAATACTGTGAAATCTTTATCACTGACTTTTCTGGACCTAGTTCCAAAGCTGGCATTTGTGTACAGACTTTCAGAACTAGAACAATAATGCATATCAGTAGTTGAAAAGGAGAAAACACAACAAAACAAAATTAATACCAATTTGGCAATTGTTGTTGCTTAATCTGGCTCTGAGTTAAGGTTATTTTTTAAATGGTGACATAGGTGAAACTAGATGCCTTGATATGACTTTGAACTAACAGTCTACCTCAGGAATAGAATAAAGTCCTCAAGTAACTAAATACCACTGCAAGCTTCTACCTGGTACAAGTACAAAACTGTCTTTTTATTATTATTTTTTTAATCTTATGCTCTTTACCATGGAATCACTTAGTGTATATACACAAAATAGGACAAAGTAGTGTGATAGACTAGTTCATCAGGCACATGCATGTCCACGTAAAAAGTGATATGTGTGTTCAGTAATGTCTTTTAATGTAATTTGGGAAAGGTCATAGCAATGATAGGGGAAGAGCCCAAATAGACTGGAAGGGTCTTTCTAAAATGCTGAAATAGTTAACTTCTTCATTAAAAAATGAAAAAAAAAAATCTTTTATTTCCAAGTACTTCATAAAGGCAGAAATCTCTTGGAGTTGCTCTGCTGCTAACATGTCAGTCTTTAACCATGTGTGAGAAAATGCAGACACTGCAAAATCCAGGGAAGGTTGTCATCTTCTGTACTACATTCTTCCAATGTGGTGGGAAAAAAAAATGCTGGGATAATAAAGCCTTATGATTCAAGACAAAGGTATGACAGTAAATGTTGCAGGATTGCAAAATGCCCCAGTTGTACTGTTTGCATGCTGCCCTCTGTGATTCCATATAAACCCACTCAGTGTAGCTGTCATAGGTATCTACTGCAGCAACACTTCTCAGGGCAAATCTGCAACTCTTTGAAGTCTATGGAAACATTCCTGTCTGCTTCCATGAGTCTTAGATGAAGCCTAAACCTTCTGGGCTATGTTTTGTAACATGCCTGATTTGCTACTCCTGTCTAAGGGCTGTAGCTGGATTCCCAAATAAAGCAATCAAGTAATTGCCAAAGATCCTGAAAGAATCCTGCTTTTGAGTGGCGCTGTCCCTGAGGTCCTGATGCTCTTCTGTTGGGAACAGGTGAAGCCCTGAAATCAGGGAAGCATAAGAGTGTGTGCTCTTGCTGGCACACCTAGTAACCTTGCTTTGGGTAGTATTAGACATTATCTTCTCGTTCTGTGATGAGAGTCCTTAGTTTTATTCCTTCATTAACTCTTCTCTGACCTGCATCTTATGTGGCTTGTGGTGGTGTTTTCATATCCTTTTCTTTTTTTTTTTTTTAAGCTCTGTAGATCTGGATCCTGTAAAACGCTAAGTGAAAAATCTGCTCCTGTATTTAGAACTAACTAAATGATGCTTGCCCTTAAAGCTTTGCTGAAGGGCTTGCCAGGGAGGGCTGAAATTTTTTGTGTAGTTGAACACAATTGCAGGCTGAAATCCTCTCTCAGTCTTGACTGTGACTGGGCATGGGGAAGCACAAATAAAGGATGAAATCACTGCAACTGATTCATTGTAACTTTTTTTACCTAAGTATAGAGCTGACCATAAAGCTATGTCCCAGAGCTTTCTGGAAGGAAGTGAAACTTAAGTAAAATCACATTTTACTGGGAATGTAGTGGTTTTGAGAGATATTTGGCCAAGAAACTACTGAGGCAGATACCTTTGGAATTCTTGTTTCATTTTGTAACATTATCAATAAAAAAAACTTGAAGAAATTTGTGTTTATGCATTTTTTTCAGTTTGTAAAAAGTATATTTTGGTATTGCTTAACTTCTAAAGTTGATATTTCAGGTTTTCTGTAGCAGTTTTAGATCTTTTAATACTTCATTATGTTGTCATTTTCCTGATTGGTTCTATACCTCTGTTTCTCTGATTTAATTGATTTTTAATTGAAATATTCAAATGCTAAACAAGCAACAGAATAAATGGGGATTACTGATTGTAGGCGGGTAATTTCTAGAACAATGTAGAAGGATATTTTGCTCTTAATATTTCTGGAATAACTTCCTGTTTTCCAACCCAAAAATCTTACATCATCATCCTCAAACACTGTATTTTCTATTAGCTGTAAAGAGAAAACATGCCCAAGTTTCTCTTTGTATAGCCATATGTGTCTAGAACCAGAATCAGATGTTATGCTTTCTCTCCAAACTTATACGTTGTACCCTTGCAACATAATACCATGCCCCTTTTATGTCAAGATGTCAAATCTCTCTCTATTTTTACTTTCACCTATATGAAAATGTCATCAGGGCTAAAACTGAGCTGTTTTTCACACCCTGTGCCCTATAAAACACAGAAACATTACACTCATTAAATTTTATGAAAGGAATTCTTCTTTCTTAGTCCACCGCAAGTAACATTTTGTGGTGTGTGTTTCATGGTTAAAAGGCAACAGCAATTTGAGGACTAACACCCCATTCTTCCCTTACCAAATCAGGGATATTCCACTTCTTTAAAGTTACAACTTTGTTTTATGCTCCAGGAGTGCCTTGGAGAATACTCAACTTGAGAAACATGGAGAATGTAAATAAGTGTATAGATGGACTTAACGATAACCAGAGCATAATGAAGAGTATGGGGCATCATGAAATCAGAAGTATGAGACCTATAGTTAATAAATATATATCAGTTAATGCAAAAAAAAAAAAAAAAGCTCCTGATGTTGTTAACATTTCACTCTGCTGCTAGGTTTAAAAAAATGAAATAGTGGCCTAATCTCTGTAGGTGTTTTGGAATAGTAAGGGGTAGAAGTAAGCTCTACCCAGTGTACTCTTTTCAATCATAGAATAAGGACCAGAAATGTTACCCTGGACCCCAGATAACAAAGTGTGCTACTTACAGCTTTTTCTCAAATGAAGCAGCAGCTCTGTGACAGTCCAGGTTTCTGATTCTTAGAAAATGTCCCTAAGTTTGACTGTTATGGGTACCAAAAAGCCTGGATTTATTTAAAGCTCTGGATCTTGGAATTTAGAGAATCTCAACTTGGAGTTACAACTTAAATCTGATTTTCAGGGAGAGCTGTGAAGTCTGATAGAACCAGTGGAAGAAGAATCCAGGATTCTTCAGTCTTACAATTGTAGGAGCTGTACCTTCCTGATAGATTCACACTCTTCAATACTTCATTTCAGCAATTCCAGCCAGACTCCATCTTCCATTAGTAAAACATAAATATCATCCTAACATTAAATACTAGGAATACTATGCTCTGAGCAGTTAATACTCACTGAAGTGTAACTATTGAAAAGTTGGATATTTGGTCTAAATTAATGGCCTGGGCTTTATAGTGATCAAGGATATGTGGCAACCTTTTGGGGATACTGATTTTTATTTCCTGAATACAGAAGAGCCTTCTTACCTATCTTAGGCTGGGCAGCTAACTTGGATATGGGAAGTAAAGGGAGATGTTTTTGGCAAATTGATCAAACTGTTGAAACAGCAGCAACAACATGTTTTGCAATCTGTCATAATGTTTGTATCCATGCAGAGCTGGCCTTGCATGCAGACATGGAGTTCCTTGCGCTCTGGCTCACTGTCCTGACAAGCCTGAACAGTGTTGACTGAAAGCACTGCAGCTGATGTCCCTGGAGGTGGGTGCTTTTTGGGCAGTGGCTTGTTCTCTGGGCAGGACCTGGCTTTGCTGCTCTCAGAACAGTGGAGGAAGAGTTACTGGACTTATATTCTCTTCAATAAAATTGTTAGAAAACAAGACATCTTAAGCAAGGGCATTGCCTGTTGCATTTGGCTGTGAATCAGCTAATTTAAGAAAAATATTTCCAAGAATTTTAAAAAGTTACTATTAGTTTTAGATTCTTTAAAATTAACTCAGAGATGAGAGCATTTTTAAGAGCCATTAGAATCTATTGTATATAGAGCCTGCTTGTTATTTTGGAACACTTTAAACTGTATATTACTGACCTGGGAGACTCTATTGGGCGCCACTGTAATGTTTTATATTACCTCATCAAACTCTTTTTATATAGTTAAAATGTTATTTGCTCACAGCTAAATACCAGAAGCTTGCCGACATGGCAACTGGAAAATATTACCCCTCTCTAACTAGCACAACAGAAAGGAATCATTGGCTTCCCCATGCATCACTGACAAGGGTCTTAATGCTTGGGGAAGTGAAAGGCCAAGGATCATTCAGACTTGCTTGGGCAAGTCTTAAGGGCATGTCCTCAGTGGATGGTCTATCCCAAATATTTCATGCCCCTGCAGATATACAACCATCTGTGTGCATGTAATTGTGGGGATCCCACAAGCAAGGTGTGATTATTGCTGCCCAGCTGGGCTGTGACATTTAGCTCTCTGAAGGGGAGAGATATATGACAAAGTATGTTTACGGTTGTATGTCATATGTCCTTTCAAGATGGATAGAGATTCATCATAACACCTGACTGGACATTCTGAATGTAAATTACCCTACTTCGGAGGCTTCTTAGCTTTGTGTTTGGTTTAGTTGGGGTTTTGGGGTTGCTTTTTTAATAGGTTGAAACAGATTTAGGATTCCTAACAGTGTTAGGAATTTTGGAGATCACAGTGTGAAAGCAGAAGTATGAGCAGGACACATGTTAGCAAAATAATGTGCCTGTATTTTCAGTACTCTAATATGGATATGGCTCTTAAAGATGGTAAAAATGCCACAGTTACTAGGTAAGATAAAGGTCCCTCCTAATATTGGTGCGAGAAATATTGACTGTAGGGTACTATGAACCTAGAAATGAATTCCTTTCCTTGGTCCACCAGATGAATCTTGCCTGACTGTGTTTCTGTCCTCTGTCAGAGCCTGATGAGATATTTAGTGTAAGTTCCTCTACTGAATTCAGTAGCTTTGCATCACTGCAACTTAACACAATGCAAGTTTATGCAGTCTGAGTAAGACTAATTTAAATAAATTGCTCCATTCTAACATTCAATCACTGGATTTTACGTCATTCAGCAACTTAGCAAAACACCTCTGCCTGGTAACAGTTATTTTGTTGGACCCAGAGCTCTGAATAAATACAAATAAAGGAGTAACAGTTTAGTTTCTTTTAGTAAAAGTATTCTAAAGCAAATGAGAGCACTTCTGCTTTATAGCCATCTAGATTATGCTATCTTGAAATTCAGCTTTCAGATATTTATTTTAAAAACTTCTGCTGCTTAAATGATTTTTCAATCTGTGTTGGTGCATTGTTGCTTTATCTCCATAGTTTACTCAGCTGTCAGGTACCTGTGGAGGGTCCCTTGTAAATCAGTTCCCCAGTAGTAATGTGCGATTGGCCTGAAGGGAGGCTCAACTCACTTAATCTGAGAGGTGCAAAGAGGCATCTTATATTTTGTTTGGTCTTATTTATTTTCATAAGACTTGAGGGTACTTTTTTTGGAGTCAAAAAGGAGTTTTAGCCTCAAGGAAATCCTATGAACTGTCAGGAAATAGTTTTCCGTTTTCTTTAAAATATATCTTTATTTTAAAGTTCTGTGCTTTTACTCAGGCTGTGTGTCTCTGCCAGCTGCTCTGGTCAAGCCTGGGAAAAGGATCTGAATCATGACCAGGTTTGTCTCGATGAAACACCCTGTTTTTTGAGGAAGCAGATGCAGAAAACATGGCAGGAGTGTCATTTACTAAATGTCTGGGAAAAAGCAGATTTGATCTCTTAAATAATTTAGCTTGTGTGTGTCTATATATGTACATATCCAGAAGTAAAAGGCATTGAAAGGAGAAGGGATGGAAAGAATAACTTGAAAACTAAAGGCACTACTTCCTGGCATTTGCTTTTCTTTTTATGATAGAATGTTTTCCTTTATTTTTTTTGGCACCGTGTCCGTTTGAGAACAGTTGGTCAGATGCAGCATTTGGTTTTAGTGCATATGTTACCATTTTTCAGGTAGGGAAATGGAGGGGGCAGGAAGATGGAGACCTGTGTAGGGTCCTGCAGTCAATCAGTGGCTCAGCTAAAATCAGGACCTGTTTTTTTCCTGAGACTTAGTGCTACTTAGATTGACTTCATCTTGTTCTTTCAAGTCATCAGGGTTTTAAAATGAGGAACAAAGGCACAGGTTACAAGAACCCAACCAGGCCTTTCTCTAATTTCTGGTGAGACTTGTCAAATGCATCGTCATTCCATACTTGAGCAAATCATGCCTATATGTTGAAAGCATTGTGGATGTACTTCAGAGCCTGCTTCAGAGCTCAGTGAGGTAGTGGGAGTCTTCCCCTGGAGTTCTCTGGGATTTGGACCAGACCTCTGAGTCATCTATAAAAATTATTTCAAAGGGAGAATGTATGATGTAAACACAAATCATTTCACATTGATGTGTCACAGGAATGTTAATGTGCTATGAACTTGAATATCTATTGTTTAAACATCTCAATGTTTTCCTTTGTTTCTATGGGTATTATGCTTTGGAGACTCTACGTGTGGCTGAAGCATCATCAGTGAAATGTATGTGTTATGAATTTAATCCCATCGAAAGTCCATTTCCTGTGTTAATTTGACTCCATGAATGCACCTCTGATACATTAAAAAGGCTGTGAAGTATGAAAACCAATGTAATTAACATTGGTTAACAGATTAACAGTATTTAACATGTGAATGTTAGAATCTGTTCCCATACCCAGTGTAGAGGACTATTGTATGGCAGATTTTTTAGAGATGCTAAATTCAATAGTGATGCAAATTAGGTTCCAAATTCCTTGTTGTAAATATGTACACCTCCACCTGGCAAGATAACTTTCTGCTTTGTGACAGGAGGAAGGTTTAACCCTTGATATCCAATTCAGATTTCCTTTTTATCTTACTTTATCAAATGGGGGCCAGTTATTATTTGAGAGAGCTCAGCTGACCAAGGCCAGGTGGTAGTGCAAAGAGGAATCAGTGAGGTTTTCCATCTTGAAGCATGTTGCCAACACCTTTAGTGACCTTTATTCTTTGAGTAATCCTATGCAAGTAGATTATGACATATGTTTAAATACATGAGCATATTTTAATAGACATTAAATAACATGTGGTATTGGTTCTGCAATTTTTATTATATGACTCAATCTAGCAAAATATCTGAACTGAGTTTTAAGTATGTGAAGTCGATGAAGCTCCACACATACTTATGTTTGAGAGCCCACGTGTTTTGGGAAATTAGAAACATAATTTGAGGCAAGTAGGCAGATCCTGAGTTTGAAGCAACTTTTCTTTGCCTAGTGTTACAAAACATTCATTATTTTCCCCTTCTTTCCTGAGGTGGTGTTGCACTTATTCCTGGAATCAGTTTTGGCTTTAGCAAGCTCTTGGGAAGAATGGAGGGCTAGTGTGGGAGGATATCTGCCTCTTAGCACTCAATAGATGAAGTCAGAAGGAGCCAGGCCAGCGATGAAGGTGCTTGTGCTGTGCACTTCTTGCTACTGTTGTGCAAATCCTATACTTCCCCACAGATGCAGAATGAAGACATTTTCAAATATCAGCTGCCATGTAGAAAAAACCAAACCCAAAATGAAGCAAACAAGAAAATTCAGTACTGTTTATAAAACCCTATTTTGATCCTTGGCATAAACCATTCCCAAACTTTCCCACTCAAGGTCTGTGTTTATCAGCTAATTTATTTTCTCGTTTCTAGGTATTTCAAATGCTCCAAAAATATTACAGCAAACTAATTCTTTCTGATCTCTGGGGAAGCAATAGGGATGATTAATTCCACAATGTCCTTCAGTAGTGAGTCAGCAAGTTTCTTACTCACTTGGTTTTTATACGTGATTTTTTTTAACCAATGGGAATTTCCTCTCTTCTCTCTTCTCACACCTAGTGCAAAACCCCATAGAGTCTGGCACGATTCTGTAAATGGTTTGACCACTCCTAAGAAAACCCATTCAAGTCATCTTTTTCCAGATGAGTTGTCTAATCCTAAGGCATATCAAAACAGGCACAAGATCCAAGAAAGTGTTCACGTGTTGAGAATCTATAGTTCCATCCTTTTTTAGTTTAATACCACTCAAAATGCCAACTGTTTGGTTGGCAAAAGATAAATTCTGGATGCAGTTAGGACTGCATGTGTTTAGTTATTTCCTAAAATAACAGGTTTGCTATGAGTGAGTAAAGTCCATGCTCATTTCTAGGCTTTAGATCTCAATACCTCCCTGTATATTGTTTTTTTGAAGGTAATAAATAATCTTTCATAATGCTCCTTACTAATGAAATAGAAGGTAGCTGCAGTTACCTTCACATAGTCAATTATGTGACACTGAGAAATCATTGGCTTATTTAACAATGTTAAAAATGAAATTATTTATTGTTTTCACAAAAAGTGTGTGAAGAAATGTAAGGGCAGTGGATATGTTCACTAGAATTCCTTTGTACATGTTGGTTGATACTCTTAATTTCCTAGTAAGTGCACTGTCTATAAACCAAAATGGCACAAAACCCATAAATTTGGACAGAGTTTTGCTCCCTTTTCTATTTATTTCTAATGTGGTAATGTAAATTCTTATTTTACCCAAGCAGATGACTGAATAAACATTTGATAGGAAAGGTTATTCATATGATTGACAGCTTCATTAAGCCATGTAACATTTTGTGAACTGTTATTTACCTTTTTCTACTAACCTATTTTAACAAAGGGTACTCATAATTATTATTCTGTGTGGGGGTTTTTAATCCAAATTAATAGATGTAAGATTTTAATTTTTTTAGTAAACAGTTGGGTTTTTTTCTCCCCTGGCTACTTGGACCTATTCCAAAATGCATCATTATGTCATTATCATCACAACAAGCTACACAAAGCCTAATTCTGGGGGTAATTCTATCCCATTTGAAACCACTTCTGGGTTTAGTCCTCACCACTGACCTGGATTTGTCTATACATCCTAGATGATCTAGAGTTTTATGCTTGTGGCTTGACGCTTTTCATCTGAACTGGGATGCATTCTGGATTCACTGTTACAGGTTTCTGTGTGTTTTTTAGGGTGAAGAAATGGAAAGTCCCTTCCCTTTAGACCTTGGTAATTTCTTTCTAGGTATAATACTTATACTGAGATTATTAATTAATTGCTTCTATGCCAATCATACTGGTAGATTGCTGTTTGGAAAGTGAAATATATACTGCTAGTTCTGTTACAGTTGCACGTAGATGTCAGTGAAGGGGATTTCCACAAGGATACAGAACTGGTGTAGTTGGTTAAGTCCTTTTTTTATTCGGAATGAGGAAAGAGACAATGGGAAAAATGCTTTAATAATAAGGGTTTTGGGGAAGGGAGATTTCCCTAGTGGTAGACACAAGAAATATATTTGTTTAAGGGAGGGGGGAAGAAGCCAAGAGGATACGCATGCCTGATGCCAAAGAACAGCCAGTGTGCCTAACACACTGGAGAAATTGTTTCAGAACAATTCATCCATGGGAAAATATGACCCTTATAATATTACCAAGGTCAGTGAAACCTATGGTGATTTGCTGAGTAAGGGGTTCACTGGACAAATGTAAGATGCCTATGGTGGGATACTTTCCTGGGACCCACTTTATTTAAGATTTCAGAATTTAAAAATACAGAGATGAAAATATAACTGATATATTTTCTCCTTCTCTTTTGCACAATTCTACTGATTATCTGTAGATATAAAAATAAATCCAAGTAGAAATAGGAATTCTTGTTATAAACAAACTGAATGAAAATAACTCCTTATCTGTTTTGAAGTTAAGTTCATGTTAATTAAAACTGTTGTAAGATTGCTGTGAAAAAAATTTCCAAGTCACGGAAACTTTGCAGACAATAAAGGAAAATCTTCACTTTGTATATGAAGGAAGACCGCCTATGGAAAAACTCATGGTGGGAAGCTAGTTGGCTGATTAGAAAAGATACATCAGTCAGCTTTTGCATATGATATAGTGGGTACAACTGGATAGGAAAAATGGTGAAGCTTGCATAGTCTATTGTAGCATAATAGATTGTCTCTAAGGGTTTTTGCCTTGTATTTTCTGACAGTTGTATGCATTTGCTTTGTGGCTCATTGATGTGACTTTCAGCTAGTTATAAGAACATAAGAGAAGGAAATGGGACAACTCATCAGCTTCTGGCCTCGTTTCTTGCATAGAATAAATCTGGATTGTGGAATTCATAGGGAAAACAAAGAATGCAAATCAGAATAAAACAAACAGAAAAACCGTAGTACCTGAAAAGACCAAGATTTCACTCAGGGAACTTTGTGAAAAGTCTGTTGTTACCCATTGTGAAAGCTGCCACAGGAAAGGAAGGCTACACTGAGTAATTAAACCTTACCATGTGAGTGTATTTTAAGTATTTTTAGCTGCCTATAATTCAGAAATACCTGGAAACGTAAGGGTTTGGGACTACTTAGTCTGTCCTGGAACCTTGGTCATGAGCTAAAATGTTGTCATCCATTGAGATGAAGCATATGTTGTAAGCATACTAGTTGGATTTATGTCTGTGCTTGTACCACTTTCCGTAGCTGTGGAGGTCTGCAGTGACGTAAGGCTGGCTTCAGGTTCATGTGATGAACCTCCCACCTCACTCCTTAGTGCAAATAAATATATGTTGGCAATATAACAAGTGTACTGAGTTTTTTTGGAGTAGGTATGATGGTATGAGCATTGGAATCTGGCTCAGCATGCACAGGAGAGGAATTCAGGAGACTCTTACCTTTCCAAATGAACCAGCACGGTGGAAGGTCTGGGTAGTTTAAGTAGCACCAGACTCTCTGAGGATTTCTGTTTAAATCAACAGATTACCCATGTGTTAGCATGATCAGTGTGGGAAAGAGAACTGGAATCTGGCTTGTAATAACTAGTGCTACTGTGGGAGAGTTCATGTGGGGAAGTAAAGCTTTTTTCCAGGACTTGGTCCTTAATTAGATTAATGAACATTTTAGTATGTACTTTGCAACAGAATATTAAACACATGTCTGTATCTTCAAATCCCAAGGATACTGGAATATTTGCTTCTCTTCTGAGTAGCACTGGTGTAAATAGAGAATGTCTATTACAGCAGAGGTTTTTTGTTTGTTTGAATTAAAACTGAACACAAAATCTGACGTGAAAAAAAAAAAAGGAGGAAAAAAGCTCTGTGATGGTGAAAATCCAGTCTGTATTTTCCTTCAGGAGTCTTGGTCAGTTACTGCCTGTTAAGCCTTTGTTATCACTGAGGACTGCTGCTAAATTCTTTTTAGACACTTCCACTTTTACAGAAGTTTCCTCGCTCTGCTTTATCAGGAAAAGGTCTTGGCTCGAAACCAAGAGGGCCATTTGGATTTAAAACCTGACAGGTTTCAGAATCTCAGTTCAAAAACACATAAACCCATAAATAAAATATATGCATTGTCTTTTGAGTAGCAATTTTCTTCTAGCTTGAGCTTGGGAAGCAGGAGTGTGCTGTGCTGTGTAGGTTATGCAGCTGCAGGGATGGAAATCAGAAAACACTTGGCAAGAACTATGCTGTCAGGTAAAAATAAAAAGGATTGGAAGGTTTTCATGCCACACTGGAATAGAAGCTAACGTAGTACTATAAGAAAGTTGCAAAGTTATCCTGCCATTTAGAAGCTGGTTTTGAGACATTGGTAGCAGCCTGCTGATAAGGTATCACAAAATAGCTGCCATCTCCACCCTTTACATCAGCAGCTGTGGCTTTGTCAGAGAGAATGTGACAAGTAGAGGTTCATCAAGTGGTCTTAAAGGGAAAGGTGAGTTACAACTATACCTGATAAAACAGGTGAGAGAGAAAATAGGGTGAAGATGTTCTGGCCTTTAGGTGCTGAGCTTCATGGAGCTGAAATGTGTCAAGGCTCACACTAGGAAATGAGTGTTTACCCCTCTCCAGGGTTAGAAAACTGGACGGATAAGATGCCTTCCTTTTGACATGAAAAAGACTGAAAAAGGACTTCCTATTTTAGACAAAGAACAGCTGTACATTGCAGAATAAAAAAAGGTAGGGAAGAAAACACAAAGTCATCGGATATCCAGGTTGTCTTCATGAGTCAGAAAATTTTCTTCTTTTTTTTTTTTTTAAGCGAAGCCAGAGGATGAAGGAATATCACATTAGCATGAGTGCTTTAACAGACACATTAATTGGAAGAATTTATTTTTCATCATTCTGGATGCAAATAGATTGACATTGTTTTAATGCCAAGTGTTTTCTTTGCTAATCTGGGTGAAATTCAGAGCTTTCTAGCCAAGTACTCTTAAGAGAAAGAACTGTGGTCCGTGAAGAATAAATTTTAAGCAAGACTAAAGAAATAAGATGATGTCCTGTCACGGGCCAAAAGATTTCTCCACTCTGAGCAACAGCTGTAAACTTAGTGTGGCTTCACTTGCAGATTTAGGAGATTTAAATTACACGATTTATGCCTGGGAATTTTGGAGCTGTGGTATTTGCATCCACCTTCCCCACCCCCCCACACCCCTCCAGGAAAATCCTACCTTTTATCATTGGAATTTTAAAATTATGACTTCCTAATAACACATGGGATTCAAATAACAAAGTCTTGACCTTGCAGAGCAGTTGAAGACTGTCTTAACTAAATAGTCTGTGGATGCCTATATTAATTTTTCTTGGTGCCTTACATGCATGGTACATTGTTGAAAGTCTTTTATCTCATGCCTGGGACCGCCAGTGTTCTGCATCTCTGTGGGCTTCAGGCTCAGTGTCCAAGGAACTAGTAACAATAATTGCCAAGTTTTTCTGTTTTATTATGGTAGCCTTTCCAGTGAGGTCCCCATGGGAGCTCCTGGGTGCTGCATGCTTATTTTGTTCTTTGTTTTGGATCCTAAGACACAGCCAAGCTCTTCTGATGATCTGACTAGCTGCAAGGCTCAACCATATCAGCATTTCCACATCCTATTGGATTGAGCTCAGGAAGAAGGTCCCACATATGAATGGATAATTGACTTCTGGAAAGTGCTCGGGCTGCCTGTTTGTTGTACTATCCTCCCTTCTTTGGACTCACAGAGATGTCTTGTAATAGAGTTTGGAGCCAAGGGATGACTGCCAGTGCATTGCCCAGCGCAGGGGCAAGATCACTTCCAAGGCAGGGAAAAACCTGGAGAAGAGGGAGTGTGGGAGGGGAGCAGCCAGCTGGCTGCCCACCCAGAGTGACTGCTGTGAGGGAAAGGGATGTAAGAGGGACATATTCTTTCCAGCTCCTTCTTTCATGGCTCTTTCTGTGGAGGAGTCTGGTAATGAGCAAAAACTTCTGTGTATTATGCAAGGAAAATTGCCTATTGTAATGATAGACAAACTGTTTGCCAAAGTCTTGAATCACAAAAACCATTAAGGGATACTTTCATTTTATATATATACGGGGTCTGATTCTGCCTTCCTCACCTCAGTGTACCTTGGTACCGACTCCATTGAAGTCTGAATGGACCCAGACTGAGAAACTCAGTTATGCTGGGATTTCCTTATCTACAGAATTTATGTGCATATTCTGTGCTGTTCTCCTTTCCTTTTCATGTTGGGAATTTTGGTATAATCAAATTTAATATCCAATTAAATTGCATTTTGTGGCCCTTTAAAAGTTTCTCTTGGGGTGCCCACTAGAAAAGGTATCATTGCCTTTTCTAAATTGTTGAAGTAAAGAAATTCTAAATCCTTTCTGTAACGGTTTATTAGGGTCTTTCTGGTTTTGGTTAATTGTTGCAGCCTCATTTACCTTAGGCAGAGGAATTTTAATGTATAGAGCAAGATGTTTTATTCATTCAAAAATATTTTATGGGAAGTTGCTCTGAACTGAAGGAAGTCATGTGGGGCCCAGCTTTCTTACAGTCTTATGTCAGAAACAAAGGAAGAATATCTGTTAACTAAGAGTAGAAAGCTCTTGGTCACAATACCAATGCTTGTCTTTAGGGTTGTTCATGTACCAGAGCTACTAATTCTTCAGTGTTGACTTCAAGAGTGATGCTGAGCTCTGTGTGACAGATGATCCCGGTGTGATGGCCTGTAAAATTTGCAGTCAAGATATGACCCCAGCCAGCCAGAGGGCAACAAAAGTTTCCTTGAAATCACAGAATTTACAGATCGGTGGCGGCAAATTCACAGTGTGTATGGAAGAGGGCTGAGGAGGTGGTCTGGTGTGTAATCGTACCCTGGTGACAGGGCCTTGGCAGTTAAAGCGCCTTGGCTGCGGCCTGCCATTTTGGGTTTTCATAAAAGGCGCTTGTGATGCGAAGTAGTTTGTTTTATCTGGCTATCTGGTTTGGGGGCAAAGGGGGGGGGGGTGTGGAAGGAAGCAGATTATATACTTTTTGGTTTTCTGCTTAAATTAAGGGTGTCAGGTGGCTTTAGTTGAGAGTGGGGAAATCCCTGCTGTAGGTGCACATGGTCCCACTTGACCCATTTTTCCTAAGGCACTTGAAATGAGCTTGTGTTTGTTTTTAATGCATCCCCTCAGAATAAAGGAAAACCTGGGTTTTTGTGTGACAGCTCAATAACTTAACTGCACTCTCCTACAGCAATGGCTTTTCAAGTAGAGTTGCAGGTGAGCCTTCATCTCCAGGCAAACAAATCTGTACTTTCATTCCTAAAGGAGTCATTATTCCTGACTACTCATTCATCTACGTCTTTTTCTCACGTCATTTTGGCTTTGTAACTATCTAGGTATTTATACTGCCTTCATGGCTGTCCTCTGTGAACACCTCTGAGTAAGCGCCCGGTTTTATCCTAAAGACTTCCTATGAAGTAGGGAAAAGTTACAGGGAAGATATGATTTGCTTAAGGTTGTGTGGGAAATCTATGCCCAGCCTTGGAAGTGAGCGCTGTTCTCTGATCCCAGCCCAGTGCCCGATGCAGTGAAATATCTTTCTGTTCTACAGCATGTGTCAGTAGTTCTTGATATTTTCCTTTTTGGTAGCTGATGTCATCTGCTTTTTCCCCTTCAATTATGCTCTTAGCATAGAAAATAATTGCAGTGAGCAAGAGAAAAAAAGCTTCTGAGAATTCCCATGGATTCTCTTCTACTTGAGGCAAGTAAAGATCCCTCTGGCATTATTGGAATTTTCTTGCCTGCTGCTATTGAGAAGTCCTGAGGATTGTGTAGAGAGAAATAGAAAGGCTGCATTTTAGTAATGGGAATTTTAACAGTGCAGTCTGACTCCGGTCAGAGACACTCTCTCATTTGGGGCCTGATCCTGCTGTCATTACACTTCGGAGGAGTAAGATCGAGCCTATGGCTGGTGATGCTGTGACAACGGCCCTTACACAAAACCTTTAAAGGGGCTCTTTGTGTCCAACAGGCCCTGGAAAAATGGGTCCCAATTGTAAGTACAGAGGGAAGACAGAGATCTTAAAGTTGCCGGGGCCTGTAACGAATCCAAGGGGAGAACATAGCAAGCTGCATGAAAACCTGTGATGCGGTAAAAAGAAAAAAACACAGATAGAAATCTGTTTGAGACAGTGTTTCGGATATTAATCCGGCACCTTGTGTCCCTGGCAAGGCACCTTGAGGGCCTGATCTTAATGGCTCTGCTGATTTGAGTTGAATCCATTGCTGGCACGTACAGTCTGTCCATGGAAACATCTGAGACAGAATGTTTCATTTCAATATAGTTAGAAGCACTGCTGTAGGGTGAACATCACCACAGCTTTCTGGAAGGATAAACTTACCAGGGAAGCAGAACAAAACTGAGATGTGTTATTCGCCTTACTCGGATTTGAAGCTAGAACCTATCACTGACTCCAACTGGAGATGAAAAGTACAGGCTGTAGCTTGTCTTGATTTGATTTTATACATAGGTGGCTGTAAAGGTCTCTCCCCTGTAATGTAAATAAGAGCTTCAGACTGTTCTGATGATAAACATCGAAATCCTTTCCCTGTGCCTTGCAACGAAGAATGTCTTATTTCCAGATTGGTGTCTTTATGCTGCAAGACCACATATGAAATATTAAACCCCAGGGTTTGTCATCTTGGTTTGGTGCTTTGCTTCCCAGTCTTCTTACAGATATTATTGGTAAATTGCTATAGCAAGCATAGGAAATGTGATGTTTAAAAATGTGTATCTAAAGAAACCCAAACAACAAAGCATTGGGGCAAGTAGAAATATGTAAATGGCTCTATGGAATTTGTTTTCAGAGAGAATTTAGCAGTAATGTCTACTAAATCAGTTGGGGAGTGTTGGGTCTGTATAATACACGGATGTGGCAGAGGAAGGACTTTGTGCCGATATCAGTTGCACTGCAGAGACAGCAGGCAGGACTCTCCCTCCTCCTCTGGAAAACGTTGTCTTCTCTGCTGAGGTTTTATGTAAATTTTGCTTGAATTCTTAATCAAATAAGATGCTCAGCAGCTGCTGCTCTTCATGGTATAATCAGTAGCTTTTAAAGGGAATTCCATAAAAGAGAAAGGCCAAAACTGTAATTATCTTATAGAAGCAGAATTTTTCTCTCATGAGAACAGATTTTTTTTTTCATTGAAAATGAATACATTTGCAAATATAATGCTTGTAATTCACATGAAGAAATAAATTTACGGTTACGTACTCAGCTGTACCTGACACGGTTCTTTTATTCTGTTTCCAGGTCTCTAATGAGTCTGGAGATATTTTTATGTGAAAAAAAGTTTCTCAGCATAGATGAAAAAATTTAAATTGGCTCCCAGAATTGGGCATCAAACATCTAGTTAAAGTTCCACTGGACTTTCCTCTGGTTCTTTGAGAAATAAACAATTGTAATTTAAAGTCCTAGGGTAAAATTACAACATAGAGGAGTGGCAGGGATATTTTTTTTTAGAAGCAGCAGGATTATTTTTCTCTGTTTTGAGTTGTGTGAGTGTGTATTTGTTTATATTTATGTAATACTCATGTGAAAGATGTGTTGGCTATACTGACAACACCATACCCCCATGCATGGTAGTGTAATACCTCTGATTTCATCACATACAGAGGGATAGTCAGAGGCTGAGGACCTAGATCAAGGTGAATTTTGCAATCCCTTCCTTTGGCAAGTATAGAGTAACACCTATAGGTGTTACACAGAGTATAGAGTAGCACAGTGGGTTTCTTCAAGCTTAGTCTTACTATATGAGTTCTTGGGCTCAGCAGTACTTTTTAAATCATTCTCTTGATGAGTCAAAACTTCACAGTGTATGACAAGATTGCTTCAGTTGTGTTCTGTGCTTAAGTTACTCAGGGGCTGTGACACTGCTTATCTGTTACCCTGGGGAAAAAATGTAGACATTTGTCACTTCCATTTTCAAGTTCACCCTTCCCTGGGGTTTTTGTTTTTGGGGTTTTTTTTTTACCCTTTGGAAATCTGTTGTTTTCCAGCTTGTGTCTTGAGCTCTGCCCTGCCAGCTCTTGGTACAGTTTTGCCCCTGAGTCATTCCCAGGTACAAGGTTTTCCCCATTTTTATACTGGTGGAATAATATGTTTGCACCTTCAGTATTTTAATTGTTGTGTTAGTGCTCAGGGCAGACTGCAATTGAGGACTGATGGGTGTTTCAACTTGAAAAGAGGTGTAAATAGGTTTGTGTGTTTTACAGCCTTATACTTCTTGCTTGAAAACAATGCTTTTTCCTGGAAAATAACCAGACCTCATCAGCAATGGTATCTTGGGGCACAGTTATGACACTTGCATGTTCTGAAAATTAGTGAGTATGCTTTCTTTGTGCATAGAGAAAAATGAATTACCTGCTTTTGAAAAACTAAAATTCAAAAGAGAAATCAGACACACCCCACATTCAAAAAAACCCAAACCTTTAAAAAAACCCTGCATGGCAAAATTTTTCTTGGTTTGCTTTACAAACTTGCTATCAAAATTTTTGCACAATGTTTATCATCACACAGGCTAAAAAATAAAACCAAAGAAATTAGGCTGTTTAGCGTTCCTTCTTTTATAATCTCTTGAAGTTAAGAGTTACATGAAAAGTGGTATTTGTCAAAATAAACATTCTGATAAATCAATTTCAAAAAAATTAATATCTATTCCCAGTTGTCAGTAGGCTTTGCTTCTGGAACACAGATGTGTTTTATCTGTGATAAATGTGAAATACCCTGGAGAACTGAATGTACTATTTCTCCTGGGGGAGAGGAGAGACAACAGAAAATATAAAATCTCTAATAATGTAACAATAACGATTGTTTTTATTCAAGATGCTTTAATGATCTATTTCATGCACTATATATATTTATTTTTTTAAGGAAGTTATCCTATTTCATAAATGGTGTGAAGCTTTTTCATAGGTGCTAACACAGTTTACAAGACATTTCAAACTAGATTCCTGGCCTTTGCTCTGTGAGGACTCTCCATGCAGAATAAGGTTTTTAGGCTTTTGGAAAACTCATGGAAGAGGTCATCTCAGAGGAGTATGATAAAAAGTAATTTGTTACCAAAGAGATAAGGATATGGTTTATTCTGTGAATGTATGACCATGACAAATCTATTCAGACAAATGTGAAAGGAACTTGGAGGCTTGAGAGTCTTTTCAAACCATTGCTTCAACATTATTTTGCTGAAGAATTAATCTTTCATTAGAATTGTTTGCAGTAGAGATATTTTCAATTGAATTTTCCTGGGAATTCTCTTGATATACCTTTTTTTGACCAGTCCTATCGATAAGCATTTCCTATTAAAATGCTGAAAGAATGTGTTTTAAGAATGGTAAGAGCAATTAAAGCTCGAGGAATTTTTCCTCTTCATTCTTGGAAACCCTTATTGGTAATGTCAAAGCCGTTTATTTTTCCTGAATCTAATGATTAACAATAAACCTATAGAAACAGCAAGGCCTACCTAAGGGGTCGACAATTAGTGAACTACGCATAGGTTTAGACAGATGGAAGCAGTTACAGCTGAACCGTGGGGCAAGAGAAACTGAACTAAATGACTATACTTCCAAAAAGACTGCTAGATATAAAATGCTCCACCTATAAAATATGTAATAAAATATTTACAGAATTCCACAAGATCATTCAAAATTTAATATATATTAAAAAAAAAAAGGAGGGGGGTGCGAGAGAGGAGTCTAATCTGCCTCTTGCCAAACTTGCTGATACCAAGGGAGGGAACTCCATTTTCCTTTCCATTTTCAGAAAGGAATATGCTCAGAATCACAGGGTACAATAAAGTAAACCCCCTCCTGGAAGAGAGACAAAGACATGCTCGTGACACAAGTGAGAGCAGTTGCCAAGGAAAAAGGCTGCACAAAGACTTGAAGACCTTTACCTGGCTCCATGGTGTGGTGTAATGGTGAAGAAACCTTCATTAACTTGGTATTGGAGGGGGGAAGAAAGTCTAAAAAAAAGAATGTCTTAAAGTCTGTGGAAATGTAACCAGTGAGCTAACACTGAGTAATACTATCACCTATGCCAAACTAAGCATTTCCTATCTGATAGATTAAATTCTAACAGATAAATGCTAAACACTAATGCCTCTTAAGCGTTGTGGCCTAAAAATGCCAGGTGTGGATTGGAACGAACACCCACTAGTTGTTTGTTCTTACCTGCAAAGGGATGTTTTTCAAAGGCATGTGTACCTTCACTGGCAATGAAATCTGTATTCCTAAGTTTCTTTAGTTCTCTCCTGCACATATGCACACTGCTAAGTCAATTCATAGGAGACATGCTACACACTGTGCAGGTTGTTACTGGAAGGTGTATTTTGGAGTGTAGCATCTATGGGCTGTGTTTTGATGTGCTAGGGTGATCAGGTGGAAAAGCCTGCACAATTGGGATAGTTAGCCACAGTAGCTATCTTTCACTGTCTTGTGGTCTTCTCAGAAGTGCAGCATCACTCTTAATCAACAAGATTGAGAGCCACAAAGGTGAGCATGGAGGCCATGAAGGTGGCCAAGTGGAAGGCTCCCTTACGTCATCCTATGTACTTTTAACGGTCTCCTTGTTTCTAATAGTGTATCCAAGGCAGGAGAAACTATTGGTTAATGCAGCTGGAATATGACTCCAGAACAATGCTGATGGCTCTTCTCCTCCCCCTGCCTCAAGTGCTGTGATGAGATTTAAACTAAATACCCTTAAATTCAGTAAGAACTTAATATGGAGTCTCAAGGGTAAAGAGAAATCACAAGCAGAACCATCTACTTAAATTTGGGAATTTGTCTTGAATTTTTTCAAAATTCTTTAGAACCCCAAAATACAAGACAGTAAAATCCAGACCCATAAGGATCTTGGATACTTACTTATACCTCAGACCACCAAGACTGACCTTAACTCTGAGACTCTCATTCTGATTGCAGCCTATGAAGAAATGCATTGAAAAGCTACCAGTTACACTCAACTCAATGCCTTTATATCAAAAGAAGGAACAGGAAGGAATAATAGTTCCATGAGATCCCACAATGTCTATTTCTGTCTCTCAGCGATGTTTTGTACAAGCTGTGCTCAGAAAATGCCTGCTGTCTCTCTAGGCAGGTGATTAACAGCACCACCCAGATCAAACTGTCTTGTTTTCAGTGTCTTGTGGGTGCCATCTCATGCACCAAGTGACTGACTCTGGGCTGAGTAGTGCAGTGGTACCGGCCAGTCAACTCTTAAGGCCCAGTCCCACAGTCAATGGGAGTGTTGTCTGTGTAAGAACTGCAAAATCTGGCCTGTCTCCAAGTTTTTACAGGTCAAATAACATAAGGGAATATTTTAGTCTGAACCACTTCCTGAATTCCCAATGAAGAATGTAGAGTCAAAATATAATGAATGGTGACTGCATTCTACTCTAAACAATAGCTGCTATTTACCAAACAGTGTGTCGTGTGTAAATTAAATGTGAGATTTCCCCCTGGTCTTTTGACTTCTTAGAAACTTTTCCTTCTCAACGCTTGGAATTTGGACTGGCTACAGAATTTCCTAGAAGTACGTATGGATAGTGAAGAATTTGAGAGATGTAAAGGCTTCCTTGCAAACCAGTTCCTTGGGTTCTTTGAAAATAATTTGCTTACAACACTGAGCATGTGCTGATATTAGCCATTCTCTTTTACTCAAAATTAGGCTTTTCAGCTTATAACAAGCACTGCATTAGTTTGTATTTTTGTTTCTTTTTAAAAACACCCTCATGATCATTACTTCACTAGTAGCTTTTTTGTCACTGAGTGCAGCTCTTTCATTTTCATGCAAGTCCATTATTTCCCCATAGCATCAAACTCATGTTTACCAGTTTTGCTTAAAACAGTATCATGTTTTATAGCATTGTATCTATTTTGTGAAGATGGGATCCCAGAATCACAAGGTTGGAAAAGACTTTTAAGATGGAGTCCAACCATTCCTGTCCTATGCTAAACCATATCCCTAAGTACCTCATCTACCCATCTGTTAAACACACCCAGGGATGGTGACTCAACCCCCTCCCTGGGCAGCCTGTTCCAGGCCCTGACAACTCTTTCAGTGAAGAATTGTTTCCTAACATCTAATCTGACCCTGCCCTGGCACAGCTTAGTGCCATTTCCCCTTGTCCCATCTCCTGTCACCTGGCTGAAGAGACCACTGCCCACCGCTCTACAACCTCCTGTCAGTGATAAGGTCTCCACTCATCCTCCTCTTGATGTCCTAAGTTTCTTACTAAACAAAGATTTGTGTGACCTCCTTCACTTCATATTGGCTTTAACATGGTAGTATCAAGACTGTAGTCATCTTGTTCTGATTAATTCAACAGCTCAATAGTGTTGGCTGTAAATATGCTCCAAGAACTGGCTGGTAAGATAGCATAGTTGCTGTCATCTGCACAGTCCTTCCTTGCTTTTCCGTTGGATGAGGTCACGGGTGAAAGCTCTGAGCTTTTTGTGTCTGCATCAAAATGGGAGATGCTGGACTGGACTCTGGGATCCAGGCTACAGTATGCCTGACTAATTTTCTGCAGGAACATTTAACTGTTAAATTTGCAGTTTGTACGTGCCATGGAAAATGAACAACATGCACACAGATTTAACACAGTTGTGTGTGTCTGCAAGCTGGTGTAGATTTAAGAACTGGTAGTAATGACCATACAAGACTTTCACAGAATGAACAGGCAGAGCTTCAGGGCCAGCTTTGCCCAAGTCCTGAAGAAAGGCTAATTAAGTAATTACTAAATGTGTGTTTCTAAGGAGGTGTATAATGTTGCACACAAAAGTATGCAAGTCCCAGCTTAGCAAGTGGTTAATTTCAAGCAATGAACAATTATTGCATTAATGGGGTACTCATTCACTTAAAGGTATGTGTTTAAGTACCTTGCTGAATTAGAAACACTGGCTTTAATCTAAGCTGCCAAACTATTTTTGTGGTTTTGGACTGCAGAGAGGAATACCCAAAGAGATCAGATACCGGTATCCCGCGGGAAAAAATGAATACATTGGAATATCAATGTTGTCTTGGACTTAACACTGGGGGGGAGGGGGAAATGAGCTGTAGATCCAACAATTTAGATCACTGTGAAGGGATTTGGAATTAAAAAACCCCATCCTGAGACATGCTTTGCCTGTAACGATAAAAAGCTGACGCTATCCATAACCTTTCTGCAGCATGTTCAGTTCAATTGGTATGAACTAACATGTGATTCTAAGGTGAGCCAGTTAATATTAAATTTCCTCTTGCTGTGTTTTCTCAGTAGGGATGCATGCATTTTACAAAGCCTTCAGGATTTATCGTCAAGTCAGGAGGTGCAATTATTGCAAGAGAAGCCTGGAACCTGTCTCTGCTAATCCTGTTCAATTTTTGTGTTTGCCTGCTGGCAGTCTGGTGGGCTGTGGGTTGTACTCCAGTACTCTTACCCTGTAGATGTTATTAATGGGAGCAATCACACATGTTTCAGGGAAGTTTTAGTCAGAAAATCTGTTCACTGTGTGAAAGTGTCCCATGACTTACTGTTGTCAGCATTATTCACTGCAACAAGGTGTAGGAGAACCTGCAACGAGGACTTGGGTCCTTCGAAGAAATGTCTTTGTCTTTCAATGTTTTACGTTTGGGGAATTACCTTTTTAAAAGGGCAGACACTGGCAGGACAAGGGGTGATGGTTTGAAGCTGAAGGAGGGAAAGTTTACATTAGATATTAGGGGGATGTTCTTTACAGAGAGAGTGGTGTGGTGCTGGAGGTTGGTGTCCCTGCCTGTGGCAGGGGGTTGGAACAGTGTGATCCTTGGGGTCCCTTCCAACCCAGACCGTTCTATGATTCTATGATGCTGAAGTCTCCAGCACTGCTGCTGTATAGATGTGAGCACTTGGGACTCTTTCTAGGTCGTTTCATTTGTTCCACATCCAAATCATTGCTGTTCAGGTAGCAATGTAGAAAAGGACACGATCAATGCTTCTATGGATATAGATCTGCTTTCATGTGTAGACTGAGGAAAGTGTCAGTAACAAACCTAGTGCAGCTTTAGAGAAAGCTGTATTTTCCCTCCTGACTCTGAGACCTCTTTATTACCCAGCTGTCTGGAGGCACTACTCGAATGATGCAGCTGAACTACCCATGGTTTGAGCAGACAATTCTGTCTGGGCAGACATACCAGTGTGACCATGTGTCCCTGAAAAGCCATTTTTTGGAGTTTAGCACCAGTAGTTGCATATGTATGTCAGTGTGAACTTTCCTATATAAAGCTAGTTTATAACTAAATGCTGCTACTTAGGCTGGAGCACAAGTTTCTTCAGTCTGGCTTGGCTTTGAACTGTAACTTTGATATTTATTTGTACAGCATGCTTCCAGTTGCATTAGACACCTTCAGAACATCACAGCATTATTGCTGAGCAGGTCAGAAAACATTTTTGTATGAGAAAGTAAAATAGCAAACTAGAAGAACAATTTTTATCCAAAAGGCAAAATCCAGGACTCTCTTCAGCTTGCAGGAACTAAATGCACTTTCAGGTAAGAAGTGCCACAAGTTCTCTCTTTTAGCAAAAAGAGAATCCTAGTGACAGCACACATGCTCAAAGAAAAGATCAAACTGGATTCCTTTTGTAATACATAGGAAAAGGAAGAAAAAAAGGAAGCAAAAAAAACCCCAAACCTAAAAACCAACTTTGCAAATCCAGTTTTCTGACAAAAGTTTTAGAAAGAGTTTCTAAGCAGCCTAGTAACAACAGTGAATACTGCTACTCCCCAGACACTTGCAAAGGCAGTTTGGGCTGGATAGCATGTGGAGTAATTAGAGTGGTTATATGGTGTCTGGGCATCCCAGCTTTATAGAGCTGCCAAATGCATTGGCAGGGAGACAAATTCCTCTCCCTCCTTTTTGATCTTTGATCCCCTTTTCCTCAATGAAGAGAGGTAGAAGGGACCTGAGCATCTTTCTCAATCACCTCTCTCTGTTCAGACCATTTCAACTAGGTCAACCTATTATTAACACCTGCCATGATATGGGATGTGTGGTTTGTGCACAAAATGATGTTCTAGAAGGTCTCAAGCTTCTTTCTGATAACTTTGCATAAAATATATCTGGGTTAACAATGATAAATACAACTGTTGGCTTCAATAAAACAGCATTTTGGTGACAAATCTTCTGTCTCATGGAAGTTGGCATCTCCTTTACAGAAAGTAATTTATGGACTTCAGTTGGGATGCTTAAGGTGGATTTGTTTCTCAGTAGTTTTGATGGAATTGTTTTGTAGGTGAATCTCACTTTTAGTATTTTGGGGTTAGACTGCAGCTTTCCATTCAAGCCTTGTGTATGAGTGTTCAGCAAACACAGTACCAAGGCAGGCTTGCAAGATGCCCCTTTTTATGTACACACATGGACCCAAACTACTGTTTCACTGGTGATCTACATCAGCCAGTGTGGTGTGGTGACAGAACTCCTTAAGTGTCTCCCTATGGGTCTGGGTGTAGGCATCCAGAGACTTGGTATGAAACTTTGATATCCTATATTGGTGCATGTACATTGGGTAGGCACAGATACATGATGATTTGTCTGACATAATAGACACAGTAGATAATTTGTCTAACACAGCTGAGTTATAAGTAACATATGAGTATAAATGAGAACACTGTTTCTCTCCCTTATGATTCATTTATGTATGGTCAGCTGAATATGTAATAAAATACCAAACTTTGAATGTGTTTGTTTTGTTGGGGTTGTTTTTCTCCTCATCGTATTAGACTTCATCTGGTTATGTAGCTAATTCTTCTGGAAGGAATATCCCCCCCTCCTCACCCTCACCACTCCCCCAGCTAAATTTTATAAGTCATTTGATGCATATTTGCTACCTCAGAAAGATATAACAACATAACAAAATTTGCTGTCTTAACTTTTCTTTCTTTGAGGTACGTGCTTTGGTTTCTTCTCGTGGAGCAGATTACACACAGAGCATTATTGCTTTATGGTCTGAGTGGTGGCAGATCTATATTGGCATGATGTCCATGTTCATTTTCTGTCTGCTGAGCTCAGCTAGCTTGTCTGAAGTGTCTATCATCAATTTATCCAAAACCCAGAATATTCAATCTATGCAATGTTACTTTAGATCTTTGATGCTAATCAACGCAAGTACTTCTCAACAGTTTCTATGATATTACCTTCTAAGCTCCTAGTGTCTTGTTAGCAATGGTTTCAATTAATCTGCAGTTATCCATTATCATGTCATGTGTGTCTGACTAAATATAAGCTTGGTTTTCTTTTCTAAGCACTGTAGCTCATTGTCCCATCAGTACACTCGGTATAATGCAGGTTATGGCATCTGAGCAGAGGCTGAAATAGGCTCAGTTGTCAGAATTTGCTCTTGAATTCAGGGTAGTTAGATCAGGATTTGGCCTGTTTTCTCCTTAACCTTCTCCTGCACACCCAAAATCAGGCCTGCTGGGGGCAGGAAGGAGCCCGATTCCTGCTGTCCTTTGGTCTCCACTCCATGGCACCAGTGCCAACTAAAGTATTTAGATGCTGGTAGTGCTCTGCTGTTTTCTCGTAGTTCCACCATTACAGATATAAAAGAGCACTAGTTGTCCATGAGAGACTGGGAAATAAAAACCCTCAAACCAGATGATCCCACTGCTCCATAAGAACAATGGGGCATGATGGCTGATATCCTAGGCAGGTGGGTAAAAATCAGTACCTGTAAAAATATAGTAATCTGCTGGATATGTTGCAACACATTGCATCACACGTCCAGGTTTTGTTTGGATTGTTCTGCTTCAAAGATATATATTCAGGTACTTCAATTTTCTGATGTCAGCCTGTTTCACATACTTGTAATTTACCCTTAACTTGGAGTAAAAACCTAATTTTTTCACAACACGAGTGAATCTACCACTAAAACGTCTGTGGGCTTATTGGTAGAACATTGTGAGCGTGTTGCTCTGGCTTTAGACAGCCTTACTGAGGATTTCCATTAATGGGTTTTGGATGCCTCTTTTTGGATGTGCTACAGAGACAATTCCTTTTCCACAAAAGTGCAGAGACCTTTAATTATTAGAGTAATAATAGCACAGTATTTCCTCCTTTCACGGAACACCATTCAATAAAGGAAACAGCTCGCTTAGTCTGCTGGCATCAACACTTACTCTTTCCTCTCCTGCTCTAGAGCAACAACAGTGTTTCTGCAAGAGTCTAGTAGGCTGATCACCTAAAACTTGTTTCTGACCAGTGATATCTTTTCAGACAGGTGAGTTTCTGGAGATAGGGCCATAACTATTTGAAAACTTACGGTCAGATCTGTCATATACTACAATATTTAGAAAGAAAGAAATCGTGATTCAGGTCGTATGTGCAGGTTGTCTTGATTTGGGGTTATTTTGTAGTGTAGTGTTGCAGGCATTATAATCTTTATGCTCTAGACTTCTGTGATTAGCGGTTCTGCAGTTTTGATTGCTCTGCCTTCAGGTCCTTGTGAGAGTGCCTCAATCAACATTGCTCAGCTGTTAGTTGGACCATCCCCAAAATATCACTGTCACCAAACTCATCTTCCTTCCTTCCTGTAATCTTTACAACTCAGTGATACCAGCCCAGTGTTGTCATTCTTCGGTGGTGTCAAGAATTGGAAATGTGGCTAACTTACATTCTAGTCTTTTTACAAGTTACAAGCAGATTATAATGTGGAAAGTTTTTTCTAGCAAGTTCACAGTGATATTTTTGGCGATAGGCTGTATGGAGTGTAAAAGAGCAGTTATGTGACTACTATGTGTATCTGTGCTTAAAAATAAGGATTCAGGGCCTAAAATACTTCTTGACAATCACTTATGAGAGTGCTGTTCAATCACTCATTAAATCCCATCTTGCTAGATTACAGCAGGAATAGTAGTTGTCTTACAGAAGTCGAAACTGAAGAAATTAAACAGGCTTCCCAAGGCCGTTTTGGGAGCAGGTATTACACTGAATGCTCTGTGTTAAGGGTATGGGTTCAGCCAGAGAATTAGGCTTTTAGAAGTTTCACCTCAGTTATTCTACTTTCCTATTACCTGCTTTGATGCAGACATTGCCAGGCTTTAGATTCATTAGGTCTCTCAGCTCAGGCCCTGGGTGTTTTGAAGAGGTATAGCTCGTCTAAAATAAAAATTAATTTTAATCATGTAACCAGTTACATCCACTCCTAGAACAGCTGTAGCACTGAGAAACAGAACGATGATCTGTGTTACTCTCTGCTTCCCAGGATCTTCTGTCCAAGAGAAACCACAAACAGATCTAAGATACAACTTTTGTACACAGATTTCTGAACAGAAGTCCCAAGGTAGCTGTAGAGGATTTATGTGTCTTCACAGAAAGTTGTAAGTCTGAATGTGTAACATACATTTGGGCAGGCGTGGCTGGGAATGTCAACTTCATGTGCTCTGCTACTCAGCAGCTGATTTTTGTTTGAGAATGGCCTTCTATACTGACTGGAAGTTTTTAGTTAATGAGTATTGGCCTTCAGGTAGAAGTGTAAGTTTTTGACCAGACCAAAACAGATGGCATTCTGTGTCTGGAGGGGTGCGTTTGTGACATGAAGAATTGTGCTCTATAGTCATATTGGAATTTAAAATCCGGTTAACTGGAAGTATTTTCAGGTCTTTGGACGGCAGCCACTGTAGTTACATAAATGCAAAATATTATTGGAATAGGTAGTAGGTGTCCTTCCTTCCTTAGGAATTGCCCCACTTAAAACCTCAGTTCCTGTCCCTTCCCAAAAGTTCTTTTTAATCTTGTTTTTTTAAGCTATGACTCAGTTCCCCTGCCATCTCCTCTCCTAGGTTGAATCCAAGGTTGTCCATTTCTTTCCCCTACATGGTCTGTAGCAGTGGATATGATGTACTCTTGTTTACAGTATGCTAAAGCAGAATATTTCTGAGATGTTTACGGGTACTTCCTGCCCCAGAGGAAGAATATAGGATTTCCATCCTCCTCAGCAGCAGTGCTTCGGCCTTACTGGAGCCAAGGAACTCAAGCTGTGTGATCTCTCCCTTCCTGTTTCTTTTGCTTGACGCAACGTGGCGGAGTTGTTTGATGTCTAGAGTGAAGGATACAGAAACTCCAGCTTATTTCCTTTATTATGTTCCCTACTAGGAAGCTGTGAGAATTAACCTTTCTTTTTTCTTTGCAAGTTAACTGAGATCCAAGATACATTTTGAAATATTTAGCAGCTTTTTCTCTTCCATAGGAAGGAAGCTTAGTTACTCCCCTGAAAGACTGTCTGTCTTCAGCTTGTGCTGTTATGCCAGTATAGGATAACTAAATGCTTCCAAACACTTTTACATACGTTGATCCAGGGGGCATCACCTTGAAAACTTTCATGAATGAGTGCTAGGTAGATGTGGCATCTGACAATATTTAAATACTCAGTTCGGAATTTCAACTCGTATTTGACTACTTTCAGAAGAGTTCTGCCTCTATGCTAGGAGTTTTTGATCCCTTCTCACACTCTGAATTATTCTGCCTGTCTACCATTTCCATTTTGTGCTCTTGGACCCACATTCATCATTGCACAGTTCCCCATCCCCATTCTGCATCTCAGCCAAAGTGCCCATGCCTGCAAGTAGCAGGATGGGGCTTTCAAATATTCTGTGTCAAAACAGCCCATGTGAATGGCAAGCATTTTTGTTATCGCTGCTGTCATCACTTGATACTTGTGTCCGTGGTCAACTTTGTGGCAATGAAATGTCATTGCTTTCTTAAATGGAAGGTTAAAACTTCAGGTAAAGAATAAGCAACAGGAGAGATGTATGAAATTGAAGAATCAACTTTTGAGTTGCTTCACATCTTGAATCCCATCCTTCTTCAACAATGTCTGAAGTCTAAATAGCTTTTCTTCCTGACATTGGACATTTTTGGTATATGTAACAAAAAGACCAACTCAAATTTCCATATGTATCTCGATGTTCCTTCCTTTGGAGCCACAACCTCTCTGTTTCCAGGGTTATAATAGCTCTCAGGGAGAGTTATGAATATTAAATGTTCCTAAATTGTGCCTGTATGTGGTACAGAAGCAGTGTAACACAACTTTGGGGAAAAAGGGTTGGCTTGTAGCACCCCTCCAACGTGGCATTTGCATGACACATCAACTGCTTTTATTGCAAGAATAATATAATAGCTGACTTGTTTGTTTGACTGACTGCCTTAGAGTATCTTGCCTTGTGGTGAGTTTGGGTCAAGTCTTTAAATAACGTTTTCCTTATGTTTAAGGAGTCTAAATAGGGTCCTGAAACATTTTGTGCTGCGTGTTTTCTGATTGTTTTTTATCTCAAGTGTAAAATAGATTGGTTTGACATTTCCAAAAAGTCTTTCTAAAGCCAGACAGAAAAATAATAGAGAATATTTGATCCTGTTTCTTGGATGGAGATCTACTGCACGAGCTTGAATACTTATATGGGTGTGATTTTGGTCCAGATTCTTTTGGCGCTAATACTGAAATAATTTGGATTGTTCTACTTAAAATACTCTAAATGATGCATCCTCTCCTTCAAATCTGACTTTCAGGCATTTTTTATTTTCATAGGTCCAACCTTCTATCCAGGCTAGTTCATGTTTCATCTTGATACGAAAGCAGACGTTCTGAGCATAGTTTTCATGCTGCTAGGAAGAAATTAATAGTGATTATAGCTGATGTGAAGAAATTACAGCCTTTATCTCCCTGCCTGTAATCCCGTATTACTGTTTACCATATCATATCGCTGTAGGCTCCACACTGTAAGCTGTTTAACCCATTTTCAGATTTTATTTCCATCAGCTTCCTTAGTTGCTTGTGTGCTGTCTGAATAGAGATATGAGAAGGAGGGAGTCTGGGTAAAAGTGAAGAGCTAATTTGGAAGCTATTGAGTGGTTGCTTTTTTTTTTTGGCTGAGCTTGCCAGTACAGTCCAACTTCCCTATATGATGAAAATAAAGCATCCTTGATGAGGACTGGTTTAGGTCTTAAGGTTTTGTTGGTGTGGAAGAGAAGTTTGATTGCAAAATCTTTTCAGTACTTTGGTGGAGTTCAGATGAATTTTGCAACAGTACTTCAGTGAACCACGATGTTCTGTTAGACTTATCTTTGGCACATCTTCCATTTTGGAAACTTAAGGGGGAAAAAGAACATTGACAGAGTACAAGCCTTGTCATGGGCTATGCAGAGTAAAAGGTGGAGGATTCAAAGGAAATAGTTACTAGGAAGCCTTTCCAACACTTGATGGAAAGGAAGAGTCATTTTAGGATTGAAGGCAAACCACAGAATCCTTTCTGGATCTGTTAGAGGACTATGGAAGGGATGGCTCTCAGTGCAGCATGGCATCTTGTAGAAATCAAAAAAATATGATGAGGGAGATTTGAATGCTCCCAAATCTGTCAGGTGAGTGCTCTGTGCCTGTAAGCAAGAAGATTGATAATTGCCAGGATAACAGAGTGATATCACCTTAGTGATAACTAAGGTGAAAAGCCATAGCCACCATGATATAGTGAGAACAGTTTAAAAAATAATGATTCTTGTAACACTTTCCCTTATCGCCAACTGGGACGTGGTTTGTCTTAGTGATATATAAGAGACCACAATGAGATGGTCTGTGCATAGAAGATATTTAATAAAGGAGAGACAGGTGAAGGCAGTAGAAGAAGCTTATGTGGAGAGAAGCCTTGGGAAATATTGAGACAGAATGAGTTTCTGTAATAGATAACTTAAATGCATTCTCAAAAAATACCAAACACCCACAGTAGTGTTTGGCTGATAGACTATCAACAAAGAATATATATCTCCCTTATGTCACAGAGAATCTGTGTATTTTCCACATTATTTGTGGCTAGAAAATATTTCAGGATAGCTTCTTTGGAAAGATTTCCTTGCTGCATCAGTGGCCACAAAAATCAGCTTTCCATCATTAATTAAAAATACCTCATAAACATCTGTAATTCTTCAATTAAAACTGGAGAGTTCTTATACTGTTGTTCCTATTAGTTTTCTACTAATTGGGTAAGCTCTTGAAAATATAATTCTCCATCTGTTTCTTACATGCAACTGCAACAGTTTCAAACTCCATGACATGCTGGACCTTCTTTACATTCTGCTCACAAATGGCTGAGTAATGTCATAAAAATGAGGGGCGGGGGGGAGAAGCTGCTTTTCATGCTGATGTAGAATAATGCACTGTAAGTCAAAGCATGTGGATAGGTCCTGAGGTCAGAAAGGAGCCTTATGGTCATGGTGCCCGACCTACAGGCCATAGCATTTCCCCTGGAGATTGCCATATGGAGCCTAAAGCCCAGGAAAATGCATTCCAGTTTGGAAATGTACTGCCAGAGTTTCTCCTGAAGACATCTCTTGAGTATGTTTTTATCAAAAGTGCAAACTGAATAATTGGAGGCTTTTCATGTGAATTTTGGCAATATGGATTTTTCAGTAACTCACTCTTAGATGTAATTTTGCTGCCTAGTAAGGTGGCAACATGAAAAGAGGACACAAACATTCAAAGCTAGAAAGCTGTGAGCTTCAAAATAGATTATATAAAGCTGTATCACCACCACTTCAACGATGATGGGTGACTAAGTACAACAGGCATCATTTTTGGTTCAGCCACTTTTTACCTTGACAAGAGACGTAAAACAGTTGAGATATGGTTAAAAATTCAGAGAGATGCAGTCCAACCTTAAGGAACATAATAAGGAATGAGTTTTGGTTATATTTTTGCCAAAAGTCCTCAGGAGATCTGTATCTGCAATATGATGTCAGGTTATTTTTTGGTGGGCTCATATTTTGAGGGCATGATACCAATTAATGGAAATGTCTGTGAGGTTTTTGGATCGTTGGGGGTTGTTAAGCCCTGTCTTCTGAACAGATCTGAGGATGGCATTTTCAGTGTTGTGTACAGAGACTACCTCTGGCTGGAACAAACACTTACGTTTGCCGTCCTTTCATGGTTTGAATGGTAACACTGCATTGCCTTTGCAGACAGAGGAGCTACCTTCTGCCAACAAATGTATGAGGCTTATACTGAATGAAGTAGAAACTATATCCTCAAAACCCCTGGAAGAATTTAGCTCCGAATGTTGGTCTGTATTCTACCAGCCACCGTTTCACATTCAGCCATTCCCAGCGCCAGGATGAGGTGCTTGGTTCCTTCTCACTGCACAACAAAACGTATTAGGAGGATGATGGAACCAGGCAGGCAATAATCCACCTGTGAGTGTCTTCCAGCTGAAAGATAATTGCAGCTAAACTGTTTTTCTCATGGTTTCTTTTGGGTGAATCAGCAGAGGAGAGAAAATGTGCATCAAGACAGAGCCCAATTTGACTCTCTAGTATTGTCTTGGTTTGCTAAAAACACCACTGGATTTTGAATGTCTAGCACAGGGAAACAGAACAGCAAACACTGTATCCTGTCCAGTGACAATATTATCAAGTGCCATCAGTGCTTATCAAGTACGATCAGTGATTATTAAGTATGATTTCAAGACACATGGATCCTGTGACATAAATGGGTAGGTGAATTCCTAGTCCCTTAGAAGTCACAACCAGCATTGTCCTGAGCTGTGACTGTTAAGAGAAACAGCTGTATTGGCGGTCTCAGTCTTCAATTTTATACTTCCTTGAAGGATTTCTGTGATTTCATGGTCTGATAATCTATACCAAAAAATGATAGGCACAAGTTCAGTTGCAGTATGTTGTAGATTTCCAGATTTAATACATGTAAAAGTCCTTCTTGAAATGTAAATCTACCATCTACAGTTTATTTTCATTTAATTTTATTAGAGAATTAGAAGTAAATATGGTAGTAAAAACTTAGAACAAATAGTATTTTCAATCCAAAAAGCTACTAATGCTGTAGCTCTATGTAGGGATTGGAGCACAAGTCCTATGTGAAGAGGCTGAAGGAGCTGGGACTTTTTAGCCTTAATAAAAGGAGGCTGAAAGGATACCTTATTGCTCTCTACAACTACCTGCAGGGAGAGTGTAGAGAGGTGGGGGTCTGTCTCATCTCTCAGGTGACAAGCAATAGGTCGAGAGGGAATGGCTTTAAATGGCACTAGGGGAGATCTAGGTTGATATCAGGACGAATTACCTTACTTGAAAGGGTTGTCAGGCATTGGAACAGGCTTCCCAGGGAAGTGATGGAGTTGTCATCTCTGGAGGTATTTAAAAGGCATGTAGATGTGCTTGGGGACATGGTCTAGAGGTGGGCTAGTCAGGGTTAGGCTGTGGTTGGGCTTGGTGATCTTAAAGGTCTCTTCCAACCTAAGTGGTTCTGCGATTTCGATGAAATTCAGCAGAGATTAAATACAAGTAGCTTCCAAAAATTTTTAAAAACCCCAAAACAAAAAAATAACAAAACCCTTGAGCTTTTATCCCTGGATGGATGTACACGTTTCTGAAGAAACTTGGGCAGTACTAGCTTTTGTACAATCAAAATACACCCAAGTTCTTCCAGCTCTCTACACAGTCAACATAGCAGGACAGCTCAGCACCCCTGTAAAAGGGCTGTGAGCCTGTGTGGGTAACTTCAGCTTCTCTCTGGCAAACAAATCTAATTGCAGGTCATGACTCTGAACCCTGGTTGTGTTTTTTTCCCATCCTCAAAAGCCTTTGACTAGGATATCACTGAGTAACAGAACTTCTGAGAGAGGTATCCCGGAACTCCAACATGCCAGTGATTGAGTTCCTGTGCAGTGATTGAGAGAGATCTTTTGAGACTGTTTTAACCCTACCACTTGGTCAATGCAGAGGGTGGCACTAACAGATGGAGTCTAGAACCAACTTTGTCTTTGCTGTTACTAAGCAAACTGTTACTGTTCTGTAATGGAAGACATGGCCCTTTCTTTGGGGACAGCTATGAATCTTATTAAGCTATTCATCACTATAATTGCTTCTGGTGGAGTCCCACAGGCTAAATATAAGTTGCTTAAGTATATGTTGTGTAATTACACATTGTGTTAAAGACAGAGAGGTATAAAACTTTTTATAAAAAAACTTTCCTCATTTTAAATGTGATACTGCTTTGGTTTTCTTGGGAAAAAATTTCTTTCCTCCTTTTTTTTTTTTGTGTAGAGAGCTCCATTATGTCCTAGTATAGATTTTAGTATCTAGTTGTCTTTTTATTAATAAAGATGTTTCCTGTGAACTACGAGGAATCTTCTAATGAATTTGTGTCATGACATTTGACAACATAAAAATATTTTTAAAAAACCCCACCGTGTTCTTTGGCTTCACCCGCAATGGCAACTTGCCATGTTTGTTTATTGGCCTGAAAAGCTGTTCAAGATCGTAGAAATCCCCTTTCTATCAGGCTTCCTCTGGGAAGAAGTTCCTTCTAAGCTGAAGTCCTCAGAAGAATTTAAAATGGAAGAATTCTTTCAGAGATCCACCGTTTTAAATGGAATTCACCCATTGCCTTTTCTTGGGAAATAATGGTGAGTTTCCCCTAACATTACCCATCTTCATATACACATTCAATATAAGTCTTACCTATAGCAGGCCTAACCCTGTTACATATTTATACTCTTCCTCCTCCAATTGCCAGCAAGCCTTTTACAGTTCTGTAAGAGGCAAAGTTAAGCAAATATTAGGGTTTTCCCAAACAGTGTCGTGCCAAGATATTTAGACCCTAAGTCCCCACACATTACGCAACTGTTAATTGAGAAACATCATCAGCAGACAGTTCTCTGTGGGAGTTTCAATCCCCACTTCTCATAGCAGCACGCATAAACTTGGGAGATGTTTCATGGACTCTGTTTTCAATATTTGGCAGTTCACAAGCAGGCGCTGGGCTGGGAAGAACTATAGCTGATTATCAACCTCAAGGGTTTAAGCAAATATGTCTGCAGCATCTATTTGTGGAAAGAAAAACTCCACATTCTTATAGCACCAAGTCCTGGGAATGAGTACAGACTTAAGAGATCCATACCAGCATGTCCCTGTGCATCACAGACATGGGATGCAGGACACTTCTGCAGTTTGTGTTAGGCAGAAATATTAAATCATTGACTCTTGTGTGCTCTTGGTACCAAACTCCTAGTACAGGCCAGTTTAGGTGTGTTGTTGAAAGAAACAAGGTATGATAATAGAAAAAGGCCTTGCTGAAGAATCAAGATATGATCTCAAAAAAAGTCCTTGCTGTCAAGCTGTGGAGAGGGATTGCAGGTTTTGTTGGTACAGCAAATGTTGCAGAAAAAGAACTGAGTCTGACAACACAGATTCTACTTCCGAGGTAGATCTGGTGGGTCAGTTTTTCATCTAGACTAGATTTAAACTTGGTTATTCTGTAACCAAGGGAACTTGTCTGCCAAGATCAGATCCTGGCTCAAAGGATCTGTTAAATCCATAGATTTCCATCTATGACTTAGTGCAATCTTTAGCTTTGCAGAGGTGGCATAGATCAGTAGAATATTATAAAAATAGAGAACGTGTCGTATACTAGTAAAGCTTCCAGAAACTCTGTGTGTAGAGTGTGATTTGAGGTACACTCTCTCCTAGTTTTGCTTCAGCTGTTTACTTGTGTATCAGCAGCTATTCTCACATCCTCTCCCATGACTATTCTTTTGATGTTTTCTGCCTCTTTGCACTATTGCCACAGAGCTAGCACATCATATTGTGAAATATATCCATACCAACTTCTGCACAGATCTGATGCACGTGTTTTTGCTTCAGTCCATTTGGACAAGTGTCGAATTTGGCTCCTTAATGTGAATGCAGTTGTAC
Source organism: Gallinula chloropus (assembly GCF_964237585.1). Classification (NCBI taxonomy): domain Eukaryota; kingdom Metazoa; phylum Chordata; class Aves; order Gruiformes; family Rallidae; genus Gallinula; species Gallinula chloropus. The sequence goes on along the minus strand of NC_140087.1, from coordinate 79,819,581 downwards.
CTTATGCTTTTTTTACTTTCCCTTTATTTGCCAGTGATGCCAAATGTAAATGGGAATCATGTCTGTGGCAACCAACCAAAAGTTGGAAACAAAGTAATTTTTCTAAATTGTAGTGATTTTTTTTCTGTCTTACTGCAAAAGGAAATCTTTGAGAGCTGGTTAACTAACTTCTATTTAACTACTTGCCTCTATGTTTCAAGTGGAACCAAATAAGTAATGAAAAATTAATACGAAAAAATATCTTTCCATGTCTTGCTAAATGAATCAAGTAAGGAGTGGTGGCCTGAGGGATCAGGCTTCAAAAACAATTTCTGATATGTGACACAACCTTTCCTGAGCATATTTCGTTCTGGTGCTGCTAATAGCACCAAAACTGTTAAAATGGGTTTAAGGGCGTAACCCTTAAACAGAAGTAACAGTAAGCAAATAATTAAAACACACAACTTTCTTAGGGGAATGGAAAACTTTGCAAGATACAGATGTAAGCTGTTCTTCCTAAGTGCAACTCCATGTTTAAAACAAAATTTGCACTTAAAATGTAATGATCTTCTCTCAAAAAATGAGTGAGCTTTGGTCTTGTTGGTGTAGTGTCTTCCTTAGGCTTTTCTGATAGAAACCAAATGAAACCAGGCAAAAAATCTTCAGTAGAAGTTAGCTCATCTGAGGGTGGGAGGTAACAAGAAGAGTCTACAAAGTAGGGAAAAGTAGGTGGCCAGCCAGGACATTGACAGGTAGATCATGTCTCCACAGCAAACTTTTTTGGTTGTTAAAGCCCCTTGTTCTCCTAGGGGGAAGACTGGAGAAGGGCATCACTGCTTGCTGTTCTTTAGAACGACAGCCATAAATTCTGGGGCCTGATACCTGTAAAAGGCTTAACATAAATCTGTTGTATGATGCTACATAGGGGGGGGGAGGTCTGTACACATTAGCATCAGCCTATTTCTACCTCGTTATTTCCTCAGAATGTTTATTTCCATTGAAGTGATTAGTTGAGGTCTTTTGACTGAAACAAGGGCACACAGAAGTCTTTTCTCTCAAGATTATGTGACATTTCCAGGACACTCCTCTTAACTGTCATCTGGAATTTGTCATCAAATTCAATAAATGCAAAACTGATATTTTTTAATACCTTGACCTTGATCTTGTTTTCTCTCTGTTACTCTTGGTTGCCTGTTGGTTGTCTTTCAATCTTTGTGTTGAAATGACAAAAGAGGGAACAGCTCTTAAAATTATTGCATGAAGGGTCAGGTTGCAAAGGACAGAGGAGGCAAAATGTTGAAAAAAGGAATTACTTTGATATAGTGGATAATAAATTTGTGGTTCAGTTATTTTCTGAGACCCAGCATTTAGTAGGATTCCATTTCTAAGGCTAATGAGAGCGTTCACAATTACAAAAGCAGAGATAAAAGAAAATACTGTTTATAAAGTCAGGGTACAAGCCAAATGGTTTTGGGGGCAGCGTAAGGAGGAATGCAGCTCCCTTTGAGTATTTTTTTCAGTGTTTGTCTCCTCTTGTACCTTCCTCTGAAGTTCTTATGTCGGTCACTGTGTGACTATGCCAAACAGATCACACCAGTCCAGTCTGGGTTCCTGTAATTGTCTATTTAAGTGTACCACTGCTTAGGGTTTGGTTTCAGTTTAAATGATTTGGAACAAAGCTGCTACTTTGGTTTTAGAATTAAAGATTATGAATAAATTAATTTGCTCTGTCTGCTCAACCTAATCTGTTGGACTGCCTGTGACTAGGCAGTTTGGAGAGCGGAGAAATGGCAACACCCATGTTGTTACCTACCCTTCTGGACCTGACCTCTTCTTTAGATTCATAGCTTAATACCAGACAGACCAATTTATCGAGGGATGGAGAGCATTCTGATTCTCTCTCCAGCACACAGAGTTCATTTTTACTACATACACAGCCTGCATCCATCTTGGAAACAATTGTGGAACCTGGAACTGTCCTGAGCAAACCAGGAGATCTGTTCATATTAAACTCTAACACTGAAATTTTCCACTGTAACTTAATTCCTCTTTGCCTTGCCAGAAGTTTCAATTGTTGGTTCATTGTTTTCATTTATTTATTCTGCAGTGTATTTAAAAATACAGGAATATGAAAGAGAAGGGGATTATAAACCAACCTAATACTTATTCAGAAATTGCATGGTGTATCCAGAGATCTCAAGCCAGTTTTGCAGATGTTAGAGAATGGGATTGAAATCCTTATTGTAAAGAACTACTGGGTGGTTAGCTGCAGTGTGAAAAGGAATGTCCCTTTGCTTTGTGGGAACGGCAGAGGAATAAGTGAAACTCCTTATACGTGCAGGATAAGTTTAAAATCTCTCTGCCTGGTAGCCTGTGAGAGGTCAGAATCAGGTTTCCCTTCTGCTAGTGCTTGGTTCAGGGAGTTAATTTAGCTCAAAGATGCCTGGGTAAAATCTATAGGAAGGAAGTTTGCAGACAGGAAGGAGGGGTGTGGATGGGAAAGGCTTGCCCCGTGCTGGGCTGTATTGAATGTAGTCTGAAATCACAGTGCATGGATAAGGAAGAAGTTAGAAATTAATGTGCAATCTTAAGAATTAAATTCTCTATCAAGCGCCCTTCCAGTCTGGCAGCTGTTCTGGAGCCGATAAGGAGGGGGACCCGCTGAAACGTTCCCATGGAACGATCTCATCCCTGGCTGGCATTACAGCAAGCTACAGAGCATGAATCAGAGTCTAATTCTGTCAACCAACGACAAGGCCTGAGAGGCGCTGGCCGATGCGCTCACTGAACAATATGCTCCACTGAGTTATGGGAATTGTAGAGTCCCCTTTTCTTTTTCCTTTTTTTTCCCCTTCAGCTTGTGTTTCCCACACTGCCTCCTGTCCTTCTCATTCCAAAGCATGTGGTGTATAAATACATATGTGCATTAGCTCATGTGTATAGTATATCAAAGTGCATTTTAATATGACTTAGCATAACAGTGTTATCACAGAGAGTAGAAGCGGCCCAATACCACATAACATATTGACTGTGTTTTTGACAGTCGGGCTCCAAATATAACAAAATCATGTGTCTTGTTTTATGGGTGGGCAAATCCTAAAAAGCTCAGCTTGCAAAGAGGGTGAGTTAAAAGTGAATCTTTTCCCTCCTTCTCTTTCCCTTTATTTTTTCAATCTAGTCAGGTTCGGTATCATCATGCAAGCCAGCCTTTTATCATGTGTGACAAAGTAAACATCTGTGTGGTGACAGGGAGTAAAAATGCTGCAGCAGAAATCATTTGGTTTACTTTAACTTCACAGAAACTAAACTGTATGAAATTAAAAATATTCAATTTACTCTGCCCGAAGCTAAATGCCAGAGACACGTTTGAACATCTGTTTGCACTTAGAACATGATTGACTTTGCCAATGATAAAATGGATTTTAATATGATCATTTGAGTGCCCAAAGAGGTGATATTAAATAGTATGCTGTTTGTGCCCCAGATCACTAATCATTTGAGTCTTAATCTGAAGCTCCCTGAAGTCAAAGGGTATCTACTTGCTGTCAGATTTTGGGTGAGGTACATTTCTTCCTGGGGGCTATACAAACGTGGTTGAACACATCGTTGTTGCCACAGCAGTTCTGCTGGGCAAGGATTTGTGCGAAACAATTCCTGTTGAGGTTTCAACAGTGCTGTCTTACTCTGTTCTAAATTAATCAAAGTACATAAAGTGAAAGCTGTGGCACAGTCTTACTTTAGGTGAAAATACTGAACTGGGGAAAATGTAAGTGAAACTTTCTTAGCTTGCTTCAAGGTTGAACAGGCCTCAGTAATACACTTCAAAATACCAGTACGCTTGTATGACATTGAATCTGCACTCATGCTTTGCTGGGATCTGCTGATCAAAAATTATTGCACTACTTCTATGAATAGTTACTAGCTTAAATACTCCAAAAGTGCAAGGATTTAAAAGGAGAGTTGCTCTACAAATAACTACTACTTTTTAAAATTCCCAATTGCCCTATAACAGTAGTTAATAGAGCCTCAGCTGGCTGTAGGCTAACCATCCTTCATCTGAAAACACATTGGGACAGAGATTGTTATCCATGTTCTCCCTTGTTAGACAGAACAGGTAGAGTTTGTGTTCTTTCACAAATCTCGAGATGCTGTCAGTATGTGCTCGGGGCACCTATTCTTTTTCAGTTCTGCTACTAATGGGACTGGCAATGAAGTGTCTGAAGGCTCCATCCTATGCATGCTTCCTTAGATGTGGGATTGCTTTGCAGCCTTTCTCTAAATGGGAATTGCTAATTTAGATCTTTCTTCTACCTAGCTATACTTTTTAAACAGAATGTATAGGAGCAATGTATGTCTTGGCCCTGTATTGAGTTTAAACTGAGTAAGAGGCTCAAAGCTTACTGGGGGATAGTAAGGTCACAGTTAATAATCTAAGCCCCTTTCTATAAGAAACCAGGCTGAAAATTCCATCACAAAGGTCTTTTCCAAACACGCGTGCTTCAACCTGTTCTTTTCTTTTGGATGAAAGATGATGAATGAATTGTATCACATCTTGTGCCTGGTTCTGAAGGCATTTTTGGATTAACAGTGAATCATCAAGCTATAATGGGAACATATGGCTTAACGTTAGGTTCTTGAGACAGGTTTTTGGATAGCAGTATCTTGCTATGGACACTGTTTTGTAATGGTAACCTGATGCCTAATTGCTATGCTAATAGTAATAATAGATTTTCAGCCCATAATGAGTGCATCAAGTTGATTTTGTAGGAAGCAAAACTTTTCATACACGTTCAGTTTCTTATGTAATTTTTTCTCTCTGTTCAAGAATTTTCCTGGTGCAGTAGTCTCCAGTTAGAGCTCCAACAAGCTTTCTGTGAGTAGATAATACGTGGAGGTGAGTTCATTCCAGAGGTGATTTCACTGACCAACAGTAGGATAGCATCAGTTCTCTTCTGAGGAGACAGTGCAGCGCACTTTTCCCACTTCTCATCTTTTGGCATTAGATGCTCTGTGATCTGCAAATCACTTCCCCATTTTGTTTATTTTGATAGGTCCTGTCTGTTTATGCTGTAAGCTTTTAGTTTGTTGGGCTGTTCGTTAGCATATGCTAACCCACTGTCTTGCACAGTAGAGCCCTTGCCTTGAATGTGTCTCTAAGTGCTGCCATAACAGTGAAAAATAGGAATTAACATATCTATATCTCTGGCTAAAATGGGAAAGAGTCCCCTACTTCTCCTCACCAGTTCTCCCCTCCAGAAACTTCTGTAAGTCTAGTTTCCCAAATTGTAGCATGGATGCTTGAGTGTTGAGAATGTGTGATGCTATAAACTCAGTGAAAACCTGAAAGAGCCAAGTACTGTAGGGATTTTTTTTGTTTCACTTTTATTTGGCACTGGTATGTTCATATAGTACGTGGGATTAATAAATGCTGCTAGCTGAGAGCAATAGCCCATACTTGTTGTTCAAAGATGACATTATTCAGAGATTCATATGTTTGAATGCCCAAGGGGACAGTTGGGACTATTCTGATCTCCATTCTGAGCACAGGGCAGAGGTAGAACTTCTGATTATTTGGATTGGGGCTGTAACATCAGCCTGACCTAAAATGTCATCCTCAGAAATGCATCCAGCCTTCAGGTAGAGGCTTAAAGTGACTGGATAATATCTGGGCAAGTTGTTACTGTCTAGTAATGTACTGTGTGGTAATTTTAGTTCCCTTTCACCTTACTCTGTTGTTTAGGACCTGGTAAAATTATATAGTGGATGCTGTTAGCTACCAGTTTTGATGATAATGCTTGCTACAAGTACATTAGCTTATAGTATTAGTCTTTTTCTTGTCTTTATGAACCATTGAACAACAGAATTCATATGAAAGTGAATTTTGTGCATAAATATTCCCTGAATAGTTTGGAGAGACTAATTTTAATTATTTGCAACCTGTGCATTTAGAGTTTTGATGTATTATTTCAGCAGGCTAAAGCCCTCTTATTAATGCTTTCTAAATAATGCTTTGCTACTGTAAAATGAAGTAAAGCCATGAATAATAGTTACTGTGAAAAGAGAAATTAGTATTGATCTGAGTAAGAAGTGTAGCACAATTCCTTATTTGTGAAACATGCAAAAAAGATGAAAGGACACCTATTAAAACAAGCTAATGTAAACCCAAATGAACTCAAATGTGCCTCTCTACAGACCCCAGGTAACTGAATCAGTTCTTTAATAATGATATGTAGCAATGAATAATACAAAATTCAGAAATCCTGTAAATTCTTACTGAACAGTATGCTTGTATATCTCAGAGAGCTGGCATTCGTGGTACCCCGTTTCTGCAGGCCATCTTCCAGGCCCTTCTCATCGACATACTTTTCTCCTCACTGGAGGCAGCTAGCAAGGCCCTTAGTCCTACTTGAGCAGAGTAAGTGCTGAGCGTGCTATGAGTATGAATTGATCTTCACAGGAGATGAGCTGGGGGAAGCTCCACACAAGTTCCATAGGAAAAACCACGGAGATCAGATTTTGACCAGAATAAAACTTTAAAAGGGAACGGTCTGGACATAAATCGTTTTCATTTTCCTTCCATCCCCCCCCCTTTTTTTAACATAAAGCATCCCTTCTTTATTCCTCACATATTTTCAGAGGGAAATATCTCAGTAAGCAATTACAGGATTTTCTCCAGCATTCAGGGATCTTGCAGTGTGATGTTTTTCATCTGGCATGTCTTTGTTACTCTCATTGTGGGCCGTTCTACTGAATAGAAGGCAGACATTACTCAGAATGAGAACGGAGACTGTCTGTTCTTGAGCACTTAAAGCTTTATTTAAAATGCATGCTTTGCCAGTGGAGCTTGTGTGTGCCTCTTGTACTGCAACGCCAGCCCTTCAGATGTGTCTTACAAGGCAGTAACATCACACAGACTCTTTGCCCTCTAACAGGCATTACTTTTTACTAAGTACACTGTGCACAAGTGAAATAAGAGGGAGATTCTCACAAATGAATCATCTTACCTGCTGCTCCTGTAGCGTGTACTGGTCTCATAAAGCAAACCAGGATGTGTTACAGGGAGAAACTAAACCATGGTGCTGATTTCACTGCTTGCTGGGTTCCTTGTTGGGACAGGCTGGCAAAATAAAATAGTCTAAAAGTCAAGAGAACGTGTCACGATGACCAAAGTTAAGAAGATAGCTGCATATAACTGTTCTTTCTGCTTTTTATCCATTAAAATTATGTGATGCAATTTTAATATAGACCTCCAAGGACAAAGTGTAGTCACCACTGGGACTTGCTTAAAATTGAATTTGTGCACTCTGAGCATCACTTATTTCTTATGAAAGAGTTGCTTTGCATCTGATACTTATTTGTAACTAGAATAAATGCAACTCACAGGACAACATACATAGCATAGTAAAGAATAAAAAATTAGCAGTTGTCAGTTAGCACCAAGTCAGATGCAAGAAGCTGAAGCTCTGCGCTGTCCCAAGACTGGGTACAGTGCACACAAGGGGAGATGTGCATCCCCAGCTGCCTTACACTTGGGCTTCACAGCTGATCTGTAAGAATAATATTATGTTAGGAACAGTAATTATTATTATAATCATAACAGAATAATGATGGTAGTCACATTGGAGTCTGTATTTACTGCTTTGACTTTTCCTTGAGAGCACCAAGCAATGCAATGGGTAATGCTCTTGAAGTCTGGTGGTTGGGTTTTTTTCTTTCTATGTAATGAGAATACAAGTTGATTTTATTTAGATCACTGAACGGTATTGTATTTTTAGTGAATCAGTTGATATCTGCATGAAGCTCTAGCTGGCAATAGCCACCAATTCAATTTTGATTCAAAGCTTATGTAAAACCTTCCTGCCTTTGGCCTGTTGGTGCACTGTTAAATCCTGAAATCTTTTATTGAAGTTCTCGCTTCCATGGGTTTACCAGCATAGCATCAAGTGAATTTTAGGCCACTTCATTCTAAACCCAAAGACTTGGATCAATTACAGCATTTTAGAAGGTGGCTGTCGTATCCATGTGTGTCTGAGCTGTCTGTATCCTTTCCATAATGCCTGGGTTCAGTTGGTGTTTTGGCCTGTGCTTGATCTTAGATAAGTCACTTGCTTGTGTGAAGAGGATGAACCTGATCTTTTTCATTAACTGCTCTGGGGTCTTTCACACACAAAAACGCTATCTAGGACAAAAGCAGTATCTTAGCTTGAAGCCCAAGGCTGAGCTCACTGGGGAGAGGGCACATCTAATCCTTGTAGAAGCCGGTGATATCTAATAAAAACCACACGTTACAGAACTTGGATTCAGCTCAGGCTATAGTGATTCATCGTTTAAGGTCCCTGGCTCAGTCTGTGCTGTTAGCCACAGTGATAGACATCACCCTGCTTCATAATACTACAACTGACCTTGATTTTGCTGGGCAAAATCCCATGTGTTGCAGACAGTTTCATGTGCCCACCTCACTTCTAAGTAAACAGATAAAGTAAAGGTTACGAGTTTTTAAAATTATATTTGAGAATGTCAGAGCATATAGATGAAATACAGTGCTAACAGCAAGACTCGGCCTTCATTCATTAACTCTGAGATGCAAGGAAAGGGTTTTTATACTAAAGTGGAGAACGTGAAGGACTATCAGGAAGTGATGTCTGCAGGATACAACTGGGTGTGGAACGCTATCGAGTTTTACTGCTGTTCAGCAAAGATGATCATGTTGCTCCCACGTGGCAGACTTGGATGTGAAGAATAGGTTTTCCTCTTGCAATCAGAAATGAAAACATTTCACTTCTTCATACATGTTACATGTTTTGCTGTGTGCTTACATTTGTGATACCTCATCGCCTTGTCCTTGCGATATTTTCCGAGTAACTCCTCCTTTTCCTTTGCATTTATTTTGGAAACATTATTACTGGCATGGATAGAGTTAATGCAGCATGAATTCAATTTATTTTAAAGCTTCTTTGATAAGGATGTCTATGTGCTGGCTATTCTCATCTCATATATTGTTTTTGCTAAAGATGGGGCTGAATTCAGACTCTGAAGCTACATATCTCTAAACTTTACATTTTAAACTCTGTGATTTATTTCTTGGAATGACTTGTGTGTGTCCTTATCAAAAGAGCTTAAAGAGCCCATTGAACAACTTATGAAGCCAACAGTGTGCAGTCTGTGTATGGCATTTACAAAAGTCTCCCTTCCCCGTGAGGGCTATGTAATCAGGGCTGTGCTATACAGCATGCAATTTAACATTAATACAGCCCAAAAAACCCAGAAGATCAGTCCATCTCAGGATTTTAGTACTTTTTCCTCCTGCTCAGCTACTCTTTTGCGCCAGAAAGCCAGCTGTCTTCTGCCTTGTCTCTGACCCAGGTCCTTTCCCTGTGGAGAAAGCTTTGGAAAACCTAGTCTGCTATTCTCCAACACCAGTTTTCTTCTTTACTAATGGAACACGGAGTAGGAGTGTGCTGGATTTCATAAACTTAAGTTTGGCTGTTGGAAAACTTTACTTAGTTTCATTTTGGTTTGGCTGAAACCTTTCCCTCCTCCAATTAATGAGCATGAGAGTTGTCCTGGGATGTCTCCCTCCCATCGCAGTAGGAGATGTATCGTGGGCCTGTTGTTACACTCACTGGTGCAGGAGAGGGGAAAGCTATGTACCACAATACTCTTTCCATTACAGATGTGAAGGGTGTGATTTGTTCCCTCTTTCTCTCTTGGAAACTGAAGTGTTCATCTCTGCTTTTCATTGGGAAAAGTGTCTTACAGTAAATATTTCAGAGCTGTTTCAGTATAAGTGTACAAACGTAGATAGATTAGAGGTTTTTGGGTTTCTTACCCATGCTTGACATCACTTTGGCAATAAAAAACACTTCGGCCAGCCTGTGAGAGAGTCTGCAGAGAATTTCTGCTGGAATATTATGCTACTCTGCTCTCTACTTTGTGATTCTTCCTGGCAAGATGCATGTTAGGAAAAACATATTCCAGTTTCTTTAACTAGAGGTTTTATTTTTTCTTGTTTTTCAAAAATGTCAGGAGAGACATTTAGCTTACACATTAGGATCATCTACATCTCCTGGATATATATCACAAACAATGAAAAGAAGCATAAAACTAGAAAACTAGCTTCTCTCTTTTTATTGAGAATGTTGTAGTCCTTAATATCCCCGTTTCCTTAATCTAGCATGTGCTACTTTCACCAAAGAACCTTAGTTTTAGGGAAAAGCTTTCCACCTAAAGAGTTAAAATTCAGAAAGGGAATAGAAAGAAGTTAATGTATGTTTAGCTGAGGGATTTTGGGGCTTGGGTTTTTGAGACCTTTAAGGTCAGGAGCACTAGCATAGTTTCAGAGAATTCATTTCACTAATGTAGATGATACATAGATTTAAAACTCTAATAATTTTCTAATATTTTATATCCCAAATCAGCAATGATTTTCAGAGATTTATGGGTAAAATAGCTTTGAAATCAGGCCAGATAGTTACAGACTTTGGCTGTTTTAGACAAGAGAAAGCAGAAATTCTAATGCCTGGTGGTCCATATATAAAGCCTTCTGCCAATAAATCCCCTTTTATTTGTTTAGATACAGATCTGAACTTCAATACCGCTGAGTTGTGGGGTCTAATGCAGACAGATTTGAAGCTCAGAATTAACCTCTGATATTTAAAATTGAGTGCAGGATTTCTCAGAACAGTACAAAGATGAACACGCTTTGCAAATTGATGGCTGTACCTATTAATCTCACAGACTTGGATCATATTGAACAGGTCTGAAAACTTAACAGCAATAGATCAGAAGGATGCTGTCATGGAGGTTTCTGAGAACACAAATATCTCTTAAGAATACTAATAAAGTAATCCAGTGTCCTTCTTATCCTTTTCCATGATTTAATGTGACTTTGAGGGTCTACTTTGGTAGAATTCAGTTTAAGTTCAAAGAGAGGAAAAGTTATTCTCTTTGGGGGGGTTGTAACATATTTTTCAGGCACCCTTTTCAAGAAGATTATTGGTGATGCCAAGCCAGGTTCTAACAATAGTGGTGATCACTGCCTGTCTCAAGTGAAATTTTTCTCAGGCTGTACTTCCAAGGCAGATAGCCACCCAGAATCTATTATGACTTTCAGTTCTGCCTGAAAGAACTCTTCTTGAGTTTGGATGTTTGTAAGAGCCTGAACCGATACCTTCAGGTGCTCTAGACATCTTTGGAAATGCAGCCATTTCTTGTTTGTGCCTCTTTGCTAGGTTTTTGAGCAGTGCTGCAAAAAAGATGCCATGTTTTACCCAGGAGACTGCTTCACTTCCGTGGTGGGTTAAGTGATGCTTAAATAAATAGTCTGTCAATTTGTTAAGCATGAGGGATCCATAAAAATGAAAGTTATTATTGCAGCAGGAATTTTCCCACAGCAAAAACAAAACAGAACTGAATTTCATCCATAAAAATATTGCAAGTGAACCACTTGTTTGCTTCTTACCTCTGTTAGCTTGCTTTATATAAGCCAGTGTTGTACTCCTCCTTTATGAGGAGTTAGGCGAGTATCATGGACATGTTGATCCTTGCATCTACAGAAGAATTATATGAGCTAAACACATGTTCTGCCATTGGCACATTACTGTTATCCTGCCAAAAACCCTTCTCCATGTTTGGCTTCCGCAGCAATGAGCATGGGTGGAGGAAGGAAGGAACAGCTGGGAGGCGATTATGGTTTCCTGACGCCCTGCCCCACCCATGGCACAGGTTAGATCAGTTCTGAGTTGCAGGCAGCTGGTAGAAATCCCCAGGAGACTGTCCATTCATCTCCTGTGTTACCTCCACCCAGTACCTGGCACACAACCTCTGCAGCAGGCTGCTGCTGGAGGAGGAATCGGTTTTACCAAGTCTCTGCTCCCTCCTGGGGCGCTTTCTCTCTTTGGGATGTTGCTCAGGGGAGGAGCAGACTCCATTCTGTTCTTTGAATCTCAGGACGAGTTTGATTTTTTTAAAGGACTTGTGTGTATTGGAGTTTTATCTGGAATCCAGGGGGGGACTCAACTGATTTATTGCAGTTATTTGAAGGATATATTCATGGAACTATTGCCAGTTAAAATGTTGAGGTCCAAGAAGAATAGAAAACTATTCACTGATGGGGGAATAAAATGTGCTGACTGAAGCAAAATGAAACTGTTGAAGAACACTGTCTACCTCTGTCCTGATGGAGAGTTCACCTTTCCCAGTACAGAGGTAACCTCGGGCATTGAATGATGGGTAAAGCATGTGCCATTTACAATATTCTTTGTATTATCTGACAATAATACATAGTGCCCCAACAATGTCATCCAGTAACAAGGCCAAATTCATAATCAGTCTATTTTTTAACAGTCTCTGATGTCCCTTTGGCTGGTAAGTATTTCAACACCAGCAAAGCAGTGAGACAAGTTTCATAGACTGATGCTGGAACATTTTACAGCCTAGCGAACAGCCCAGTGAGTTGTGGACCAAAGGTTAACCAGTGCTAAATTCAGAATAATAAATGGCAGTTATCTGATGCCCTGGTAAAGGGCAAGCCACAAACAGAGCTGTTGTCTGACCAGCTGACAAGTAGCAGTAATAATAAATATTTGATGTATTTGTGGTTGCCAGTAAATAATTGCTGGCTCCTAAGCATTTGTTCTTGGAGAAGCCATTTGAGATATGGAGAAGTTAAAAAATAATCATATAAAGGAATCATGGATAATATCCTGAGAAATCAGGACCACTTCTGTGTCAGCATAAGTAATGAATGGTGTCCTGTGAGAGAATGGGGAAAAAGACCCTGATCAGATTGTAGCATTTGAAGAATAGGGTTCAGCTATAGATGGAGCATCAGTCACAGAGAAGAACAAGCAAATGGTAGCTCATCTGTCACCAAGAGTGCCTATGAAGTCAGCCCTTTGTTCCTTGTGAGGACCAACAGCAAAATCATTGGCTTGGTCTTGTGCAACCAGAAGAAATGTTTGTATCTACTTAGGATGTGATCCAAACTTGTTTTGAGTTCAGTAGAAAACTTCCAGTAAACTGCAGAGAGACTTGAATCTGGCCCTTAGAGGTTGTCTGTTTACATCTCAACCTGCAAACATGAGTCCACATGCCCAAAGGAGCACTTTACACTTTCATGTTTACTCCCATCCATTTCCCATACAGCAATTCCTTTTGATGAATGCCCTGATTACCTGTTTGCTGCAGCTGTCACTTACTTTTCTGTGACTATCTTGTCTACTGATATATCAGGAGCATGCCAGCAGCGCTGCTGGCATGTATTTAAGGCATCTTGGTCTAGTTTTCTCCTTTCTTTTCCTCTTGCAATCCCATTTCAGTCAATCAGGGCGTTTGTGCAGATGAAATCAGTCTTGGTCTCATACACCCGCACACACATTAGTCTTATACATTATAGCCTAATAACCTAAGTATTCATAACATAATTATGGCTGGTGGGAAGTCCTGCTACACAAAACCGATGGTGCCGCTTCCCTTCAGGTAAACCCTGTTGACAGGCAAAAGGTTACTGCTTGTTTAGGCAAGTTCAGTGCTCCGGCATACATAGCGCTACGGATACATCATCAGATTAGTCAAACGCCTGTGAAAAGGGTTCTGTCTCTAAGGTTCCAGTTGTTCTTTGCCTGCCTTTGATACTCCTGTGGTTGCACAAGGAGGTTTGACCATGTTAGCATTACGCAGGCCTCTCTCATAGAGAACTCATTGTCTGTGTCCTTTCCCCAACAAAGGACTAAGGTGTGGGGCTTAAATGTAGGCGTGGGATGTATTTCCCATTAAAGTAATGAACCAAAATGCATTTGCAGCTTATTTAGCTGCATTGTCAATAAACTGATAAGATAGCTTTTACTGAAAGGAAAGCAAAACCTACTGTATCAACTCATTGGTGTTATAGATGAGGTAGAGATTTAAAGCTTGAGTGCTAGTCTTGCAAACTGATGTTTAATATTAAATGGTATTGATGACATTTCATATTCACATCTCATTCAGTATTCAATGTCTATAATTGTGCTCTAATTCTAAGTAGCATTATGTTTAGTATTTAAGATTTCCAAGATAACTTTTTTGAGGAAATCTTCATACTGATAAAAGTTTTACCTGTTCCCAGTCGGAGCATAAAGCATGTTTTGGAACACTGGAATTTCCCAGAGGGCAGAGATCCTGTTTTCCAACCAACTCCGGTACATGGGCTATGAAGAACCCCTTCTGACTGCCCAAAGAGAACTTGGCTCATGATCGCTTCTGAAGTTTATTCAAGGACAAAAGGTGGGGTGATTATTATGAAGAAGTCTAATTTTGGTTCAATCCCAAAAAAACAAAGTTAAAGCCTGTAAAGAGCTTGATGCTGTCTCACCCACCAGCTGTCATTTCTAACCCAGATTCTCCACATCTCTTGCCAGCTTCTTGCTGGGGGGATGGGAGGAGCAAGGATGTGCTTAAAAATAAAATAATTTTTAAAAGAAGATAAGGAAAGTTTGATATTGTTTGTGCAAACCATAATTTGATGCAGTGTGGAACATCAATATGAGCCATCCATGTGAGTCATGCGTTCCTAACGTTATGACAAACTGTGTCTGGTTCTGCATATTGATGGGAATGGATAATGAGAATTACCTTACTGCTCAGATCATCTTTTCATTTCACTGTTTTGAGGAATCTGTACATCCAGATACATATATAGCCCATCACTTGGTTAACTGAGCACAGATTCATGTAGTCATTCTCATAACACTTTTCTTGTGTTGTAAAATGTTATCTCCACTTTGTGGAAGACAGATGAGAGACATAAGGATTTTAAGGCCTCATCTGCAGCATACAGGCATTAGTGGGAACCTTTTGATCAATTTTAGTGGTCACAGATCATGTCCTTAGTGACTTGCTCAAGGGAACTGTTAGGATGACTCAGTCAACTGCTCATCCTGTCTTTGATAAGTTTTTAATTTCTCTTTTTTTTTTTTCTCCAACAGCAAACTATGTTCCAGTACTTATTTATGTAGTGTGTGTATAAAGCTATGTATTAAACTACTTGCATTTCCTATTAGCAGGAGTAAAGAGCAGAATGATAGCTCAGGTTGTCATCTTGTAATCTTCAGTTATAATATAGGCTCTAAGGAAAACACTGAAATATTTAACAAATGACTAATTCTATTGCTATTGTCCTTAAAGCTGTGGATGGCTGAGGATGATAGCTCATGCTTAAGTTAAAAATCTGTTATGTTCTGTCTTTTTTCTGTATATTATGAGTTTAGATACAGTAAACATCATGATGGTTTTGAAAAAAGTAAATACTTGGTCAAGGAATTTGTATGAGCATTATGCCAGAAGATAGATGTTCTTCCTGCCTCCCACACTGGAAATGCAACTTAGGACATTTGAAGCTGCCCGTACAACTGACTCCAGTCTATAACAGAAGTCTAAAATACAGTTCCTTGATGAGAGGGCTGGACCAGTCCTATTCTTTCCTTGTATTACTGGGCTTTACTGTGTTTACATCATTGGCACTGACAATGCAAATGTTAGGTGACGTACAGGAGAGCTGCCCACAAATAATAACAGAAAGCAAATGCCCCAGCCTGAGGGAAAGTATTTCACCTGACACAGGCAAGTTTTAGCTAGAATTAATGGGAGAAAACTGAGCAAAAGGCTTATTTAAGCTGTGTATGAGTTCATAGTGGTGAAAGCTGTTTGCCTATCTTATATTCTCCCAAGGGAAGCAGCAGTAGCAGTACATGTAAGTTACTTAAAAGTAATCAGAAAAAATACTCAACTGTATATTTTAAGGAGCTGTTTCATAGAATCATAGAATGGCATGGGTTGGAAGGGACCCCAAAGATCATAGAGCTCCAACCCCCCTGCCACAGGCAGGGCCACCAACCTCAGGCCTGGATCTACACAAGGTTGCCCAGGGCCCCATCCAACCTGGCCTTGAACACTTCCAGGGATGGGGCATCCACTACTTTTCTGGGCAGCCTGTTCCAGCACCTCACCGCTCTTTCTGTAAAGAAGTTCCCCCTAATATCTAATCTAAACCTTCCTTCCTTTAGTTTTAATCCATTCCCCCTTGTCCTGTCATTGTCTATCCTTTTAGAAAGTTGAATCCCCTCCTGCTTATAAGCTCCCTTCAGGGACTGGAAGGCTGCAATGAGGTCCCCCCGCAGCCTTCTCTTCTCCAGGCTGAACAAGCCCAGCTCCCTCAGCCTCTCTCTGTAGGGCAGGTGCTCCAGCCCTCTAATCATCTTTGTGGCCTCCTCTGAACCCTCTCCAACAGTTCCACATCTTTCTTGTATTGGGGGTCCCAGATCTGGACACAGTACTCCAGATGGGACCTCATGAGGGCAGAGTAGAAAGGGACAATCACCTCCCTGTCCCTGCTGGCCACCCCTCTTCTGATGGAGCCCAGGATACCATTGGCCTTGCGAGCTGCAAGAGCACACTGCTGGCTCATGTTAAGTTTCTCATCCACCAGAATCCCCAAGTCCTCCTCAGCAGGGCTACTCTCAAGAAGCTCTTCACCCAGACTATAAATATGTCTGGGATTCTTCCAGCCCAAGTGCAAGACCTTACACTTGGCGGTATTGAACCTCATTAGGTTCACCCAGTCCCATCTTTCCAACCTGTCAAGATCCCTCTGGATGGCTTCCTTTCCTTCTGTTGTGTCAGCCACACCACTCAGCTTGGTGTCATCCACAAACTTGCTGAGGGTGCACTCAATTCCATCATCGATGTCATTGATAAAGATGTTAAAGAGAACCGGTCCCAAGACAGACCCCTGGGGGACCCCGCTTGTCACCGGCCTCTACCTGGACATAAACCCATTGACCCATTTGGTGGTTTGTTTGTTTAAGATCATTACTAAGCTTTTTCCTCCTCCGACTCTCACAATTAAGTTCCTATTGTTGAATGTGGGATAGAATTGAAACTTGATTTGGGACAATCAAACAGGTATCGATGAGATTGGAAAAAAATTATTTATCTGTTCCAGCACATCATGTCTGTAACTTTTGTCCAGGTAACTTAGGAATTCCTGTGTAACCTGTTGCATGATTCAGTTGTTTATTTGTATTTGGTTGTAAAAAGGAAGAAATTCCTCTGATACATTGAGACTTTGTAGCATGCATGTTTACCGTTATAGGCTTCATCAAAGAGAAGTAATTGTTATTTTGGCTTTATAGAAAATGTGGTAGGACACCTTTCAAATGCTGACCTCACAGCATAGAAGCCATACCTTTCAAAACAGTAGTGCAACTGGTCAAGAGTGGGCCAGAATGAAGAAATAGTGACTAAGTAGTGCTGTCAGTGTTCAGCAGTTTTCTTCACTCACATCACAGATCCCTGAGAAGTGGTATAAATGTGATTCTGACTGTAGTAATGGTCACTGTCTCTACAAGGTACAAAATCAAATGGCGCCACATTTGTAAAGTTTCATTGTGGAGACTTGGAAAAGAGGAAATGCTTTCAGAGGAAATCCAGTTCCAATGGATGCCTGAGCTCCCACGGCAGCATATCCCTATCAGATGTTTGGTTCAAGAGGCAGCGGGCTTCTGTTCTGCAGGCAAAGTCAAGTGAGAGTAGTTTTTTATTCAGCTAGCATGCCTGGAATGGTTGAATATGCTGAATCTGTCCTCTCGTAACTCTGAGTGGGTTTCTGTGATGGTAATTTGTAGAATGGATTGACAAAAAAAGCATTAACTTCACTACAACACCCCACCCCTCACCCCCTGTTTTTTTTTTCCCTGGTAAGAATTTGCAGACTTATTTTTCCTTAGGTAGCACATTATCTTTATGTCCTACCCAGAAATAGAAGGAGCTTAGTACTTTCTATAGCAGGCCTGCAAAACAGTCACTGTGTTCTAATTTGAGAAATGATGAGATTGCTCACATCATAAGACACTCTGGAATAGATTTCAAACATTGAGATTTTAGAGCATTACATTAGGATGTCAGGTTCTTCTCTTTTCTGCCCCAACCACCTCAGAGAGCTTTTCTGTCTCATGGGGGTGTGGTTGGATTAAAAAGGGAAACCTCTGAAGCTCTGATCTGGTTTGCATTTGGCCAGCGTTGCAGAGGCATATGGGAACATGCACTGGCTATGCAGGAACTAGATGTCCTTGAGCCTGTCCCTGGGGGCCCATGGTGAGACTCCCGTTCACATTGCAGATCAGGATCTCCAGAGCAAAATACTGGATTTCATCTTAGCACTTTTAAAAGGAATAACATTTTAATGATATGTGCTATTGGTGTAATCCTTCCAAAATGGACAATGATTTATATATTTCATGTGAGGACAAGATTCCTTAGGGGATGACTCATTGTTTTAGTCTGGAATAATTCCAGTGGGAACCTTTTTCAGAACTGGTTGATACATACCTTACATGGTCTTAGTTTGGGATTTTTTTGTCGTTCGTTTTGTCTGATAAAGTGTGCACTTGGCCTATTAAAATCAAACTGTCTCTTTCCCTTCCGAGTCAAACCTAGTTTGTATTTACTAAGACCTTATATGGAGAGGGAGTATGTGTGTATATATAAATATGTGTATACATAAATATGTTTATGTATGTGTGTGTATATATATACAGGGGAGAAAAAAAGAACTGGATCTATTGCAAAGACAAAGTTTATCTTTTAATAAAAGGGTGAATTGTGCATTAAACATATCTTTTCACATCTTAGTTTGAACCCAAAGGCAACAATTGCCAGCATAAATGCTTCCATTTATAGAAGTAATTCAGTACTTTAGGTTGTGGGACTGTACTGATACTGTGGCCTGTGAACACTGAATTAACTGCCAAGGGAACCTGTACAGACTTGTATCATCTGACGTGAAAGCAGACTATCTTCACTCATACTCATGATCTCGGTCATGTATATTTTGTCCCCTTTTTAAACTGACATTGTCATTGCTATGAATCCGAGCAGTCGAGGGCTCTGTAGCATAATAAAAATGAACTGGGAAGCATAGTCACCCTAGCGAATCATATACGGTGTTCTAGCAAAGGGCTCTCTGCATCAAGCATTTAGGGTGATCAATCCCATTTATTACTTTATTTCTGAAGACCAGTAAAACATTTGCCTTTTTTCAGTCATTGGGGACCACTCTTGATCTCTGTGACTTTTCATTGATGAAAAGAGAATGACAGTACCGTGCCACCAGTGGTCTCCGTACTCTTGACTCCTCCTCTCCTGGTAGTGTGGATGGAGTAGCAATTGTCAGAATTTCTTAAAAGAACCCTGACTTTTCTGACTACTTACAACTTGTATCTTCATTGATGCCTGTCTGTGGGTGCAAAGACTGGATAGATACTGCTGGTGAAGCCTGAGGCATAGAAAGCATTGACCACCTCAGCCTTACCTGCATCTGCTGTTGCTAAAAGTCATCCATCCCATTCACCAGTTGTCCCATCCCGATTTTCTTCCTTTTGCTACTGATATGATTCTAGAAGCTTTCATAGGTCCTAATGTGGCTTTCCAGTTTTGACTTAGCTGAACTTTGGCTTTCCTAAAACCAACCTTATGTGCCTAAGCAATTTCGTCCTTTGTAGCTTATCCTCACTTCTACCTTCACTTTTTGCAATGGAACTCTGCCAGGATTTCCCAGTTTAGCCGTGCTGGTCCACTGATATGTCCACTTGTTTCCCTGAGCACAGAGGTGGAGCTTTCTTGAGCTTGAGTGGAGCTTGTTCCTCAAGACAACCTTAATCTTTCAGGCATGTTGCCCACAGGATGCTACCTACAAGTTCTCTACATCAGACAGCATCTGATCTCCTAAGGTTCATAGTCTGTACTTTGCTACTTGCTTTCCTTGTGTTCCACGGCATCTTGAAGTCTGCTGTATATGGATATAGGTCAAAAGTATTACATGTGGGCAAAAATGATTAAAGTTCAATTAAAACATCTCAAATATCAGTTGCACATGTCAGGTTTTCAGTATGGAGATCTTTCTGTGCTCCATGGAAACTGGTGACTGAGGAAAAGAAATTTCAGGAGTCTGTCCCAAAAGAAACATAGAAAACAGTAGTGCCAGCCCACTGGCCGTAACTATAAAAATATTTCCAGTCCTGAGGACTAAAAGACAACAGGTTACAAGATTTCAGGTTACATGATTCAAGTTTGGAAGATTTCATCATCATCGGGTCTGTATGAGAGCCCCAGCCCTGATTTGGTCATGAAACCAAACCCCAAACCGCCGACTAAACCTAATTTAGATCTGGATCTAAACACCCACTTCCTTTTCCATCATTTCCAATCAAAACAGATTTCAGTTTGGGTTGGTTTGAGTTCTTGGTGAAATCTCTTGTTTGGTTATTGTTAACTTTTTCTCCCATCACTATCTGTGATCTAAAAAAGAAAAAAAAAAAAAAAAAGGCCCAGCCAAAAAAACCAAAAACCAAACCCCAAAACAATCCCCCTTCCTCTTCACAGGCCGCATGTTTCTAGTAACCAAAACCACTGTCAACAAACGAAAGTAAGGCAAAACAGTGGTGGTTTCCTACCCCTTGTTTTTACAGTTATTAATTATATTTGGGTTTGGTCCTAAAATGAGATGTAAATATTTCATAAATCAGGTAAATTTGTTGGGTTTATAATTACATTTTATTGAATAAATGATAGAGTGTATTTCAGTGGGCGTAGAATCTACTCAAACATTTTATGTGGTTGTGTTAGCAGCCTCTTACCCATGTGTTCATTAAATCTGTCGTGCAGATAAGGATTAAGTAATTTCTCCCTCCGAGTACTGTGACTCTAAAAAGCAAACCTTGGACTAACTAACGCACATCAAAGTTAAGGTTCAGTCTTGGGGACAGCCTGGTGTACCTAAATTGCAAAGATTTAGTTTAAAAGAGTAGCAGCACATGATGGTCAATGCAGAATTAGGTTTATCGTTCTTGTTTGGATTTGTTTCTTCTTCGTTGGTATAGCCTTAGGGAAATCTCTGGTGCGTTTTCAATATATTGATAAAATGAATCTCAATTTTTTCTTTTCTTATTGAGCCTCAGACTAAATCAGATGACTTAAAGTAGCTACAAAAAGCGTTATCCAGACCTGTCTCTGATACTCCTGGTGCTAAACAGCTTTGTTTACAAACCTTTCATAACTCATGTACTTAAACCATTATATGAAAAAGGTGCTTTTTGTGTCAGAAATCTGATGATGTTCTTGCCTGATGCCTAGTCTCAAATGACCCCCAGTAATGAACTTTCTCAGCAGTAAGAACCTAATTTCAGAGATCAACCTGTGTCAAGTTGTTCATCCATAACAGTTCTTCAAATTGCTGAGCTTGTTGCTTGAACGATACAGGATGAAAAACAAAAAGAAATCCTCTACTTTTAGAGCCAAGATGATTGTTAAGCTTTTTCTTTATTTGTTTTCATACGAATGAATGGAATAATTGGTAACTGAATAATACTGTATGGCTTTGTAAGGAGTGTTTGTAGGATAAATGCATGATTTCAAAGGCTTTTTATCCCATTGTTGTGCCAATCCCCCCCGAACAGTAAAATGGATGCTCTAGAGGTAATTATCCCCAAGACTGATATCTTCACAGTATTCAAACGATCAGAAAATGTGCTTCAATTGCTTCTATTTATTTGAAGAAATTTAAGAGTTATTAGATTTGTGAGGAACAAAATAACAGTAGGTAAGAGATATAATGTAACATACCAGAGGAAACCATGTGGAAACCCAAACTGTCATTGCAGGTGTAAAGTGATTAAGTACATGTAGACCCTGTCTCTTCCTAAAACAGGTGCAGGTGTACAAAGCCTTCTCTTATCCAGTATGCTACAGAAGGGACTTTGGGTTAGTCTAGGTAAAGTATTAGTCTGTGGTGTGAGTACAAGAAGTAAGGGAGGGGGCAATCGAGTATCCTGGTGGTTCTTGCTGGGATACAACTTAAATGCCATCCTGTACTCCCTAACTGCACCATCTAACTTTCACACAAGAGCATCAGTATGAAATTCAAAATCTTCTTTATTCAGGACAGAGGGAGCAGCTGTTGGTTTGGGCTCTGTTCAGATGTGCATTTTGAGCGAGCCTTCCCTTAGCTCGGTGGACTTCAAGAGAGCAAAATATCAGAGCACACAAAGGACTGCAACTATCTGCTGCTCAGACAGAGGCACTGAACACAGGAAGCCAATGATTTGTTTTACATGACAAATTCATCAGAACTATAAAGCATTTTTTAAAAATTATGATTTTTACAGTCTCAGACAGTGTTTACATACACAATACTAGTCTGTGTGCAGACAGAGGCTGGCGTTACGCCAAATGCCTACAAACTGAGAACCCCATCCTCAGCTGGTACGTATCACTGTAGCTCTATTGACTTCAATGAACTGGCACCAGTTTACATTAACTGAGGAGCTGTTGCATTATGTGGAACAATTTCTTTTTTATCCTTTCTTTTTCTTTTTTTTTTTTTATGAAAAGCATGGAAATGTCATTCTTATTTGCTCAGAGAAGTCCTTATTTGGGAGATCTACCTCTTCTCTTTTGATTATATGCTTTCTTTTCTCTTTAGATTATCCCCAAGTCTATCCAATTTGATATATTCATTCTAGTTTATTAAAAGTAGCATGTTAGGGGTGCCTTATGCTTCCTGACCAGGTCCTGATAGATTCTCACACAATTTTGTAACTTAAAATTGCACTGCTGCAGGGTAATAATTCCTTACCCTGTGATTAAAATATGGATTATATCATTGAAGCGGTATCCCTTTCACATAAGCATATCCCACAAAAGAGCAATCAGAGGAGTATTTTTGGTCATTTCCCAGGGGCTCGTGGAAGCAGTGGCTGAGGGGAGACTGCTGCTCAAAACCAGTAAAAAAAAAAAAAAAAAAAAAGATTTTTCTCCTAAATTTAAGTTCTCTCAAGGCTATATATAATAAAATGAAAGCTGCTTCAGGCTGTAATGCTCTTAGCTAAAATGGGTAGAGGTCTGAAATCAGCTTTGTTAACACACTACTTTGGCCCAGACAAGTCCATTTATATTTATACCTTCCAGACCTGTCCTTTCACTTAGGAACTGGTCCAACCTGGGAAAATATTTCCTTTACATAAACATTTCTTCATAGGTCAGCTCCATGTTCAGTGGGCCTCACACAAGTGAGAACCTTTTCCTTCCTGAGTTGATGGAAGTGTTCTAATCCAGAAAATTCTGTGTAATTGCTTAAGGGACGTTTCATATTTTTCATTAATTTCTTTTTAAAAACTTGTTTGGACTCCTTGACAAAAGGTTTTCTTAATTGTGGTGATGTTGTCTTGTTGTTCCGAAGAGAGACACTTTGGATACCTTCTCTGCTGGACATAAAAATCCTGCTTTATCTTCATTTTAGCTGTAATCATATTGGACATTTGCCAATTGTAAATGAACTTGCAGTAAGCAATGAGTGTTTGAAGATGGACTTCATGTCTAATGTTGCTTGAATGTCTGATTTTTTTTTTTCTTCATAATCTTTTGTTACTCTCTTACCTACCCTGTATTTTCTCATGCAGTCATCTTGAGTCATGTAGCCACAGTCTGGCCAGATGTTCAGAAGATTTCAGCATCCATTATGGCATCAAATGAGTACCC
Source organism: Gallinula chloropus (assembly GCF_964237585.1). Lineage (NCBI taxonomy): Eukaryota > Metazoa > Chordata > Aves > Gruiformes > Rallidae > Gallinula > Gallinula chloropus. The sequence goes on along the minus strand of NC_140087.1, from coordinate 79,796,034 downwards.
AGGTTTTATAAGGTGCCCTGTGTCTGAAATGGGGGTTGGACTGGATGATCTCTTGAGGGTCCCTTCCAACCCCTACAATTCCTTGATTCTGTGAAATGAGATTTTGGGCAATGTAAAATCTTTAAAATCAATGTCAGTTACATGCCTGAATTGGAATTGAATTCTTTTAAAAAGTGGGTCTTCTCTAAAGTGTTGTTTCCTTAAAGCTAAAGGCATGGAAACAAATTCCTAGATATAAGGAGTCCTGGGAAAAAAGCGAGTGTTGACAACATAACAATTCACTCATTTCCTAACTTCACAGGTCGTGTACTATATTTTAACTTAAACAATAAGTCCATTGTTCAAATGGGAAAACAGGCACAGTTTATATAAAGGTTAAAAGACTTAAAAGGTTAAAGACTGGTTTGGTTTTGGCAAACTGTGATTAGCTTCTCTCAGGTGAAATGTGGAGGTTTCCCTGGTCTGGCAGTTCACAGAGCTCTTTGCTGAAGTGCCTTCAGAAGACATGAGAGGCAGCTGATTTACTGTGGCTCTGCTCTTCATGATGGCCAACCTCTCCTTATTGTTTCCTTCTGCTGTATCGAGCCCTCCTGTTTTCATTTATGTTGTAAACTTTGCAGGGAAGGGACTGACTCCTTCCCATTTGTTCATACAGTATCTTGTTCCACACAAGCCAGAGAGCATCCAAAAGCCTTCTTGTCCTTTGTAACATTTTTATAGATACAAAGAGGTTTTGCAGTGTTATAAAGAGGATGGAAGGATCAAAATCCTGGGGATTTCAGTGGAATTGACTGCTTAACTGCCCTTCAGAGCCTCTTGTCTCTGGTCTTCCAGCTGCCAGACAGCTTGGGGTGGGGTTTTTTTATGAAGTTGCTCTCTGAAGCCTGATTCTTGAAGGGACTTTGGATCAGGGCTTTGGTTCTCCAGTCACTTGGATTTATCAGTGTCTGAGAGGAACCATGAGGATCACTCCACAACAAAAATTATTTGTGTCACTACTGATAAAGTACTACTAAAAGTTACAGCAGTTCTCCCCGCTCAGCTAAGTTCAACTGGTTTTCTCTATAGAATATATTGCAAATGATATTTTATAACCAGCCAAAAAAACCCCTTGTTCACTGAATATTGTTTTTGTTCTATGTTGAAATTTCAGAGCAGAATTTGGTGTTCCTTAAAATTGTCATATAGAAGTTTTAATTAGTTAGAGGTGTGGTAGAAGTAATATTGGTATTCATGCTAGAAACCACCACTTAATAATTTAAATTGTGTGTATATTAAGGAAACATAGAGAAGACTGTAAGCTACTGATTTTAAACTTTAACCCTGATATTTATATAATTGTGTAACTCTACAGTTCTCATAACTTTGCAAAAACAAGTGCTTAAATTTTGACATCATGAAGCAGGGCTTTTTAAGATGTTTAAGAATCTAGTTGTGGAGATACATGGGGTTTTGGTAGTTGGCTGTAAAGCCTGGGACTTAGTGGCTCTGCCTTTTTGCCCCACTGGGAACTGAAAGTTCTCAGTGTTTCTGAAAGTCTGTCTGCACTACTCTAGGTACTCAAATAGGTACACAAAATTCCGGGTGGCTTTCCAGACTTGGCTTAGCATCTGGATGTATCCAGTGTGCTACATACTTGTTCACAATGTGTTATAAAAATAAGAAAATGCAGTGTTTGATAAACCCTACTGTAGACTTGCATTCTTCTGTCACACAGAGTAGTAGTACAATGATTGATCTCTCCAGCTGTATTTCTCAGGGAACATTGTTGTGTCCCACTTAAGGTAACAGCACATACCTGGGGGTGCAGAGGCTGGTGTGTCTGTGAGAGCACGATGTGAAATTTCAGTCTTATCCTGCTGTAGTTGTCTGTTTACACAGCCACACTGTCCTGGGACAGAAAGTCGCACGGATTGCAAGCATTCTTGCTACGAGGAATCTGGGTCTGACAGGAATAGCCAATTCCCAAAGCTCGGCTCTGTTTAGAAAATTGGCTCTCTTTTCCAAGATTATGGCAGAGAGCAAATGTTCCTCCAGTTTACTATAGCTTTACCATCAAAAGAAGATTTTTTTTTTTAGGAGTTTGAGTTACCAAACAGAGCGTATTTTCCCAGGAATGAGCTTTTGCTTGAAAGATGATGGGCAGGATCAGACTAAGAGTGCAATGCTGTTCAAGTTGTTTTTTACTCAAAATAACCACAGAGCAGGAATCCGTGCAGCGTGTGGAGACATCTCACCAGAGCACAGGAGCTCTCTTGTGCAGGGAAGTAAGTTGGCTGCAAACACTTACAGATGCATCCTGGCTAATAATTCCTGCTGAGAGTGGGTTTGGGTATGTGGACTTCCAGTATCAGTTTGGCACTAGGCTGCATCTCCGCTGAGCACTGTGGGCTTTGCAAGGGTACCCTGAGAGCCATTTGCTAGTGCAGTGCCTTAGGGGACATGATACCACACAAGTAACCGGAAAACTCTTGACTTACCAAAAAAACCCCAACACAAAAAACTTTTATTGTAAAACATCCTCTTTCAAAGCAAAAAACTTCTGTTATTTATATAGTTGAGCATGCTGTGTTTTGTGTATGAAAAGAGACTGCTGTATATCAACACACTCTGCATTTGAAGTATTGCCCTTCAGCTACGTTTCTGCTAGGGAGTGATTACTTTGTTAGAATCGTAGTTCAATAAAAATATGGTTCCTCTTAGCAGATGCTCAACCCCTACATAGCAATTACTGTCTAATGTTTATTTTGCAGTGGTTACTGAGAGTTGTTGAGTCACTGACATCTTTGTTGAGAGTCCTGGGGGCTTTTTTGTTATAGTGCCATTTGATGAAGCCAAAATCTGATTCTCAAAGTCTATTGTTTTTCAGGGGCATTTAGAAAGCTCTCCTAAAAAAGGCAGTGTTAACTGATGAGGAGCCAGTTAGCATGGCCAGACCAGAAGGGTGTGTGGATCCTGAGTATCGAGAGGCTGACACAGCAAATGCAGATAGCAAGCCTTAAATATATGCCAAGAGCATAAATGTATTTGTAGTATGATCCCTGTTAATCCTCAGTTCCTTTTCAAAAACAACTAAGTGAATTGAGAACCTACACTCTATTGTTTTAATGCCATGTTATGCCAAAATCCTTTGAGAAGGTGGCTTAGGATCCTAATTCACTTAGCTCTTGCTGGATATATTGGCCACCCTGTGAAGGGAAGAATAATACTTCTAAGGTTGAGTCAAAGCAATCTGGATATAATTTTCAATTGTCACAGGGACTCTGTTCTGCCTTGAATAAGTCACGTAGACATCGCTTGAGAAAAGGATGGGAACTTCTGACTGGCATCCACGTTTTCAGTATTAGGCTTTTGAAAAATCCCTCTTTATTTGTCATGTAAGCCCAAAGGTGCCTCTCTTTCTGCTGGTGAGTTTCCCAAGATGAGTAACTAACTATACACCTCATCATTGCCAGCGCCACTTGACTCTCAATGTTACCACCAACTTAAGGACTCATGACTCAGCTCAGCTTGCAGTCTCTGGGGCCCAGCTTCCCTGCTTGTTCCCTGCATGGACCCGAGCTCCCCTCAAAGCCAGGAAAGAGGTGGCTCTTCAGATTCAAGGATCTGTTTGGTGCCTCTGAGTATTTCTCTAATGGAAATAAAAGTAGTGGGTATGAGATGGTTACTCACATGGTTCTTTCCGTTTCTTACCCAAGTCCCTGATGTGCATTCTTGTGTCAAGAACTACTGTTGATGCAGCACCACAATACCACAGGGTGGGGTTTTTGTTTTTGTTTTTGTTTTTAAATAAGGAAAAAGAATCAATTAGATGCAATTATAATTAAAATTACTGACTGCAAGTTTTTTTCTGGCTGATTAGACAAGCTGAACGAGAAATTACTTGATCGTGAAATTTTGTATCATACCAGCACTAGTACAATCCTTTGTTTACACAGAAACCTCTATATTATGCTTTGTTTATTTTAAAAATCAAGTTCTATTTTTAAATATAATGACATGCCAGTAAAACCAAAAAGAGCATTGGCATATTCATTCACTCATGGCCTCCTTTTGTTACCATCTTTTCCCCTGGCAAATAAAATAGAAAATCATGCATTCTAATAGGTTCATTTATAAACTCAGCGGATGTGGGCGAATGAGGGGCAAGTGAGGTGGCTGCATGATCAGGATTCCTGACTTGTGAAAGCAGTTTTTGGCAGGGGCGACCAAGTCTTTGGTTTGTTTTGCTTTGGTTAGTCTCTAATAAGGCCCCCAATTTCCTCCTTGTTCTAGCTGCTGCTGATTTGCTGATGAGTCTGGAAGGGCATCTCGGGGTCATTTGGCTGAGAGTTTGTGGGAGCTTGGACCATTCATACAGCACAAAAGGACTGATTTCATTGGGTTTTACCTGGTTCTCTTGAACAGTTCCAGGCATGAAAATCTGTCAGATGTTATTTCCCAATAGCTCTTAGATATTTTTGGAGACTTGCAAATGAAATCCACTGCTAGATTCCCCACTGTGGTTTCATCTGTTCTTCTGTATTCCGGTCAAAATGTGGTGTCTTTCTCAAACAGACACTTGGCTGAGCTGGGAGCTGCGGGATTGATGCTTGAGTCACTGGGTGCAACTGTTATCATAGCGCTCTTCCACAGCGATATGATTTAAGTTCCTTTGGTGCCAAGTATGAGAGGGCTTGCTGATGTTATTTTTAGGAATTGATGTGAAGAAGTCTATGCTCAGCACTCCAGAAAGCCTCCAGCAGGACCCTCTCAATGACTAGTAGTGCACTCCTGGATCAGCTTGTGCTGTACTGTGCCTTAGCAAGGATTACCCTGGAAAAGCCAATGCTCAACAAATCTGTCCTTGTGTGGTGGTGTCTGTGTTTTTTTGTTTTTTTAAAAAGTATAAAAGGTCAGCGTTTCTTTGTTAGACTGAGTGATTGTGTCCTTTCCCAGCTCCAGGTAGTGTGGGCATTTGGCTTGTGAAACGACCACACATTTCTGAGACTGGCACAATGTGACTGCTGTATTCAACAGCCCAGGCTTCTTGGAGTTGGAAAGGACCATCCATTGAAAAGTAGCAAGAGATCATGAGAAAGTTTGTGGGTGTTTACAGGAATTTGCAAATTTCTCATTCATTTTCTCTGAGACTCACAAGGGCTGGCATTTCCTGACCAAATAAAAGAGGAATGGGGGCGATGGGGGCTGTTCTGGGAGGGAAAAAAACACTTGTCTACATCATATTGCTAATCATGTATTCAAAGTCGCAGGAGGTATAGAAAGAAACTGAATAGGTCCATATGGATAAAGGGACAGATAATCATAAGCCTGCACATAAGCCAAACTGAGAACTGAGATTTCATGGCAAGCAGACGGGTTGTATTGCTGTGGGCGACAGCTCCAAGTCAGACTTTTCAGAGATTAGGTGGTCTGTGGTGTTGGCTCCTTCTGCACATTACTAGTCTTGGATGTTGAGATTACATTCACAGTTCCCAAGTTCAAACCTCAGCATACTACACACCCACAGATTCCCACAGTTTTGTCCTACAAAATGTCTCCTCCAGCAGAAATCCAGTCCTCTCATGCTTTCTTTTTTCACAGCTGCAATGAGTGGAGTTGTTCTGAAAGAAGATTGAATGTAGCATGTTTTTTCCACCTATGACTGAATCTCTCATGTGCTCAATATGAAGAAAACATTACTAGATCCTGTCCTCTTTGCTCTTAGTTACAGCGGGACGTTGGCTGTAACTGCACCTCTGAATTCCATGTTGAATGTTTCAGCCCTTTTTGCCTGCCTGCCTCAGTCGTTCTTGTGACAATGCAGGAGGTTTTGCTCACATTGCTGCTAAAGGAGTATCTTCCTGTGAACAGTGGAGTTAGTATAAGAAGAAAAGTTCAGTAGCACCTATTCGTCCTTCACTTGCTTTTTCCTGCTTATTTTGTTTTGCTTCTGATTAAAAAGGGGCATGTATCTAGTGATGGATCACAAGCTACTATTTGGCAGCCATCAGTTAATGATTACAGCTTATCAAGGCTCTTTTGTCATAGGTGAAATGCAGATGCAGGAGGAAGCCCACATTGCTCTAAAGAGCTGGAAATCTTAAAGTAGGAACAAGGACGTTGTAGGGCAGGAGCAAAGTCACAGAGATTTTAGTGACCGGTGCTCCAGAAGAACTAAGAGTAAACATACAGGTCTTGTTTGTGAAACTCTGCTGCCTCTGCATCTTTTTCACGTGACTTCTTTGCTCATGTGTTTTAGTCAAGTGGATCCCATTCTTTCTGAAACGTAACCTTCTGCTAAGTTGAAGCACATATATAGTCCCACTGGGGCTAAAGAGACTTCTCATGTGGCTACAGTTAAGAACCATATGTATGTGCATTGTTGGGCTGGGGTTTGTAATATATATTACAGCAGTAATCAGACTCGGTCAAAATCAGGATAAACTTAGTTTATCCACAGCAAATAATTCAGCAAGTTTGTCACCGGTGCACTTCTGGTCTGTATAGATATTGCACACAGTAATTCATCTCTATAGAAAGAGCCCATCAATGAGGGCCACCCATTCTTTCACGCTGAAGACCACCAATCCTTCAGTTGTCATTACTTCTCTGAGCCCATTGTTCCTTACTTCCTGTCTCAGTAATAATTCTGACTTCCATGACCTTTCTGTCTGCTCCTCCAACATAGATTTTAGAGCACCTACCACAGAAACAAAGCTGAATCCCAATGATTACTGGTCTTCATTCCTTTCACCCTAGATAGAGCTGTATTTTCCTTTCACTCCATTTCCGTTCAGACTTTCTTTTCCAATTCCTTTAAACTGTCTGTCTCGGCTGCCTGGTTTGCAAAGGCTTCTTGTGCTGTTACTGTGTTTTTCTCACACCCCTCTGAAAGCCACAGGGTCAAAACAATGCTTCTAATCTCATTTGAAATCCCTTGTGTACATTGTTTAGTTATGGTTTTGTGCCAGTTTTCTTGGCAGATTTTGCTTTTAAATTGGGGGTGCAGTTTCTTCCAAGGGGTTGAAGTTCTGTCTTCATAGAATTCAGTAAAAACTTCCATTACCTTCAGTCTGGCTAGGATTCTGTTCAGAGTCCTGAAAGAAGAGAGATTGTTATTATTTCTTATTCCCACATATCTAGAGTTTTAGGAGACTGTGGAATTTTTTAAAAATACAGAAAACCTATTAAATAAGAGTACAGGTAAGAGCAAAATTCCTTGTAGCCTGTTTCAGAATGATGAATCAGATTTTTTTCAGATGGATTGAACCACAGTGGATTTTTTTTTCCTTAGCTTTAAATAGTACGTTTGTGGGTTTTGTGCCATTCTGCCACTCTCATTTATGTTGAGTGTGTTCCAACCCCTCCGAATTTAGTGGAAATGCTCCCACTGAACTCTGTGAACTCCTATCAAAAATACGTTAGTGTTTCCCTGCTCAGCCTGAACTCAAGGCACAGGCTACCTGCAGCATAAGAAACTGCACTGCAGGAGATAGTTTGCTATCCCATTTGAAGGAATATCTGTTTTATAAGGATTTAACAATACACTGCCTGTTTGTGTGCCAGTATCTCCATGAGCCCTCAATGGTAATTTTACACTAATGTCAGACAATTAACTGCAGGTTTTTCTGCCACTTGTAAAATAACAGAAAATGAGAAAAGGCCAAATATACTCAATGTGGGGTTTTTTAGTAGCATTTTGGGCTTCTGCCTCAATTTAGGGGTGTTTTGTGTAATAATTCCATAGGGAATGCATAGTACATCTACATTTGAAGTGCACAGAACAAATTTGAGAGGTGATGCTGCAAGGGCAGGTAGAGGTGAGAACCAGCTCTGTATTTTTTTCCAAAATACTGTAGTATTCTTATTTTGGACATTTAGTAAAAGGTGTATTGTGGAAAAATCCTCATCACCATTGTAAGCTCTCCCTGTACACACGGATGCGAACAGGTGAGGAATTAAGGAAAAAAAGATAAAATCACACAGCTATTTGTCAGATCTGTTCTTTTGCAACAGGAAACGTATTCCCAACTAAAGCTGTATATGAGACACCAGGCACTCAGACTTGAATTTGTTGCACTAAGTGTGCCCTAGGGGGTTTGCTGACCAGTTAGGAGGATCAACAGAAGAAACAAAGCATTTTTATTAGCCTTGAAGTCAGACCAGTGGGAATTTTTCAGAAAAGGGCCTACCCTAGACCTTTTTTCATAAACTAGCTTCCTCCAAACTATTTGATAACAAGAGAAATAAAAAGGGTGGGGGGGAAGGGGGGAAAAAGACCCTTCTTATTTGTTAATTGTATAGTCAGATGTTTTGGAAATGTCAAGATGTGGCAGCTCCGTACCATTTCTGTCAACCACTGGGTATAAGTGGCCACAGATCTGTCTCTGTTGGGAAATTTTAAGACCAGAGTGAAGTTCATCACACATGAAAACTAAACTGCAGTTTGGACCCAAGCTGTATTTTGTCAATGACTTATCACCTCATCCATATGATTATTGAATCCAAAGGTCTCAGACATTAACAGGGGGACCATGGAAATCTACATTGAGATACAGAGATTTCAACTGGAGAAATGCTTTGAGTTGTTAATTGCATATGATGTTCTCACTGGTACTGCTCTATCTGCTGCCAGGTCAAATGTTTTTTTCTGTTTCTGTCCAGGTGTCCCTGCTGTGGAAGGGGGGTTGGAACTAGATGGGCTTTAAGGTTCCTTCCAACTCTATGATTTCTCCATTCTGTGATTTCTCAATCTTTAAAAGTAGTTTCAATGAAAGTTTTCTTGTGAGCCTTGTAAACTTGCTTGGTATTTCAGTGATTATTATTTTTGATTGGTTTCCCCTGTAACTTAACTTATGGGTATCTCTGCATAATTTCTTGACCTTTATTTTTAGAGATATCCACCAGGATTTTAAAAACCACAAAAACTAATCTAATAGTAATTCACTACTCTCCCCGATATACTTGCACGCTTAAAATAGAATAAAATTATGTCTCACTAAATATGCTAGCCAAAACCTGGAAATTACAGTTGATGAACTGGTGGCAGGTTGAAGAAATGAATTTTTTTTACTTATAATTGCCAGTCATCGATTTCCATATTGTCAATGTCACAAGAAATCTGTGGAAAACTTTATCCCAAAATGCAGAGTTTACTGGCATTTTGTGCTATTTTTTGAAGAAAAAAAATAATGTAAAAAACGTGAAGAACTTAGAGAGTTTCTGCCCTTAAGTCTCTTTACAAGAAACTATTTTTTATTATTAGATACCGGACCAAGCTGCTCTGCAATTTTTCCACTGCTGTTAACTGTAAATAACTTCCAGCTTGTATTAACCCTTTTTTGCTCATGACGAGCAAAACCGGTTTGTATCTGCTGGGCGTAATGAGAGAAACAGATGAGCTGAGAATTTGAGGCTGGGTCTGAAGCAGAGCTCTTTTGCATTGGGACCATGTTTATGAACTCTTCTGCTAACGTTCTCATTTCTGACTCCCCTTAGAGAGTGGAAATATTTTTATCGGATAGAACATTTTGGGAAATACATCCATGGTAATGCTGGATTTGATCTCGTGCCCGCTGAAGTAAATGACAAACATTCTTGTTAGCCTTTGGGAAATGGCTATGCTCTGCAAAGATTGTCCTGAAAAGACATTAGTATCTATCTGATGATAGGCCCAAGCTGGGAAGCTATAGCTCTAAATTCAATTCCTAAATCTCTCTGGTTGTCTAAAGGAATCAAATAGCACGACCCCAGATATGACACTGGCCTGTAGATGCTATCTAACAAAAAATGCTAGTAGGAATAAAAATATCTGTATGTGTTGAGGAGGCAAGCCACTCTTTGAGTTATTCTTGAGAGAGAAATTCTCTAGTCTTGTGTATTCCTTTCTGGAATGCCCATGAGATGCTGAAACTATGTCCCAGTATTAACTCCTAAATCCTTTGCCATAGCTTAATTACAGAGTTGGGGCTCTGGGTGAGAATTTTCAGGTGCCTTTGTGGACAGTAAAGATAACAGCATTTCTAGGAAGAAGCAAGTGCTTCTAAGTGTGTGATGATTTGGAATCTAAAGATACCTAGTGCAAGAAATCCTATGTACCTCTGCAGCTGACCTGAGTTGATCTCTATTTTAAATGCTCCACTCACGCATGTCAATCTGAAAAGTGATTCTATAATGAAGATAAGATGCAGACTTCCCTGCATATATTGCAAGTTTTTATCTTGCAGTCTAAGCCTTCGTTCTGTGAAACTTAACATTTTCTTTTCCTGTTGATCCAGAACTCATCATAAAAATATAGCATGAAGTAGATTCATTTAAAATCCATATTGTCCACACTGATGCCACAGCTTATAGAGGGTTGAAAGTTTTATACCTACTCTCCTTTTGCCACAAAAGAGGGAAAATGTAGTTACTATGACCATTTAAAAATTTTAGCACTGAAAAGATTCACAACTACTATTGCACTTTTTAAAATGGGAATTATGGCTCAGAGGCTCTGGCCTATAAAGTTCATTAGGTGTTTAAAATATATTTGTGCTTCTTGGCCAGACAAAATTAACAGTTGGCAGGAGGTCACACAGGAACATTTTGGCAGAGCTGAAAAGTGGTTCCAGCCTCCCTATGGTCCCTGGAGAAGGATTCTGGCTTTTCACATTCCCTTCTGGGTGTTGAACAAAGTTCTCCAACTCAGCATCCACTGGAGCCACCTGAATCTTACCAGTGGCTTGAATGAAAATGACATCATGTATCAAAAGGATGAGTACTTGTATTGTCACAAAAGCTACCTAAACTGTACTTACTTATCCTGGCCAGAAAAGTGGTCCTTAATTTTACCTGTGACTTTTTGTTCTCATTCAGGTCATAAGTATCCTTGTTGGAATTTCTTCTGTTTTCTCTTGCAATTTAACTGTGAAATTGTGTGGGGGTTTTTTTGTCAACTAAATCTGTCAGCTTTCTGTCTCTACCATGAGGTGGGAATAGAGGCCTCTCCAGGCTGTGACATCTCTTCCTCTGCCAGATAGTCTCTTCCCGTGGTGTCCCAACCCTCAAAAAATAATCATGGCATTCAAAATAACTAGTCTCTGTTGGAAGTTGTGACCAAAAAGATATATTGCAAAGTCAGTATTTTTATTGCTTGATGTTTTTCAGGACTCTGCTCCATGTGCTTCAGATCACTATCCATGACATTACTGTGATTGTAGCTGCTATAGCCTGATGGATAAATCCTCTATCCCATCCTGTCTGCTTGTTCTGGGATTCTGAAAGACGTTTGCGCATCGGAAAAGGTAATTGTAAGGTTCTTTGTGTTTTCATCCACCAACTTGTCTGTGCTGCTAATGAGTCTACAAAGTTTTGGGACCTGTTTAGACTCATGTTTTTTTTAAATAGAAGTTGTTGTTTGATTCTGAGCCTGGTACACCAGAACAGATCTCGTTACAGGTTTGGGGCCCACATCATGAGAGAAAACAACAGATGGATGAAAAGCACATAAAGAGGAGGGAAGATAAAAAGAGCAGAACTGGGAAAGTTTTAGGCTGGTCAGAGGAGGGAAGGCTTAGTCTGGCTGTCTAGTCCAGTCCCAGTGTGATGTTTTACATTTCTGTCCTCCAGGGAAGCAGACAAAATGACTGGGGGGGAAGTGTGGTGTGGGAGGGAGTGTGCTAGAGAGAAAACTAATGAAAAACTGTATTATTGATGTGGAGATTTGGAATATAAACATAGCTCAGAACTATACTTAAGTTAGGATAAGTTTGCCTCTGATAAGCAAAGTAACCATGTGTCCAAATTGTAGAATAAGTGCCTAGAAGAAAGTATTTTCTTTTCAAAACTGAGCTAGAAGAGTAAGATTTAATGCTGGAAGGATACACTGTCTGCTATAGTTTCTTCCTGATACGTTTGCAAATCTTCCTCAAATGGTCAATTTGTCCTATTCATTTGAAATTTAAAAGGCAAAAGGTTTTATTGACCTACTTAATTATCCATAGATAGCTGGGTATTAAAATGGTGAAGAAAGAAGCAAGGGATGGAGATGGGCTCTTATGTATTATATTTTGGGTTAAAGTCATATGTTAAAAATAAACCCTTTGCATTTAACTATAGAAACACTGTCAGGATCCATAGGGGGTCGTTGTGTTTGAACAAGACTGCTCAATTTGTTTTTGACTAAGCATAATGATTTATTGCAAGACATGCAAGTATGGGTAATATCATCTAATTCCTGTGAGAGGGCGTGTGTGTGTTTTGGTTTGTTTTTGTTCTTTCTCTCTGTGTCTTGGTTTAAATTATCTCAGTCACCCAATATTTTTGGGTTTTGACAAGCAAAAAGGAATGTATTTGGGATGCCTCTTAAAAAAGCATTATTTATCCTGACCAAAAGAACAGGGGAAAAAAAAAAGAGAAATCTTGAAAGATTTCTGTAATGGAAATGAAACAATCAACACAGAAATATGAGGAAGAAATTACACCCATTAAATACATCTAGACTGATGAATGATATGATGGCTGCCTATTCAAGTTGGAAATTTTACACATGATTGAAGCTTTATTTAGTCTAATGAAATGTGCTTCCTGAATGCTGCATCTGAGTGACGGCATGACCTAGAGCACAAAAGAAAGTATTATGTGATTAGACTGAGATCATTCCCATTTAAAGTCATTGTGATATAATTTTAAGTTTTTAATTAGCAGCATATACTTTTGTGTCTATTGCCTCTTTTATTGCAAATACCTATTCAGTTCTTGTCCTTCCACAGCCTTGTTTGAAACTCAGCACAGATTAACAGCAAAGAGGTTTGGAGTTCATTGATCCTTTTTTGTTTATAATCCCCCCCTCAAAGTGGTGACTGGTCGGGGAGGGGAAGAAGCTGATCTTTCAGAACAGGCTCAACTTGCATTTGCATTCTTTGTGATCCATAATACAGTTTTAAATTTTCTTTAGCTTGGAATCCAATGTAAATAACTTGTTTGGCCTATGTAAATATTGATAGTCACATCCTTTAAATTCATGAAGAGTTATTGGTGAAGCCACTGATTCTACATGTACTCCCTTCTCCTCCTTAGCTACAGCAGCTGGGTTTTCATGAGAGCTACAGCATTATACTGCTTTACATCAGCTAGATTCCTACACCACACATTTCTTACCTTGCTTCACCTTTGTGAGCCAGGTCTTTACTTTGAAGCTATTTTGTATACCAAGCTGGAAGGCAACTAGCCACACAGAAAACAGGAGTGTTTTGATTAAAAGCTATTAAATCACGTTTGACTTGTGCAAAATTTAACATGGTTCATAATACAATTTTATGAACTATTGAGATTTCTGGCACCGTAAACTGATTTTGTTAATGGGTTTCAGCAGTTGTTACTTAAAGCAATGTTAAAAAGTAATGAAGGGGGGACTAAATGCAAGGGGTAAGCTTGCTTCTAGATTCCACAGCTCTTTCCTAACTGGAGAGGTAAGCAAGCATTAAATAGAGTTGCTGTTCTTCCCTTTGTGTGAAACTGCTCCTGCAGGCTCCATATTTTTAGATGAATATGAACTTGCTGACCACAATCCTGAGTTTTAGCTTGTTAGTTAGGTTGACTGATGAACACCCAGGACCAGACAGACGAGCCAGACACTTAATCTATCTACTGTATGTGTTCAGTCAGACTAAAGCTTTATCAATCATTTCAAAATGCATTTCAAGAGCATATAGTATAGTTTCCCATCACTGTAAATCGCTAAATTTGGAGCCTGTAGCAATTTAACCACCTCTTTCATGAGGCAGCTAAAGGTATCTGTGTGCCTGTAAGTACCTTATTTTGTGCCCACATGGAAGACTCATATTTTGTAATTCCTTAGCGTTGTGGGGTTTTTTATTGTAGCCCTTAGTTAAAATTTCAGAGGGCAAAAGAAGAAAGGAACAGCCTCTCAGCAAGAGTTTCAAAAAAAATCTCGTTTGAAATTTAGGATAACTTTCTCAGGTCACTGTTTAACTCACTGTATGGATGTTTTCTTGATCAGCCTTTTGTTTCCTGCTGCAGTGAAACATATAAAGCTAGATAAAATTAAAAATGCATGTGCAGATTGCAGAATAAAATCCAGTGCTGAGAGAAGCATGTAGTGAACTGAGGTTCACTTAGTCCTGCATCTGCTCGTGCTAATCACCAAATATTACAGTGGAATGTCTTGAGGTTCATAGCAAAATGTGGAATAATCTGTTCCTCACTGTTAGATCATCTCAGAGATTCCCTGCAGACAGAATTACTGTTTGGCTTAAGCCTCAAGACATAGTTCAATAACCATTCCAAAACTCACCTTAGCGCTCCAGATTATGACAAACTCAGATATTTGCCAACACCAGCGAAGATCTGTGACTCCTTTGGACACTTGCTAGATTAGTTTACTTGTGCAAACAGCTTCCCAACCTTTGGCTTCCAGGAAAAAATTAAACATGATGGCTTATTTTTTGGAAGCCTCCATATTTATATCATCAGAATTTTGCCTTCATGTTTTTTAGCCATTGCTGTACTTTTCTTTTTTCCTTTGGTGGCTGTAATAAGTGATGTTTTTGTGCATGGATTGCCTTTGGTCTCAGATATGGCTGGACAGAGTGGATCACTGATGAAACACAAGGAAGGGGTTGTATGTGAGAAGCTGGTGTAGCACATTTGAAGACATGCAGCAGTTGCTTAAGTTAGAGCTTATCAGTAGCAACTTCTCTCATTAGTTTCCCTTCAAAGTGTTTTGTGGTTTATTAAGCATTATTTTTGAATAATTGGTAAAGTCTAGGCATGGCCTTTATAGTAAGGGGCTGGCCTAGGTTTGGACTGGCCTTTGTGTGTTATAAACCTGTCAACAAATACTGTTTTTAGTTGTGGTGTTGTGGCTAGCACTTAAGAACACTGAGAAGGAGGGGCATGATAATGTCTATGGGACAAATTACACATCGCAAATTAATTATATGTAATGCTTGGCACAACAAACATGAGTTTTGAGCATGACCATAATACATGTTTCTACTGCCAACAATTATCATCTGCTTAAGTCACGTCTTGGATGTAGACTGGATCTTGTGATGTTATGGTAAAAGCACAGAATATGAATAAGTGGACACCTATGGTTTTATGCTGCAAACATGGAGATTAAGTACTTGACTGTGGACATACTTCAGGTGCATTCAGAGAGATTTGGTTTCCCATGCAGTGAATGAGTGGGATTATTTCCACGGGTTTTAGTGGACTTTTGGATTGAGTCCCGGTGCCTGACCTCATACTTCCTGTAGAGACTTCTGAGAACATGCAGGTCTGAGCATCCAAAAGGATAGCAAAGCTGGAGTGACTATAAAGGGCCATGGCAAGGCTTTTTATTTACAAGTTAAAGAACATCCCCAGTGTATTCTGGTGAACTTTAGGCAGTTGGTGGTTTGTTACCCTTACTTAAAATCACTCTGGGGAAGAGGAAGGGTTACATCCTTTGATAGACAACAGATAAGTGGGTTACAAGTGTTGATCAGCTGTATGAAGCTGAAGGTGAGACTGCTCTGAGATTGAAGTTTTGGATTCATGGACTGTGGGAAAGCTAGTTATTCTGTCTTTTAGGTTTCCTCTGCTGAAATGCAACTCATGATCATTGTAATTTTGAATGATGCTTAAATGTTTTCTCAGACTACACGAACCACAGACCAACCCAAGCTTTGCCAAAGAATGAAAAGTCGCTGTGTTTCTTCACAGCATGTTTCTGAGACTTGTCAGTTCTGCTCGCACTCCTTAAGCCTGAGCAAATGAATGGAAAGTGGTTTCCAGGGATATTCCACTGATAATTATGAAGAAACTCACAGCCACACCACACCAAAAAAAAAAAAAAGCCCCTTCTAACCTGTTACTTGGATGGTACTGGTGAGGTTGTAGTTCAAAAATACAACAAAGGGTTTTTCTGTTATAAAACTTGTTTCAGGAAATCCTGCATTTTCAAAGGAATCTTTGACCTTTACATTCTTAAAATGCAACATTTTTCATAGCATTGTATTATCTTTTCCCTAGGTATGCATTTTGTGCCTAATTTGTAATATACTTATGTAAATTGAAATTCTTTGTGTAAAGACATTTCTTTCCTGAGCATTTTTATTACATAGCTATGGAAATGTTCTTATGCAAATAGAAGCAATAATTATGGCTTAAGGCTACATAAGCTGCAAGTAGGGAATTCCTCATACATTTAAATACATACTTTAGGAACAGATCTGGATCAGGTTTAAAAATCTACAGTGGAGTGACACAAGCTTACATCATCAGTATCTGGGCTTTTGAAATTCAAAGAACTCATTGAAAGCAACACTTGCGGTGTGGGGAAGAACAGTGTTATATCACATAGCAAGTGAGCACAGGAATGACTGGCAAGAGGATGTGATGCTACAGATGAACTGGATGATGGACAAATTTGCAATGTTGTAAAACACATGGGGAAAATCCCTTCTGTTTGTTTTTTGGTTGGGTTTTTTTTTTTTTTTTTAACCCCCTGTATTAATTTACAGCAACCACAAGCCATGTGTTTCAGTTCCTGTCTGGGAAAAGAGGCTGCTTAGGCCATATTGTGACTTAGTCAAACCAGTGATCTAAAAGCAGCTGGAAAACCCCAAGAAATTCTGAACTGCTCATAAGAGCCAAAGAACATTGTTTGTAAACCATTCAGCATAGGGACAAGTCCGTTTTGGCCATATTATTATGCTCCCTGTTACATGTTAACAGCTGTCATGAAGGACATCAGCAGCTGACAATCAGGTGGCCAAACTACTTTCAATGAAAACTTATGCCTTAAAATGATTGGACTCATAGTCCACCTAAAAGTTGTTGTTCAATGTTAGCACAGCAATGACTTGTGTGAAATATCCCAACAACCACCCATGTCAAAGCAAGTAGTAGATGTGCTTCCTGTGGTTGATGTTGAGGCTTGCACTTTCTACCGTAGCATCTGTGGCCCTTTTGAGTTTGGCTGAACCACATTTCACAGTCAAAAGAATACTGGTAGTCTTTGCTCATTGTTTTATGTGTTTCCTTTTCTTGGGATGGCTTTCGAAAGAGATGCTTGTCTAAGCAGATGATATTAATTCTGAAGAAAACAACATTGGTCGCAGCTACCTTGTGCCCAGGCTGCAAACAGCAGGTAATGTATAAGCATCCTGCCCCAGGAACAATCCAGGAACTGCCAAACTCCTGCTTCACCATCTCCTTTCCCTTCTTGACTTCAAGGAGAGTGAAGAGATAATTTCCTTTCCTACGTTAAAGATATAGGACAGACTTGAAGTTCCCTCTAGTCTTCCCTCTTCTCCAGCCACTCCCAGATCAGTCCTCTTGCCTGCCCTCAGCGAAGACCTTTGATGCAGTATCCTATATAGACACAGGACCATGCTTATTGTCTGTATCCACCTCTTTGCCAGCAGAGATGAAGGCTAACAATTTTCCATGCAATAAGGAAAAGGCAAAAATGAAAATTGAGAGAAGGGTTGATTTTCTTAATTATTCAAAGGAAGTCTCCCATTTTAATTGCCTGTTTTGAAAAGGGAGTAGATGAACTGCAGACAGTGGCATGGTTCAAGCTTTGCTGTGGATCTCTTCTGCTTCCCTGCACTGCTTAAAAACAGACCACTTTCACTTATGCATATCTTAGTGGTTAGTGATAGAGAAGTGTCTAAAAATAAACATTATCAAGTATTGGTTTGGAAGGTTAAAAATCCAGTAGATAGATTTTTTTGGTGGCTCACTTGTGATTAAGACATCAGTGTAAATTACCACGGAGTCACCAGTATTGTACCATAGCGATGTACTAGAGCTTCATCCCAGTTGTGTTTTGTGTTGTACGTGTAGGCCAGACACAGCATGGAGCAGTGCATATAAAATTTCCTGCTGCTCAGAGGTTCTTTTCTAATTCTTCCAGTTCCTCAGTTGCCCGTGTGCTTTTTGAATGATTCCAATTTCTTGTCCTTTCATGTTACGCTCCGCAACAGATTGTCTCCTGCACAGTCTTTCTAGTCTGTCATTACAATGGTCCAGCATCAAGCAGAGTGAAACCTTGGAAAGCACTCTTCAGATCTGCTGAAATGGGGCTACACTATACAACCAATAAAAAATGTGAGCTTTCCTTAAAACTTTCTACACTAAGGTAGAAACTATTGACAGTTTTAAAGGTTTGATGAGTAAAAAGGAAAGTCATGGATTTATTTTTCTGATACCTGGATTTAAACCACTTGAGTACTCATATTTATTTTATTTTTTCTTTTCTTTTCTTTTTGATGGCTATTGAATTTCCACAGAAATCAAGGTGAATATTTGGTGGTGAAGAAACTGTGAGTGGGCTGACCCGACTGCTCTCCCTGTGGCTTTAGAAGGCCAAGCACTGAAAGATTGAGCACAGTATGTGCAAGAACAGTCAGGGAAATGGAAATATATCTGGGTATTAGTGTAATCTTACCTATAGCTGCTGGTGAGATAGCAATGTGCTTACATCCCACTGGTAAGATTGATAAGGGTTGTTGTTCACAGTTTTTAACTTCTGTTGTAGCTTAAAATGTTGTCTTACTCCCTTAAGATTTTAAGTTCAATTTTTGCATTTTCTTTTTTTGTTTTGATTTTGATACTATTTGTATTTTGCTCCATATTTGTGTCTTGCTACCAGCTGAGAATTTAAAAGAAATATTTGCTGTTAGGATTTCCCTATCCCGAGCTTAATCCTTCCCAGAGACTTAAATGAGATGAAGGTCAGATTTTGTCATCAGAGAGGGCTCATTTCTTTCCTGGGGTGCCTCAGCCACACAAGTCTTATTTGGTGTGATGAGTGTGAAAGGTTGGAGTGATTAAGTAACCTGGGTGTAAGGGAGGAACTCATGTTATAATCTACACCTTGAATTTAAAAGCGTTAAAGCACTTAGAACAGGGGGTAACTAACATGTTGTGAATACATACCCATTCAACTGGGAGCCTTACTCTTTACCATTGCCACTAATATAAAGTTTACAAGAGAAAACACTAAATCTCTCCTGAAATATATTTAAACAGAGCACCATATAGAATATAATTGTATCCATAGCGACTAATATCAAATACACGTATATTTTGTACTGTTATTTTTGCTCATATTATGGAGCTAAGGCTAAAACATTTTCAAATTTGAAGGCTTTGATAACACAGATGAGAGAATTTTTATTTTCTAACACAAATACTAAGTTTTGTTAAGTTATTTCACTGACTGGAAAAGGTTGGGGTTTTTTTTGTCTTGTTATCAAACAGTGTAGATACCACAACAGAAGAGGGCTATTAGGTGACTGGTTAGACTGGTATAAATAGGTATCTAGATATTTCATATGATCTATTTTTTCTTTTTTGGGGGGGAAGAAATTACTCAATTTTCAGGGATGTCATGCTCCTTTTTCTCATAGAGATTTAGGCCTGTATTGTAAATGTGCCACTGTGTCAGGCCACATATTCAGGTGCTGTTTGTTAATCAAGTTTTATCCATATTTACCAGTGTCTGTGCACCTGAAGATGTTCCCACGCATGAGAAATTATCTTGATTTAGAAACTTGGAGATTTTTCAGTTCAGAATTATCCAGGTGTGTGTCTGTGTGTGAACTGGTGTACATGACATAGCTTGTCATTGTGCGTGCCAGAGCTGTGGACCGTATAAATCACAGATCATGCAGCATACCATTAAATTCTCAGCCTACAGCTACTGGGGCTCATGGGAAAGTCCTCCTCTGGTGCAAAAATAGGAGGAACAGTCTTCTGACAAGAGCTGGCACCTTCATGACAGGCATATCCTTTCACACTGTGGTATAATGCAGTTCAGCGTGCTTTGAAGGCCTAGATTGGTGGTGGTCCTGGCTTATCTTTCAGTAGATACTGATCTTTATCACAGAGTCATAACAAACTGTTCGGTGGAGTTGGAGGGGATGAGAGAAGCCTTTGGCTTGGTTTAGAACAAGTCTGACATGAACATTGAGATATTCTGTATTTTGAGTGTCTGGCCTTTTTGTGTGTCAAATCTTAAGATGTATGTAAAAATCAGTTATATTAGATCTCCTCCATTGCTCTGGATAAAACAAAGAGCATGTTTTGATGAGAGTTCAAATGTCAAGCAGAAAATTCTGTACTTGAGGACATTCTATTTAAGTCTTTTGTAACTACAGCTGCGGTGATATGAAGTGAATTGGTGTTGTTTCTAGTGTAATTTCTCAGGCCCATACAGCTTGGCCTCGTGACCCCCTGAGTTTGGAGTTTGAGGAGAGGAAAATACCAAATTATTCAGTGATTGGAGGAAAGTGGGGCAAAGTGTTATCTCAGAGCTGTGATATTTGGCTTCCAGTGGACACAGAAACTTGACACAAATCAAATGTCAAACGAGCTGATAGTAGACAGGAAGGATTAGTGTTGACACAGCAGACCTGACCCTTGCCAGCAGTGGAGCTGTGTTTAAATACAGCCGTGTCCATCTGAAATCACCCCAGGCGTATGAGCAGGAGAAACTCTAGGTGAAGATATAGGAAACGTGGTGTGTTAGGACATTCTCATGCCTAATTGGACTGACAGCTCAGTCTGGATGGAGGACAGTGTTTATTTACTCATTGTTGTGTGATGAGCAACTAGAAAGATATGCCTGCTTTAGCCGATGCTGATACTGGTCCTAACACTGTCTGGCTCCGGCTGCAGTAAGCCAGGACAATACAACACAAAAACTTCCTATTCACCATCACTTCTAAGTCTGTCCTGGCACAGATATGCAATGACCTCAGACCACAGTTGGGTCTAATAAGGAATTTATCTTCATGGAAATGTGACCTCTTGCTACCAGAAGGCTACAAAGATACAAGTAACAATGGGTAAACGAAGATAAAGTTTTATACTGGCCAACTGGTGCATTTTCAAAACAGTTGAACCCTGCCATGAAAAAACTAGTTTGACTTAGGGTGTTGTCTCTTAAAAAAAGTTACAGTCATGGTTGAAAGAACATCCTATTATTATCGGTTTTAGAGGTGAAAATTACTGGATTGATTTGCTCTTCTTTTGAGTGATGCAGACATTCAATATCAGTTTTCAGGTCCCACAATCCACATTGGCTACAGGAACAGGGATTTCAGGAATTTTAGTTTTCCACTGAGGAATTAGGTTATTTTCTTCTCAACCTCCACCCTAGGAGTTCATACTCTGTATGTGCTTTTAATCTTGACTTCAATATATATTTTACTGTGGCTAGCTTTTAGTTACAGTTTAATAACTTCAGCTTTATTTTGCCTCAGGCCATATTATAATGAATAAAAAGCTTTTCCTGTGATTTAGTTGAATTTATACAGCTGCCCTTGAAACAGCTGCATAACTTTTCCTACTGACAAGGAAGGATGGCAGTTTAGTCAGCATGGACTGATCAGCTGAATTCTACTTCCAAACTTGGTTTTGCCAAAAAAACATGTGGAAACAAATCCAGATCTATGAGCACGCTTCCAGATATTTTGTGTGATGTTGTTATTTCTTAAATTAAAGTTATCCTGATCCCCAAAAGTAATTTAGACTGAATAAGGACCATATTTTTATATAGTTCTGTATGGCACCTTGTGCAATGAAATCCTGAATCTGATGGGGGCCTCTGGCAAAGCAACAATAGCTACTTCCCAGTTTCCAATCTGATTAAAGGAAATGGTAGGTCAATTTGGGAAAAAGCTCACATCAGCCATTGGGTATCTCATAACTGCATGCTGCTAGGTTCTTCCTGTTTAGACATCTTAGATAAATAGGTTAGACCCAACAAGTGTTCCATCAAGATCCACAGGAAGATGTGTCAATAGGAAATACGCAGTCTGTGTGGGGAATCTGATCAGAATGATGTGGCAAGCTTAGAACAGGCATCACATCGAGCCTTTCAATTCCCTCATTTCATGTCTTAAAAACTGGCATCTAAAAATGAACTATAGCCAGGAGCCTACGTGGGTTCCAACCAAGCAGGCGGCTAGGATAACGAATAATACATGCTGTGTGGGAACCTGCCTACAAATTGAAGGATGGCAGATAGGGTGGAAGAGGCAAAAGGTCAGTAGTATGAAGCTTAGGGAGCACGTGGTTTGAATGCAACTGTGAAACCTAAAACACCTCATCAATTTGAGACTTCTTTAATAAGTGTCCAGCTTCATCTTAAAGCGGGGAATCCTCTCCAGAATTCAAGACACATGAAAGACATTAACTCATAATTCCTAGTAGTCTCCTGAGTACCTGTTAATAATTATGGCTGGCCTTTGTGGCCTCAGAAGCTTTGAATTACCTGGTGTTAAAACTTTAAGAGTAAACTGGAAATCAGTATAGGATGCTGAATTGAAAAAGTATATTTATTAATACTTCTGTGTATTGACAAGTATGAATGAAGAATATGATTCATTCTTGATCAAGATTAACAAATATCAAATTGAAAGTAAGAACAACTATTTACATGTACTGAAAATAACAGATTTAAAAGAAATCTGGTTAAGTAAAAAGCGCAGTAATAAACTCTAGTCTGAGATCATACTATTAAACAGAAATATTATTAAAAGAATAATTTTTTGAAAAAAATGAGATTGATCAGTTTGCCCAGCTGTTCTAAAAGCAAGGAAAGTGTGGTTTGTTTTTTTTTTTTTAAAGTGCACACATAATATTCATCTCAGTATTAAAAAGGGAAATAAAGATAAAGACAGATTAGGTCATGGTGTGGAATGTATGCTCTAAATTTAAAAGAATACAGCATATGTAATAAAGGTGAAGCACCCGACCAAAATTTAAGACACTCATGTAGTGAACCTTTTATTCATTACAGCTCTGAAGAATGTGGGGTCAGTTCTCTGTTCTAATATAAAGGAGGCTTAAATGTAATGTTTTTGTAATATATGTTCAGTTAAAAGCCCTCCTCCCAGCTCTGCGCTGCCAGAATGAGGTAAAGAATCTGGAGACTTTAGAACTAATAAGCCAAGCAGTAAAACAGTGCACATTTGTATCTAGCCTGATAAAGTATGGGAATGCACCCAGAGAAGTCTTGGCTTCTTCAGCACAGATGCTGATGGGTAGGCACACTTGGACTTTGAGACACGATGATTCGTTGAGTAAACCATGGCAAATACCGTCCATGGAAATTCAACAAGGAAAAAAAAGGCAAGAAAAACCTGACTTCAGTTGTTGTACAAAACCACTGTACAGAATGACAGCTGGGCAACCCATCCACCTGCAGACTGACAACAGCTGAACAGTAAGAAATTAGGAAGGAAGAACTGCAGGAGTCCTTGAGACCTCTGTTGAGACACTTACACATCCTTGACCTCTGTTGGTGCAGCAGAAAAAGATTGAAAATCCATCATATGGACAGAGAGAAATCTGTGTGATTACACAATAATATCATGCTGCACTTAACAGAAAGGCTAAGTGAGATAATTACCATCAAATACTCCAGCTCTTAGTTGTCTGGAAGCCTGTATAGCTTAGGAAGACCCTTCACACCCCATCCCGTACAACAACTGTGGCCTTTCCACATCAGTGTGATGGGATCAGAAAGTTACTCCTTCAGATGCAAATATCTCAGGCTCATTCAGAACCCCTATACGCTTCATTACTTGATATTCATTATTTGATACTTCATTATTTGATAATAATTAGCAGCCTTTAAATATTCTGAATGATGTTTTTATGCATACTAGGTTAGAAAAACTGAAAGTAATGTGGCAGGAAACAAAGAAAATACTTACATATTTAATGTGATAAAAGTATAGCCTTTCCTGTCAGATTTAATTCTTACTATGAATGTCCACACTGTGTTTGTGATATTTTTTCAAAGCCAGGATAGAATCACACTGAACTGAGTGTTTGCGAAGTTAATAGAAAATTCTGGGCCTTCAACTCTGACAAATGTAACTCTTGAGTGCTATGAAAAATTTCATTTTCAAGGAAGCCTTGACTTTTTATGGGAAATTTTTCCAGCTGAAAAAATTTACTGGCTCTATTCTTCATTCCCCATTATGGACCAGATTTGGAAATACCTGTGAAAAATAGTATATTTGGTTTCATGGAAATCACTGGGAGTGCATGGATGAAAGCATTGTAATTGAGGACATCCAGATCTGTTCTTACAAAAATGCTTTATATTTACATGGTCTGTTACCTACATGTGCTGAAGAGCATTGCAAACATAGAAAATCAATCTCCAAGAGGGCGAGAGCTAGCCAAGAAAGCCAGCTGCATGTGACTTTGAGTCGTATCCCAAACACTTGGAATACATCTGTATGGCCTGTCAAGACGTGACAGGTTTGGTCCTACAACTACTGAGACATAATGGTGCAGGCATGTCAAACCCTTGCAGTCATGGAAAAAGGAAATTTCAGTATCTTTGTGCACAAAATTGTTTGTGTTTGGAATTAGTGAGATGGGTTACAGATGTCTTCAGGAAAACAAGGCAGTTCACTTGGTCTGTTGCAGAGTGTTCTCTTAAAAATTCTTTACAGTGCTTTAAAAGGTTGGGGGGAGGGAGTGGCGGCAAGAAGAAAGTATATATGTTCCTGAGAATCACTGTAATCCTTGAGGCCACGTGAGCAGTTTGCTCATTTGGAGTAACTTGTGTGTAATCATTAAGGTATCTTAGGGCCGTAAGAAGTTAGACTGGGTAGGAAGAAGACCAAGCAGGAAGCTTGGGGATTTTTGAGTTCAGTGCCAGCTTTGGGAAAGACTTTACATGTGACCACAGGCCTCTCATTTGGACCCATGTTTACTTAACAGAAACACAGCATGTTTTCCCCACACCCTGGCCTGTGTCTTGATTCCAGATCATTTCTCTCTGTCTTTTTTTAATTGAGGAAAAGGATACTTCATCGTAGTCATGTAAGGTATAACTCATTGCTAAATTTTACAGTTTTATTAAAATGCTCAAAAGGAGAGCTTTCCAAGTGACAAATAATGATTAATGATTCTTATTGATTACACTAATCTTTGATTAGAACCTTGTATTTCTGAAATACCTAATTCTGAAAGGTGATGCTGAACCACACTTGAATGGAGACTCTCTCTCCTCATTGGAAAAGCTATAGGCATTCTTGCTTATTTCTACACATACTTGTTCTAAAAAAGAAATAACCCTTCCTCTCTGTTCCTGCAGTTTTGCTAGGTTGACTGCAATCCCAACTTTTGAGCCTGGCTTAGTATAGTATTTTCTTCATTCAGCTCTCATTCTGTGCTATATTAAAGTATGTCTTGGTTGAGTGATGAAACCCCTTGCTAAGGGCATGACTACATCCTCATGCTGCTGGAGCAGGAAGTTCCCAGTGAGATGCGTTACCTTCACAGTTCAGTGTAAATACCCTGCATATGGCTTTCAGAAGAAAATTCACATTAATGTGATGCCTTGGATCTGTATCTTATCATGGCTATTTACTGTGTTAGAAATATCACACTGACGTAATGATATACCACTTCTGGCTCTGTAGACATTATTTCAAGCTGGCTTGAACATTTCCATGTGGTGTTGCATGGTGCAGGCTTACCTGGTCCTTTGCATGGACCTGAAGCAAATCAGATTTTACCTCTACACTAAGTCCCTTCTAGCAATGAGTAAATTGTAGGACTACAGTCCTACATTACTAAAATGCCCTCTCTGGATATTCTAGGTTCGTATTCATTGCATCCAACTTCAGGCATGTAACTGTTGTGCTGAAGTTAAGAACCTAGTACCGTAGGTAGTCTGGTGAAGTGGTCCTATGTGAGTAGATGTATCCTGTGGAACCAACTATTGTGTTCCCTTGACCATAG
Source organism: Gallinula chloropus (assembly GCF_964237585.1). Taxonomy (NCBI): domain Eukaryota; kingdom Metazoa; phylum Chordata; class Aves; order Gruiformes; family Rallidae; genus Gallinula; species Gallinula chloropus. The sequence goes on along the minus strand of NC_140087.1, from coordinate 79,770,276 downwards.
GTACAGCCACCCTTCTAGTTACAAGGCACTAGTTAATCATAGATCCAGGCCTCTTTTAGAATATGATTGGCTTAGGTTTAAACTGTTTCCCCAGTGGTGACAATCTGAAAAAGAGGGGTAGAATAAATGTTTACATATGGGCAACTATACCAGTGTATCTGCAGTGTAAATACTTTTACATCCTTTACATACACAAGTCCCATTGTAATTGACTCAGTCTCTAACAGTGTTTGCTTGGTTAAACCTGGCATAAAAGTTATCAATTCTGAGTCTGGTAAATCTTGAAATATGGATCCTTTTGGGGCTGCTTCTTTAAACGTCAATTCTTCAGCTTTAGTGGAGTTCCTAGTTGAAGTCACCATCAGATTTCAGTTCTGTGGAAAAAGCACTTGTTATAAATCTCAAATAGTCAGTAATTGATCACAGCCTGGAACTGTAAAACTCTATCTAAGTGCCTGAAACAGCATACGTTTGTGGTATGGTATGTGGTTTCAGTCCAGGTCAAGAAAAAGGGAGGCCTTGGAGAATATGAAAGTCTTAAGGATCTTTCCACTAATAGAATGGGTCAAGGGATAGCGTAGTCAAAGCATCCCATCATTACTGCTATGTGGTGAAATAAACTGCTTTCAACCCCCAGTGTCTCAGCTGCTAGTCACAGAAGGGAGGCACTCCTTTTGTTCAGATCCCTGAGAAATGTGCTCGATTCTCTCTCCTTTTGTCCCACAACCACTGGGTAACAGGATGGTGTGCTTACTGGAGTGACTTGGGATTGATCAGCTGTGATTTAGCAATGCCAGTCTGACTGAATTTCCTCAAAGGATCAGTTCTAAGTGGCAAAAGCTAAAACAGCTTCTTGTTCTCCCTTCTGCAGCCTCCATCCCCATAGGAGAGTCAAGGAGTTGCAGACCTCATGGATACCTGCAGTAGCTGCTGTAGTATAAGCACCATGGTTAAAAAACTGAGGTTGCTTGGATATTTGAGAAACTAGCTTTTATAAAAAGCAACAAACACTTTCAGCTCTGCCTTTGCTTTTAACAAGCTTCCAAAGGGATCATCCAGGGGCTTTTCATTTATTCTGAACATACTTTATTTCAATGCTAAGATGGCCATCGTTTTGCTCTGTAAGACAGTTTGAGACCACTGATACTCAATGTTTTCACAATTTTATGAGGATAAAACCTTTTTCATTTGAAGAATTTACCACTGTGGCAACAAATACTTTTTTGAAAAATAAAAAAAAACCCATGGAAGTTCTGTTGTGATGCCGAACTTGGGCACCATAGCTACCTTTCCTTTGGGGATACCTGAATCACCTACTGGTCTTTTGACTTTACACACCATAGTTACTGTGTCAAGTAACTCAGATACCCACAGTTGGCATTTGAAAATGGTGTCATGCAGGATAGCTCTGACACAGTTTCCTAATGCTTGGGAGAGTGTCCTAAAGGGTGCTTCATTCTTCCTATTAGGCCAGGCTGTGACCTTCATCACAGCACTAATTGTGTGCATAGCACCAATGGAGTAATTGTGAATCACAGAATCACTCTGTGTCTGAGACTTGCCTGAGAATTATAGGCTTCTTTTTTACAATGGTGGGTTGGTAAATGATTGCCTCTGGTGTGCATTGTATGTTACTAACTACTCCCAGACCATGGTTCTCAGAAACTTGGGGGTGGAGGAGAGAAGAAAGCAATCTTTTCCCATCCAAAGCTCTCCAGCTGGAAAGAACAAATCAGTGAGCAACTCTGCTTGGTTTTATTTTTTTCCCTGTATTCCAGAGCTGGGCAACTCAAGGCACGTAGAAGGGAACTAAAGCTTCACCCAACAAAGAACAAAAAGCCACTAAAATAAACCAATGCTTCTATAGATTGCTACTCTAATGTGTGCAGCTCTCAGTCAGGAGTCAAGGTCGACTCCTTTGTGCCCAGGAGGATCACAGTTTACCTGTCAGTCAGGATGCAGTAGACAAAAGAAGGTAGATGATAGTGGAAATAGGCAGTACAGTAACTTTGACAAAAGGTTATGTCCAGCAATGATTATTCACATGGTCATCTTAGTTGTCACAGCTGGCCACAAGTTTGACCAACAGGAAAGCTTCAGAATTTGCATGATTAGAGGGACTTTAACAGACTTTGATGGGCTGAGAGTGAGCATGAAGCGATTCTTTCTAAAAGCTACCCTTAAACTGCCACAGACTTTTGAATATTTTGCTTTGTATAGGTCTGTTATCAGAAATCTTAGTGTACATTTTGTACTAGCATAATAATGTGAGAAGATTAATCAAGATCCTAATATTAAGACTTTACTGACTTTGTAGTGAATTAACCTTTGTATCCAGCTAGATTCTAAAAGGTGTCACAAAAGTAAAACAGTAGCAGGATGCCAAAAATCCTTTTAAATCAAATACCCACTCTGCCTCAGGCAAGTCTAGGTTATCTGAGGAGATACCTTCAGCTGGAGCATCGCAGATATTCATGGCAGGTTTTATGTAGCTTGTTTAAGTTTAAATACCTATGGTTCTTTAATGTAAAGATGGTTCTATGGGTTTTTAATATGGTTCTAGGGTTGTTTAAATATTTATGGTTCTTAATACCTTTGAAAATTTAAGTAAAGAAAAAAACTCCAGACATTTTGAAATATGGATTAACAATCAGCTAAACTGCTGTTTTGGTTAAATAATGCAATTCCTTTTTTCCTTGGACATTCATAGCAGTGCTATGGCATGCTTTCAGGGGAATATGTGCCTAAGTACTGGCTGGAGTGGCCTACTGAGCACAGGTATAAAATTCTGCCTTGCTTAAGAGATGTGTCTTTGCCAGTAGAGTCCTAGAACTGCTTAACACAGCTCAGATGGGGTACATGGCCAGATGAATTAACGGGGCCTATCCCCTATGTGTTTGTTTACTGTGCCTGTCTGAAGGAGCTTCTAGTAAGTTCCCCACCCACCCACTGCAGGAACATGACCCTTAGCAGAGCCAGATGATGGTCAGACTGAAAGCTGCCCTGCCAATAAAACTGAAGTAATTCAAGTTTCAGGAAGTCACTGTTGCTCACCTCCTTGTATTTCCCAGCAGCTGAGGGATTAAAAATGTGCTTGAAGAACTGACAAGCAATAAAGGATTTGGGGCTGGTGGTGGCCCTGTTATCCACCTCGGTGTAGGAGTCTGCCAAGCAGATGAAGAAGAGGGTGGTCTGATCGTAAGAGAGTTAAAGGGAAGCAGTGACATGTATGACTGACTCCAGGCCTAAGCTTGTTAGGGAGGAGGAGATATTGTTGTTATTGTTAATGCCAATTAGGACAAACCTCTTTCTTGGCAATGAACAGTGGAGGATGCTTAGAGAGAAATACAGCAGCTGGAATGCCACCAAGTATCTGGTGCAGCACCTGCATTCCAGATGTGTATCTCTGTACCGCTCCATCTGTTGAGCACTCCATGTGCTAGTTATGGCTTAGGAAAGGGCACAGAAAGCCGTGGTTTCCTTACAATTACAGCATTAGACTACCTTGGCCTTATTTGGCCTACAAGTAAAGCCTAAACCAGTCTTGATTCAGTTTACTAATAAATACTCTTCTGGCAAGGAAAGGAGGGTCAGGTTTTCTCTTAGGCCATGGTAAATATGGAGTAAGTCAATGGAGTTACACTGCCCAGAAAACTGTGGAGTAAGATCAATCGGATCTTGACTGAAGACCAGTGTGATTCTGCTGCAGCAATATTCTGTTCTCAGAAGCGGAGGACCTTTAAATAAAGAGAAAGCTGTCTGTTTTATCTTCAACCTTTTCTCAGTTTGGATAAAAGGAGGACATATGAAAAGCAGGAGAAGGGAAATGCTTAGCATGGCAGATAAAAATGAATAAAAGAAGATTATGGAGAATAAATCCGCAAGCATTTTACTTCAGAGGCCTCAGGTCTCCTTCACTGTGTCTACACCTCTAAATAAGAGCTGCAGAGGGTAGTCCCTGTGCCCAAAGCTCTTTATTAGAGGCAGGGCCATCTTCCTGCTCCATGGCACTTTGAACTGGACTTTCTCTGACCCCTGCAGGGTGCCCAAGGGGTCCTACAGAATTAGCATTTCAGTGTTGGTTTATTTCCCAGTGTTGAGTGCATGAAAGGTAGTGATGCTGTGTTCCAAGCACGTTGCATTTATAGCCTGAGACTGGTGCTAGGTGCACATGGGCACCTGGGAGTGTCAAACCTACTGGGAGAGTATTGCAGGGGATAGTATTGCAGAACTTTTGAGGTGATCAAACTGTGTCTTTTAGTGCTGCTTTGGGAGCAGTCCCCAAAAAGCAGTATTTCTAGCCTGTGCCTGGACAGGGTACTGGCAGGAGCTACTTGGAGAGGCCTGGATATGATCAGAGAGTGAACTGGCAGTTATGGATGTGCATGGTTCCAGTGTTTGAGCTCATTTCTAGGACTTCTTTTACACATCCGAGTAAATATATGCCCAAAGATAGTATGGAAGGGGGGGTTCCAGTCTACAGCTACTTCCTTGACCCTGAATCCATGCACCGCTGCAGTACAGTCTCCCCAGGGACCCATGTTCATCTGCACATGATGGGTCCTCAGATGAGAACCTTGTCCTTCCCTCCCAGTGGCTGAACAGACTCCAGGCAAAGCAGACTTCACAATGACCTTGGCGTATCTGGGTGGCTTATCAAGCATAAGCCTTTTCACGTGGGAGCCAGTAGTAGTCTCATCTCTCTGCTTTCTTTTCCTCTTTTCTTTCCACGTAGCTGTTCTGGCTGGGGCATTGCTGGGTTTGTGAGACGCTGCGTGATCTCATCAAAGGAAATCCCATAACAGTTGTTATTAATCTTGGATACCAAACACTCACTTTGTCCTCTTGCTTTTCCGTTGACATATTGAGAGACCGGTCAGCGTACGACTGCTTACAAGGATGGTGTTTTTGACAGAATGTGGATTGATTTAGTATGAACTGACAGGGAAACTATGGCTATCATAAGCTTTGGTGAAATCTGAAGGAAATTTGTCATGATTCATCCACGGTTGTTAATATGACAAGGCCCAGATCCATACAAAAGAACACCTGGCCTGCTATTGAGCCTATCTCTGGAGAGCAGCACTTGCCCACACGTTTGTTGCTCTAGCAACAAAGCTGAAGGCGGATTGCTACTTTTTAAAACAACACACGAAGTAACAGATTCTGCTATGGGAACTTTTCTGTCATAAAGGAAATTATATTTGCTCTACAAACATTGAGTTCTGCCGCTTTTTAAGGACTGGCTGCCACTCTCTGAATCATTAAAAAAGAGAGGCCCGTTTCTTGACTCTTGAGAATCTAAAGATGTGCCAAAACATACACAGATTTCATATTTTCCAGTAGCTACAAATCAGACCCTTTCTCTCAAGAAGATCCCATTTTAGAACAGGCTCCTAGGTCACTTCATAAGCTCAGAGCGAACCAACTTTAGAAAGTACAACAATTTGCCTTATAGGGTGAATTTCACCCCTCCACTTAAAGTTTTCACATGATCTATCCTTCAAGGCTGGGTTTCACATGATGACTTGCCTTCCCCTCTGCACAGCAGTGCTCCCTCTCTCAAAATGCATATGTGTGTGGACACAGGAGAGTGTTACTGTGGTGATGCTTCAGCTAGCTTTGATTTTAGTCTCTGCCTCCCACTCCCCCAACTTTGAACAACTTGTATACATATGCACACACACGTGTATATATATATGCATACCTGTGTACATAACAAAAGGTTGCAAGAATGTTTCGTAATCTAGTTGTATATTCTAATAGCTCTGCTGCCTGGGCTCCTATTCTGTAGACAAACCAGCTTTGTTAATTTTTCACTGTTTGTTCTGATTCCTGGTTTTACATTTCTTCTCCTGGTAATGCTCAGGCAGTACAATAAGGCTGGACCACAAGGAGGATAAAAATGGAGAGAGAGAGAGAGAGATGCTTTGAATCCCAGAGGTTACTCATTTCTGTCTGAACTGGATAAATGGCTGCATGCAAATGTGTTTCTTCTTTCAAAAAAGAGTTTGCTTTTTCTTTTTTTCTGCTGACCCTGGGTGAGTCTGGAGTTACCTGAAACTGTTTGTAGCTGTTCAGAAATAGCAAGCTTTCCCACCTGAATTCCTCCCCTGTCAGCTGGAGGGGGCTTTCAGGTGGGTGTTTGTTTCATTGCGTCTCAAAGAGATCCGTTCCTGTGCTGAAAGACAAGCCCAAGACAATGTTTTACAGAGCAGAAGATATTGTGAGGGACCAATTATCACATAAGTGGTTCTCACGGCTTGGGCTGGTACTGTGTGCCAGGTTGCACATTAACTTCTTTCACTGCTTTTTTACCCAGTTTACTCAACATTCTCAAGTGGTGGCTTTGTCAATTGTTTCTCCTGCTGATATTTTGACAGATGATAGCCCCTTGATGCCAGCTTAACCCAGCTAATAAGAAATAGGCCAACGTGAAACTTTAGATCAAGTGATTGCTCTCATGGTATGGAGCAGCAGTAAGGTTGGTTCTGGTTTAGAATATTTATTAATTTTCACCTGACAAATACATCTCCCAATCCTCCTCTTGCAATATTCTCTGTATTTAGCACAGACTTCATTATTTGTATTTTATTTTTTCTGCAACACCATGCTTCAGTATCCTCTAATGAATGTCAACGTGCATTTAGGGAGTATCTCTGAATCCTATGAGCACAAATGTGTTTAAAGATTTATGGTGTTTCATTGATTCCAAAGGAATGCATGATGACCAGGCAATTTTCAGTGGAGTTTTCCTATATAAATCTCAGCAAAATGCTGACCTTGTGTTATTAACACCAGGGGCTGGTATTGCTGCAAAGTGAAGAGATTTATGTGGAGGATAAAGCAGGGATCCTGCGTAAGTGTGGAGGGAGAGCACCGTGCAAAGTGGAGCTTGCTAATTCATAGAGCTGTTTGGCAGTTTATGGGCTTTCAGTAATATCTATATTGCAATGATTCGTGAGTTGCTTTTTCTTCTTCTGATTAGAGATGCTATAATTAGGGATGACAAAAATTGCTTTGGGGGGGCAAGGGGAGGAAAATTAATTAATTTAAAATTTTCCCAGGAGTTGGAGCTTTTAAGTGTTTTACTTTTGCTTAATCCTGTTATCTTCTGAATGCTTCCCATGGTTTCAAACTGATGTTGGAGCTGAACTCAGGCAGGGCTTACTGTTATAGGACCTTTCTTTTTCATCCTTTAGTGGGGATTTTTGACAAGAAGTGACACAGAAGAGCTGTGAGAGTGATGCTTGGAACTGAAACAGTTCTTAATCATAGATAAACACGTCTTAATGTACATATGTAAATATGTGCCATGTATTTGTTTCCCTGTCACCTTTATAATATTTAAGCAGCAAAGATTTTTGGAAAAGAACATTTACCTTATTTATTTTTCTCTAAACCTGGCTGGGAATTTTCGTGTGGATGAAACTCTCTAATTGTTTTTCCTCTCTCTGTAATTTCCCTTTCTGAGCTGAAGGAACTATTTAGTGCCATACAAAAAGCTGTTTTCAGTAAAATTTAAAGGCTGCCAATGCTAATGAGAAAGTTTTAGTTTAACTTCCATTATTTTTTGTTTGCAGAAACTAAATGATTTCTTCAGCAGACCTGAAAATGTCAGGGGGGAGGGGGACAGACTTGTGATAGCAGGAGCTTTCTCTTCCTTTGCTTTTGTGTACTTATCCATGCACGTGTGTGTGTTTGTATCTTGAGGTCTTCTTTAGAAGCAACATTTTGCAGAAACAGTTGTCCTATTAGGTTGATGTGGTCATTGCCTTTTATAAAAGCACGACAGACATAGTTGCTCATTTGGAAGATGCCAGTGTGAGTTCCCTACAGACACCTGCAATGATTTAAAGTGAGAAGGTCGTGATGCAGTCACAAGATCTGGGTCTTACACTGCACCTCTGCGATATGCACATGGCGAGCCCTCCCTGGTTGTGACTGCTGCCACTGAATGTAGTTTCAGTTCCTTAAAACATTGCATATGCTTGCATTCAGCAAGCATGTTGGCTGTGAGCTGCCTGGGGTTGAACACCGGAGGATGAGATCTGAGGTGCAAAGGGTTCCTGGTTCCTGCACATGGCCCACTGAACTATTTAGCCTGTTGAACATGCATTTGCCTAAAGCTAAGCACGTGCTTGAAATGAAGGACACCCTAGAACGAGGGCCCTTGTTCAGAAGCTGTAGGCTCCATGGGCTCGGTACTGGTCGGATGAGCATGTTGGAGATCACAGAGTTGGGGTCCAGACGCTGAGCTCCTCATTGAGTTCAGTGGGAGCCAACACAGCTTTGTGTTGTTCGGGATCAGGCTTTGAATGTCTAGAGAACATCAAGATGTATCTGCTGAAGGATCCTATTTAGATAACTCTGATTTAATTTTAAATTCTGACTGCAGTGGGGTCTGGAGGAATATTTTGCGCAGTCTGGTTGGCTGGTCGGCCTGAGAAGCCCTGCTTCAGGGGGCTCATAATCACAGCTGAAGAGAAAACATACTGAAAAACCTCCAGCAAGATGGACTTTTAAAAATCTCTTTTCTCACATATTTAGCCTGAACTAGCAATAACAGCTTCGATGCAGGGCATTTCCTGAGGATTAATGACTGTCTAGGGTCATCATCTCCTCCCAATTAGTTATTAATCCCCAGGAAATACTCTGTGCCTTGATCATTATTGCTTAATTAGCATTGAGAATGTGGGGAGTTTAGGTTTCTTTTCATGCATCCTGTGCATTGCTAGGGTGGGGGTTTCTCTCATTAACTTGCCCTTTTCAGCCTAGATGGGAGCGTGAGCTTTGCTTACAGTTTTCAGGTTTGAGAATTTAGTCACAGGGTTAAACCTTTTCAAGCAATTTGAGTTCCATGTGAAAGCACCACTAACAGCCCACATCTGCAGTGCATCAAGAAGTGTGTGTGTGTGTGTGTGTGTGTCCCTCCCCACCAGCTCTCCCCTCCTCAAAAGTGCCGGGTGGCATGGGGGCAGGAGTCTGCGAGAAGTGGATGCTGAAAAAGAGCTGGGAGAGTTGCAGGGTAGAAGAGAGGAGAGAGTGAAAGGGTGAAAAGGGGAGAAAAGGAAGCTTGGAGAAGCAGGGAAGTTAGGTGCTTCCAATCTCAGCAGGCAACTTTATCAGTCACTGAAGAAGTTCTCACTTCATACAAAATCTTGAAGCTTCGGTAAATTTTTGGACTCCAGGCAGTCTTTGGAGAAACACTGCCTAATTCCAAGGGCCCGGTTGGAAATAAACATCAAGTTTTCTGCTCCAAAGAAAGTCATAACATCATTTTTACCAAAAGTTTTGTTTTTAAAAATTTTTGTAGAACTCCATAGGGGGAGGCAATCGGAGCTGTTTAGGTGACGTTTTCCTAGCTAGTTCTACTTCAGATCTCATTACTCACTCCTGCTGTTGTAGGAGCCTCTGCCCAAGTCTCCTTTGAGGTCTTTTTTTGCTCCTGTGTGCTTAAGTGAAAGTTGTAGCAATCTGGGCTTTATGTTTAGGACTAGTAGGTTGCAAATCAGTTTCATGCCTTGCAGTAAAAAAAAAAACAACACACACAAATTTTATTCTAAATAAATGTTTGGCCTCACAAATATTTGTGTGACTTTGGTGAAAATATGCAAACATGCAGGTGTCCTCAAAGTGCTACTCTTCCTCCCTAACTAAATACCTCATTTCATGTTAGCCTGCAGAGACACAATGGTTCTAACTGAATGACAGATTTTGTTTCAAACTACAAATTTCCAGCAGAATTGAGGTCTGCATCTTGTTTGCCACCTCCACCCTTAATAGTGATTAAAAAAATAAAATTAAATTAAACCAAACCACCAAAGCCTGGTGTTTGGGATGACACATTTCTCTTGGCTTTGGAGAAACCTTTTGTTTGAGGAAAGATGATATTGTAAAAGGAATACCTGCTTGTTTGTTTGAAGAATATGTGATTTAGATTTTGGATTATTTTTTTAAGTCAACTATCAGAGTAGTTATGCTTTCTCAATTTTGCCTGAAAAAGCAGATACATAGAGTATCATGCATAAATCAATACAAGTAATTATTCCCAGTTATTTTGAAAATAGCTTTTCAAAGGCATGGAACTCACTGTAACTGAAATAACTCTGCTTAAACAGATAGTATTTATAATTAATTCAATAGTTATAAAAAGATATGACTGGTTTTGATCTTAACCCTGATCAACATTAAATCTAATCCTCATTTCAATGCTTTCCTTAAATATGGGAAAAGGCTTTTGACACAGTCAATGGCAACTATATATTTTAGTTTCTCCATAGAGTTCTCCATAATGGCCTCATCCAAAACTCTGTCTTGTGAGTGACCTCCAGCAGCCATTGTATGGCCAATGTCAAATGATAAAAGGCATAAAAAGCCAGAGGGAATAGAAAAAGAGTCATTATGCTGACGATATATAAATGTCCATTAATGCAAGACATTCCTTCGTACAGTCAAGTTCATAGCAAAATTCCTCACTGAATATATCTCAAGGGGTTTAAGGCTTCAGCACATGCATTTTTGTATGGTTGTGTTCTTACAAAGGAACAAAAATAAGAGACCTGCATAAAATGAGGGGGCTATAGGCCTTAATAGATAAGATCAAAAGAAAATGTATGGGGAAAAAAAACCTTCCATGCTTGCTTGGGAAAGAAAACAATATCATAAATATTGGGGCTTTGTATTTTGCTGTAATAAGGTCAACTTGAGTGGAAATCTGAAACTACAATGTCACCAGAACAATGTCTGAGACAAAAGTTAAATATCAAAGGAACAGGAACATAAACTGAGCAGTCACGAACCTGTGATCATGTCCAATACTGACTTTGCAAACACCTAAGCCCAGCTGCCTCACTGGCATCACCAGGAAAGCCAAAGCTGGTGGTAATGTGTGACAGTCCCAATGCTGAGAGGTCCGGTGATTTTCCTAGCTCCATCCTCCTGGCCTTTGGCTATCTTAGTGTCCTCTGTTTGCTTTGACTTAGTCTGTAAAAGTGAGCTGAGCTCTTCAGGGGTGCTTAGGGACCACTCACAAACATGAGCCTGCACGTCCTGAAGCCCTGATGACAGAGTGCCACTTTTTGGATGTGTTGGAAAAGACAGAGTCCAGTAGCGCAGTGACTTGCCCAAGCCCTCAGGTACAGGAGAATATATAAAGATAACTGCAGGGGAAGGCAAATGTTTGAGGATTTAACACATGTAGTGTCATGGGTAGGAGCTGTCCCTCTGCGTTTGACTTCCCCATAGCCTTGAAGCTTCCAGCAGACCTGCTGGCAGCTGGGTCTGAATTTATTTAGGTGAAATAATGTAAAATTAGTCAGAGCACTTGTGTGGGAAATCAGAAGAGACTTTAGCTTCACTTCTTGATTTTGTAAAACAGGGTCTGGATCCTGCTAAAGCCTGATGTGAGTCCACTGTGGGAGCAACCTGACAAACATGATTCCCACTTTAAAAACTGTGTCATGGTCGGGAAAGCTGTACCAAAATTCAGTTCAATGCAGTCTGGTTTGAAGGGGAACCTGAGCTCCAGGTGTTACACCCCGGGATTGCAATGGTCTTGCTACTGAATAGAAAGCACTGTGAATTGTGTACCCACTCAGGTCAATGGAAGACATGCCTTCAACTGGAGTGAGGACAGAGTTTTATTTTCCACCTAGCATAACAGATTATATTGTTTCTAATCCACTCACCCCTGGAGAAAACTTCCATCCCCCTTCTTGAAATCACTAAGGTTGTGTCTCTGTTCTCTAGCCGCCTCTCTGCTCACCTTAAAGGAACCTGCTCAAAAGACATGACAGAGACTATATGGCTATTTGCTCTCCTTAAATGAATGGACAGTAATGCAGAATTGACGTCTTGAATCAGGGGGTCTAGTTTTATTCTCGCTTCCAATGGTGGCAAAGCAGGTCTGCATCTAGTTGATTTCCTATTACTCTGGTCTTCTGCTTGCCCGGAAGATGATCTGCTGGGGAGATGTCTTTGTCTCTAGTATCTTCCCAACAGGCTGTTGAGACATGGTCTGACAGTGCAAAGTAGTATTCCTGAGCTAGAAAAAACAGCAACAAAAGGCTCTGATTCTCAAGCAGTGCAGAGGTCTGCCTCGTTTGATAACGGACATAACTGAGATGGAAAACAGGATTATGCAGACCCAGAGTCAGAGTGGGAGGCTGGTACCAACAAAAGGAAAAAATGGAATCTGAAATAATTCACCTCAGCCTTCTGTTTCCTCATCTTGTAAAATAAACATGAAATGTCTTGATATATGTATGGTCAGTTTGAATCTAGACCTTTGATTCTAGCACTCAATCCCTCGATCAGCGTTAAGCACTGATTGAAATAACAGTAGATAGGAATGGTGAAAACCTTGCTTGTCTTTGAAAATCTGCCCCTGCTTACTCAGTACTGGTCAAAAAGCAGGATTTGGGATTATTTTTTTCCCACTTTCTTGTTGTTTTGGGAGAAGAAAAAGTTATCTTTCTGATCCATACATGGTCTGAAAACCAGATGTTATCATCACTTGGTTATAGCCCTGCTGGTACAGCATGTTTTGTTTATTAAAGAAAAGACATGGTTGAAATTAGATCCATGAGATACATGTCATCAAGCTTTCTGTATTAGCAAGTAACAGTTTGCAAAGTGTGACTCAAATTTGTGGGTTGCAGCTTAGTGTCAGTTTAATACAGGTTTCTGAACACGTGTTACTGTAGTATCTGTGTCTTTAAGTTGGAAAGCACCTTTGAAAAATGTTACTTAAAAATGCCTATTTCATTTGCTGCTTTCTTTTGTCAGGAAAGATGGACTTTGTCTTGTAGCAGCTATAGTTTAAGTAAACATAAACTCTGGCCCAAATTTCATAACCATCATTTCCTCAAAGCTAGCAGCACTAAACCAAAATATAGTTTTATTTGGCTAACCCCAAAGTAGGATGTGGTTGCCAGCCTCTGAAGCCACATGATCAAGTTTCAAGTAGACGCCACTGGAGTTATGCTGTTGTCTTAATCAGGAAAGTCATGAGCACATTCCTCCCAATGCCATCATGATATTTAACAAAGAAATGTAACCATAACAGGTATGCCAAAACTAAAACCTACATGCTCCTCATCCTGTGCCAGGACAGTCCAGGAGTGCCATGGCATTGCTGAGCTCAGGAGGTAATAGATGTAAAAGAGTAATGATTGCCAAGAGAAAAGGCTCATTTTCAGCATAATCCCCACTCTGGCAGGTTTGCCAGTCATGGACTACAAGCCCAAGACGGCTGCTGTCTGGAGGACGCTCACCTGAGCCCAGGCAGAAGATTTCTTTTGCCAAAGAAGAAGAATGAAGCATAAAAAATAGTGGCATGTGCCCATAAAATGGCTGGTTTCTTCCCTTCTTTCCCTCTCCCCTTCTTCTGCACGTGCAGAGCATGTGTGTTTGGATATCTTTGCCTAACCTCCCACCAACTAATTCACATAGGTGGTGGGCAAGAGCTTTAGGATGGTGCCAATACAGGTGTCAGACCCTTTTGGTATAAACGGCTGTTGCTTTGTTGGTTGCGGTGGAAATAAGCTGATTTTTGTCTGGCTGAGAACATGGTTTCTTAAGCTTTTCTGGTCTCACTTTCTCCCCACCCGCTTTGCTTTCCCTTTTATGTTGCAAACACCTCAATGAGACGAAAGGATGAACAGATGATAGAGTCAGTGCCCCTAGTTAATGACCAGCACTATATTCACAACCTCATTTGGTTTTGTTCCTATTCGCTGCTTCAATGGTGCCGATGAGAAGGAATTAATTTTATTGAGGACAACTCAGTGAATTAAATGAAAAACTGCTCACTTGACTGGAAAGGCTTTGACAGACGGCACAGCAGCCGGTCAGATTTGAAAAACTTTACATCTCCTGGACTTGGGGAGAGAAGGAGGTAAGAGAAAGGAGGGGAGGGAAGGCCACTGCAGATAAGCTTCAAGGCGACTATTTCAAGGCCTCTGAAAAACAACAGAGCAAGCTGCAGTCTCTTATTTTGATTCATAGGTCTCCCCTCCCTTTTGTTCCTTGATGCACTAAATCTGTTCCTTAGCCCCTCTCGTTTCAATAAACACCCAATAAGAAACTAATCGTCGTATGGTGAATTAGCGAAGAAGAAAAGGTGCTCAGAAGAAATGTTGTGGTCATGGAAGTCTCTTATGCATTGCAACCATCTGGTGCACTGCCATTAGTATGAATGGGATAATTGAGTCCCAAATAACTTCTTTTGGGTACAAATAATAGCCATCACCCTGATTTGTATTCTTCACAACAGCGCTGCCCCATCATTTCACATCACATCTGCACATTTCATTGATTGGGCGCTGTGCTACCAATAAGTTACTACACTTAATTAAGCCCACATAATTCTCTTCAAATGAGCAGAAAAGTTTGTGTATAGGCCAAAAAGAAAAAGGGGCTGCAAATGAGACTTTAGTGACTCCACTTTGTACGAGGTATTGAGATTGATGGTGATCCCATGCCACCAAAGTTTTCCTTCAACACAGGAAAACTGTGAAAGCATTAGGCAGCTCAACAGCTGTGTATAATCTGAGGAAGGCCTGATTTCAGACAAACGTTCTCCCGGAGGTGACTGAAACCCCATTGTGGCATAATCTTGCTTTTCAGAAAGTGTTACAATTCATTTGATTTGATTTCTCGGGTGCCTGGCTTTTGTGGCATCATTAAAAACTCTGTAAGGAACCGAGAAATGGAGTCCTCTGCAAAGAGCCATTGTCTGCTCTTCAAGCACAGGGAGAAAGAATTGACAGGAAACAGGAAAACATAAGCCTTGGAGTAAATATTACTGAAAATAAAACCTAAAGTATCGGTCTTCCCAATGGAATGAGTGTCGAACCTTTAAAGATTTTATTTTTTTCCTTTTTATGCTTTGGTTTTGTATTTATTAGCCGAAACAGGGGTGAAGCACATTCCTTCAGTTACATCACTGTGATATGTTATCATTTCACATGGGTTATTAGTTGGTTTTGAACTCTTTACACCACCGAGTGACAAGCTGCTGAGCCTATCCTGGCAAATAAGCCACCAGGAATGTGCTGGTGATTCCAGTTGTTCAGGATCAAGCCCAGGAAGCCTTACTGGAATGTGGGGGTCTATGGGAAGCACAAGAGTAAACAAAGAACAGGGTTACACAGAGAGAAACAACTTAAAAGAAACTGAGAGTAAACCTCTATCTTGCTTAAAGAGGTTTGCGGGGTTTTTTAAATCAATGTTTTCTCATTCCTCCCAAGCAAATCTAGAGTGACTTGAATACGGTTTTCAGAACAAGTGGCAAAATATCCCGTGAATGCTGCAGAGGTCACTTCACACACTCGCTCTGCCCCTCATTTGTTTATCTAAATGCTGACAAATTGCAGCATTTTAACAACATATCTCTGGTACTGAACTTGATGTGCACGGCTTGCCCTCTATCATTGAGCTGATAATGAGGCTAAGCATAAAGCCTTCATTCACTGCTATAAAGGCTTCTGACAGTGATGAATACCAAGTAGAAGAATTAGGTGGTTTACAGGAGAATATGCTATTGTGTAAAACCTCTATGCCTTTTATCCACCCTTCTGCTCATTTTCAGTTCCTTCACATAAGCCGTCTCTGCGAGCGCTCCAGCAAGCTTTCCTCTCCTGACTTTTACTTTTAATGAGCCTATCTTCCAGAAAGTGCTAGCTAAGATGTTGTGTCAGCAATTATTCCTGGCTATCGTGTCTGAAATGCCAGAGACCCCTTTCATTTCACCAGCCGATGATAAACATTCAAAATACCGGTGCCTGAGATGTTTGGCTGCGAGGTAATTCGTATCGCCGTGGCATG
Source organism: Gallinula chloropus (assembly GCF_964237585.1). NCBI lineage: Eukaryota > Metazoa > Chordata > Aves > Gruiformes > Rallidae > Gallinula > Gallinula chloropus. The sequence goes on along the minus strand of NC_140087.1, from coordinate 79,754,445 downwards.
GTGCAGCAGCTGTCTGTCACTGGGAGATCTCTCTTATAACAAAAGCAGCCTTGTCTTAGAGCTTCTTTGCAAAAGCATCAACTAATATCCCTTTTAGATGGGTATGTTTGTAGAAGAGATGACTTCTGGGATGTTGGTGTTTTGTTTTTTTTTTGAATTGCTGGCTGCGATGGATCAGATTAACATTTCATTGTCTGCATCTGAGCTCTGGGCTGGTTCTGGGAGCTGAGGGAAATGTGGAGAAAGGATGCTGACAGATCCTGATAGAATATCCAATTTGACTGAACCAAGAACCACTCTCCCACTGCCCAGTGGTTTTATCCTTTGGGGCACGTTTTATTTGTGAGATCAGCTCCTGTTCCTGTCCATCCCAATACACCCCATCCACAAACACAACCAGGAAGAATTTCACCTCTGAGTTGGGCTCTGAGTATTTCTGAGGTTTTGCTGGTGACACAGTCCTGGAAAGATTTGCACTGACCTTCATCTGTGCCAGAAGGACACAAGTGCAGAGGGCTGGATACAACCCAGTCAGAGCGGAGGGGCTGCTGAGCTGATTTAGATGCCTTAGTGTGCGCTCAGGACTGTCCTGCACTCCTCACTGCATTTTTCCAAGGGTAAAAGGTAGTGGCTGGGTTACCAGCTGAAGGCCGCAGCCTACCCACACTTCTCTATTCTCTTCCCATTTCTGCCTCTTTGTCAGCTCCTCCCCATGTCTTCTGTACATCTTTTCTGCCTGCTTTTCACACCTCCATAACCCAACTTTCCCCTGCACCTAGCCTTACTCCAGGGCACTTATTTCTGTGCTTGGTTTCCTTCCTTTTGTTGTTTTCTGTACATGTTGTCCAGGTGTACAGTCCTTACTACTTCTTGTGCTTCTGGATATGTCATTTTATTATTCACTTCCCCTCCGTGCAGAAATGCTTCTTTTCTCCCGGCTCTGGTTACCAGTGTTGGCTCCTGCCTCCACTCCGGCTCTTGGCTGGCAGCCCTTGGGTTACTGGTGGTTCTGGACCCTAAGAAAGGCTCCTGGAGCAGAAGCACCAGCAGTGACACCTCCTCCCAGTTTTCAGAGGAACCTGGAAGCATCCTGGCTGATTTCAAAGGTGCTTGTCACCTTCAAATATGGCTATAAAGCAGGGAAGTGCTTAGGGACCTGTGTGTTTGCAGCCTGCCACTTCTGCTGGTTCTTTAGGAAATTTTGGGTTAACTTTAACCACTTTGGAATTCTTTTTACTTTTCCTTTCTCCATCAAGAATATTCCTATCTCTTTAACACACGTCCTCCATAAAAAAAAAAAAAAAAAAACAAACCTGGGGACAGAGAGGGGTATAGCATTTTATTAAATGTACATGACACTGAGGACACAAAAACACCAGCATGGGATGAATTTACTAATCAAATACAGACCTGGTCTACATTGTAGTATGACACTGGAAAGGAAATATCTCTTCAAAAGGTTTATTTTAAATCCAAAAGAAAATGAAGAGAGAGAATGTTGAAATACAGAGGAGTCCGGGGTGGGGGTGTGGGGAAGGCAGCAAGAAGGGAAGCAAGAGAATAATCAGTGCAAATGGGGAAGTGGAGCTTTGGCCCAGGGCAGAGGGAGTAGCAGAGGGTTCATACTGTCTACAGAGTGCTTCAATGAAATCACCATGCCCAGACAGGCAAAGGAGTGGTTAAAGCTGGGTGAAGCTTGGCCATTTCTCTTTCTGCTTCCACTGGAGGGATTTTAGAGGTTTTGCCCTGCCGACCCTTCGTTCCCTAGCCCAAATGTAACCATGAAGCCTAACCTACCTGGTGGCAGTTGTGGCAGCAATAGTGGTTTAAGGAGCTTCCCTTTCAGGTGCTCGTCCTCAACCTGCTGAGCATCTCAGCATTGTTCTGACAGCCCATGAGGCCTTATTTTAATCAGATCGGTGAATTGATCTGGGTTTATTATTTTCCAGGTTTATTTTTAAGCCTGGATGCTACACTGCCATGGTTTACAGCGCGGCCCCACAAGCTGCTGCCTCGTCACAGCCAAGAGGCTGCAGGCTGAGTTCAGTGCTGGGAACCAGCACGTGGGGTAGGAACAAGCTCTGTAAACTGGTGTGGCTTCTGGCCCTCCCCCGGTGCTGCGCTTCGATTTCTCAGATCGAAGTATAATTGTTTCTTCACAGCCTTTGGTGGGAAGTTCCAATTCTTATTGTTCATCCTTGCTCTGCCTTTCATTATGTGGGGTGTTGGGTCCCCTCGTTGCTCTAATGAGAACCAAGAAAAACATAATAATTCAAAGGGAAATATGAAAATGCTCTTCAGAATCAGATGTGTGAAACACCCTAACTAAAAGATGTATGTGAAGTGCTGGTTTGAGGATGCTGGAGCAAAGACAGCTTAGAAGTTTTCTTCTTTTTTCCTCTTTCCATTGCTTTCCAGAAGGATGATCTCTCATTTTTGTTTCACACAGATTTTTTCTGAGCAGTGTTTTTCTGTGCTGTGAAGTGGAAGAGAGCTATTTTAACCTTAAAACTTTATTTCATGGCATCTTTGTTTCTTGGACTCATGAGACGTGGGATTTGAATAAAGAAGCGGCTTTCATCCTGCATTTCTCTCTGTCTTCAGGCAGAAAAGTCCTATGTTTACAAGTGAGAAATCTGACACAAACTACACAGGGCAAATACATCAATTCCTTCTCCTCTTCAGAAGACCTTTTCCAAATATTGTTGGTTGTTTGGTGTTTTTTTGTCCAAACCTTGGCTTTTGACCCCTCCAGACCAGTTTTCTCTTCAGCATCTTTGCATGTGTTCAGAATATAGCCCCCTGAAAACTGATGTGATGAGGGCCTGCTTGGTTGTGTTACATGAGAGGAAGCTGTGCGCATCCTTCAAAGGGGAGGGATGCCTTCTGAAGAGGGCAGGGGGGTTTCTGTGGATCACAGCAGGGCAACTGTTTATGGAAAACCAGCCATTCTTGCTGGCTTCTTATAAGCTGCCCACTGAGTACAAACAATGCCAGACACATGATGTATGGATTTGATTCATTTTAGGGGGAAAAAAAAAAAAGTAATAAAACCCCTTCAAATTGTAAACTATGTTACATTTTTCAGACATGGTTCCTGCAACAAATTTTCTTCTGTCTTATTTATGAGAAACTAGTGACTTCTGTAAATGCATATGGCTGAGTCCCAAGTCTTCGAGGTTTGCTGGGAGAAAGAGCTTTCAACAAAGTTGCAGTGGCAATGGGTTGTCCCTTACACCAATTAATCACGGAGGAAATCTGCCACACATCTGTCAGAGCAGGTTCCTTTCTCAGTCGCTGCACCCAGCACTTGAAGACAACAGGGCTGATGGCAGAGTGGCAGCTGGAATAACAAAGATGTGGGGTACCACCACCCTGGCTGGGCTTTTTTTCACTCAAGGACAGGCTGCTGTTGCCGGCATCTTGCTCTGCTGCTTTCCCTGCCCTTCTGGTGTGATGCTCCAGCTGGCCTCTCCCTCTGGCTGAGTTGGAGCTGGGCAGCAGTTTGGCTCAGTCTTGGGCCTGAATCTGACCTCTGACTCTGTTGAGATTTGTCTTGAAATATTCTCTGCTCCTTCTCTTATTCTCTGCTCCTTCTGCCACTGCACGGGGCAGCCCAAAAGTTTATAATGTAGGCGAGTCTCCCTCCACTCCTCCCCCTTGCTCTCAGCAATGTAGATGTGTTGTAAGGGAGAGGATTTCAAAGGGATTTAATCAATCAGAGTGCCAAAGTACTTCATGCAAGAGAGTCCTGCGTAATGGGAAAGCCTTTTAATGAGGAGGATGTGTGCAGCAGTGAACAGCTTCAGATTTCACTGCTAGATGTGCAGGAGAGCAAACCTTGGCGCTGAGCAGCGTGTGACTTCACATCCCCATGCAGCTCTTAAGGATGTTTAAACTTCAGCAGGTAGTTGGACTCTCAAATTGTTTTAAAACAAGGAGAAAACTAGATCATGTATAACAGGCTGTCAGTCAGCAGAAAGACCCAGCCACGTCTTTTTCAGTCTGTTTTGGTAAGGGAAGGTCAGGAAGGAGATTTGAACCACAAGCTGATTCAAAAATGTTTTAGTTTTTGTAAACAACTCCATCTGGAACTAGTAAACTTTCAAAGTCTGAGCCAGCCCCTCACCACCTCCACACACCCCGGCCTGCCTGAAACAAATCCAGCAGCAACCATTGATTTCCATTGCCTTACAGAGCTGGGATATGATCACACCACCTCTGGGCCAGAAGAGAATACAATCACTCACTCTGAGTCATTACATAAGCTAAAGTATGTGATTTATTAAACCACAAAAAATAGGTTGTACTAACATTGAGAATCTGACTTGAAACCACAGAAGGAGCGACATGCAGAGTTAAGGCTGGGACTCCCTCCTTAACCTATCTTGTGGTGCCTGGGCATTGTGTGTGACCCGTGAAATCACCCCCACTTTGGAGAGTCCCTGAAAGGCAGCAGACAGAGGCAAGGACGGCATTTGATCCTTAACTGTGCTTTCTGTTGCTTTTGTAGGCTTGAGTTGTGTTTAGCAAAGTGACGATTTAATTTTCTCTTCTGGTTTGGTTGGATCCTGTTCTAGTCTTCCTAGACTTGGCCCATTACCTTGGAATTCAAAAGAGCAAATATATAAAATGATAAATAATAGGAAACATTTGGAAATCTAAAATGTTTCAGTGAAACATACAGGCAACTCTCCCAAATAGTCTGTGTTTTATTTCTCACTTTCAGTCTCAGTGGAGCTATATGAGACACCACCTATTAATGAGTTCTTAGGGATTCCTTACTCTGTAGGTCACCACACCAAGAGCACATAAAGTTTCCAAAGTGCAAATAGCAAACAGCATCTTCAGTTTTCTCTGCCTACCTTAAATCTGTGTATGTCAGGCAGAGTTTCTTGTTGCTAGAATGTACTCAGGTTATTGTTCTATTTTTCATACTAGGTCTCTGCTACTGGTCAATTTTGGAGACAGGATCGGTTCTGGGGCTGGGTGGGATCTTGCTGTGGTGTGGCTGTCCCTCTGTTTTGGAGAGGTTGTGTAGACTGCAGCGCGTGTGTTTAAGGTAGAAGGAGTTGCAGCGATCAATTTGCATTCATAAATGGTTAGGGAAATGCGAGGATGTTACTAAGTGCATCAGTTGTTGGCTTCTGCTCAAAGTTAGTGAGGATGAAACATTTGTTACAGATGCTCCATGTTTTACAGTCTTCTTCCACTTAAGAAAATTTGCACAAAATACATAAGGATTTCTGTGCATCTGTGTTAGAGCACAAAATCTGCCAGGGTATTAGGTGATCACCTAAGGGAAGGCCATCACCAGCTTCTGCTGTTGGCCATGCAAGTGACTCTAACAGCCCAGAACATCGTTTCAAACCCGAGCAGGTTTGGAATGTATTCCCACTTCACTGATATCACTCTGAAAATCCATTTAGTGTTTGGCTTTAGTTTCTTCTGTTGAATATGGGTGTCTGAATAAGCAACAGATATGATATTTAAGACTTCCATAGAATTTAGGGGGATGTAACAGCTGTTTTACCCGTTCTTCTTTCTCACATTAGGCTGTGCTATGTGGGACTGCTCTGGGTGAAAAGGCAGTGTCCCTAGCCAGACAGTACTGAATATGCTAGGAGGAAAGGAATTATACCAGACTCCTCCTGTGTTAGAAATGTTTTGGAAGTTAATCATCATGTAGTTTCTTCTGGCACATCTGTACTGGATGTCCTGGAGACATTTTGAAGTGGTCCCCATTGATGTACAGAGTTTGAAACCACCATTTCCATTAGACCAGTTTTCAGTAAGTCTGAGCTCATCACGCCCCAGGAGTATGTTAGATCTAGTGGGTGCAGCCTTGGTGCCAAAAGGAGTGTCATGCTAGAAAGCTCCTTTTGTGAGTGAAAAGCCTGTGAGATCATCTTTGTGAGTGACAGCAACACAGAAGACAATTCCATGTTCCTTTAACACTTCTTCCATCTTTCTTCTTATTTCAAAATGTAGAATCACTGAACGATTTTGGTTGGAAGGGACCATTTAGTGCCATGAGCAGGGACACCCTCCACTAGACCAGATTGACCAAAGTCCCATCCAACCTGACCTTGAACACATCCTACTCCCTTCATGCCACTAAATAATAAGAGAAAAACTACAGCTATTTCACTCCTCTATATCACCATAGGACTGCAGCACCTTCCATTTTCATGGGATCTGCAAAATGTAAAATACAGATGCCAAATTTACTGGAGTATGTCCTTGTCACACCCATCTGGAGCTTTCCCTCCTTCATCCTCACCACCTTTTATCTGGAGGTCCTACGAGTCACCTGAGCCCTGGGGACAAACAGGGTTGCATTGTACATTGATTATCCCCATGAAAGAGCACAACAGCTCCTTTGAAGTCATTAGAAACTCCTGTTTGAGGGATCCCGGGGCAGGGCCTGACTCCTCTCCCTGGCAGAGGTCTTAGACCCAGGAGGGTCTGCTGCTTTTGGGAGTTATCTGCATTTACATCAGTACAAGACTAACGCTGGAACACAGCTCTCAGTTTGTTTACTATGCTGAGCCCTTGTCTGCAGTCTGCTGTATTAATTGTACAGAGGCTTCACTTAATAAAGTACGTTGTAAAATTACTCTTGGAAAAGAAACCACTGCACATGGGAAGCAGTTCCTTTCCCAGACAAAACCCCTTAATAGTTTTTAATATTGTGTCCCCCCCCCCCATGTCCTCCAGAGCAGAAGCCTGTGTTTAGGATTTATAGGGAAAGGCTTACGTGGGATTTCTTAGTCTTTAAAAGGCATCATTTGCTACTACTTCACATTTGTATATTTATTTGTGTACTTAAAACAAAGAAGGGAGAAAAATCTCCACCTAGCCCTCGTTCTACCCTGGATGGAGGCCCTGTGTGCCAAGCCTCATCCGGAGCAGAGTTTTTCTATAAATGAGCAATAATGAAACCCTGAAAATAGTTCTGATTTTTTTCAATGGAAACGCTGACTTGACCTTAGCTGGAGAGGGCCACGAAAGGTGCTGTTGTAATAAAGGAATGACTTCATCAGGAAATCAGGAAATCCTCACTCAAACCTCCAAATATATAAATATATCCATTTATTCCATTGTGAATCAAATGATGCCATGTCCTGTAATTAAGGATGCTGGCAGCCAAGTTGTATCATATGCTTATTTCCATCACAGTACATTAGTGGCTCAGCAACTTTGGTTCCTTGGTCACCTGCTTCAGCAAATGTCCTTGGAGCTTTGTTTCACAGTTTATTTGGTGGTGACAGATCCTTTATTTATTCCCTACCTGAGGGGCAGGGATTCCACTAATTGCCTGGAGCCAACTGCTCTGAGACGATTATACTTGCCGCAGGGTAGTTACAGGACAATAAAAGAAAGCAGTGTAACAGTGGAATGAGTTCCTGATGTGTTGATGGCAGGTGAACCGTCACCTAGCCTACAGTATGCCTAGATGGGAAAAACAGTCATCAAAACTGGGCTTTACTGGCACCTGTTTTGGAGATAATGGCAGCTTTTTTCCTTTCTGAGGAAAGCAGTAAGAGTATTAGGCAGTGGAACATGGCAAACAGCTTCAGCAAGATCCTGGTAACATCACTGACAAAACCCAAGGATGTCCCAATGAACTGAGCTCAGCCTTACAAGAGCTGACTTTGGGCCTGACAAAAGCCTACCTGAAGCCAGTTGAGAAGTCTTTCCACTGATGTATTGGGCAGGTCAGTGGTGACTGCATGCTTATGTACATCCAATGAGCTATGGAAAATTATCTGGGATCCTTGTGTCGTGATATTTTCTAGTAAAGGTGAAATTGTAGGGCTAAATTTTGGCCTTATTGAGACTGCTACAGTAGGCTTATTCGTCTTTTCTTCTATCTCTGGATCCCAGCCCTTTATTTCCTTCCCCCAGGCCTAAACACAAGCCTTTGCCTTGATTACTCATCCAGTCATCAGTAAACGTGCTGAAGGAGATGGCTTGAAGCAAGAGTGAGTAAACTCCTTTTAAAAGTGGATTAATGAGATTTCCTAGTCTTCAAAGTGTCCATAGAAAGTCCTGGTTCAGTTTGCTTTGATTTTTTTTTTTCCCCAATACAGTAGGTGATACACACTCACTACAGAAGTTCCTGGATTTGGATTATGAAAAGCATTAGCCTAAAAATCCATACAGAGGAGGGAGAAGGCTTCTGTGCACAGAACAGGGCACTGTTTCAAGGGACAGGCCCATGTCTCTTCATTATTTGCATTAGACCCTGAGATTACAACAGGAACACTGGACAAATCCAGCTGAGATGCAGTAGAGGCAGAAAGCTGCTCTGTCTGCACATACGCCTGATTTCCCAGTCCCTGTTGAACGTTGTGAATAGCAGTGGGATTTGACCCTCTAGAAAAACAGCAACCTGTAAAGGTCCAAAAATAGACTTCTAAATGACTCTGGAGTAAACAGGTCTTGTGTGGGTGACATTATCAGAGTGGAGCAGCTGTCTGATTGCTGTTAGAATCAATAACTAACTTACTAGACTCTTAGTACTGTGTGCAGTTAGCACACACCTCAGTATAGGTTTTGCATGCAAGATGTGGATGTGTGTATCTCTTTGGCCTTCGGTTCCACCAGCTGGAGCTTTCCTGCCCTCACTCAGTTCTAAATCCCTTGCCCACCCCACCTTGAAGGTCTTAATTGCACTTCTAGTCCCTGTTGCTCCATAGTGTCTGACGCAGACCTTTACATACATCTCCTCTTGGCCTGCCTTCCTATGGTGGGACTCCAAAGGTAACACTTTTGCTGAGGGCTTTGCAGTGCCCTAGAGGAAAAGGATAGGCTCGGATTTGTCCTTTTGTCTGTCTGTCCAGTATTTTGCAGATGGATGAGAGAGGATATATTATATATGGACATTTTGTAACTGTTCAAAGTCTCATAAGGATCTCCAGTGGGACCATTTTGCTGTGGAACTGCATGGCGCCTCGGCTACAAGACACTGGGGAGGGGATGGAGTCAGCTTCCAAAGCCCAATTATCGTTTAACCATCTGGCTAGCCAAGAGTTAGCTCCCCAAAAGCTGTGAACATGTTATGCTAGGGCTGATCTGTTGAGACACTGGATGTCAATTGTGGATAGGTACCTTCCACAAGACAGGATGGAGACGTGGAGATTGCCCAGGGCAGCTTTCTCACCATTTCATGTTTTTTCACTTACCATTTCATGGTTTTTCACTCCCTTGTGTGTTATCTTCAAAGCCTTTTTAAAAAAATCACTAGATTTGTTGTTATGGAATGCTCTTTTCCAATGAAGAAGACTTTTGGAGAATTTTTGTGTTTCTAGGACATATGTGCAGGTGCCTCATTAGGTCTGTTTCTTTCTAGAGCTAATATATCTGTTGGTAATTATGTAGCTAGATTAATGTGACCGAGTTGCCTGTATAATTTTGGAGCTTATCAGAAGTGGTAGCCTGCAGTAATGCATTTGATATTAAATAAAACCTCTGAAATATTTCAATAATGTTGAGACAGGATTTAATTTACTGCAGAATTTATTCTGCTCTGCTGTTCTCAGGCAGTTTTGCAGACTCTTGAAACCAAAATGATTTTATCACTGAGCTGAGGTGATCGGCTGCCATGGGAAACTTAATTACTTTCTGAACTAAGCTATGGCAGAGTGAAGGTGGTGTGGAAGGACGAGACTAGAATATGTCAGGTGCTGATTCTGTCTGTGGTAGAATAAATGGGTTATTTCAATGACTGGTAGGAAGTACCAAGGTTATTTAGTTTGGGATGTAGAGCAGGATGAGCATCGCAAAAATTCGCTGGTGAACAGGTTGCTAAGAAGAAACCGGCAGAGCACGTGAGACAGGTTGTCTTTGGGGGTCTGGGTCAGTCTTGATAGGCACTGTGGACTTCTGCCCCTCCAGCAAAAGTTTAGAGATATTTTTCTTTTAAAAATAAACACTATGGAATATCTAGAGATAGAAAGATGGGCACTATCTACTTGTCATCTGACATAAGTAATAGGATGACGTTGGTTCTTGCTAGCCAGGACTCTGGTGTTACATTGGTGTTTCTACACGGATGGCTTTTGCAATGACTGCTTCTCGTTCATGTGCTCTCAGAGTACTCAATATTTCAAATGAACTGTGTATAAATATGTCTTGAAAACAAATGTCAAAATCACATGTGTAAATGTTATTGTAGACCACATTGTAAATTTACATGCATTTGCAGGAAGCTGTTAATGCTCAGACACTTCCAGTCACAGGACAGAGAGATTGCCAATTTTTTTTCTTAGCACAAACAAAATGCAAATTACATTTTTATCATCAGGAGTTTTCCATGTGAAGAGAAGACACTGGCTTTTTCCTGTAGCCTTTCTACCCCTTGTGTGCCTTGATTTCAATTATTTACCAAATCCAATATGATACCATATGCACCTTTTAGAATAAGGGATGTGGGCTTACAAAACCAGTCTTTTACTCCTCTTGGATTCCGTATATCCTGAGGATCAGGATACTTCAACCTACCTTTGCCACTCAGTGTGTTTCCTGCACTTGAACCTATCTTGAAGTCATCAAAACCTCTTTGCAAATGTATCATATCTTATATATATATAAAAAATAAAGTTAGTGGTTTATAGAGCTTCCTATCTGAAATTGTTAAAGAGAATTTTAACAAGCTCTAGTAAATCTGGTTGAATGGGAAATCATCTATGAACATAGAACCAAATAAAACCTGCTCGCCAAATTCCTAGCTGATGTAAATCAGAAGTCTCTGGAGCAGTTTTGTTTTACAACAGCTAATATCTATCCCTGTGCATTCACTTTAATTTCTTGTGCGACTCGTGTAATTTAATATCTGTGAATGTTTAAGTAAATGAATTTTGTCCAAAAGGAAGTTTGCCAAAAAAAGTTTTAAAAACACAGCTATTTCCAAGTATCTCTTAATGAGAAATTGGTGCAGCTTTCTTGAGATCACTTTGGTTTTCCCTTTTTTCTTCATATTCCTTCAATCTCCAATCAGAAAGCCCCAAAATTAAGTGACTTAATCAAAAATCTCACAAGAAACTCGGAGAAAAGTCACTGTTTTAAAGACATTTATGGCCAGAACATGGCAAACTGCTTTCCAACCTGTCTATGAATGTATCTGTTGCTGGATAATTCATTGAGGGTAAAGGGCTCCAACGACACACTACAATAGATGGAGCTTAAGCTGGCTTTCTCTTTAGGCTGAGGTTCAGTCTTATGGGAAGAGGTGCCTTTTAGCAGGGTGAATTCTGGTTGCCAGCTCCCTGCACACAGAAGGGAGGGAATGGGGTCACTTGTGAGTGCATCCAGGACAGAGAGATTGCTGTGGGTGTCTTCACTTCAGTTACAGCTGTTGTTAACTCGAGGTGTAATTCAGGTTTTGCTCCTTGGCTGCACGCTGAGCCGTAGCTCATGAGGTGGTGTCCTTTCGGCTCAGCCTGGTTGGCCCTTCTGGGCTGTGAGCAGGAGCTCCCTTTGTGCAGCAGTTCCAATGCCAGCTCCTCAGCTTGTCCAGCTTGAGCTGGAACAGACCAAGGTGTCTCCTTCACGGAATTTTCAGTGTTAAAAGGAAAAAAAATAATAAATTATTCCTCAAATCAGCTGTAAAACATCCGCTGCAAGAGCGAATAAACCTGCTTCTGCTCCAAAATGACCTGCAAACTGCAGTGGGTGCAAGTCCGGGTGCCAAAAGTGACAGCAGGACCAGGGAGGACCCTGCTCCATCCCACCTCCTGAGGCCGTGCCCGGAGCCCAGGCGCACACTTGTGTGTACAGTGACATCTAGTGACAAGGGACATCCGAGTGAAAAGCTGTCCGAGGGATGTTTTGCCCAGGACAGACATCTGAACAGCTCTAGTTACTGATGCAGGGCAAATATTGACGATTTTTGGCAGTTTCCTGAGGCTAGTGTGGGGTTTTTTCTAGGGCACAGAAATCCCCATCTGGTCAGGTTGCTGCTTGACCTCCTAGCAGAGGGCTGCAAATACAGAGACTGACGTTACGGTCTTACCTTGATGTGGTGCAAAAGGTATGGTTTTTTATCCCAGGTACCATCTGTGGCAGCATTTGTTAGGGGTTTTTTCCCAAAAAAAGAATATTTCCTTAGTAACTGGAGGGCCAGAGACAGAGAATGAGCTGTGCTTCAGCTATCACACAGCTAAGTCTTTCCAAATGTGGGCTGATAAGTACCTTAAAAAAAACTTCATGCTTTTAAAAATGCTCTTTAAGCATTAACTTTTTAAAAAGAAATTCTAAAACCTATGCTTTTCATATGTATATTATTTACTTTCTTTAGTTGTGGCTGGGATACCCATATTTTCCAGGGTGGGTACCCCTCTGCATCAGACCTGTTTAGATAAATAGCACTTCATTTTGGTCTTAGTAGATGCTTTTCATGAGTTTTCTTACTTTCACCTTACAAATGTCTCATATTGAATAAAGGCTTCCTAACTGAGCCAGGTCTGGAGCACACTGGTGGATGTCACTGACCCAGGGAACAATCTTTTAGTGGAGCCATGCTGGCTTTTCATGGCATCCAGACAGAGATCAGAGCTTTTCCCTTTCATTTCAAGATATGTATGGGTGGGTTTCAAGCTTTGTTTCTAGAGTGTCAAGTTGGAGATACAAAGCTGCCAAGCCTCCACCCATTGCAAATCAGAGATCTCCTATTGTCTTGAATTGAAAAATCCTGGCTAATTTTAACTTGGAGTGAAAATTTATTGACTTATATAAACAATGGAAAGTAGAGGCCCCCAGCAGAAAATTGCCTGAGAACATGTTTTAACTTAGGTCTAAATGTAGTTCTATGGAGTTTCATGTGATCACCATTTGAAGAAAAGTATTAGGTCAAGTGCTTTACTGCATCAGAGCTGTGAGTTCCTAAAGCAGCAATGTCAAGACACTTACTGACCATCATTGTTCATTTTGTCAGCATAGAAGAAATTCGTCAACATACAGGAGATTTTTAAAGCTCAGTTTAGATATTCCCACAGATTTTATTAATTTCTCCTGAAGAGGGATGTGTTTTTCTTTGTATGCACATGAAGTGTTGCTCAAATTCCTGGCTCTAGATGAGCGATTTTATTAAAATAAAGTATAATAGAGCTTAGTGAAATTGTTTCTTAATTATTAAAGCAATTAGAGGGATCTAAGAAAGAACGTATTCCCACTAGGCTAAGCCTACATATAAAGCCTCCCTTTCAGCTTCCTATTTCAGTTGTTCCACATTCTTACAAAACGCCTACTAATCACCCTCTAAGCTCGGGCAAACACGAAAAGGGGGAAGTCCTGTCAGAAAAAAACCCTGAAACACCACGAGCATATAGTTAGGCAAGTGGTATGTTACTACAGTCGTAGTATAAATACAGAAAAGGCCTTTCTTAGACCCACGCAGGAGGTCTGGAGAAGGCAGGGATCCAGCTGGAAGCTAACCAGTAACACCAACAAAACCACTTTTTAGCCAGATAGCTTTTCTGCCTGTACCAAGTTGATGCAGGAGATGGGCAGGAGAGCTGGAAGATACAATTCCTCCTTTTAGCGGCTGCTTGTTCTTTATTTGAATAAAAGCATCTGTGGAGCGCCACCTCAAGGATTTACCCAAATTCACCTCTTCTCTTGTGCATCCAAAACCAGGGGCAGGTGTTAGCCTTGCAGACTTTAAAGAGAAATCATGTAGACCATCCCCATCTCTGCCAACAAATATTTTTCTGCCTTGCTTCACGCTTTTTAGCAGAATATTTCCTAGACAGTATCCAAATTGTACACTTTGAACATCAGTCAATTTAGCAGCTCTCCTTAATAAGTGCATCCAACACACTTGTTCTGTCACAGAAGCACTTTACTTGCCCAGACACAGTGGGGCTGTGGAATAGTTGTAGTTGTGATAAAGCCCCCAAAGGACCCTATAAAACTAATGGGGTCAAGAGAGCGTTGCCCTGTGCAGGTACCGCCGTTCCCAGCGTTGTCATTTGTTTCTGTTTAAGCGTTGTGTTTAGACTGGTAGCAATTGCTGTAGTTCAATCACTGAAATGTACCTGTGATTAATAATTGCTATAATATAAGATGTGTAAAGTTTTACCACTGTGTCCTAGAGGGCTTGTAACAAGAGTGACCAGTTTAAAGCTGAAGCCAGGAATGTGGTAATGAGAGCATATAATAGAAATGTTAATTAAAACACTCTAAGGAGGGGAAAGCTCTGTGCCCCACGTTATCATGTGTTATCCCTGTGCCCATTCACAGAAAGAGCGAGCCAGGGAAGCAGGGAAAAAGAGGTGGTTGTACTTATGTTAAAGCCAGCACCTCTGAGCAGGTTTAAAAGCCATCTTTAATGATTGCAGCCTGAGGAGTTCCCAGTATGTCTCTACGCATAAGTCTAAGAAACACCCCAGGGAGAGCAAGCCCCAGGCGACTAGGAGGGGGCAATTAGACAAACCACAAGCTGGGATGCAGGATCAGCTAGAGAGGATCATTATTGTTAAGGTTCTAAATAATGCATGTGGTTCTTATCTAACTCGGTCATATTATTGCAGGTCTGTGCTTTCTAAATGTGTAAAATCTTACACCAAAGACTTTTCTAGTAATGGCAATGGCTCTGAGCAATCTGACAAAACCAGGGCATGCTGTCCATTTTAGCCCGAGGTGACACGTTGTATTCACATGCTCCAACACCCAAATGCATCTCTCAGGCATGTATAGATGCTCCTCCCTGAGCTGCGCTGGTCCGCTTAGCGATCCTTCCACACAAACCCCTACGCAAGAGGGGACTGTGGATGTCTGGCATTCAGCAGAAAAGCCCTTTGGATTCCAGGGGAAGTGCCCTGAACCCGGGGAGCCTGAAGAGCCTTGTAAATGCTGCCTGCCTTTTCTTACAGAAAAGGAAAAAGATGACTCCAGCCACTGGAGAAAGCCAGAATCAATCGTGGAAAATTTAATAACCTGTAGAGGTACAAAGTGTGTTCCAAGATAGAAGGACACCCGAGAGTCTTCCATTTGACTGTAGAGATCACCTCTGAACTTCAGTTGCCAGAATTCAAAGAATTCAAGGTCTTTGCAAACATACTTGCTTCCCAGATTGGAGACTTGCCCTTACTAGAGAGTGGAGGTGCTTGGCAAAACACTGAAGTTGATGTTTAATTTTACACGTCAGGAAATTTTTCCCTTTCTTGTTTTTTAGGTCCACTTTATTTTTTCTTTTTCCTGGGGAAAAAAAAAAAAACAAAAACCCAATGCTTCCTTTAACCATATTCAATATAAATGATTAAATGCGTTTGGTTTGGTTTGGTTGGGTTTTTTTTTAAAGTGAGGTCTAGGATATTTCAGCTTAGTACTGGTGCAGTTTATTCAAATCTAACTTAAGTCCCAACCCAAACTTACTTTAGAACAAATGGGCTTATCCTTACAGTCCAGTAGTTAGCTGTTTTTCTCAGATGTATTTTCTCCTTCACATGGTAGGCACTGATTCCACAAAATTCTGAAACACAACTTAATTCAACATATGTGCTAATACCCAGTTGCAATTGATTTCAATATAAGCTTTAAGTTAACTGTGTAGTTAAATGCTTGGCTGAATTGTGACCTGTATAAATTATTCATTTAATTATTCTCTAGCTAGAAGAACTCTCTAAGTTTTTGTGATTGCTTGCAGTTGTGTCTGACAGTAACTCTTGTGAAGCCAACCCTTACAGAGCATTCTCTAAGCCAGTTAGTAGCTACTTATCTCTTTCCACTCCCTGTAACATCTGGATCGGTTTCTGGCAACATCATGCTAAACGAGGGTGAGAATCCTGAAGAATTAAATGAAGGGGAAGTTATAGAAGTTTCCTGGACTGCAGTTTGTTGCCAGATGGTGACTCATGTTGATGAGAAACAACAACAACAATAGTAATTATGGATATATCCCAAGCCAGGAATTAATATCTGTGCAACCAGGTTTACATTCTCAGATCAGCTTTTGCTGAATGATTTGGAACAGGAGGTGGGCTACTCAAAAGGAAAAGCAGAAAGGATTTCCAAACTCCTTCCTGAGAAGTACGTCAGGGTACATGAAATACATTTCTCCCACACCCCAAAATAACGTAATGGGATGTAAGACTTACAGCTCTGGTTATGGGGTTCAGTCCTTAGTTCTCTTTCTCCCAGTAGGATTTTGGAAGCCAGTAACTCAGAGAAACCTGAAAGCGTTTCCAAGGGAAAACACTGTTCATATTTGTTCATCTTTGAGAATAAAACTTGGACTGGTTTCCACTTATCTGTTAGAGTACATGCACTTGAGTAGAGAGGCATTAACCCAAACCCCAAAAATATAAAGACATTTAAGCCAGATTTGTATCAAATGTATTTAATTTTTATTCCCTGCCTTAAAAACTTAGTTTCCCAGTGAAGCATGTCACACTTCAGTTTATCTGAAGCATAGGTGAGATTGTTATTGTGTTCACTACTTGATTTTATATCATTGCTATAAAATAATACTTTATAATTCATATTTTCAAAGCCACGTACGCTTTATATTTATAGTTTACTATAAAATGGTGATTTTTTTGCCGTCTTTGGAGCTCAGTTTTAGGAGCAGTGACTGACAGGACCATTGCATTTCCTTTCCAGTCAGCTAGCTACTGCTCAGGAGTCAAAGGCTGCGCAGATGAAAGGTGTGTTGGGGCTGAATTATTGCTCTGTGTTCACATGTTCATTCTTGAAAATGAGGAAAATTGCATTACATTAAAACTTCATCTTGGGTTTTGGCAGTGACCGAGGCTCTAGGTCATCAGCAGGGATACAGGTAACAGGCAAATTTGGGCCTGTAACACACGGGGGTTTCCTCCTCATTTCCCAGTCCAATGGCCTTGTAGCAATTACACACTGATTTATCTTCAGGAAAGTGTATGCATGTGTGCCACCTTTATATAAGTATTAAACCTTGGCCAAACATCCTAATCAGGCCTTCATTTTGCCTTGAAGACTTTGGAATTCACTTTACGGTGTCCTTCCCTTAAAACTTGTTTTGTGATGGTAGAGAATTCTTTCAGGTTATCCCAATTTTTGCAGTATTTCAGCTTTATTTGCTCTGTGTGTGTGTGTGTATGTAGTGATGCACTGGTCATAGCCCTGTTTCAGAAGGGAAGAAAACAACAGTCATTCTACTTAAGATGCTATTTCACAATTGGTGTTTTCTACACTTTTTTCACAGGCTTGGATTATTGTAATTATTAAATCAGAGAAAAAAAGCAACCTGAGCTCTGGAGGATGTTACTGGGGAAGTATGGGTGTAAAAGTCCTTTGGGATTCCTTTGCTTTCCTGTCAGTAAGGCTGCACTTGTTCAGAGGTTTGTGCTGTTCAGTTTCAAGAAACTGCTGAAGGTACTGAAGAGCATTAAGAGGGAAATAATCAAGGGGAAGATAATACACTGATGGAAGTGAAATGTTGCTGAGATGTAGAGGGTTAGCTGCTTTTACTTTTACTATCTTTCTTAAAAAAACAGCCAAACTTGCAGAGCTCCATGAAGAGAGAAATATATTGTTTTGCTTCTGCTTTCCAGTGTTCTGACAGAGCACTTCTCAATTCTACTTTTTAAACTCTATTTTTCCATCCGTGCCATGACGGTCCATTAACTGGAATGAATGAAAAGGAGAACAACCAGGCCAAAACTTGCACAATCATATTACCAAATGTGTATAGAGATCTCATAAATATTGCTCTCCTGCTTCACTGAAATCTTTGTCACACATTTTAATATGGTATCACAGGAATTGAGAATAAAATAAAAAGCCTTTGTTAATTAAAAAGAGGTGATCTCTAATATGGCTGAGTTAAGGAATGTTGTGCTCTGGATTCCAGATGATAAACCTTTGCACTTTACATAATTTTGGTGATACAGAGCAACACGTATTTGATGTTACAAACTGCCACCTCTTCTCAACCTCTGCGTGCCAATGAGTTTGATAAGTGTCGTATTTCAAGCTTTAACAGTATGTTAATCTTTAAACTTACCACTATGACTAGTGTCTTCTAAAGCTTTGCATTGTAATACACAGATGGCAATTTGGTTAATGTGAATATACATGGCCAAGCCTGAGTTTCTTCCTGCCATAGGCTTTGGTGGCATTGTCTTGTGTCGTTTATGTTAGATTTCATCTTCCTATATGAAGAAGTTTGGACTAGTCCTATGGCTTTAATGTTAGTATAGATACGGAAAGTAGATGGGTCAGTGCTTAGGTAATGTGATGTTGCTCAGCAGTTCCTGAATTACCAACCTAGCTATAGCCACAAGTGCTGGACAGATTTGGATAATGAATTGAAAACTAATTTATGCTTTCCTTAAATGAACAGCCTCGTTTAATGTATGTATAGATCTGCTTGCAAGAAGAAGTGTTAGTAGAATTTCCTTCTGAAATGGAAAAGTTAAGTTTTCTCATCTGTAAAATTTAACCACTAATAGTGGAAATGTTTTATACAAAGGAATAAAATTATACAGCGCAATAGTTTTGGAGTTGAGGGTAGCACCCGCTGCAGTAGTGGTGTGGCACCTCATTATTGAAACATAACATCACAAGACAGTGTAGCCTCAAAGAGAATCCAGAAGAATTCACAGCAAATTGTTGCCCCAGAAGATGGGTCAGGGTTGATGTGTTCCCTGGACTGTGTAGAAGTGTTGGCTGTGAAAGGGGGTTTAAAAGCTCTGTTGTAGCTCCTGTAGACATGGAACATAATGGCTCACTACCTCCAGGGAGATGTCAACTGAGAGGAGGTGGGTGTGGAATCAGGCTGGGTCAGGGTCTACTGGCATGGGGACAGCAACTGAACTTGCACTTTCTGATGACTGTGATAGTGGGACAGGAGAATGCAACTTTTAGGACCATCTAAAAAATTTGAGAGGCTGATGGGACACTTACTTGAGAGTCACTCAAACAATAATAGAGAGATGCAGAAGAGAATTAAGTGCTGGGAAGAGATGAGGAAACAGTTTTCAAGAGAAAAAAATGCATTTTTGGCTGTGGCACAAGCAGCCAACAGGACACAGAGGATGAGGAGCTCAGCTAACAGTTCCTGATGTCTCCTTTCCAGGGCATTTCCACTGGTATTTTTGGGTGCTATGTATATGCCAAATTCCTCTGTGACAAATGTATATCCTTGCATCTGCTACAGCATTAATGAGTAACGTACCTGTGTTTAGCAGTACACTATTGAGGCTGTCGGCAGCTATGGTGGTGTTTTTCCTCTCAGCTGGCTGAACTTCAGCTCGTGTGGAGGGAAGTTATTAAATTTTCTCCTGTTTCTCTACATATTTGGTTTGCCATATGGCAAATCAGGTGCAGATGGTGGCTTGCACATGGAGATACATAAATCCATTGCTAGTATTTCTTTAAGGCTGTTTCATGCTTTGGGTGTTTGGTCTTCAGCATCGTCTGAGGTGAGCAAGAATTACTGATATTTCCCTGTTTGTCATGGGTTTATGGTCCAAATTTTCCTGTCTTCAGTGGCACATAGACAATATCAAATGATTCTCCAAGCCACTGTGAAGAACTTGTGACATGGGAACGATCTCTGTGTGTATTAAAACAAACATACACACTCACACATGCACAGCGCACCAGTTTCTGGCCAGTTCTCCATGGTGTGTGCTGGTATACAGAGCTGCCTGGCAGAGGTTGCCACTGCAAAGGAAACAGCCGTGACTTCTCAAAACATCGGAGGCAGGGGCATGGCCAGGACACCAGGTAATTGTCCTGGTTCACGGTGTTACTTGGAGAACTCCAACAAATTGGGAATTGTCTACCAACAGGAGTAGAAAGTAAAACCAGCACTGCCTGCCCTCACTGTGGGGTGACTGCGTCTTGCAGGCAAACAGCCAAACCCAGACACCGTGTCTCACTTAAATAATTTGGTGTAGTCACAACGTGTGTCATTATATTCTAAGTATCTGCATATTAGTATTGTAGAATAAATAAGCAACAGTTAGCTGAGAACTTCATAAAATGTGTTTCACAGGAAGAGGGAAAAGGTCCAGTAAAGTTTCTTTGTTCTTGTCGGAGCTTCCAGCGACTCTCACACTCAAAGGTGTCTTATGTTCCATTCCCAACAGAAGTCTGGCAGTGCAACCTCCTTACTAGATGTAATCTGGACCTGTGAATATATCAGCCATACACCATCAAGGGGAAATAGCATTCTCGATCTTGTAACCTTTTGATAGTTATCTAATAAGTCAGATTACTAAATACCACAGGAAGGAAGGCTAATGTGAGTGAAATCCAGCAAGCTGCTTCAGTGATTCTAAGTTTTATGCCAGGAGACCTTTGTTTCTTAGCAGAAGATGCTGTAGGGAATGGTGTTCTCATAAAATGTGCAGCTAAGTGTTGAGTAATGCACCTATAAACAGAAAGCAATTAGTGAATATCTGATCATGGATAATTAACAAAACAGAGCTGCATGGTTTGACTAAACTGTTCAGAGAAACACTGGGCTCTGGCTTTTCAAAAACATCTGAATGTATTTTGGTTTGACAAAATAATTCCATTTCAAGTTCAGTCTCTTGGCATCTTTTGAAAAGCCTAAAGAGCATGCGGGTATGACTGCTCCAAATAATATACTCTGCCTGGATTTCCAGATTGCTTTTGATAATGTTCCTCCCAAAAGGTTTTCAAGAGAAATGAAGCATGAAAGGGATGCTGCTGGCATGGATGTAGAGCTGTCTGAAAAAGAAGGAACAGCAGAATGATGTAAGTGGGTGTTCCCATAGGGAAGGTCTACAGTGAGGTTCTGCAGGGGGCTGTGCTGGAGCAAAGTTTGGTGGTGTTATGAAGTTATCATGCTGACAACGGATGGAAAGGACTGTGTAGAACTGGTGAAGGTTCTTATAGCAGTGAGAGACTAGGCAGTAAACTGGCAGATGAAATTCAGTGTAGATAAAAGGGAGATACAGCCCTAGCTTCACATATGAAATGGGCTCTGAGCTGACCGTTAGCACCCTGGATCAAGCCCTTGGGGTAACAATAGCTGGTTCCATCAGCATGTCATCAGCTCCATGCTTGGCTGCACTCAGGAAAGCAAATCAGATGACAGGAATGGAGCACAAACCAGAAAACATCAGTCTGACATCGGTTTAGCTACATCTGCAGTACAGCATGTGTGTCCGGGACTCTTGGCTCAACAAGAGTTTAGCAGAACAAACAAGATTAGAGAAAGGCACTAAGTATGATGAACATATTGGAACAGTTTCCATCTAAGGAAGGACTGAATAAAGCTCCTCAGCTTGGAAATGGGGCATTTTGGAAGGGGGTAGCAGTCTGGGGAGCTCCTTGTCAAAGGCTGCTATAAATGTAAAAAGTTTACTTGAATTCAAGAGCAGATTGAACAAGTACTTGCAATACACATCCTTTGGGGATTCCTACATGAAAAATAACAACAGGCTCAGAAAGCCACCTGAGCTGAAAATAGTGGAAAACAGGTATACAGTTTCAGGTGGTTACAAAGCACAGAAAGGTTTTCTCCTTATAATTAAACTGGGAAAAAATGCTGTAAGGCAAATAGCGTGTTTTCCTCTGCCTCAAGCCTTTGCTTTTCTTTTAGCTTTGTATTCAGCATTTTAAAACTTAGAGACAAATAGAACTGATTTTGTTATGAGATGCACTTTTCATTTTGAAAATGAGCAGAGCTGATTTCTCCATCAAAAGCTAGGCATTGCCTGGGAGTTGAAAGACATGAGGAAAACATTAAAAGCAAAGAGCCCTGTAATAACCCTGCAGGACCTTCTGAAAGTGCACTTTGGTAACGAGGTATCTTTATCTTTGAGGGACAGAAATGGATGCTAGAAATTCCCCAAGGTGCCTGGGAGTCCACTAGTCGCTGACCAGTACCTGCTTGAAGAGGAAATAAGTTCTCACTCCATCTCACCCATTCTTGATCAGAAGAGTCTTGGGTACCTGTTCTTTTCCTCTGGATACTACTCCTTTCACTAAGGTTACACCTTCATCAGGGGTTGGTTGTCTGTGTCTGTTGTGGCACGTGGATGAGGAGGAATGGCACTGCCCCATCCCATTGGTGGATATGGCGCAGGAGCCCCATTTCTACTGGGCAACCCTGAGGATGTCATTTTGCTCCTGCATTGGATTCTGACAGCAGGATCCAGGACTTCAGAGCCATTTGTACATCTTGGGATAATAGTGATATGTTATTGTAGCGGTGAATGTGTGGATAATGGCAGGCTTGCTCACAGGAAGTTGGAAAACCTCTTCCCTGCCACGTTAGTCTTACCCCTTAGCTTTTGCAGTCACAGCAACCAATGTGGGGGCATTTTCCTTAGGACTCCTCCCAGCAGGAAGCAGGTCTTTGGAAGCATTTA
This sequence comes from Gallinula chloropus, assembly GCF_964237585.1. NCBI lineage: Eukaryota > Metazoa > Chordata > Aves > Gruiformes > Rallidae > Gallinula > Gallinula chloropus. The sequence goes on along the minus strand of NC_140087.1, from coordinate 79,732,105 downwards.
TATAACAAGGAGAAAAGGTGATGCCTTTTACAGTTGAGTATTTTGTCTCAACAATGTGATTTTTTCCTATTTAAAATTGGTCTCAAAGCATGAAAGTCCAGAAGGATGTGTGTGAATCACTGACCAGACCTAGCCCATGTTTTTATATGGTCTGTGTGTCCCACAGCCTGAATTTAAAGGGTAAGAAGAGGACTGGCTGCACTGTGGCTCCCTTGCATGACTCTTGTACCTCTATTTCCTGAGCAGCAGCAGCATGATGATTAAACTGCCTTTCTTCTTTGTCATCTCAACCTGGGATCTGTTGAGGGTAACGACTTCTTGGTATGTCCTTGTACAGAAGGCTGCACTCCTGAGTGGGAACTTGGGGCATAACAGTGAATATAACATTATGTAAATATTTAAGTCAGGAAAAAGGCTTTATTGCCTTCCTGATTCCACCCTAGAGGCTTTCTCTTTGGCCTAGATTTGATGAAAGCATTATCATCTGTGTTCCAGAGACCTCTGGAGCTTTACAGTAGCTGGGTCTAGTGGGGAAATAAATTTAAACAAAACAAACCACAAAACATGACATTGCAGCACCAATAGAGGGGAAAATCATTGATGATGTCAGTAAGAGTTTTTCAGTGTGGTTGAGAGCAAAGTAAAAATTGCCTGATGCTAGTGGTCTGCTTTCAGGGCTCTCTGAGTTACCTGTGAATCATTCCTGGCATTCAGATCTCCCCTGTCCTGGCCCAAAAGCTTCCAACCTTCACTGTCAAGGGAAATACCTGGCTTCTGAGGTTACAGCAGTGTAGTAATTTAGAAGGAAAACTGAGCTCACAAAAGCTAAAGCTAATTTTCAGGCCTGGCTGTCATTCATCAAGGGTGCGTTCCCAGACAAAGCCCGGCCAACAAAGGGATCCTTGCACAGCCGTGTGCTGCATTCCCTCGCCCCCCCTCTTCTCACCATGGAAAAGATGCCTCTTTGTGCTGGAGATAAGTGAAGAAGAAGGATTTACAGAACAACAGTAAGCTATACCAGAGACATCTCAACTGTAATTAAATCCTTTATTCCCTTTTTCTCCCAGCACGGGCCATATTAGGAGCTGAACGGCACATACTGTGCAATGCTATAAAAAATATTTAAACAGTGGTCGGGTTTAAATGCAAATCTGCTGAATCCAGGGAGCTTGGGTTGATTTCTTTCCTGTGCAGCAAAAAAGTGACATTGTGGCTGAGGTTAAAGGAGGGTCGGCTTAACTATATTCAGGATTGCAGCTGGAGAAGGCTTTTCAGCTCTTCCTGAAAACATCTCCTGACTGAAAAGCCTTCAAAGCTTCAGCATTTCTTGCCTGCACGCTGAATCTGCCATGAGGGATTCCTTGTCAAGGAGGGGTCAGTCTCCCACCCCTGAGGGCTGGTGGGTTTTGCCATGCGGTGTGTCTGAGCGAGGAGACCGATGGCTTTGTGCAGCCACTCTTTCTGCTCACGATCAGGTAGCCATCACATGGATTCCATTGGATGGGGATTTCTTCTACTTTAGTTTGCCTGCAGTGCACTGGAGCCCAAGTAGGTGAGCTACTTGGCTTCAGTTGTGAAGATGAACTTAAGCTTGAGAGTACCCTCTTGGTCTCCGAATCGGTGACTCCAGTAATAATCACTGATCAGTTCTCCTGCGGGGTCAGTGGTTTACTCTGGGAAGGACCATGGCTTTTGGAGAACAGCAGGTTCTCATTCTACCTTTTCTAAATTGTCTTTAATTACAAAACTCACTAAGGAGCCAGCAACAGCGAAATCCCCGGGAGTTCCAAATAGCTGCCATGTGTCTTTTTCTCACACTTGCAGAGATTTAGGATGTCTGCCAAAGTCCTACAGCAATAAAGCAGCTTAAATATATTAAATGAAACAAAATGCCATCAAAGCATCCAGTACCCTCTCCTCTAGTCCTACAGCTTTATCCGTTCTTCTCCTGACTCATGCTATCTTCGTGCTCTTTTGTTTGTAATCGTCTGCTCTTTATTTTCTCTCTCTAGTTTCTTTTTTTCTTCTGTTGGGGGGGGACAAATAGGCAAACCAAGGGAGCCCAGCCAGCGAGCCACTGTGTTCTTTGATCTTGCCATGTCTTTTGATGCTTACATATGTATTTTGATGCATACATGTGTATGAAATACATACATATTAGCTTTCATTCATTGTGTCTTTCCCATACCTGCCTTCACCCTCCTCCACTGCACCTCCATCTTCTATGCTTCACTTCTGCCTATTTCTATAGCCCTCCACATTCTGTACTCCAGCCCCTTCGAACAGCTAAAATCAATGTTGGGTACATAAGAGTGTGGTTAATGGGTTTGCATGTGGGTTCATCAGAGTCATCTATTTGAAAGCTGTGCATGTATTTATGTGTGTGTTCAGCTCTTAACTGCTTGGCCTTCCTTTCTGGGCCTTGCTCTGCTGTGGGTACTCCCATCCATGCTTTGTTATATGCAATTACAGTGATTACATGGGCAGTTGTGGTAATTGTGCAGTATACAGATGACTCATTAGTTCTGCAATTATGCATTTTCCTGAAGAGTGGATGTGGATGGTGGCCTGATAATAGTTTGGCGGTCTGAAATCTGACCTTTGCTTGTTTATCATTTTACTCTGAGAGGCTTGAAAAGGAAGGCCAACCAGTCTTTTCAGCACTGAAAACGAAGCGGTTTTGCTTAGCCTGAGACTCAGGCTACCAATAATGGTTACAGCTGCCTTGCAGAGCAGCTTCACATTCAGATAAGAGTGCCGGATGCGGCCCCAGTTCGGGAAGGTATGTGTGCCTTGCTCAGAGTGCTTGAGTTGCCCCATTGAAGTCAATGGAGCTATTTCTGTTATTGAAGATGGGGAGTGACTCAAGTGCCTTACTGAATGGTGGCACGGAATGGGGATGACAGATTTTCTTCCTGAAACAGTAAGCTTTCATATGCTACAGCTGTGGCTGGATATGAAAACATACTTTTTCTAACATATCCTTGGAGGAACTGATGAGGTGTGCCTGTGGTTTCCTTCCTAGCTGTTACTTTGCACCAGTTGTTTGGGAGAAACAAAGCCAAAAAGAAAAAAATAGCTCAACACCTTGTCATCCAGATTTCCCAAATCACCTGCCTGAGTGCATCTCCCAGCTCCTGCATGAGAGCAGGAGGGGAGAGATTAGTCACATCGTGCTGGCTGTGAAGTGAAGAACAGACTTGAGCAAAAGATGCTTTCTGATCAAAAGGATGCAGTGATAATATAGGAGATGTGTAAATCTGGAGATGTGGTGCAGACACCTGTAGTCAGATGGGAATGGAGCTAAATATCCCACTTGATGCAAGTATTTGTTGCTTAACTGATAAGTAGGGAAAATGGAAAACAACTGTGATTTGCAAGCACTTTTGAGCTAGAGTATTATTAAGAAGTTTCAGCCAGTCTTGTCCAGAGTGTGACTGCAGACCCCACAGAGTTTGGTCAAACAGGGAAGCTCCAGTGAGAAAGCAGCAAATCCACAGCGAGTGTGTCATTTCTATCTGATTTGTATCAGAAAAACAAAATGATACGTGAATTTTCAAATCTTTTTTAATCAGAAATAGAGGGACAAGAATGTAAGAAAGGCTCATTCAAGCAAATTTCCATTTAATATGAAAATTGAGTAGTAAGAGAATATTGCTTCTTTCTCTGAGCTGGGCCTGTTATTTTTTTCTAGGATCGTGTGCTCAACATTAACAGGCTTGACAATTTCTGGGCAGGGTTGTTAGTCTACTTGAGTGCACTCAGGGATTTGAGGTTGGTTTTGGTCATAGATTTCAAGCTCTCTTTTGTGATGCTCAATATATTAATGGCATAACCCTATTATTTAAAAAAAATACAGAAAATTATGCTTTTCTTCCTCCTTTTAAAGGTTAAAAAGGAACCCAAACAGCCACCTACGCTGTGCGCTTTAATGTTGCTATGTCTTTTCACACATACATGTATATGTTAAGGTTTCCTATTTTTCTTGACAAGTTAAGGTAAGACATTGCCTAGGAAAGCATTAAAAATATGGTTATTTTAACCTTATCAGAACCGTCTACAATTCATACTATGGAAGAAAGTTTCATTAACATGACATGCTTCAAAACAAACTGAATTTCATCTGCTGCTGCTGGAAATGCTTCTAAGCTTTTCTGACCAGCTTTTATTAAATTATATCCATTTAAAAATGATCATGCTACACTTTTCCATGTTATAAAGCTTGCAGCGACTGGCAGCAATGAGGCATTATTCCAGTATATCACTGTAAGAAGGGAATTGAAGGAAAGCAGGAACTTGGAAATAATTTTCATGGAGAAAACATTTGGCAAACTAAACCCAGATTTGTTTTTGAGCAGAGGGTTAGTTGGTTTATTACTATTTGCTTGTATATTAGCAGCATACAGAAACCTGGATTAGAGCCTTGGGCAAAGACCTCCTGTGGCTGCTGCCCCAGACCAGCCATGGTGCATTTCCAGCAAAAGCCTGGTTAGAAAGTTGGTGGAGAAAAATTCTGCGATCCAGAGAAGTTTGGGCATCAGCAGTTGCTGACAATTAAGATTAGATTAGATACTGCTCTATTTTTCCCATTAGCCTCTCTTCCAATTGCCAGAGAAACATCAGAAATAGCTTTACAAGATGTTTAGAAGTGAAAAGAATAGGCTGGTGAACATATTTAAGAGAATATTCTTGACTATTTCTCCATTTCCAATAGTCATTACCAGAAATGACTATTAGTATTTCTTAAGCTGCTGAAAGGCTTCTCCATCTTCAGCGTGTTGTATTCACATGGGGAAATTACCCTGAAACTTCATATTTTCATCCATGCAAATAAGTGTGAATGGTGATCCATTGACCTCGGTTTTCCAGTTCTGGTCATCTAGTTTGTGTGTCCAATTTGGGTTCTGTACTTGGGCAAGGAAAAATGAGTTTTAGCAAATTATCCCTAGCCTTTAGGAAAATGATCCCTCTGTAATTTCTCCATGTCTGTCCAAATGGAATGATTTTTTAATGCTTCTAGGTTTTCTTTATTAGAATTACTGAACAACAAATTAATCTCTTTTTTATGAGCATTGTACAATTCCCTGCATACAAACATGAGCAATCAGGAGCAGATCCCAAAGGTCCCCTGTTGCTTCTCTCATTACTTCTTGTCTTTCCTGTCTTCTTTGGCTTTTCTCCAAGAGTTTGAATCCATGTCTCAGTGAGTTTTGACCAGAAATGTTGGTCCTTCCCTTATTGTCTTCCTTGGGGATGGGGGGGGGTCCTGACTCTTTCCAGGCACTTGACTGTCTTAAAGGCACCACTTAGAACTTGTGACCAAGCTGCTCATTTCCTCAAGATCCTTTACTATTTTCAGACTTTGTGCCCCAGCCTATGTTCCCTCTTTGTAATAATTAATTCTTCTGGTGAAAGCAGTGTAAGATACTTTGTAAAATGAAAAGTTATTGCCTTGCATCTGGCATTAGCCTGTCTGTGAATCACAAGGTATTGAGACATTTTCAGGGTAGACATATCTTCTCTCCCATCTTTATCCCCATGGATATGTACTAATCATTTGGTTGTTGAAGCCCTGACTTTTTGGCTCCCCCAGTATCAACTGACAAAAGACACACATTAGCATTATCCCACATTGTGTCTGTCACCCAAGGTCATGTGAGATAAGCTGCCAGCTGTCTGCTTCACCAAGGCACGGTACATTGGACATTAATTAAACTGTATTCAATAGGGGTCAGATTGATTCCGAATGCCAAGATGCCTCGGCTGAGTGGTGCAAAATGTATCAGCACAAATAGCTCTGCCAGGACAAAATGCATTACAGCAGCATCCAAATATTTTCAGAATCCGAGACAAGAGGTTTAATAAATTAGAGGATAACCAGATAATTGATTTCTGACATGTTAGAGAAGGGACCCAAGTGCCTAAAGGCATAGGTAACTGACCATTATTTTTGTGGAAAAAAACCCCAACTAGTTCATAACAACCAAAAGCTGAGTATGCTTTTACTAAGTTGCTTAGTAATCTGGAATTCTGCAAAATAATTTTAATTTCAATTAACTAAAAACACAAGCAAATTTCTGTCCCATCTATTTGTTTTTTAATTTTGTGAAAGGAAAAAAAAAATTTTTTTCCTGTTTCTAAATGAACAGCAGGCATGGTAAGGAAAAAAATAGATTATTTTTGCCAGGAAATGTCATCTTTGCTGTGGAAATGCTTAACTTTCTCCATGAAAATGGAATTTCCCTTCAGGAGTAATTTAGCAAAGAAAAATGACTGTTTTGTCCAGTGGCTGGAATTATACCACCTTCCATGCGAAAAGGATTTTGGCATCAAGTCTTCACCACAGAAAGCAGAACAGAGCCCTGAGTCAAACCCATGGTTGTTCCTGACATAAAACTGACTTCCTGGTTCAAGGAGGGTTTAAGTGCCTGGTCACATCTATCTATGCCATGAATTCTTCAGGTTTGGGCATTTTTTTAAATTTAAAAGAAAAGCAAATTGAAAAGGTCCATTCTCTGTCCTCATCCCATAAGCTAACAAACATGTCGGTGGGAATGTGCTGGGGTCCTACATGGGGCTTCAGGCCAGGGATTATGTACACTTCAGTATCCATCCTCTACTAGTTTATTAATACCATTACAGCTGGCCTGAAAGTCTCCAAGTAGTAATAGGTAACATAGACATGGTCCTTGTCCCCTAAAAAGCTGGCAGACTAACCAGGCAGATAAATAACAGAAAAAAGAAAGCACTGCTGTTATCAGCATGGTGGTGGGAGCAGGAGGAGAGCACCAAAAGCTTTACAGGTTTGTCCTGAAGGCAGAACTGGCGGAAGGACCTGGATTACCAAAGTGCCACCTGACTCTAAGGTCAGTGTCCTTGTACTTGACTGGATTTTCTAGCACCATCAGCTCATCTTCCTAATGGTTGGCCTGAAAAGCTGCAATATACTTTGTATTTTTTTTACTACAATTTATAAACATACTACCTATCCCTGCTGTGCTGTCAGTCCCAATTCTCTTGACGTTTTTTGTCCTTCAGAGGAAAAACCCCTCAGCCAAAGGAACGAATGTATTGGATATTTCCACACTAAAAAGCCTTCCTGAAAACAAGCACTCTTATGATAACGGTGTAATCTGCACATCCTGATGGCTTTACTCCCTGCCTCTTTCCCTGGCCTCTCCAGATGTCCCTGCTTGCTGCTATAAATGAAGGTTATTACTCCCACGCTGATATTAGCCATTGATTGAAGTGTGGGTTTTTTCAAGCTGGAGGGAGGAGGAAATAGCAGAGAGCAATAAAGCCGTAGTTTATTGTGTTAAAGTAGTGTAACATCTCACTAAGAACCAGGTGTGAGCTGAATGGACTGAATAATAGGCTCTAGTTAGCACTTTGTGAGCACTCTGCATAATAACGTTAAGACAGGAGCCTGGCAATCAGCATCACACATTCATTTTGCCTCAGAAAATCTGGGATGGAAGCATCAGTAAGGAGTCCAGACTTAAGTCCACAAACCCTTCAATTCAAACTCATCTTTTGCCCTTCCAGCTTTTTCAAAGCAGTAAGATTTTCCTCTGAAACTGATTAGACTATAGGAGAAAAATGCTTTTCAAATTACAGGAGTTTTCTTAGATGTGAGAGCTGTGCTTCCTCATCCTTTGTCACCCTTTTTATTTGGGAAATTCAGTGGGCACTTCAGCATTCACGTAGAAATAGATGTGCATAAGCATACAGTAACTGACTTTTTTCCACCCTAAACCACAAAGATGTTAGTGTTTTTAACCAGGTCAGACCAAATTTCAAATGCTGGTGCAGCCATGGAAAGAGTGAGACCCAGTTTACACGAAGGAAACGAGCTCTGCTTATAATTTTATTGAATTAACAACCTGGGAATGCAGGCATCAGTATAGCAGTTTGGGTGCAGATTTCCTTATTGGAAGTCATTGCCCTTAATTTTTCAGGAGGGACAGGTCCTCTCGTTACGTGAGGGGATATGGGGGAGCCCTGCAGAGCCTGGCAGCCACGGTGGGCAGTTAGAGCTGTGTGGTCCAGCCAAGGAGCCCAGAAATCCCCCAGAGCTTAGCAGCTCTGCGGGGCAGTGGAAGTGAGCGGACCCTGGCTCTGCCGAGCCCTTTAGATGTTTTGCTTGTAAAGCAGCCACGCTGAATTCCAGTTTAGCGTTTCAGTCCTTAAAATTTTATGAATGTAAAGCTTGAAGGACGGAAGTTTTAAACTGTCTGAGGTCTCAGCTATTTTACCCTTATAATCATAAAAGTATCCATGCCTTAGTTCTGGCTGTGTAGCTCCTGTGTAGCTGACAAGGACAAGTCCTAAATCAGGACAGCTCAGAAGAGCCTACTTTATGGCTTCTAGTTGTTCTTCTCACCTTTCTCAGCAATTCATGCTCCATAATTTCATGTGAGAGTCTGCTTCTGCGTGAGAACAAACTTAACTCTGACCCACATTCACAAACTCTACAGCTTTATTGATGGAATCAGTTTTCTGTGTTTGCTCAAAATAAGTATGAATTTGCTGATATTTTGTGAATATTGCAGAGAGAGGAATTTTAATCGAGGTTTTGGCAAGAGCTGGAGGTAATGCTTCATAAGTGCAATAAAGATGGTAAGGAGTTTCCCTAGGTGTCTGTATGGCTCAGTTCTGGCCCAGAGAATTACTTCAGCACTGTTGCTATTTCTTGCTTTAATACCTTGTGGTCATCTTTTTTCATCTAATATTTAAATGGAAATAGGGAAAAAGTGAAAGTTGCATCTCTCCTACTATACCATCAGAAATGAATAGGACTCCTCGTTACTTCTGCAAGTCCCTGGTGGCATGTGTCAGGCCTTCCTCTGTGTTTACTTGTGTAAATGCATGGTACTGCTGCTTGCTCACTCTGATAATAAACCCACAGAGTCTTAAATCTTTGCTCAGTGCTTTGACTCTCCAGTTCTTCTTGTGTTGTCCAGAGGAAGTCATGTTTCAGAGCAAGAAATGCCTTGCATGATGGTGATGTGTTTTGAAGTGTCAAGTAGTCCCTTCCAGATTGCCACAGGAGCAGCATCCTGGGGCAGGGACTAAATTTTGTAATTTTGGTTTTTATCTACCACTGAATGTAGCACAGAACTGCACAGCAAGTAGAGTCTCTGGTTACTAAGAAATAAACTATTATCAGCAGAAGTTGGGTGGCTGTTCGGGCCTCAGGAGCACAGGGAAGAAAAGATCAGGTTCAGTTCATATTTCTTTTGTCCTGGAACTGAACAGGCACACTCATTCTACTGTGCCTGGTGCTTCTGCCCATGGAGTGTGGGCCTTGTGACTGGTGTCACAATGTCACTCGGGCACTAATTCAGTCATCATGGGCTTGGACTTGGTGATCTCTTGAGGTCCCTTCCAACCCCTACAATTCTGTGATTCTGTGATTTGAGGAAATGCAGTCTTACCAAGTGATGCAGAGCTGATACACGTGTCTGAGCAGCCAGGTGGTATTAGTTGCAAGTACTTGTGTCAGGTGGTAGCCAGAACATCTCTCTCTATCTGAAACACAGGCTCTGTTTTGTCTTTTGCCTGCCTCCCCAGCACTGTACTGTATTTCACACTAAAGAAATGAAATCATAAGACTCAAAGAATAAAAATAGAAGTGGGGTGTGCATCTGCTATACAACTGGGAGAGGCATGTGTCTTAACTTCCTTCTGAACTCCAAGAGACAATAATGCACCTACTATGCTGAAACTGCATCAGATGGGAAATACAACATGCTCTCTTGTACAGAGCATTATTATTAAAGAGCAATTTCCAAGTACTACAGCTGTTGGCAATGAAATCTGATCATCCAGCATTAACCTCATCACCTCAGTGCATGTACTTTACAGTCTAGCTAGTCCTTGTCCTTTCAGTAGCACCTACTCCCCTAGTCCATACATGTGTACACCACACCTCTCATCCAAGATATTCAAGTCAGTCTTCTAAAGCTTCACATGTATTTGTATCTTACAACATATTGTAGCAATTCTCCCAGCCCCTGTTTCTTTATCCAGCAAGGCATGTACACATTCCTCTACGTGTACCTGCTAAACCAGCCAGGGCCACACTCATGCCTCTTCACAAGCCCTTAGCTCCGTGCTTGTAACTTCTGTGTGCTCTTATCCACCCATGCAGAGCATGAATTATCTTAAGCAGCAACTTCTGTTAAATAAATCTTGAAGCCATAATCCACTCCAGGGAATTAACAGAGGTGAAAGATTGTGACTTATATTTTGTTTCTCTTTGACATACAACTGTACTTGTACTTCTACAACTATACAGTTTCTCTTTCTCAACTATCAGCATTCCAGATTACCTGGAGTATTGTGTCCAGTTGTGGGCTTCCTGGTACAAAAAAGACAGGGATTACCTGGAGTGATGGCAAACAAGTACAGAGTGAATCATCTGTGATATATCCTTCTGGCATCTTCCAGTTAGCAGGTGATGGGATTGCTGAGACAGAGGTTGCATCTTAATAGTTATCAAAGCTGTTATCTTCTGTGAACTGTCCACCTGAATCCTAGGGAAAAAATTGAGTGTTTGCAGAGTTTTCTAGTGTCATGTAGGAAGGTGGTGACAGAGACTGTAATTGAAGTCTTATATCTCCCTGACTGCTCTGAGAGATTAATGTGAACATGGTTGGTAGCCCTGGAGTGAAGCCTTTGCTTTTGATTGAAGAATGCATCTCAGAGCTGCATTACTGGAATTGTTTTATTTTACTGGTCACTAGACTGTATCTGGATTGATGCATGTACTCAAAAAGGTGTCATTGCCTGCTGTGGCACTAAAAATACCAGGCACGTGTTCTAAGTTTCCACTGGTTCCAGTATGGCAATATGTGGGTAGAGCAGCAGGTGCTGAGCGTGAGCAGTGATGAAATGGTTAAAACAATCTTTAAAAACCAGAAAAATCCTAAAACACCTTACTGCTTAGTTTTAAATTTAAGCAAGTGTTTAAAAGTGAGTGCTGAGGCTGGTAGGAGACAAAAAATATCCCACAAAAATAAAAAGAAGCATTAAGATTAGTTATTGAACAAAACAACTAAACCATTAAAATAAAAGACTAACTGTATAAAAGAAATGATGTGTTAGGCCTTGGAGTTAAATGGTTCATTTCCTGATTCATTAAAACCTTCCTTCCTCAAGAATACCTGGCAATTGCTAAGTTCTGCCCTAGAGGGATGTTCAGGTAATAAAAGAGAAAGGATCCAGAGGCAAGTGAAGAAAAGATTTACAAGAAAGTTCTCCGAAGCTACTTTTACACATTCAGAAAAGGAGGTCGATTGCTTTGCACACACAACTCTGCATGCACACGTAGAAAATACTGTATCAGACAATATTTAGGACTGTGTAGGGTTTAGAAAGTAGGGTAAATTTAACAGCCCCCAAAATATTTCATTGGGCCCTGGATGAGATTAAAAGAGCATTGTGATGGTGCATTGTGTTTTAAAGGTTGGAAAGGATGCTATCACCCTGCTGGTTCTATATGACTGAGGTTAAATATCTACTTTACAAACATTTATAGCTTTTATACATCCCTTCCCATGCAGAAGCTGGTCTCAGAGCATTTTTCCAAGTAGATTATTACTGTTCTGCTTGTGCCTACTGGCCAAACTGAGGAGTAATAATACATGGAGGGCCATGCAGCTACGGCAGATCCAAGAACATAAGGGTCTACAGTACACATGGGTATAATAGTAGAGATATATTTTACATCACCACCATTAAGACCTCTCATTATAAACAAAAATCAGGTCTTTCATCGCCAAAAGCAACACAGCTCACCAAGGATTATGCCATGTTAATGGGTTGGGATAATCCATACTTTTCCCTTGTAGTCTACCTAGATTTTTAAAGGGATTTTGGCAGCTAAAGATAAAGTAAAACTGATGTCATATTATCCTTTAAGAGCAGACAAAATCTTGGCCTGATTTCTTTCATTGGGCATTGGAAGTCAACTCCTGGGCTTAAGTAGCCCTTTTGGATCACCTGAATCAATAATGTTGGATTTTTGAATTTTGCTGCCCTGTTTTCCATTCAGCTTAAACTCTCAACTTCTGCCAGGGTTCATAAGAGCCACCCTGAAAAACCTGGTGACACTGGATGAGAACAGACATTCACATCCTTCTGCGGCGGCCTGACCTCACCGCTTTCACTGCACTTTGGCTGAGACCTGTGAACCATCCATCGCAGAAAACACGCTGCCCTAGTGAGCTAACTCTGAGCAGAGAACATTAGACAGATCACACCGATTTTCTCAAGGTTTCTGGATTCTCCAGCGTGTCAGAAAACAAACCTTGAGGGCCCTTATGTGAGCAATCACTGTGTGGATGGAATGTGAAACATTTCTAATTTGTGAAGGCAAGCTCAGCTTGCATATACTGTGCAAAAACACAAACACCATGTGGAAATAATGGATGTGTTTATGATGGAGATCTTCACTTCCTTTATTATTTTAGGATTTTGTCTGAATTTTAAACAATTGCTAAATGCATTAGCTTCAGTCTTTCATTACTGACGCGCTCATAATACTGATTTCACCTAATAAGGCAGCTGTATGCCTCAATGTATATTCAATTATTTTTAAACATACCAGGTTTTCATGCAGAAATATGCAAGATTTAGAAAGCAAAACAACCAAACTCAGATAAAGTAGCACTCTTGAGTACCCTTCAGTTCTTTTAAGCATCGACTGTTGTATTCAAATAAATTAATATACTGGAATTTGTGACTGGGAAAGTTGTCTGTTTTGACCCTGTAGTCATGCAGGTGGGTGTCAGACTTTGAGACAGTAGTTCCAGTTCTGAAATTCAGGTTCAAATTTAATGGAGCTCCACAGGTACATTTGAGCCTTTGGATGGCTGGTAGCTCAGCTCCGCTATGCCCGGTGGGTGTGAGGTTGCACAAGATCCTGCAGTTGCCCATGCCTCCAACTTCAGGAAAAATGGTTCTTTCTGGTGCTAGAAAAAAAGCAGTTTCCTGCATGATTTCCCTATTTGAACATAAGGAGTGACTCCTGTATTTAAATAAATCTAATACATTTAGCTAAAATTTATTTTCCAGGAAAATTGTGCTACAGTTCTTTAAACTGGATTTTAAAATGTCTTTTTGAAATTCCTTCCTCCAGAAACATTTCATTTGTTCTGAATGGAACTTCTTTCCTTCCATTTTCTTTTTTTCTCTGAAATATAAATAAATCTGTATTTCTATCTCAGGTTAAAACAGTTTGTAAGTTGTCAGTGAACGAAAAGCATCAGCTACTTACCCAGCAACGATAATTGCCTTTTCTCTAAAGTGCCTCAGTGAGTGTGGAGGCCTTACAAAGTGCCAGGCTATTATGATGAAAGAGCTACTGGCTTTTTCCACCTAATAGAGGTTTTTTTGCTAGCACAGATGAATGTGCTGTGGGCTTTTAGACGTAAAACCATCCTTGGTCTATGCATAATGTAGCATCCTCTTTCCATTTCCTGCCCAAACTCGCCTGGGTGGTGAAGTGTGGAAAGAGCAGAGATATGAATTTGGTTTTCCTACAGGAATACATGCAAAATAGATGAGACAGCAGAACCACAAGCTGTGTAGGAAGTACAATGAATGATGCAAAGGAGATATAGATCATATGTATACCTTCTATAATCCCAGTATACAGTACTCAAAATCTCTTCTTTTTGTACTTGGAAAGCCTTGAAAACAGAAGACACAAAGTGCTGTTAATTAAGGAGAGCTTTCCATCCATACACACACTAAACATCTGTTAAAGAAACTCCATACAAGGACTGGGGAGAAGGATGAAGATCATTTTTAGAATGGGTTTATTTTTATCTTTTTTTGGAAGAGTTTATCATCTCTTTTTTTTTTATATCTCCTACCAATGAAAGCTCAGAATGACTGAAATAGTACAGTGTGTTGGAGCAAATTCTTCCCCAGGAGACTGATTTTGTTTTATTATTGCTGAAGAGAACAGGAATTTATTAAGCTTAGAAAAGTGGAGGAATTGGAGCTTTCCTGCCAAGGTAGACCAATTCCCAAGCTGCTCCAGTCACTCCTGAGAAGCTCTTTTACTGACTTTCCCGTGTAGGGCAGAGGCACTATTTTGTCCGTATTATCAGCTGACAAATAAAACAACCAAATTCAGAAAGCAGGAGAGTGAAAATTTGCTCAAAATATATATTTAAAGACATGAGCTTTCCTGTAGAGAAGTTTGTTTGGTGAGAAATGGATCTCTTGCTACAGGCTCGAATTTAAACTGGCTGACCTAGGAGGAAAGTGCCTGGGAAAGAAGCAAAAGCAAATAAATAAAAAGTAAAAAGCAAATAAAAAATAGGATTGGTCTTTCCCACTTTTCAGAACTCTGTGGGTATGAAGGGACTTTTCTGTCCTACCTCTTAGGGAGCCAACAGCTTTGAGCTTGTGTATATCATGTAGCAAAAGGCACAACAGGAATCTATTACACAGTGGTGTGTGTGTTCCTCCTCCCTGGCTGATGCATGCTAATGATAGAAAAGTTAATTAAATTGGACAGTGATGACCACTGGTTCAGACAATGAATGCTTCAATGGGTTGGTGTCCCTAAGTCAAACAGCAGCTATCTAGCCGGGGTTTCTAGTCTCACAGCTACAGCTCACTCCTCCACTTGCGCTTCTCACTCTCCAGATTCTCCTTTCCCATGCAATTTGTTCTCCTCTTTCTTTTCCTTCCTTGCACACTGCCCCCTTCATCTGTCTCTGATCACTCAGGTTCTTATAATCGTCTCCAACAGCTACCGTTGACGTGATATGCAGCTGCAGTGATGGTGATGATGGTTATGAGGAAGGTGGGGCAAGATAAGCCAAGGCTGAGTGAAATATCCCCTTTGTAACACACAGGATTGGGGACTGATAAAATGGGTTGGTCTCGACCTTACAACAAATCGGAGGTTTCTTTTAGATTTGAAATACCTCAGAGTTAAGTAATTTGCTTTTTCTTCACTGTCTGGATCTTCTTTTTGGTCAAAAACACTTGAGACTGTTCAGTCACATGAAGATCTCATGAAGTTCTGCTTCTATCAGAGCAGATGGATGCAGGTAATGCTTTACACTTCAGTGAGAGGCTGGCAACCGTTGGCATACCTGCACTGGCTTGAGCATGGTGACAGAAGAATTGAGATTAGGGTAGAATTTCACCAGGAGCTTCAGAGTTTTTTGGCTAAATACCACTAGCCCATTCATAGAGAGCCACACTGACACCGTCACATTTGAACAAGCTGGATCAGGGATGTCTGTCTGATACGCAGTCATGCCTTTGAGCTGCAGCAATCTGCAGAGGTCACTGAGTCAACATCTGAATAGAAAGGCTGATTAGCATCCTACTTGTTGGGCCACTTCATTTTCATCTGAGCAGTGAAGAAAGAACTGCTGAGGCAGTGACAAATATGTAGATGTTGGAATAACAGCAATTGGGGTGGGGAACAGGAGCTCTGCATTTCTTTAGAGACTAAATTTTCAGTCAGGGAAGGCTGTTAATACATTGAAAGGCTGTGGGAATTAAGGACTCAGTTCTTTTATTTGAAGGTCTCAAAGTCATACAGTTTTACTTGTTTGGTTGGGCAGGAGTGAGAGATCATGAGGAGGGGATGGATGTAATATTGACCAACTTTGCCATGATTTCAGGAGATGCTGCTACAGCTGTGGTAATGTTAATCCCTAAGGCAAAGGGAACTGGGGGTAGAAAAGGAGTGCCCAGACTTGCTTTCCCTCTCTGGGTTGGTGTTACACCAGTCCTGTGGGGAATCACCTCTTTGGAGGGCTGACCTGTGAGAACGCACTCCAGCACAGAGAGGATCTTCCCGCCAGCCCTTACTGTGCATGGAGATCTTGGAAGGGGGAAAGCACTGCTGTAAGTTTTCACAGCCCTGCCCTTTATTAGGAAGCTTCGGTTCTCTTCCCAGTGGACAGAACTGTTCCATATAAAAACCTATTACAGAAACAAAAGGGAGCTGAGGTCAGTTGTTGCTTGAGGTTGCAGTGGCCCTTCGCCTCCCTACAATTGAGTAGTGGCTTATATTCAGAGGTTGCTTAAAAGCTAAGAAACCTTCTACCAGAATAATACATGAGGTAGTCTTCAAGAAGGTGGTTCAGGAGTATATATGCTGCCTACCTTGTGGTTGAGACGGGAAATAAAACTGTGACATCTGCTTTGCTCCAGAATATTGTCCTGTACTCTGCAGTCTTAAATCAGAACAGCCCTTTTTTTCCTTCCAAAAATGATATAAGATAAAAGAAGGGAGATAACAAACCACATTCTCACTCTAGTTGCACAAATGCTTGAAAATTACCAGTACAGTAGCTAGAAGGCAAATTAACTTGATGACAAAAAAGACAATCAAATGCCCAGTGAACACTGCTTTTCCAGAGGGCATTGGTGTCACCCAACAGAAGCCTCGTTCCAGGAATGGCAGCTTTATGAAGGGCAGCACAGGGGGCAAGAAGGGTTTCCAGCCAGTGGTAAGGATGCACATATTAGAGTCCTTGCTCCAGCAGGTCACTGAGCTTAGATGGGATGGGACAGCAAAACAGTGATGAGTGCTTGTCACTGAAACTGTAATTTATTAACAAAGGCTTTTAACTTTTCAGCTATTCTAAATAATCCAAGCAATATTTGTGTTTATTACTGGGAGGAGCCTTGGTAAGAGGCTGCTCTAATCCTTAATTCATTTTTTAGAAGGCACTTGCTTTAAGATAGGTATCACTGAAGTAGGGATGGGACCAAGCTGGAGTTTCGTATCATCCCTACTCCCAGAATGATGGGTGGTTTTGTTTCAGCATGTCTACCCAGATTTGAACTTGTTTAGAACCCACAATGGGTTTATTCAAATAATAATAATAATAATTAAAAAAAAAAAATCCAAGGGCCTCTTCTTGCTTGCTTTTTGGATGCTGTCCAAAATGGCAGAGCTCTTCAAGACCAGACTGCCTCCAAATGAACTTACAAGCTTTCCACTGTTGGGGCTGGATGTTGGCTCAGTTGTTCCTGGGACGCTTGTGCTGACAGCCCCAAACCAGAGTGTGGCTCCAGCCTTAGACCTGAACCTCTAAGTTTTAACTAATCTTATTCCAAGCAGAAAATGGGGGTTTATTATGGGTTTGGCCCATTTTTAACATTTTAAAATCCTGCTTCATTTTCAATGTAATGATGCCATGGGCCTTCATTTCGCAAAGACACTTAAAAAATGAGTCTTAGCAACATTAATCCAGAAAGACTTTCAAACAGACCCCTATAGCCAGGTTTTGGCATTTGTGTTTCCTGATCTGCATGCTTGATGAAAGACCCATGAAAACAAACAGCACATGAAGCTGACAGTGAGGCAGAAAATGGTATCTCACATTTGTCCTTGGCTAGAGGTAACAAGTTGAGCCCCCAGGACCTTTGCTGTGATTTCAATGTAAATGCCAGAAATTAATTTCGGTTTCTGCGTGGGTGTGAATCTTTCTCTGCCCTTCCCCCCACCCCCATTATTCCTCTTCCTTCCAACTCCACAAAAGGAAGCAGCATCGAGATGAGGATTTCTGCAGCGGTTGTTCAGGCTTGCCCAGAGTGCGTGCGACAGCGCAATCCCTACCCACACAGCCACCGCGGCATCAGTCCCCCGCATGTCTCAGAGCTCAGGTCTGTGTGTGACCTAACTCCATCCTTCTCTTGCTCTTTGCCAGGTTGACCATTCTGCTGTGTCTGGGTCTCAAATCCTGCAGGCAAGGTGGAGAAGTTGGCCAGCCTGCCCTGACGGCAAGTCCCGAAACTCCTCCCAGCAGCCCAGAAACTGCTCCCAGCTCTTGGCTGGAGGGATGAGGCCGCCCGCTGCAGCATAAGTATCAACAGAACAGATTCGCTGTCAACATAAGCGTTCTTTGCCCACAAGTGAACATATACATATCTACCTTAGCTGTACATTAATACTCCTTTCTCATATCTACCATTCGTCTTCTTTCTGCATATAGGACCTGGCACAAAGGAGGCAAAATTCATGTTACTAAAGAAGAAATGTAATTATTTTACATGGAGAAATCTGCCTTCTTATGGTGGTTAACTGGGTCATTTGTTGCCCATGAGTAGAAGCACCTTTCTATATACACAGGGTAATTCCTGGATAAACAATGCGTTTTTAAAAAGTTGCTTTTATTTGTATGTTCCTAGAACATACAAATAAAACATTTGTCATGTCAAATAATACATTTGTCATACAAATACAAAAATAAATTTTGTTTGTATGTTCCTAGAACTCTTGATAAAGACCCTGTAATTTCAGAAATTAGTCTAGACACGTAGTAAGACCTAGTCCTTCTGTGGTTGATTTATGGGCAAAACGCAATGTCACTGACAATCTTTGGATGAAGAGATTTTGGATATGTACACAAAGTTACTCAGTGTTGCTATGGTCTTTCATTAACAGTTTGTGTGTGGTATTTTGTTATATGTAACATTTCGTTTTCTAGATTTGGGACTACATGACATCAGAATGGTTTTGCTGGTAAAATCAGACATAACTGTGGTATTAGGAATTATCCCAGACATAGTTGTCTCGTTGTAGCTGTACTTGCTGCAATACACAGCTGGGACTGCTACATGCCACAGAGGGCAAACAAGAATGGCTTTTCCTTACAATGAACATGGAGAGACTCCCATAGGAAGTGTTTTTGTTTTGTTTTCTTTTTGAAATCTGTGTGTGTGGCATAGGAAAGGAATGGGTGGAAGAATGATAACAAGAGAGAGCATGTCTGTGAGAGAGATAAGATTGGAAAGGGCTGGTAAGCAAAAGTGCTCAAAGTTGAGCCCGTGTTTGCAAAATTGTACAGCCTTTAGAAATGATGCTCATTTAGTTGTGTAACTGGCAGTGAAGTCCTAGAAAATCCAGCCCTCAAAATTCACAAGATAAAGAAGCTCGGTTTTAAAAATCCTTTAATAAGGATTCTCCTTTCTCCGTGTTCAAAGCTATGAAAACAAACACAGTCTTGCTGGGCACAGATTTTTGGAGTTTCTTTCCATTTTATAAAAAACACCCCATTCTGACTCTGTTTTTCCAGTGGTTTATACACCAGCCCCACTTTGTGTGTCCCCTCCGAAACTTCTCATTAGCTCTGACAGCAAAGGGGTTCAAACACTGCCTGCAAAAACCTTCCTTTCCACTAAGAACCTGGAGAAAGCCAGAGTGGGGGTCGGTGACTGGTTGAATGGCCAGCTGGCTTTTGAAGTGCAACCTATACATACGTGTGCATATTTATATATGCATGTGTGTGTGTATTAATACATACGTACACATATGTATATATGCTTCATGATTGCACAGACATTCACCCTTCGGCTCTGCTTTCTATGATTAACCTCTATTAGCATTGCAATTATAAGTACCTGGTAAATGTCTGCCTTTGATCTAAACTGCCTGTCACTCAATAGTCTTTTAAACTCCAGATTTCCTCTCTCTTTCTTGACATTTGTCATTGTCTTCCTTCTGAATGCCTTCCTTGCTATTCTCAAAAGCTGGCCAAAAAGCTCTAGGAGGGTAGATTGTAGTATCAGGTACCACGCTCGAGGCTCAGAGGCAGCTGCCATGTTCTAAAAGGTCTCTTTATTCTTTACAACCACAGTTTTGCAATTGCCTGAATAACAAATACTCACTTCCCTCCCCTTTATCTTTCTTGGAAAAAAAATCCACCAGAAAACAATAAGTTCTTCCCTCTTTCCAGCCTAGCCTGGTGTACATTAATACACCTTGTAATTGCTTGTCTCTATCAGTTTTAGTCCTTTGCCCTTTTTTGCTCGTTCTTTTTGTACTTCAGCTTCGTCATTGATCCTATTCACTCTATTCCCAGCACTGAAATCTAAGTCCCAAATGCCAGCAAGAAATACTTGGCCATTCATGACAAATTGAATGGCTTGATTTAAAGGGGAAGATAGCACCTCATCTACTGTTACTATTCACTACAATAATCTCCATCACTCGTTCACTGGAGAAAGCAGCATGTCCTGGGTTCAAGTAAAGACTATGCTGATGATCTGTGGCTTGAAAGGACAAGAAGGAGCATTGCATGTGACAGGGAGTCACCTTTCTGCCTTTGAAGGGTTTTTATGTATTCACGTCAATACAATGGTCAACACTACTAAGAGCCCAGGAATGCTGTTCTCTTCACCCCCGCCCTGGCAGGATCCCAACCCGCTTGCAGAAACATGCCAAAAAATAAGTCAAGAGGGCTAAAATAGCGCCAGATCCTCAGCTGGTAGAGATGTGCTGTCAGCATGAACACTTGTAGTAGCACAGGATCGATGAAGATTCAGGAGAAAAAGCAACCTTTAGCATTTTAACAAATGCCCTGCCAAGTGCAGGCTTGTTAGATGGAAGTAAGTACAGATCCCACTGGTTTCCCCACAGCTGCACTTGGTGCCCTTTGGAGACACAAAGAAGCCATGCATGGGATAAGACTCATCAGTGGTGCATCATTTACAGAGTGCCAGTGTTTCCTAGGCTGATAGAAACTTCTTTGTCAGCAGTTACTCTTTTCACAAGAAGAGTTTTCAACTCAGACGTTCACGGGAAAAGACCTGTGCTCCTTCCATAATTTATTTATTTATTTGTAGATTTTCATGAGATGACTGAAAAATGTCATTTTCAGAGAAAACTGAAAAAAAAAATCCATTTATTGGTAAATTTCACCCAAGGGTATCAGGCTTTGGCTTTTCTCTTAAAAAAATGCTCTTCTGGCAGAATTTAACTGAATATTTTTAATTCAATGTAAATATTATTCTATTTTTTCTTCATTGCAATAGTGAAATTGTTCAGGTTATTTTCCAAGTGTCACTTGCACAGCTACATAACCAAAACAGTTATGTTATATGATTTGTTTCTAGTTTTGTTCTTCATTAGCTGTAGTAGTACAGTGGACCATAAATCCCCATTTTCCCAGAGTTGGTCAGCGATGTGACTATGTTGCATTTCCATAAAGTGGGTACAGACTTGAGATGAAAGTATATTGGTTGCAAATAGCAATGCAGCATACTGATTTCTAAACTCCAAACAGCTACAAGAATTATTCAGGTTTGATGTGGTTTTGTGGTGGTATTATTCCTGCTAGAGGAGGTCATGGCATTGTGGGGTTAATTCCAGGCTTTGCCCAGGTCCAGCTGACTACAGCTATCCAGCACACAGATGTTTGCTCTAGTGAGGAATATTAGGAAACATGGAAATCAATTCCAGATCATATCCCTGTCTTCCAGGTGATAGCATCTCTTGCAGGTCCTCTGATAGATCTTGGGTAGCCAGAAGTTTTTTGGTTTTGTGGCTTTTTTTATGCCTACCTGATCTTTTCCTAGCTTTCCCCAAAAGAAGAACAGATTTTTACAAGAATTTTCTGCCTGACAATTACCTGATTATAGCTCCCACGTGAAGCTGGTTTAGTTATTGCAAGGTGCAATGAAGCAACCAAGCTGCAGGAGAGAAATAAATATTAATGTAGGCCAGGACTCACCACAGGCTGTCCCTACTAACATCCAGCTCCCAGGGCTGCAGAGCTCAAGCCAGCTGAGTCTAGACAGTCTGACCAGGAGGGTTGGAGAACCTCTCCTGTGATGAATAGTGCTACAAGGTGCTGCAGCAGAAACTTATTTTATGAAGTTTTTGAGGTTGGTTTTTTTAATGCTATTTACATCACTCTTCAGACTTCACAAAAGACTAACTTTCAGTTCTCACATTTCTGAGTGAGAAAATTTGTTTTAGAAAAGGCTTTGAAGTCTAGTGAATGATTTTCTAATGGTCGAACTTGATGAACTTTTACAGATTTTTTTCCAACCAAAATGATTCTACTAACTCAATGCTAAATCACTGGAGTGTCCTGGATAAGATTAAGAGCCAAGCAGCCACTAAAAGGATTTCTTGTAGGTCTTGGTTTCTGCTGAGTTAAGCACAGTGTGGAAATAACCTTTTTCAAAGTACTTTGCTACTGCAAGCCAAAATCAGGAAATTATAGTTTGCAGGGAAAATAGATAAATATACATTAACTTAACTTTTTTAAAGATTCAGAAATTTGGATTTGGGATTTTGTCTGGTTTGTGTTTTCTCTAGGCCAATCTTACCTCTTATCCTCTACATCCCAGCACTATTCTCTATTTTGTGTAACTCAGAATGTAATCATAGAGTCATAGTATGGTCTGGGTTGGAAGGGACCCGAAGGACCATACAGTTCCAACACCTTTGCCACAGGCAGGGCAATCTAAAATGTCAGATAAATGGAAGCATGAGGTATTTAGGTCTGTATAGATCTCACCACTGCAAGCCTTAAGTTTTGATTTAAAATCAGGTCTCGATGAGAAACCACAAGTTTATAGCACACTATTCAAGACTAGTACTTTCTTGTTTTCAAGCTTTTGGGGTAGACAGACACTAGTCACGTTTGACAGCATCCTTCTACCAATGTGAGTGCTGGAAACATATTGATTTGTTTATTGCATTCATAGCTGAGATTTCTAAAGAGTGTTGTTTGTCAGTCACAATAAAATCCCAAGATAAAATGCCATTGGTGTATTAGCTAACACGAGGCTCAATATTTTAATTTTTGCTTACTACAAACCTACCACCTTTTCTTTAAAACTTTGGGGTTTTCCCCCCCTCTTGGTTCAGAACTGAGATTAAATTAATTTAGTTCCCTTGAAGATAGCTAACTTGCTATTGCCATCTAAAAAAAAGACACTGAAAGCCAAAGCATTTATACTGCATTACAGAAGATGTTCCTCAACACTAAGCCTTGTTTCATGTTGCAGCTCTGTGAAAAAGGGGAGGAGATCGTCTGCCTTTTGAAGAAGATGACCAAATTTCTTTTGATCTCTTTTTAAGAGTACAGAACTTGGTCTAAAGGCCATCCTCAGGCACTGCAGACATAACCAACGAAACACTGCTTCAAAGAGCACAGAAGATAAAATTATAGCATTGCTTCATCTCCGTACACAGAGTTATGCAGGAATGGTTTGCTAAAACTCACTTCACACCACCTTTAAATTAAAAATAAATACAAAAGAGGGATTATTTAGCAAGCTAATTGAAGGATTTTCTTGTGGGCTGTTCCTGTGTATACTCTGCTTTCTCTTTAGCTCTTTTTGAACTTTAGACAGAGTATTATAGATTCTTGAATACAGAACCTGGAATTACTGTCTGCTAATCTGCAGGGATGGTTTCAAGGCGTCCCCAAAATACCTAACTGAGCTTTTGCACTGAACCTATTAACATGTGACAGACCTGATGCCTATCTTTTAGGATACCCAGCTTGATGGGTACAGTCTAACTGATGGAAATTCCAAAGCATCACTGATAATCTGTTCTCCTTTGGTCATGTATATGGCTATTAATGTCCAGCTACATCAGCTATTATAGCATTAAGATGCATTAGCTCTGTACCTAAAGCAAGCCATTCATATTATGGTACTGCTAAGCTACCAAAACTTATGACAGAGAAGAAAGTACCTAAAAGATTCCACTAATCTGAGTATTAAAAGACAATCCAAACATAAAACATTAGGAAGAATGTCCATGATTTAAAATGAAACTCTTGCAACCCTGTAATTGAAGGTACAGCATTCTTGACATGCCACAATCAGCTTTATCTCATACCATCTGGAGATTATTTTTCTTAGAAATATTTGTGTATTGTCTTCTGAAATGGGCTGAACATGGATCGAAAGAGCTGCCTTGACAGTTTCCCTTTCAAGAAATTCTAGCATTGCTCCTGTGAAAAATCTTCCCTGTTACTGTTGCCATCCTGTTCATGGCAGTGGTTTGGCCTAATAATGCCTCGCACGAAGCGTTCATTAGGCCTCAAGGAGCTGCAGCAAGCTGCTTTAACACACTGTGCCTTTTGTAGGGCAAAAGCTGGGGTCTCAGCTGGTGCCTACTGAATTAGAAACAATTAGAAATGCTTTAATTGAAGTCAACAGCACTACCTAAACTTGCCACATTTGAAAAGCCAGTGTAGGCCAAGCAGCACTTGCAGTTAACAGGACTCCACTGCTGACTGTGACTCATGTGCAGACTGGGAAAATAGTGAATTTTTAAAACAATATCCCTTTTTGTGTTGCAAGCAGGTCAAATGCTGTCCCGTTTTTTTATGATCCATCAGGGAGATGGCGTTTAGGAACACACAAAAGCCCTAGAAAAAGAGTTACAGTCGAGGGCACATTTTCATACCCGTGTTATTGAACTGTACCTTTGAGAGACAAAAGAGCAGGAGATGTCCTAACATGTAGCTGTTGCATAATGATTGTGTTGTTGGTCTGGAGAGGGCGGAGTGGTAGGTTGCTTAACAGTTTTACATTTTCCCATGGTATAATGCTGGTGATATGGTTAGCTATAATTAAAGGGTTATATAAATAAGCCATTGGGAAACAAATTAATTTATTTCCTTGGTGGGGCTAGTTATGTAATTTGGGGCTTACACGTTGATCTGCTCGCTCTTTGAAGCGCTCAGCACCCCCAAACCTGGTCCTCCTCTCCTGATTGTTTAAAAATAATTTCAAAACACGTCAAAGGAATGCAGATGTTAAATGTGCTGCAGCTTGAACTTCCTTGAAGCAGCAATGCCCTTAATGAGAAAAATCTGGAGAGCAGAGTGAGACCTGGCTTGTAAAACGGTTTTACGGTATGTTTATTACTTTATCAGAAAAGGCCTTGGAACAGGCAGAGGGGAACAGCACATAACGTGGGGTAGCCATTGGTGCCAGCGCACCACTTCTCGACCGCAGCACCCATCCACTCACCCTGCCCTCGCAAGGAGTGGAAGAATCAGTCACCCAGATCCCGTTTGGGGCAACTTTATTGACTTTGATGATGCTCAACTTTTTTGTATTTACTCAGGATCTGGCCCAGTCTTGGGGATGGCTAAAGGAAGAGTAGGCTGATTCTTATCCTTTTCCAAGGAAATAATAAGATGCCACCAAAAGTGCAGCTTGAAAGAAAAGAAGTTTAGCATATAAGTTTTCCTCTCATGCCTGCGTTTTTTAATAAGCTTATAAGTAATATCATTAAGCTACTTGCCATTCTCTGAGCAAATCTGTATTTAGTCACGGGGTGGTGTTTTTTATTATCTCCCCTAGAAAGATAAAGCCTTAAGCATTTAGAAATTTTAAAATTCATTCCTAAAGTTTAATTTTGCACACAATGCTGTAGTACAGAAAACAGACAATTTCCATGGATGCAGTTTGTACAAAGAGCTATACTAGTTTCCAGTAGCAGACACCATTTCGGCTTCAAATGAAAAAAAAAAGGAAGAAAAAAACCAAAAGAAAAAAAAAAGGAGGAAAATGAAAATGTCTTGACATAAAGACCATGGTTACAGTTCAAATAAGTCTTCCAGGCCCCAGCTACGAGATTCAAACAAACTTCACCAACCAAAGGGAAGTGTACTTCTATTATATGTCTAATGAAATGACATAAAGCGTAAAATTAGTCATGGAACATGCTGTTATACCTTTCCTTCTCTGACATACACGCCTTGTTAGAAAAAATTCCCAACCCTAACCTCTTGGACTTGCCATTGTGGAAAACCCTACTGGCAGAGGGGAAAGACCATACTGGTTTCTGTCCAGGTTAGATTTTTAAGATTTCTAGTCGGGGTAATTCCAAGTTCTGGTTGGCTACAATAATTTCCTTTTAAGTTTCTGCATAATGTGGTGCAGTAACTTCACAGCATGTACCTTAGGAATGAACACCAACCAAAAGTGCTGATCATGTTTATCTTACACTCCAGGGAAGACAGTGATCAAAGCAATGTATATTTTAATCAAAACTCTTTCCAAAGTGGCAGCTTCCACTAGCAGCTCACTGCCCAGTGTGCCTCTGCTAACACTGCAGAAAGGATAAAGGAAAACAGTCCTCCCAATTAGCAACAGTCTGGAGGCAGATATGAAGCCATCCAGCAGAGCTTCACATCACTGAAGTGGGTATCAAGTCGATGTCCAGAATAAAGTTGGGCTGAGGCCCAGAGTGTTTGTCGGTCTTCAGTGAATTTTGAAGGGAGTGAGACTATATTTGCTCATAGAGATTCTGTCGTTCTAGCATTTTAGAAGAATAATGGCTCTGATTTTTCAAATCCTAATCACAAAACAGAGAAAATCATTGTTAACTAATTAACAGGACCATGTTGGGTTGGACTCTTCTGTGGGGGTTTAGTTGTTGTGGGAGCCTCCTGCTGCCTGCAGTCTGGTTTGGATTGGACATCGTGTATGCAGAATAAAAGGTATGAAGTTTCATTCCCTGATTATCCTACGACTTTGCAGCACAACTTCAATGTCTCACCTTACCAGTGTCCAGAAATCCCCTTGGCCAACTGTTCTCAGTGAAGAAGTTTTTGGCTAGTTCAACCCAGCCCCCTCCTCAAGGTGAGTCTAAGCGGCCCCATTATTCCCCGCCTGGGTTTCCAGAAGGGACCATGGGAATACACAGAAAACAGGCAGAGTGCCAACACTGGACTGAGGGGAATGGCAAGCTTGTAGGCATTGAGGGGCTGAGATGGGCACTGGTGAGATCAGAACTGGTGGTTTCCTGTAAAAATCACATGTAAATTTGGACAAATTGCTTAATCTTACTGTCCTTGATGCTCAAAATTACCTAAACATCTGAATTAATCCATTTATCTTAAAGAAACTTAACTATAATCATGCTTAACTTCAATCATACACTTGTGTCCCAATTATGCTAATAGCACTCAAGTATGTACTTGAGCTTTTTGCTGACTGATGTTCTTCTGAATCACAACTGCAATTCAGTGTCTCCCATTTCCAGGGATGTTGTACTTTCCCTGGAGGAGACAAGCAAGTTAACGTGACTGAGTAGGAACTGCAGGATTGTTTACGTTTGTTAAATCCTGTTTGGTACTTTCAAGAAGACAGCCTTCTCTTGAGGTCCAAGGGCCCTTCTTTTCCTCTTCAGTTTTCTTCTTTTTCTTTAAGGTTATGTACAGAAAATGATTTTTAAATAAACCACTGATTTTTTTCTTTAACGAAACTTATTTTATGATGGGCAGAGGATTGTGGATCCTCAGTTGAAAAAATTGAAGTGGTGTTTAAGTTACTGCTGTAAGAAAAAAAAAATCCTGTCTTGAAATACAAATCTTATGCTCTTTGTTTGCATTCTTGAAACTTAAAATGACTTTAATGTTTTTATTGAAAAATCTGGAAAATAAAACCACTCTTTGTCTTAGACCTTATGGGTCAGGTTTCAGTACAGACTGAAGCTCACTGCTGACTTTTGAACCTCTGAAGATGCTGCTGCGCTTGGACTCCACATGACTCTCTTCTTATAAGAAGAGTAGCATTGTAAGTCATATATAAGATGTGTTTTTCTATTCCTTGTTGAGAATCTGCTCACAAAGGCAGGGCCAAAAATATTTTGAGCAAGGTTCTATTAGTTTACATAGCTGATGAAAACTCGAGGCACTGTTTCTTTGTTGAAATAGTATCCACTATCCATCACAACAGTCCGACTAAGCCGTAGGGTAAATCACCCTTTTGGCAGCCATATTCTTAAAACTGAACCTCACACTGAGGTGAGAAAATAAACTGAAGACCCTTTGAGGAAATTTTTGAAAACTGTCTGTAAACTCAATACCTTTATTATTTCTTCCTTTGGCTGACTGTGTGTCTCTGGTTTTAACAGCACTGATGAGTTAGCTGCTGCTGATTCCTTGCTGTCTCACACAAGGAGCCTGCTTGGTCAGTGAGCGGCAGTGTGGGCTCTTTTGGCAATTCCCAATGAGATCTGAACTTTGATCTTCTGACCTCTGAAAGGGTGCAGTCTTTACATTCACAGCAAACACTGCATACCTATTAGCCATGGGCAGATGTGACAGTGACGGAGATGAGCCATTGTCTTCCTAGGAGGTAATTATCGTGTGCATCTCGTTGTGCAGGCAGCGTGAGAAGATGCACCCTCAGGAAATATTAGCCTTGCAAGATGGGTTATTGTCCTTCAGCAGTATACAAGAAACCCTGTGAGAAGTGCAGGTAGGACAAAGCTGAAACAAAGACAGAAGAAAAGCAGCTAGTTGTTCAAGCTGTTTCCAAGAGCTCCTTTTAATGCAGAGCACATCACTATAATCCATACCCATTTGTTCCCTGAAGTCTTTTGCTTCCTATAGTCCTTGTCATTCCTTAATATGTATTGCTGGCTTTGAATTGCTGTCCTCCAGTGCAGCACCCAAGACTAAACAGATGAATGTTGCCAGATTTGGTCATTTAAACGTAGAATCATAGAATAGTCTGAGTTGGAAAGGACTCCAAGGAGTTCCAATCCCCTGCCACAGGCAGGGTCACCAACCTCCAGGCCTGGATCTACACAAGGTTGCCCAGGGCCTCATACAACCCTGCCTTGAACACCTCCAGGGACAGGGCATCCATCACCTCTCTGGGCAGCCCATTCCAGAAACTAAACACTTTCCTTTTTAAGCTGCCTTTTTCCCTTTCTTACTCAGGTAATGTTTTGTTTTCAGATGCTGCATCAACACAAGTCTACAAACAAACAATGCTTGTTACAGAGTCACATCAGCCTCAGCAGGATCTGCATGGACCCAGCTGTGCATCGCTGACAATCACCAGGTTTGCATGACCTTGTGAGAGGCCAGTGAGAGGAAGATCTGCAGGCCAAGTAAATGCTGTCCTGATATGCCACAGGGGAGAAGAGCTCAGCACCTAGTGAACTTTACTGCTGTGGAGAACCTTGCAGAAGTTATCGTACCTTGTGGAAGACATCTCCCTATGGCAGGCTCAGGTAAAAGACTGGGACACAAGTCTTCAAGCACGTCCAATGGTTCTGAATGATGTGATGCTTTGAAATTGATTTGCCAGATGTGGTGAGCCACAGAAATCTGAAATAACCTTTCCTCTTTATTCACTTGAATATATTACAGGTCTTCTCTCTGTTTCCTTGAATCAGAGTTCCAGCCTGACCATGCTCGTTTTGCTCTAAGGGGTGCCTAGAAAATACAGATGTACTGAGTAAGTATGAAAGATTTCTTGTTTCTTACATTAAGTATATTTTCAAGTGACATGGTTTAGTATTGGCTCCACTTTGCCCTGCTCTGTAATTCCAGGAGAATCCCACGCTAACTAAAACATTGATTTATTCAAAATACCACTAATGAGTTTCCTTTGTCCTCTATCTCATGCTGGAAAATCCCACCTGATCCCTAATTAACAAATTGATTTATTAAAAGTATAAATAATGACCTCCCTTTGTCCTTTTCTTGCAGCTGCAGAATCCCACCTGATCCCAGATTATCACATTGATTTATTTAAATTTAAAATATATGCATTGCATAGTTTCTCTGTCATGTCTCTCAGCCAATGCCTCAAGCATTATATTCCAAATCAAGCGCTGAAGCTCTGATTTTACCATTAACCTATCAAACAATTTAAGAGCAAAATAGTTGTTTAAAATGCTATGTTGTACTCCTAGGTGTTAAGAATTTGAGTGTTCCTGCTATTCTGGTCAATATAAAGTCACTGGTAGTAACTTAGAGGACCAGCCTTGTAGATCTTGTTCCAACAGCTCACTTGAGCATGTTTTGTTTTCAGATTCTTGGGTCAGCCCCCTGGATCACTGCAGGTCTCTGTCCCTAAGTCCTGTACATCCAGTGTTTTGCTAGATAAGAGGTTCTGCTGCAAAGCACCACTGATGTCCGGTTGTGTTTCTGCCTCACACAGAATAGGCAGCCAAGGACCATCAGCCAGGACAGAAGGAGCAGAGCAGAACTCACATACCACAGCTGATTCACCATGGGCTCCATCTCCTCTTAACAGCTTGTGGCAAATCTAGCACAGTTTAAAAGCGTGTGTGTGTGTATAACAAGAGCTCAGAAATCCCACTCAACGCGATCTGACCTTGGACTTGCACTGCTATGAATATATCTGCAGGCAATGCGAGGCCATTACACCCCGGTATGTAAACATTGAGGTATCCTTGGCCCTGTTCCCTACAGCGTTCTGCAAAAACAAGCTGAGGGTCGCTCACTAGAGACAATGTCTTCAGAGAGTGTAACTGAAAAAACAATGGGCTGGCTTAGATGTGGCAAGACAGAAAGACACGGTCTCTGGCAGCGAAGAGAAGTGGTCACAGGTTACGTGAATTCCTTGCGTCAAAAGGAATAGCAGAGAAATATTCCAGTTCAGTGTGCCAGCCAGCCATCCTCCTTGCAGCATGGGACAAGTGACAGGGCCCCATCCCATGCTGATAGCCACTCCAACACACACCTTTTTCCTCTAAGCTGGTCCTTCAGCCTTACCATTTCTGCGGGCAAGAAGAAAGCAAATCAAACTGAATTCAAAAGGAAAAGAAGCACCCAGAAGCTGCTTGTTCCTTCCCTTCACAGACTCTCTTCTCAAGACTGACCAAATCCCTCCAAAAGTACTGGTAATCCTACAAGTTCTTGAAGCTCTTTCTGAGTAGCATGATGTAGAGCCAGCACACCAGTCCTCTTCAAGGCGGTCACACTTGAAAAGGGACCTGAACAAGACCCAGAACCTCTGCAAGGGAAAAAAATGAGATAAAAGATCTGAGGTGTCAGCCTGCCCTAGAGGAAGGCTCTCAAATTTTGGCATGACGACCCATGTTAAAGTTCACAGTGTTCTAGTGTTCCTTGAGGGTTGCAGGGTCTCTCTAGGGTAGTAACTGTCTCCATTTTCCCTCCCAGGCCCTGACTCATGTTTCCAGAACAAAGCTATAGTATGTCTGGCTCTGTGACTTAATTGAATGGTAAACCCTTTATTTCACTTGGCCAACACCTCTTCTGGCTACCATCCTAATAGCAAGATCTCTTAGTTAATGCTATTGACCCCTTCTGCATATCTCCCTTCCAGTCTTCCAGACCCTCACAGGTTTATTCCTTTAACATTTGTACTCCTGTACACAGTTGTGACTGCTTGCAGGAATACAGCTACACACAGCAGGCAAAACCATCACAATTTGAATATAACTTCATGAAAGGAAATAAAAAATAGGTGAAATAGCTTCTTTTCACCTTATCTGCCGCTTTGCTTAGCACAGCTTGGAGCAGATAAGGCACCTCATTTGAATTCTAAGCGTGCAAAAAAGTGGCATTTTTCCTACCTCTTCCCTGAAAACAATGTGTGCACATCACAGATCAGATAGGAGAGAAAAGGGAAGTTCTTTTTCTGTGGGGAATTTAGACACCTGAATTCCCATCACATCTCTCTTACAACATTAAGATACCTGCGAGGCTCACAGGTAGCCCTTTTGGCAGACAGTTTTTTCAGTGGAAAATAAAAAATATGTGGTGCAACTAAGAGCTGCCTTTTGTATGTAACAACTCCCTGGTGAGCCAACTCAGAGACCTGGGAGCCCTGGATCCGTGGCTTCCTTGCCTCAGGGGTTCAAACCCACATCTTGTTACTAGGCTGTGGGCTAGGCTAGGGTGGGTGTTTTTCCCAGCTCCATCATGAGCTGTGCCATTGTGCTGAAAGAGATGAATAGAGCCAAAAGGGGAAAGCAATCATGGGTGATGAGGGATGCTGTCTGGGAAAGGAGGTGCAGGAGACACCTTGTTTTGTTGTCTTCTTTCTGACTGTTTCGGTACTTTGTCTGAAGAAGATTGTGTTTGAAATTCATAATAATTTTCTGAAGGGGAGACCTTTCCTCTCCAGGCAGTTTGAGTCGTTCCTGGATACCCTTCCCCCTTCTGTGAGATCCCTCTTCTTTCCTGTATAGTCACAAAAAACTTTATGAAGAAGATCCCAGGTGGCACAAACAGAAAATACTTGTGTATAGCCAACAAGGACCCTCTTAGATGTTTGAGTTTTCACCCCAGCCTGGGTGTGGGATACTTGTCTGTCAGCATAACTAAGAAAGAATAAGCTACAGTTAATTAAAAAAAAATCCCCCAAAGCATG
This sequence comes from Gallinula chloropus, assembly GCF_964237585.1. NCBI lineage: Eukaryota > Metazoa > Chordata > Aves > Gruiformes > Rallidae > Gallinula > Gallinula chloropus. Next base: position 79,700,182 of record NC_140087.1, on the reverse strand, counting down.
AAAGAGACTGATTCCATGAAAAAAATCTGTGTCATCAGTTGTCCCCCCCTGTACTTCCATCACTGTATTCATCTCACAGAAATTAATTACACAGAACATGTTAAAGGAAGTGCTTGACTGCCAAGCCAGTAACTCCAGGTATTATCTTATTAATCTTAATTGACATTTCCTTGTTTGTCTCTTTTATTTTTCCTTGCTGCAGATTTGCATAGCCCTTTTTCTAAATTCCAGGTGATAAGTCCAGAGAAAGGCACTGTTTATTATCTAATAAACCACATCTTAGTGGAAGATTGCTTCGAGGGTATTTGGTACTATAATAGCAAAGAGTCCAAAGGAAATCTTAAGTAATAATCAGTAGCTTTAGAGTAATGAAACCTTGATTTTTTTTTTAACTTTTCTTTCTAGCAACTCAACTCCAGTAATGTGTTGTCTTAGACAGGTGGTAGCTCTTTAAGACCAACCTCTGTTCCCAGCAAAGGGTCACTACGTGATGCGTAGTGAGAAAATATATCCCTGCCCTACTGGCAGTATACCTAGGTGATACTGCAGACCTCAGCAGTGGCAAAAGACAACTTCCTTCTCACTGCAGTGCTTTACAATTGAAATCTCTCTCATTTTTTCTTTATGCTGGGTCCTAGAATGAAATGATACTTTGAGGTGAAGTTTTCTATGTGAAAAAATGCTTATTGAAACAGATTTTAATATATTTTCTGGGTTTATATTTAAAAAAAAAAAAGAAATAAATTTTTGAATTTGAATTCATTTTAGTTAGAAACTATCTCTTGGTACCTGAACTGTAACACCATCAAATGGACCAATCCTTTACCTATATTTTCACCAGAAACACAAACTTTCACAGTTTAAGGTACATATTTCAATTTTTCTTTCTGGTTCAACCTCCCTAAAAATCAGACAAAGAAAAGCATTTTTCAACCAGTTCAGTTTGCCTCAACAATACTGCCACAATGATGCAGAAAATACACACTTACATTCCCAGCTCTCAAAGCTTACTCATTGAGAGACACAGACACTTCAACTCCAGAAACTAAAATTGCTCAAAAGCCTGGAGACATTTGGAAGAGGGAGTTGACCTACACTGAACAATCCTTCATGTTACCACAACAGTGGTGATGAAAGCACGTGGGCAAAGCTATGCTTAACAAGTTACTATGTCATGCAGCTTACCTTTTTTTTGTGCTGCCATGTTTAAGCAGGCAGAATATTGCTCTTGTCTTTGGAAGATCCAAAACCAAAGGCTTTCTTTACTTCACCATTAACACTTGGTTTTGAGCTCAGGGAAAATTTTTTGAAATATAAAGGATGTTCTCCTGTGTAGTCAGTTACCTTTGTTCCAAACAGCTGCATCTGAATACCAGAGGTGAAAATAAGTTTCCTACTAGAAACAGGGATAAATAATTTGTGCATCTTCAAAGCCTGCAAAAATGCTTGCTTGTTTTCATAACTTGGCAGGTGTGCCAAATCTGAAAAAGCCACCTTTGGGAAACAAACCACAAGATTTACTTGGTAACAATTTACTTGGATAGTTAACCTTTGTGATCACTGTTTGAGGCTTTGCTTCAAGGTCATCTTTCTCCTTCACGTGTTTCTTCTACTGCACAGGTATCTGCATGACCTCTATCTCTGTGGTATCTGAATGCTTAACTATGTTTTTAGGAAGTATGCTCATTATCCAAATGGGACACAGACCACAGTAGTCTAGATACCTTGCCCCATTGTTGTTTGGGAGATATAGGGTGCAAACAAGAGCTAAGATCTTAATTTCTAGCAAAATAACTTTCTGTTATGTCAAGGTAATGGAAGAGCAAAATCTCTGCTACCATTATTAAGAGATGTTAGGAAGTTATGAGAAAAATAGTAAGTATGCATGCAGAAGCCTCTCTTTTCTGTGCTCAGATCCATCAGGACTGCAGACACACAGATGCCTATATCTGCCTTACTCTTTTGGAATAATGGTGATTTCATAGGCACAACTGTTTATCTTCCCACAGGCCTAATGTCAGTGAAGTAATTCAAGATCCTCAGATAGAAATTATTTTCGGTCAAAGTATAATGAATAATCTAGTACAAAGGTTGTTAGGTGTCATTAAACTGACTGGACAAACTAGTCTATCATCATCAAATGGGGCATATCCTAGTTTGTTTCCAGAGATAAATTTTGTTTTTCCATCTTGTGTTTCTCTGGAGAAAACAATTAATGCAGGTTAATAACTCTCAACACCTTTCTGGTGGCATCTTCTCTAAAGAACTGGTAAAGCTACTTGGCCCTCTTGCAGGTGGTTCAACTTTGTAAGACAGAGCTCTGGACCTGCTCAAGGATGATCCATGGCATTGGATCCTCCACTTCAGTAAGCAAAGACACTTAAAGACACTTTCTTCCCCAGAAAAAATTATTTCTGAACCCAAGAAAGCAAAGCAGTGTCTTTTATGGGAGTGTAAAGATCTCTCTAAACTGCGTTAGCTACTCAAGAGCAAGCAAATTCCACCTTGTTCCAGAGTATCACAAGGTTCTTTCCTGGTGGTAAACATGCTCCAGCATTTCTTACCAGCAAGAAAAAATGGAACAGGATCTGGCAAAAGACTGCTCTAGTACAATTATCTTTGAGGAACGTCAAAGAGCAAGTAAGGAACTTGTGCTCTATCAGCAGGAAAAGATATTTCTTCATAATCAGAGGGTAGAAACGAGTTCCATTATATTCTCTTCTCATGTTTTGAGCAGAGCTTTGACAAAGGAGTGAATTTGCCCCAGAGCTGTTAAAACCAAAAACCCAAGAGGTCTGTTCCACAGGCATCTTCCTGGCATTCTCTGACACACAGATGACTGATAATATCCCCGTAACAGCTATTATCTCAAATGTCTGCCTCCAGGCAAATTAAAAGTAAAGAAAAGCCAAAATACTGGGAGAGATGAGTACTGAAGGCATTCACCCATTATTTACCAGCCCTAGATTGCCTGCTCTCAGGGGTAAAATGGAGAGTGTTTGCTATACGAACAAATTACAGAGCTGTCATCCTTGCAGCTCATATACATGAAGCAATGAAGAACACCACCATTGCCAGGACTGAAGGTGAAAGGATTGTGTTGGGTTTGTTTTAACCAGAATCCAAAGCATCCTCTCTCAAGGATGTGCTTAAGCCTTGCTGCCAGAGGGCAGCAGGAGCAGGGCTGTACCCAGGTGGGGGCCGTGCTGGGACCCCTACCAGAGATCTCCATGCAAGGTCTACATGAGCACAGCTGTTGCAGACATGACAAGTAGATAAAGTAGGTCCAGCCTGGGGGTCCTATGGTGTAGCCTATGGTGCCAAAAAATATATATGCCTTGGCATGAAGTGTGAGACTGAGCTAACACACGTGTGCAGTTTACATGTGGGATAACCTGGAGGGCAGGTAGGGAAGCTTGGGTCTACACAGGTCTGTGCTACTAAGGGATGGTAATTTTTCTGATGAACTGGGGAAGAGTGATTCGTGTGACAGGGACCAACAAGCTTCCTGGGTAGTGTGTGAACTTTTGGAGATGGGTCTTTCACTCCAATTAGGTCACATCAAGCCCTCAGCTCTTTGCTGCAGCCAGAGATCCTTGAAATGTCCAGTCTGTGAAATGTGTAAAAGATCATTCAAAGAAGTTTTGCTAGAACAGGCTGAAGTCAAGCCATTGAGTTCTCTTGTCAGAGCTGTTAATGAAGGAATTAAAATGCAACTAGCAAAAAATGAGCAATTAGAGAAGGAGTTGAGAGATCAAGGGCTATTGCTTTCAGTGTCCTAAGAACATACTGACCTCTGCAAGGGAAAACCCACTCATTTGTGGGAGGTTCCAGTTCCACACCATACCTTATCTCAGTAAAATTCTGTCTATATAAAAAATAACTCCCTACTGGATGGTTATCTTTTTAAATTGTGTCCACATGTAGCAAGCCTGGTTTTTTCATACCTCTGACAACCCTGGAAGTAGAATTACCACAGAAATCTGCAGTATTTTAGTGGGAAGGGGGTACTACTAACCATAAAGCTTATATTGAAAATACATCTGTCTTCTGATTTGAGGCTGGGGCAGGCCAAGAAAGCCACAGGGGCCCTGGGAGGAGAAATACCAGGGGAAGGGGAAAAGAAGGTCATCTTGGTTTTGTTGGAAATGGAAAATGAAAGCTTTACAGGTGTTCAGGGAATAGGAACTTCACCATTTCACTGATGTCAGATAACTGTCTGTAACTGGGTTATTTATTTTAATATTCAAACCATTAGCACTACAGAGTACTAATCATGGGATAAAAGATGTCCAGGAAAGGCTATGAATTTTCATGATTGAAGCTTAAATTCAAGAAGCAGCAGTATAAATAAGAAAATGGAGAGGAAGTTAGCATGCTTTTGCTCATGGTTTTGAAAATGTCGCCATACATGTTTCTTAAGCCTTTAGCATCTGTTTTGCATTTGTAGCTTTCCACTAAGGGTACATCTCCATGAACATTTTCATAGGCTCACAGAATGGGTTAGTTCAGATCAGGACCATGCTTTGAAAGTGAACATCCCATCACCCTTGTTTACAGCAGCTGGGTTCACAGGTAGACCAGAGCAGAGCCTTGTCCCACCGCTCCAGGCATTGGGAACTTCATGGGGAGAGAGACAGGCCAAGGTGGAGCTGGAAAATTTGAGTCAACTCCCACAGAAAGTCGAATATAGCCCGGTGAGGAGCCACACTTTTAGATGTCTTTTGTGTCAGTGAAACCATTTCAAGAACTGAAAGGGAACCACTTGATCTGAAAGAGCAGCTGGAGCACCTGCTAAGCATGACCTCTCAGACCTTCCTGTGATAGGTTCTTTAGGACTCACCAGGAAGAAACACTCTGGTGAAAGGCTCTTCCAGGAATGACATTTTCCAAAGAAGACAACGTTTCTCTTCTCCAAGAGTTAAAAATCTTTATTGCAATTCCTGGAAAGTGCTCCATTCTAAAAAATTCTGGCAGTGCTTGCAGGGGTAAGAAAACAATCATGGTGGAGGTTGTGCAAAGCAAACAAAAAACTTGGATAAGTTTTAAATTCAAGAGTATGAAATTCTGCACATTACCAGCATTTTGTAAAAATGTCCTGACCTGTTTTCTTGCAAAAGTGCTTGTGAAATTTTGAGTAAACTTAGGCCATTTGACTCTCTTGGAAATACTACAAAACTCTGTGGCTCTTAACTTTTCATCTGCTAAAATTAAGGAAACAAACTGTAATGCTTTCGTTGTAAGTGTTAGGCATCGCACTAAGTAAGGCTCAAGTAAGATTTGAGGAGAACTAGACAAAATCTGCTCACTGTTTTTCCTGACTGCTGAATCATAGAATCACAGAATGATCTGGGTTGGAAGGGACCCTAAGGATGATACAGTTCCAACCCCTGTCACAGGCAGAGACATCAACCTCCAGGCCAGAATCTACACAAGGTTGCTTAGGGCTCAATGCAACCTGGCCTTGAACACCCCCAGGAATGGGGCATCCACCACCTCTCTGGGCAGCCCATTCCAGCACCTCACTACTCTTTCTGTAAAGAACTTCCCCCTGATATCTAACCTAAACCTTCCCTCCTTTAGCTTCAATCCATTCCCCCTTGTCCTACCCATTTAAAAAGCTGATTCCCCTCCTGTTTCTCTGCTCCCTTCAGGGACTGGAAGGCTGCAATGGGGTCCCCCCGCAGCCTTCTCTTCTCTAGGCTGAACAAGCCCAGCTCCTTCAGCCTCTCTTTGTAGGGGAGGTGCTCCAGCCCTCTGATCATCTTTGTGGCCTCCTCTGAACCCTCTCCAACAGTTCCACATCTTTCTTGTATTGGGGGCCCCAGATCTGGACACAGGATTCCAGCTGGGGCCTCACGAGGGCAGAGTGAAATGTATACGGATTCAGTATGTATGTTCTTGTGTTGACTTCTGGTAAGTATTTGAATTTATGTGTCTACAACCTGAATGAACAGAGAATTTTCAAATGTATGTTATTGAGCATTATGGGAAGCTCAAACTCTGGTATTCCTGCTACTTTCACTGGAAGCCTTTGCACAATATTGGAAGCACTAACGCATTGTATCTCTCAAAATTACAAGGAAGATGCTGTTCCAGGTTAAGGTAATTTGAGAACAAAGTCATTGGCATAGTTCACTATATAAAACTGTAGTGGGGAGAATAAAAGAAAGCTTTCTTATCATCTGTGGTTTTTAGTACACAGTGTCTGTACAGAGCCGTGAGGGCTTGTATGATTTGCAATGTATTGATCAAAAATCTCTGCTGGCCTAAGGGAACATGGATCCTCTGCAGTCCACAGATCTGTGACAGTTCACCCAACATTTTTTCTGAAATGAAGGAAGCAGTGCAAGAAACTAGAAGCTGCTCTGAAAAGTTTCTTCTTTTCAGAAATAACAATATTCACTGGTCGACAGCAGCGAATTCCCCTGCCCCCAAACCCTTGTCGTTACCATCTCTGGGAGACTATAAATTGATCTTTGTAACATGTCCAGAAGATTAAAAATAATCCAGGCTCTCACAGAACGCAGAAACACAGCGCTCGTTGCAGAATTGAGAGCTCCTCGGGGAGGTGCTGCTTTAAAGTTAAACCAAGATAACTTTAGCATGAGCGTCCCACTGATCTTAACTCTGCTGTGTCCAGGAGGTGATTCCTTGGGAATCAGTTTCCTAAAGTTTCATAGGTATTGCCAAAGAGAGGGGTTGGGATTTTTTTAAATAACAAAGGAAGACCTAGAAATAAAGACCTTTCTTTGCAAAGAAATATTTCCAGTAACTTGCTGGGTGGAATGAGTAGAGCCCACATCATCTCTAGAAGCAGAAATGTTGTTTAATATCAATTTTGCATGCCACAGCATAACGTTTCCATGGTCTCCCAGGAGAACTTTTAAGTATCATGTAACAGTTCTTGTGCCAGAATATCAATGCTGACTGGATTTTCAGGTCTGACTCTTGCTTTTGTCCCTTCGTATAGGACAGATCAACGTACATCAAGTGATTTACAGATGTACTGGTAGCTGTGGTGCTTTAGGATTTAGATGGAACAAAAGATTCAATCAGCAAAAAAATGTCTCAAAGCATCCACCAGCTTCCTCAAGTGAGCTTCATGGATCAGCCTTGCTTGCCAGCAAATAGGTGCATACTGAGTACAAAAAGCTGCCTGTGGCAGCTTTACCGCTGCCCTTGGGGGTACCATGACTCTGGATCATGCTATTCAATGCATGAGAGCTTTTGCAAAGCCCCTGAGTTTGGTTTTCTTCTGGGGAACAAAGGAAAGGACATCAACATGGTTGCAAAGATACTTTTGGGTCATTCAGAGATTCTTCACACCTCTGTTATGGCAACTTTTGGGTCTGAGTAGCTTGTTGTTGTCTTTAAACTGAGTTTCTGTCCACACCTATGAGCAGGAGATAGCGATCACCAATCTTTAATAAAATAAGCAAGCATTTCAAGCACTACTTCTGGGTTAAATGAAAAGACTTGATTTTATTAGAAAAGTAAATTCCACCTCTTCTCTGAAAACAGTTTCCAAAAACATACATGCACAAATCCAGCTCGCACAATCATCCGTTTGCACAGCGAGCTCTTAGACACTGTTTTCCTTCTTCCAGACGTCTTTCGTAGCCCACCTGGGAAATAAATTACTGGGCAGTGCTAGAGTTAGTAAACCTACATACACTCATAAAAGTTCAAACCAAAGTGTGATCATCAAGTACTTACAGGTCAGTAATCACACCCTTCATTTTCAGAAATAATTTAGAGGGGATGGTATTATCTGGAGGAAAAGGTCCTTCCTTTTCCTTTCCAAATATCCCGTTATAAGCCAGTAATAAGTAGAAAAATTAGGACCTGGCTGAATGTTTGCTGAAGCCAATGGAAAGTCTGTGCTTAATCCCAGGCCACTTTGGTGAGAGACCTTCAAACCTTTCAACTCAGAAAAGCACCTATGTCATAAGCACTTTATAAGGTCCCAGTTATATTGCCCTGTTTTGTGGGACACAGCTACGGCCTTGAAGTTAATAATATGCTTAAATACATTGCAGAATAATGATGCACTTAGAGCCAAGTATGGGCTCTAAGTGTACGTGTCAAGACAGGGCCTTAGTATTTAGCAGACCACGCTGTTTGCCACGCACAGATCTTCTGCCATCTAAGCTATGGATTTTGGTTTGGCTTTTGGAAACAGGGTCTTTCAGCAAGTTCTTCAAACAGTGATCTCTAAGAACACTAGCTGGAGGTAGTGTGGTGGACTCTTTCATTAGCAGGCCTTTGTAGCAAGTGATGTGGTTATGTAGTTCTCCCAGTTTACTCTCAGGTCATGCTGCTGCTGTGCATCCCAGTCCCAGTCTTTTTTTCTTCTTTGCAGCTGAGGAGTCCAAGCATGTTTCAGTGGTTCTGTGCTTCCTGTGTGCATCATCTGCAGCAGCCAGAGTCAGACAAAACAGACTCCTATAGGGTGGCTTCCCAACGGGGAGTTTCTCACAGCAGGATCAAACTGCCTTTCCAGCAAATCACAGGTTTCCTCCACATGGTGTGAGCAGGTGAGAGCACGGCTTTGCCAAACCATGATGAAGTTTGGTAGCTGAAATACAAAATCCAAGTTTGGCCCAAGATCTGAACCTGGCACTCAGTTTTATCCTCTGCTTTGAGCCAAATCAAACTGCAGCACATCGTGAAAACCAAACACCACGCTGCTTTGGATTGCTTAAGATCAGGATCCAGTTATGGTCTCCAAAGAGGAAGCTCCTCTCTATACGTGTTATGGTGATGCCAATGGGCAACGTATTGCCCATTAGCTAGGGATGGTGACACACTGAGAGAAATTAAAACACCTGACAGTCTATAGGGAAGAAGCTAAAATGCTGAGAAGGCACCACGGGTGCAATGAAACCACTGCTCTATGTAGCTTAAAAAAAAAATAACCAAAACAGGAAAGAAACACACAAGCAAGATATATGGGTGGTTAAAGTTCTGAGGAAAAGCACCCCCTCTGTCTTTTTGGCTCCTAAAGTCTCTTATTATTAGTTTAGGAGCTGCCAGGCAGAGTAATTCATTCATCCCACCTGTGATTTTTTTTTTTGAGGAGGGAAAAAAATGCAAAGGATGTGTTCCATATTCATCAGAAAGTACTCCTCCACTGCAGAGACAACTCTGCTGCAGCCTTATGAGGACTTGCAGGACATCTGTGGTGTGCCAGATCCTGCTCTCATGTTCTCCTGTGCATTTTTGTTTGGTTTTGTTTTAAGAGGAAAGGATTTGAATTTTTCTTCTAGTGTGCTTGGCACTTCTGGTAGAGCCTTTGACATGGAAAAGGGCTCATCTTTCAAATGCCTGTGGCACTCCTGTGAAAGGTGATTTTTAAAAAGCCATTTTATTTTGCTTCCTGGCAGTGATATCAAAGGAACAATCAGTGCCTGATTTAAAGCCAACAATTTATTTCCATTATAATAAACAGAAAACAATGGCATGCTGCCTTATTAGTTATTCACTTTCCAAGTCAACAAACTCAGAGGGTTGGGATGAGATCTAACCAGAGATATGCTTTGATGTTTTCAGTTTGGAGAATTGGTCTCCTAGCCAAAATGCTGAGCGGTGCCAGTTCTGGGGGAAGAAGGGAGGGAAGGAAGAGCAGAGGGAAGGGAGAGTCACTGAAAGCGCAGGGGAAGGGGTAGAGCTGGATATATTGTGGTATGATGGTGGCTGGTTATAAGAAGACATTGGTGTGGTGCTTGTGGTACTTGGGAGTCTCACATCAGGTGTACAATGTGTGCAAAGAGCAGCAGCTGGGTTAATTTTGGGGTAGTTACTTTGATTTATAACCATTAAGGATCTCATTCACTGCATGCTCAGGATCTGTGACTACTTCAGGGGAACAGAACCATTTCTGTGGTGTTTGCAGTGTGTGCTGCAGAGGCTAATGGATCCAAATCAAACCAGGCATGTGCAGCTGCTCTGGGTACTCGTCCTTCCCTCCCAGGAGCAAGTTCTTAGTTTTCTGACAATGTCACATAAATAGTGCTTTGTAGGGAATATTGCTGAGCAAAATGAATTTCATCATTTGTCAGTGTACTTTGTTGTTCTTTAGCACTGATTTTACATATGTCTAACATTGCAGGGAGGGGAAACTCCTCAGCAGAAACATGAGACTTAAAGGTCTTTGATGTATTTTGTTCTATATGCCTAAAGGGACAGAGCTATGGAAAACTATCTCACAAGAAGGTCTTCTAGGTGAACATAACTATGGAAGGTAAGTATCTGTGATATTTTAACTTCTTTCTTGGCATTGTGATGCCAACAAATAGCAAAAAAAATTGAAGACTCACCATTACCTTGAATGTATTTCGCCAACATTCACAGAACAATCACAATATCCAGGTTATTTAACAGAGCAGAAAGCCTGAACATGGTGCAAAGTGAATGATCATTCCTTGTCTTTGAATCATGTCTCTCATGGACAAACCACCCCAGCTGGTTTGGATTCTTTTTGGATAAATACACAAACACATTCAAACCACATTTTTTTCTCTCACAGAACTGATGCTACAAGCTGCCTGAGTGCTTTGTAACTAAACAAATGAATAGAGACAGCAGTGAGTGAAGTAGATTGTTTGCTTTAGTGGAGACATGTCTGTGCACTGTGTGGAGATACATACCTGCTGCCTAGTTGTAGTTTTTGATTTTATGGGAATTTCTGTAGGGATTTCTTAAAAACCTGAAAAAATTGAAAAATTCTCCAAAGCCAAAAAAGAAAACTTGCCATTCTTAGGAGGAGCAAGTCAAGCTGCAACCTGTCTGCATGGTGATGATAAACTATTATCTATGAGGTAACCAAATACAGCATGGAAAAACAAAAATACCTGTTGGGAAGAGAGGTCTCCTCTGAGCAAAGATCTTTAGTGAGCACTTCGTGTGTTATTCTCATACTGCCTTTAAATAGCCAAGCCCATGGTTATCGGGGAGGATAGACTCTGAAGCAGGTGTTTTTTGCACAAAATATCACTTAATGCTTCATTGGGCCACAGAAATCCTTGTGATGATGATTTTCAGAAAGCAAAGTCATGGTACTGGATCCAATCCTCAGAGAGCATCTTGAACTGGTACTTTCCAATGATCTCTACTTGTAATGACCAGTGGTGCAGCACAGAACAAAGCTTTCAAATCCTGCTTGAGCAGTTTTCTCTCTTTGAAACCTCTTTCTTATTGCCAGATGCTCAGTCACAATCTGGCCCTCATTCTTCCAGCCCTCCCATAAATGGAAGCAAATTTTCACCAAACCTTCCTTGGGGGCATAAGGAAATTAGAGAAAAAATAGTCCTGGAGTCCTCTCATGTAGCTAAAAGGCCTCCAGTCAGATGCTGCAGCCAAATTCTCTTTCCTGTGTTCTGTTGCAACACAATCATAATTTTTCCTATCCTAGAAACTCTAGCTCCTTGCTTTATTCCAGCTGACCTCCCTTAGGTAGAGGCACATGATACCTGGCCTTGATCCTCCTAACCACAGTAACCCAAGCATCCCACCAAAAGTGCTGTGCTTCTTGCCCTTCTTTTTATTACTGCCTTCTGGACAGTAATAGGTGATGCTGAAGTTCTTTGACCAGCAATACAAGCTTATCTGCCCTCCTTCACATGCTGCTTCTCTCTCTCTGTGCTCTTAACTTTATATCATTAGCTCAGTCTTTCTGCTGGCCCCAATTCATTTCTCAAGCCCAAAGTCTCTGTTTGTAGTGATGAAGTCCCAGACCACTATGTGTGAATGATTTCAGATTGGTGATGGCTGAGGCCAGCCTAGATGCTGCATCCTGTCATGTTAAATGAGGCTAGGCACCATGCAATGTACAGTTATGGTGAGGAAGCTTTAGCTGGAGCCATCACATGGTATAAAAGGAGAAAATACTTAGCCAAATTAATTCCAAGAAAGAATAAGGTTGGTGTTTCATAATGCAACAGGAACAACAGGAATAGTATGACCTATTTGTCTTTTTACATGTTCTTGCCATGAGTTCAGTAAATAATCTTCCTAGTGTATGGAGGACAAAGGTCTTCACTGAGGTAAATACTTTGATTTACCTGTGCCTTGCCTCTAGAATTTTACACAACAGACCAAGGCAAGCAGGGGAGGAATATTGTTTCTTCCATCCTCCCACAGGCATGGAGGGCCGGGCAGCAAGGCTTTTGGGGGTGGGGTCCTCGTGTCACACAGAGGGTACACTGCAGAAATAGGAACTGAGAACAGGAACTGTGAATCTTGAACTCCTGTGCATCCTTTTGATGACATGTCAAATCTTACTCCCGTACAACCCCTCTGAAGCAAGTGGTACCCACGGGCAGATGAGAGAGATGTTGCCTGTCCTTATTTCAGTCATGTCAGATTTCCTTAAAATCTGTTTTATCTGACAGCCAGACAAAGCTCCTCAAATCTGCAGCCAGCATTATTTGGTCAGGGCATGGGGGTGAAACACCCAACATTCAACAGAGATTCCTTGGAGTATCTTTAAGATCTTGGATCACATAAAACAGTCCCCTCTCATAAAAAAAAAACCCCAAACCCACCACACAAACTTACAATTGTTGAGTGTTTCTTTAATAGAATCAGAAACAAATTTGTGACCTTGTGGCCCAGAGGTGGGAACACCATCTATAAACTTGCCCAGACATAGAAATGCATTCTGCCTGTCAGTAGGAGTTTGCCATTGAACATGTATATAAAAAAAAGCTGGTGTTACATTAGGCCAACATTTTTTAAATGCCACAGCTCACTTTATATGCCGTAAACCTTGTTAATGCTGCTAACAAGAAAGTTAAAAACTCAAAGCTATAAAAATAGGAATGCCACCGCTGACTAAATAAATATACGTGAGAACCGAATATTCAGATACGAGTTCTGGAACAGCTCATGTGTCCAGGGAGGGAGGAACTGAAAAAAAAAATAGACTGAGTTGTTGCTGATGTTGTAAAAGCTCACTATAGTCAGCAAAATTATCTCTCCTTGAGTTTTTGACTTAATTTCAAATGGCTCTTGAGAATTCAATGCTATAGCGTGGACAAAGTTGTTGATCACTTCAGAAGTGGAGGCAGGTGGACAGCAAGGGCCACACCAGTGAGGAGGACTCAGCCCAGGAGACCAGATGGGGCAGGGAGGGAGGGAGGGGGGCAGGAAGGGAGGTTTCTTTCTCTCTGACTCAACAACAGATTGTTAACATGGCAGCACTGGGGAAAATGTTTCCATCAAAACAGGCCACCTACATATTCTGGCCTCTATTGTTGGCTCTGGATCCCAGTTAATAGACCCAGTTTGTGCCTGTTATACACAATCTGGGATGTAGAATGGATCTTTTCAACAGTCTGGACTCTATAGTAGTTCAGGGGCTGGAACTTCCAGGCATTATTTTTGGCATTTATGTCCTAACTATTGATGCAACTTTCTAACTCTGTAATGTAAGAATAGAGACCTACTCCTAAAATTAAACCTTCTGACATCAGAGTTATGTGGGCTTGCCTCTCTATTTACCATTGGCAATTAATTTTTGTCTCTTCTAGTCTTTGCTTGTGAATTTATTTTTTTTCCTAAATAATTTCTTCATGGAAATTATGAATGAAAGATCTTTAGGAATATGATGTTTGCTCACATGATGGACCTCTGTTTACAGATTTTGTCAACACAAAATAAGGTATATCTTATATGTTTGTTTATGTATATAAATCTGGGGGGTGGATGTAATTTTACAGGGAGGAAAATCTGGAGAAAGGTGTAACTTTCATTTCCCTGTGAATGCAAACTTTGGCATTTTCTAAAATATAAAAGCTCTGTACAGTCCTTTTCCCCCATCAGCGTGTGGAATGTGATGTATTGTCAGACAGATACAAAACAAACTCCTATTTACTTGAGCATTAGTCTCTTGATCCCTTTCCCAAACCATGTTTATGGAAGCCTCATGGGCTGTAGATCAGCTGCTAGGAGACAAACTGGTGGCTTAACCCCATGAACAACAAACGCACCTTCCTTCCCAGAGGGATTTGGAGAAATAAGGACAGATTGTCAGGGCCCTGTGTGCATTAATTGGCCTTGATTGCCCTGACCCAAGCTTACCTGGAGCCGCCAGCCCCACCTGAGGGCCCCTACCTACACATCTTCTCCTCATTGGTCTGGGGATGCATTTAATCTCAGGCTTGGGTAAGTAGTTCTTGCAGAAGCTGTGCTAGTGACGGATGATTCTGGAATGCTAAAAACTGACCCTATGTTCTTGAGAGACCCTTAAACCTACTTTGAAGATGTAGGTTACTTTCTACTCTGTCTCATCCTAGAAGGTTTCAAAAAGATGACCAAGTGAGCCAGAGTAATCATCTCATGGGGCCCTAGAATTGGAAACTATTATTTCAAGTCATGCAGGGAGGTTGGTTTGTGAGGCAAGCTTGGTTTGCCTGCTGTCCTGGGGGAGCTTACATCTACACCTAAGGCCATCACAAAATTCCATCTTTGCTGTGCTTTGTTTTCTTATCCTTAATTTAATGCTCTAAAGTAGAGGTGTAACACTGGCAATCTGTTTTGCTGGGAGTCTCATGGGACCTACAGCATTAATGGACCTGATGAACACAGTACTTTTATGTGGAGCAAAACAGCTACAGGACAAACAAGAGGATCTGCTGCATATCTTCATCCACCTGCTGTCTGAGTGGGAGAATTGGAGGGGTGGATAAGCCGAGAGTTGGTTTGAGATTTTTCAAAGACCTATTTCCTCCTTTGACATGATGAACATTGGCATGGCATTAGGAATATCCAGAAAGTATTTAGGATGTGAAACACTTGTGAGCTTTGTTGTGCACCATGTAATCACTATGTGCCTGTGCAGTTAATGTGGGCACCTGAACAAGGTGCCCTAGCTGCTGGCTCCTGTCCAAGTCTGGAGAATGCTTATAGTGCATGAGGTCATAGCTATTGAAAAACAAACTAGGTGTATGGCTTCTCTGTGTCATACTATACTTAGAAAAAAAAATCTCTGTATAATCAAACCTTGGAAAAGCTCAGTAAAGCTTCTCTTCACACGTTTCCTCCTTTTTCAGTCCTGACTTTGGAAAGGCAGTCTCTGGGATAGCTAGAATCCTTTGAGGTCTATGAGTTACTTCATAAAAAAGGCCAAGTTTGAAGATCAGATTTGGGGATTTCCACCAGAGTGCAAATCAAAAAGCACTGCAAGCAATACGTGTGATCTCTGAGAAAGCATATACATGTGTGCTTGCTGTGTGAAGTCAATTATTTCTAAGTAGGTCACTTCTTGACAATATAAAATGCTCGCTTAAGGACAAGTCCTGAAAAGACCTAAGCTTTCAGCATCTTCCAGGAGTTTAGCAAGATTGGAGGTAGCTCAGCAGCTTCCAGGTAATGGCCTTATTAGTTGCCACATGTTCTGGTTCTCAAATATAATTATCATAAGCTTTATCTGGGCTGACTTTGTATTGTGAGTACTTGTATTCTTGTCTGTAGCAACTGATCATAGGGGCTTTTTTCCTCTAAGTTTATGTCCTCTCCTCCCTCCCCATGTTCCTTCAAGTGTTTGGGGTTGTTTAGTTGTTTTCCTGTCATGAGGGCTAGCAGTTTGCCTATGCCTGGATGGTTTTGTTTTTCTCCCTCACTCAGACAATTCTCATTTAGACCATCTGCTATACGTCACTATTTTTGGTCAGACACCAAGCCTCCCATCATTGAAGCCTATAGAGCCAACCTTCTTCAAGCATGGCATAGCTAAGGGAAGAAGCATTTTGGGCTTTGAAGAGGACTTGGCACCAGCTCTTTAATGATGATTAAAAAAAAAAAGAGAGAAAAATTACTCCTAATATAGATGCATATATTTCATGCTCAACCCTTGATTGGTGTAGCCACATATAAGTCAGTAATGAGGAATGGTTGGATGACAGTAAAGCGTGTGAAGAAAGCTCCATGCTCTCTTTGACTTAAATATAGCTGAGAGAATACATTTTTAATGCTTTGTGTATTTAGTAAACTTCCACAAAGAGGAAAAAATGACTTAGAATATCCTGCTTCTTGGGACAGGGGGAAAGTGCACTTCTCCAAGGCTATGGTAAAGCCCAAACTGTTTCAGAAAATGGTTGTCTTTCTCCATGTAGAGATTATGTGTGTGATTAACAGCCATTTAATAATTAAATTGATTAATGATTTAAATTAAATCCAAGCAGTAAGTGGAGATGATATAATAGGACTATGCAGTTGAGTGAGGAAGGTCGGTAATGCAACTGATGTATCTACTCTTTTGTTATATGGCTAATAAAAATCTCAGCTGCTTTCTTTAGCTCTTCAGAATGTAAATCAAATTTGATGCTTGGTCTGTTTGAAATGATAGTCAGTTATCAACAAGACTTAATATAGTATGCTCACATGAAAAAAATTGGTGGGATTTTAGCAAGAATATTTAATTTTTAAGGGCTACTGGTTACAACTTGGTGAGAATTTTCCCCTTTCCCCTCCCTCTTTAATCTCAGTGCTGACTGAGATTTATTAAGCTATATTTCCAGGATAACATGCTGAGATGACGATTTTGCTGGAAGACCACACTCAAAATTGCACTGAAATTGGATGCAGCATGGGAACCATCATAACCAGGACTTCACCACTGAAGCCTAGCAACAGTTTTGCAGAGGGTCATGTTGCATCTTGTCTAGGGCTTTCACAAATTAAAAATCTATTTATATATGAATTTTAAATCAAAGCACAGCCATTCTGCACTTTCATTTAAAGCACTTACATTTTTCTCTTCACCTCAAACATGGACTGTGTTCAGCATTCTCATTTGAATGTATACCAGCCTAGGTCCTGGGAAAGATGTTTTCTTCAGCAGTCAAACAAACTGTCTCTGACTGCTGCTAAATCGAATGCTGCTGAATTTCTAACATGACAGTAAATAAGATGTGAGGGTGGAAAATAGTTGAATTGTTATCATAAGCCCTCTCAGAGGGGGAACCAAGGCAGATGCGAGACCTTTCCAATGGGGTGTACTGCTGTCGACAGTCTTTACACCTAGTTTCCCTCCCTCCTTCGCTTCAGGGGTTAGTTTTCCACTTGACTTAGGCAGGCCTCGGTGTTTCTGCATGATGTTTTTTTCTCTCTGTAGATCGTTGCCTGTTCAGATTGCAGCACCAAGGTTTAAGTGTTGATGAAAAACTTTGTAATGCAGTTTATAATGGCTGCTGTTAAATATCAGTGGAAAAAAGAAAACCTGGAGAAGGAGGAAAACAGAGGAAATGGATAATTTAGTTCTAGTTGCTTCGTATCTCAGGAGCACTACAATCACTTTGCAATAGTTCAGGTAAATAACATTCCAGTTCCGTAAACAGGATGGTTTGTTAGCAAGATTGATAAGTGGGATTTCCTTGTCCCTTGCAAGAGAGCCTGTGAAATGTCTTTGGTTATAAAGCCAAGGTACATAGCCTCATTTGGAAATTCTGACCAGTGGCATATTGCATGTTCTCCAGGTGTTGCAGTCTTGAGTAACAATTCCATTAACTGCCAATTTATAGTGTTTATGAGTCTGGAGGTAACAGGGGAAAGGGCAGAGTCAGTGACTGTCTCCAGCTCAGTGGCCTTTTTATGACTTTTGTGTATGTCACAGCTTAGGTCCTACTCAGTCCTTACAACTCTGAGGTTCCTGGATCCCTGTTTTTCAATACAAATAAAATAAGGGTGATGCCTAGATCCTTTCTGGAGACTTTTAGAAAGATTACTCAAAACTTACAGACAGGGGCACGTTCAGTGTGGCTTATCCCCAGTGATGAATGAACAATTATTCTACAATCTCCAGAAATCTGATCTCCTGCTTTGATTCCTTCCTTTTTTCAAATACATCTTCCATACAAATTTCAGATACATATTGTTTGGTGACAAACTCTTTCTTCTCCGTGTTATAATTTATGAACCTATCTGAACTTATCACCCCTATAGACAGAGGCATCACCTTTTGATGCTGTCTTCACTCTGAAAAAAATCTGAGAAGGGTGAAGAACTTCATTTCAGCATGAGAAGTAGCTTTGGGAAAAAATTCAAGATCTGTAGGCAAAGGAGCAGTGAGGGAAGACTCATTTCTCCAGGGTCATCCATCAGTAGGGTCCAGTGCAGAATTCAGCACTTAAGAAAGAAGTAATTTCCAAATAGACTGTGTCAGAAGTCCTCCCTGACTAGAAAAAAACTTTAAAAGTTTGAATTCATCTCCTGGTGGAGCTTTCTTTTCCTTTTTGAGCTTGTGGAACTCAGTAGCTTCACAGCAAGCTGAGCGGTAGGTGCAGGACACTAGTTGATGCTTAACTGCTTCTCCGATGCTGTGGACGTTGTGTTACTGAAATTCAGCGATACGTTCCATTAGCAGGAGTATATATTTGTGTGTGAATGTGTAGAGACATTGTGTTCAGCAGAAGGATTCCGGGGTGGAAAGAGAGGAAAACATACTCCTATTATGCCTCTGGCAACCTTCCATAACTGGCTTACCCTGACTGGATAAGATTTGGGTTTTGTGGAGCAGCGGCTGCCTGGAGAAATGCTGTAGCAGTGAGCTTAGCCTGTGTGTCTAGCAGCAGCCTTTATTAATTGCAGCAGTGGGTGGAAAATGCATTAGCCACATATATTACTGCTGGGGATTGGCAGTATCCATTCTCCCAGGGTTGCTCCATGCTTCTAAAACTACATTTACGTGGAATCTGCTCTTTGCTTTCCTTTTTCTTTTCCTTGTCTTGAGACATTTGGTATTCCCTGTGGTATACCCCCATTTCCCACATCCTTTGCTAGCAGAGATAGGGGATGGCAGAACCCTGATATTGGCTTGAGGTTCCTCATGGTGCAACAACATGGAGGAGGAGGTAGATTTTTGTCTCTTTAAAAAAAAAGAAAAAGAAAAGAAAATGACTTTCTGGTAAAAGGAGAACGACAACATTTTTCATTACAATATTCTCAAAACTTTCCACCTTTCTTCATCTTCCTTTCTACTGAGATGTCTGGAAACGTGTCTGCGTTTCAGTACTGCCCAAGCAATTCAATGCTGAGGTGTCTGCTCGCAGTAGATACAGGAAACAGCATAACCTGCCAGTGCCTTCTAACTATAGCTGCCTGTATCTGCCCTCAGCAGGGATGTCGGTGATGAACATGTGCTAGTGTTTTCCCAGGTGCTATCACGATGGGGAGGGAGGGCTGGCAGAAAGAATAATTTGAAGAAATAACTCAGGCAGCCACAGCAAAGTCTGCTACTCCAGCACAGGTCATCTGGAGGGATGGAAACCAGCTTTGGAAGAGCAAAGCTCAGCATTAACTTCCTGAGGGAAAAGTTGTTTCTGCCATGTACCTGCAAGGCATTTATACAACGTTATTCTGTGCACTGAACGTTCGCCTGCTGTCTGGTGCTACTAGTTAAGGAAATATTGGCATAGACATACTGCTGGTTTTGAAGGTGAAAATGTCTTCTGTGCTGTGGGATCCTACAGACACGGGGTGCTGCTAACTATAGCTGAGGTCATATTACTTTTGAGGACAAGGTCCTGCGTTTTATTCACTGCCTCTGAAAACCTACAGTGAAAACACTAGAACTGACAAAACTTGGGAAGCTGAAGAAACTTTCCCTCTGACTTTTGGCAGTTCTTCCAGCTGTATTGCAGACTTGCAACACTTGGTGATTTTCCTGTGAACATAGATGAGAATCCTGCTTTTGAGTGGCAAA
This sequence comes from Gallinula chloropus, assembly GCF_964237585.1. Taxonomy (NCBI): domain Eukaryota; kingdom Metazoa; phylum Chordata; class Aves; order Gruiformes; family Rallidae; genus Gallinula; species Gallinula chloropus. Next base: position 79,680,477 of record NC_140087.1, on the reverse strand, counting down.
TCATAATTTTTTTTCCCCAAAACAAATTAAAAAGCTTTCTAGTGTTTCTTCTTTCAGAGAGAAACCTAAAAATTAAAAGTTCTGCATTTTGGGAGAGAACTCTGGAATGATTTTTTTGAAATCTTACAACCTCCAGATCTGTTTCATGAGGGGAGATGATAAATGGAGTGGTGAGGCAGTACAAATTTCAGATCAAAACCATGCAAAACGTGGTTAATTTGCAAACAAATCCTTGCTCTTCAGGTGTTGGACTGGGATATGAACTGATGTGGTGACAGCGGTAAAGAAACCCTGAGTTCATTTCAGCCAGCATGCAGAAGGGGTTTGAAAAGCAGGAGCTTTTCAAGTTTGAGCCCCTAAGTTGCATTTGGCCTTTCTGCTTCCAGTGGTGTCATGTGCCATTTCTTAACGTGAGAAACAGTTTAATTTGGCTCTTATCTTCTGAGGCTTAAACAGGAATTTGGTCTAGGAGAAGACGGCGCAGGTTCCCTTGCCAGCATTACTTGCTCTGTTTTATGAGTGCATGTGATGACCTGTGTGTCTTCATACGGGCTGTTTACAGCGTGATCACAAAGATAAATGAGGCATGGTTAAAGCTGTAAAATTCCAGTGTCCCCTCGTTGCATAGTAAGTCATGAACTCTACTGAACAGAATATATCTGGGAAGAAAAGTGGTCTAAAGTGCATGTCTTCTCATCAAGCCGTATCATAATAGAAAGCATTTCTTGAAATTATGAGTTCTTATGGTATTGCAGCTGTTTAGGAAAACTGAAGTTGTGAATCATTCTATAAATGCTGAGTGAAATGCTCAGTTCTAAATATCTGTCTTCTGATTTCAGATCATTAAATATTTTTTTTCATGGGATACAGAATTACATTTATATTTAAAAAAAAATAACCCAAACCAAAACACAACAAAGCAAGACCCTCCTCTAAACTTAATTTTTTTATGATCTGTCCTCCAGTTCTGGAAGTTTTGCAAACTAACTTTGAACTCAGTCAAAGGAGGTATAAACAAATTTGTTGGACTTGAAGGAAAACTCAAAAGGTAAAGTATAGCATCATACTACATAAAATATAGACTTCATGCTCAGTCATGTAACTTATTTGAAAGCTGCAGCCCTCCTCCAGGTCACGGCAGCGTAGCTGGATGGAGAACACTTCTACCAAAGAGCAGAAATTACTAAGAGCTCAAACAGATGAGCATTTTAAAATTGCTGATGTGAAATGCTCTCTTTGTATCAAAGCATCAATGGGTGGAGTGTGTTTCCTTTGTATTTTCACAGATAAAATATTTCTTTTTTAGGGTGACTCACTCAGATTATGGCTGAGAACTAAGCAAAGGTGAAAGGATTTGTTCTGCCTTCTCAAATTCACCTGCTGAGCATGTTTATTTCTAGACAACTTGCACACTGAGTAGCATTTACATTATCACTATATTCTGATGTTCTTTCTTTTTTTTTGCAGCTCAGCTCCTGGTATGTGATTAAAAGTTTTAAGTGACACCTAAAGCCTTGTTAAGTTGTTAAGTCCTACAATTGCATCTGGAAATGATATCTGTCTCTCTTTAGGTGGATTCTTGGAAGAGAATTCACTTTAACTGTAATTCCTCCTTCAGCTTCCTTCCCAGCCATATCTTTCCTCCTTCGAGAAATGACAGGGGAAAATAAAGACAAGTTATGAGACAATTGATATAAAACCTGTATACATGTAAGTCTAAGTTACTACATGTGGAGGGAAGGGAAAACAAAATCAGAGCAGTACTGGGAGTTATGGGTTGGGAAATCTGGAAGGTTTTTGTTCCATCTTGGATTGAAGCACAGAACAAAAAACTCTGCAGGTGATGGGAATCTTGATACAGGCAATGAAAACCAGGGATGCAGAGCTGTGTTCCAGGGGTGAGAGGAGACAGAGTGAAAAATTAATGGACAATTTTGTTTCTCTGAAAGGAATTAACCTTTATCTGTCTAATGTTCATCAAGTTATTACAGTTAGGGGTCAATCTGTAGACAAAAGCTTCAAAAGGAGCTCAAGTTATACAAAAGGCGTGCATGAATCTTTGCATTAAAATAACACTTCCATGTTTATACTTCAGAGCTGGTCATTAAAGTTGCCAGCGTGTTTTGTGTGGGATGAGAATACTTCTGAGAGACTGTTATGGTCTAGCTGGGAAAAATAGTGCTTCTCATGTGAGTGTTGTTACTTAAAAATTTATGCAACTGAAACTGCTTGGAGAAATTATTGGTTGTGGATAGCTATATTTGGTGATTTTAAGCTGGTTAAGAAAATGTTTAATAATTCACATTTCTTTTTGTAGTATATTATTGACTGTATGTTAAACCCCACGAAGGTAGAACAGCTGACGTGGCTGGAAGCCATTTGGATCCCACCTCTGAAACTGAGGTAAGGATTTATATCTAATCCCCAGCATTTGAAAAAGAAAGCATACCACTTCAAATCAGGAGTCAGGGCAGCAGCTCTCTGGTTGTGATGGAGGAAGCTGGGATATAACAGTGCTTGAGAATTTTATTATGGTGCTACAGGGAAAAGTGCCAGGTTGGTTTTGACTCCTGACTTTATCTAACAACATTATGATCTGCATTGTCTTACTGCAGGGGCAGTAAAATCCCAAACATGCAGACCCCAGTATTACCATAGCCAAGCTCCATATAAAAAACTCACAGTAAATTAGCCTGACTGCAGCCAAACCACATGTAAAAGCAAGCTGTGAAACAGACTCAACATCGCCAAACCACATGTAAAAGCACGCTGAAAACCACCCTCCACATAGCCAAATTATGTATAAATTTGTGATGGAGAACAGTTGAGGTTTGTGTATTTATTGGGAAAACTCAAGGCTGTGGAGAATCCCCCTGCACAAATGATCTTCTCTCCCACCCAATGTCTGAACAACTCCATCCAACGATGCATCGGACAGAGCCACTCCCAAATCTGAAGTCATCAGGTAGGAAAGGTGGCTCCAGTAGGAATTAAATACAGCACAGTGGACTTGGGATCAGCCTGCTCTGTATTTGAAGGTCGTGAATGAGCAAAAGAATCAAGCTCAGAATAAGCAAAAGACTTTTTTCCCTTGCCCGATGCAGAGAGAACTGATATTGCTGAGTTATTTCCAGTAATACATCCTATTAACCTCCCTGACCATGCAGGGAGAATCAGTCAGTCAGGGACCATAGAAAAATGTCTGGTTCCTGTGATAAATCATTCTAGCTAGAAATAAGTGAGATGCAAATAATAATCCCATTTTTAGTTGTCCGGACTTCAAAAAGCCATCTTAAACATTTTTATTAGCTAAGATGGAAAATCATGAGGATTGAGCTTCCAGTTGACACTGATGTTTCGTTAACTTGAAATGCACTGAGCTCTTAAATGGCTTTTTGTGATGCACAGTCCATGTAGTATCATCATTGCAGGTAGTTATTTGTGAAATATTTTGGGGGGATATCAGCCTTTTTCTCACAGTAAATTTCCAAGCACTTTACAAAGCAGTTCAGTATCATTATCTGCATTATATAGCTGTAGAAACTTTAACAGGGAGGCATGAAATGACTTGCCTGATGTTGTGTGAGAGGTCAACAGCAGACCTTGGCATGGAACCTGTCTTTTGAGCCCGCATTTGCAGCTACTGAATATTGTTCTTGGTTATCTGCTGTAGTGGGAGGTCCCAGCAATGACTCCTGTTTTGTGCTACCCAAACAGAAATCTGGCCAATCTGGCAGGTTTCTTATGAGAGTATGAAATACCCAATTCTCTGGGAGCTGGAGGAGGCTTGCGTCGGAAAAGGCTGCTCACCGAAGCTGGTAGAAACGCATTGAAGGGTGTGCTCAACCAACAAGAGTTAGTTTTGCTTTTCTCCCGCACTGTTTTGTTTGAACATGTTGTTTAACATGCCAGTAGGGAGTTTGGGAACTGACTTCTGTGAGATAATTCAGGATTCCCAGCCTTTGACACAATATGGTTGTTGAAATCGGGGGGTTGCAGCTTCCCCCCTGTGTAAAGCAGAAAGCCCTAACTGGCTAAGGAGGAGAAATTTCAGCTTGTGTGTAAGTTGGATTCAATGTAAAGGGCTGTTAATCTATTTAAACTACTTATAGATTTAAAAATTAATTTATTCAATCAATACACTTCCTCCATTTTCAAACCCTTGGCTGAGCAGTCTGTCAGGATATCAATACTGTAACTTCTGTGCTTCGCTAAGTTCTCTGAGTGCGATACTTGACAATTTATTTTTCTCTTGCTCATTCCAGGCACATTTTTGCAATCGTGCCTGATTGAACATTGCCAATAAATAGAGAAGTGTGGAGCTCAGACTGGTGCAGAGCAGGACAAGGATAAGGTAAGGTGCATTGTTGCTTGCCCACTGCATGGTCCTGGCTGATACTTGCCCCGTTCTAGTGTGAAATGTTAGCTATTGCCAGGTGAAAAGAGAAATCAAGATGTGCCAGCAAGTTTTTTTGTACCATTAACCCATGCCATAATCATGCAAAATATTTCCCCAGGATGACACTCATAATGATAGTAAAAACACACAAAGTAATATATGAAATAAAACAGCCCTGGGTGTCAGAAGTAATCGTATGAAGCCCAGTGCCATTATAATCACTTAGTACAGCAGTGACTCTGAATAAACAGAGTAGCACAGCAAGGGAAGGAAACTGTTGTTGGAGATCTGGGGTAAAATTCAGAATGTCAGTTTTGCTGTTGACTTGAATTGGGTTTTAATTGTTTTAAGGACAAAAGTAACCAAGTAGAATGGGGAAAAATACATCCAAGTGTTTAAATCTGTAAGATTTGCTTTTCCTATTTGTGATGATGAATTTACATCCTGTTCATTGCGTCTATGCTACTCTGCTGCTCCCTGTTAGATTCTTATGTTTGCCTTTACATCTCATTATCTGATGTGCTTAAACAAAATACGTGAACTTGAGAACAAAAGCCCAAACAAAGCCCATGTTTGCTTGTTCCAAATCTTATCTCTTTCATATATAAGGTTAATTGTGAGCACAGCCACAGCGTGGTTAAAAATATTCCTTCTGTCTCTGTGAAAATTATACTTTATAATCAGCTTTTAACTACCTCCACCAGCACCACCAAATCAACATGTGTAAGTATATTCCTCTGCTTTGTGAAGCTAGAGGCTCTGCAGATCATGAGGTAGATTCATATCTCCCAAAACGCTTGTCACTTCAATGCTCCATCAAATCACTGTGGATAGAATTAGTTTTTCCCACTTGCAGTTCAGTGGGAAAATCTTTCCTGGATCTCAGCAGACGCCCCAAGCCAGGGACTGATTTGGCAAGGCCGGACTGAAAACATCTCTCCACACATACTTAAAGCGAGGCATGGCTCAAACCCTGCTTTGTCCAGCTGTCAAAAGCCTGAAGTGGGAAGTTAGTTCAGCCACAAAGACATAGAGATTGATCAACTAGAAGTACATCCATCGGAACTCAGGAACTGAGGTGTCTCAGGATCCTTCTCCAGGCTTTTCAGCAACCATCCCTGCCAGAAATACAACAAACACCCATTCTTTTATTAGCCCCTTTGGTATCTAATAAGACTCAGGTTGACAGCTCCAGCTTCTGGATCCCTGCTGCAGCAGCCTGCTCCTGCTTGTATGCTCTTAAGATAGCTTAAGGAGTCTGTGGGGGAAGGACCTGTTAGATACAGAAACATCAGGAGAAAGGGGGTCAGAAAGTTTTCCTCTTCCGTGGGAGCCAGGAAACAAAATTTAATTGAACTGCTTTGCCCCTCTCATGAGTCCAGGAGAGAAAAGCCATTAGGATTACTTAGGACTTCAGGCATGGATAATTAAGGAGTTCAGAGCCACTGTGTCTGTGAAAGAGCAAGGCTGCTTCTGTCGTGCCCTGCTCACCTCGAACAGACTCGGAAGTTAAGCCTGTACCTCCCTCACCCAAATCCTCCATGGTGGGAATGTAATCTGAAGGAGAAGGAGCACAGCCTGATGTTCTGTTCTTGGGCACTGAGGAAACAGCATTTTCTGATGTGTGAGCTGAAAGGATGAGGTGGGGATGAAATAAATAGGAAATTCCATGGAAACCTGTATGCAAAGGATTTTCTGACTAGCTGCAAGAGACTATCAAAAGGGGGGCAAATTTCCATCTACTCTCTCAAATTCCACAAGTGCTAGCATAATTCAGAGAGACCCTCCAAACTTGTCCCATTTTGAATCAGGTGTGAGAGGAAAAACAAAAAACCCCACACTGGGTTAGGGGTTTCCTCCCCAGTTTAAAAATACCCCAACCTCACCAATGACCTTGATACAGAGAATTTCTCAAGCCCTGAAATTATTCAACTGGTCTTCAATCCTTAGGATGTGCCCTTTGCCTTTCCTTGGACAATCAGACCTATTTCTTGCCTTTGTTTGGAGTAGATAACATCAAAATATTACTACTCAGGAAAACTGGATGGAATTGCTTCCAGAAGGGAAGATATTCAAATAAAAAAGTGCTTCTGAATGTACTGACTCTAATTATCCCTGCTTTTTTTTTTAATCTACTCCATTATTTCATACAGAATTATATTTCCAGAAATATTTAATGACAACATTCTTATTGTTGAGTGGTTTTATCTCCAAGGCTGTAACTTGTATGCTGGGTCTTCCTGAAAACAATCGAACCCTAGACTACCAGCTCCTTGGAGACTGGTTCATTTTGTGTGCGTCATCAATGGTATTCTGGAAAAACCACCACCCGACCCATGAAAGACAGGAAAAAGCTTGAAAGTGCAACTTCATAGTAGTATCCTTTATAGCATTCCCTAATTGTAGGCTTGCAGCAATGTATAGAAGAAAAAAAATTCCAGGTAATTAAGAAATTTACATCAATCAAAGGAGCTAATCAGAACAAAATGCTGATTTCTGCCTCCTGCTCTGTTTCTTTTTGGATGTAGTATAGTTACTGATATGTATGCTGATCTTCTAATCCTTTAATGGGGGCATGGGCTTTTGAAGACTCCTCTCAGAGGCGCTATTACCAAATATATGCTTCTAATTTAACTTCTCATGCCATATTACAGTAGCCTGAAGCAATTTTAGGTGTTGGGTTTGTGAGAAAAGCCCAATGTTGATGTTTATCAGATGACCTTTTAAAGGGTAATGTGGGGGTTATCCATTGGCATGATTGAGACCATATGTAGGTTGCTTTTCCCAGGCATTTCTTACTGCTTTTCAAAATCCCATCTATTTTTACCCAAATTCAACCAGGTACCTTTAATCTCTGGTATGTTTATGGGCATTACAAAATGAGACTGGAACAAAGTCTTTGCTCCTTTGGAGAAACTCCTACTTGAAAAGTCAAGAAAACTTGTATGCATAAATATAAAGTGTCTACACAATGCTGTTAAAGATACACTTATACTTTCTTTTCTTTTTGAACACTTCAGATGTTTAGAGTAGGGTTTTTCCCTTTTCCTCTTCCCTCTGTTGGTCTGTCTTACAAAGGTTCCTTGAAAGACTGTGGAGAGGAAGTAACTTTTGTCTGTGGGATTCAGCTTTTGGTGCTGAATCTGGACTGACACCAGAACCCAAGGCTAGGTGCCACTAAGCAATCCATATGCTCAACCTCAGCTCCCCTGAGGTATGATACATGGGTTGGGCGCTGTATTAAGGTTATAACCTTGCAGTGATGTCCTGCTATAGACTAAGAGCTGGGTTCCGGGTTTTTTTGAAGAATTTATTGTCTCTGTTGTAGAAGAGGACGGAAGACAAAGCTGCCTCAATGTTGTCCCTGTAGGACTATCATTTTTGCTGCTTTGTAAGTTCAGCATTTCCCTGGTGTCTCGTTATCTTGGTAGGGTCCTTAGTGAAAGCCAGTTGCATTTCCTGCAAGTCTTTAAAAACACATTATTAACAAATATTGGGGTTTGTTCTTTTATTGGTGTTTGTGATTTGATGGGCTTTTTTTTTCAGACAGAGGATCTTTGTGTTACTGAGTCTCTGCACCATCAGTTGGGCTTGAACAAAGAGATGGCATGGTAAGCTTTACTGCAGAGCAGAGCTCAATGCAGAGACAGAAAGGCTAATACGGTGCTTAGATGTTGCCCAAGGAGGTAGGTGACGAGGCAGGCATTCACAGTAACTATGAATCTTTTAGAAGAGGAAGTAGGGCAACTCTTCTTAGGTACTTAGGTACAGCTTTAGCTGTAAAGCTGGACTTTAAAGGTCTTTTTTCACTGGATCAGGACCCACTCACTTTTGTTCATGTAAACAGTTATTGTGGCCCGATATTTTGAGGTAAGGTTACAGCATGGTTTGTGTAAAGTAAGTGCACCTCAGTGCAGTTAGTATTGAGCATCTGGCGGCATTTTAAGTTTTCATGCCCCAGATTTGTAGCTCATTACTGGGAAGTCTTAATTACTCCTCTGTCACTAGCCATCCTAGTGCTCAGACACATTCAGGAGACACGGGGGAGAAGAAACTCAAACCCAGAGGTTATGTGTATGTTGCCTTCAAAAAGAAATTAAGGGAGAACTAGTAGATGTGCTACTGCAAAAGGTGGTACTAATGCAGGGGGGTGGGAAAAGTTGTGCTGACTTATTTGAGGTTTTTTCTACATTTTAGATACTTTCCAAAGCTTGGTTTATGTAGAGGTATGTTACAGTCAGAGTCAAATTATAGTACTCAATACGAGGTTACCCAGTGAAATGTTGGGCCTGTGACAGAAGGTATCAGAATGAGGGGAGCCCGTGGCTCACTTCTGCTTGAAACGCTATAAACTAGTGAGGCTTTTATATCAGAAAAAATGAACCTCTTGTTCCCCTGAGGTTGGGATGCTTGTGTGGGTGCCCTGAGGACACTAAAAGGCTGTTCTGTTCCTGCTCAGCCACCCTGGGACTCCCTGCAGCCCAGGACCCCGTTTCAGCCCAGCCCATAAAAACGTGCCTTTCCAGCACCGTCTACCATCTCGTATCAGATTCAGGTTGCTGAGGGCTGAGTTGTAATCAAGCTACAGAGCATCAGGCACACTGTGGTAGCTGATCCAACAGGCCCTCAGCACAACAAATGCAAAACCCCAACTCCTTCCCCTCTCTTCCATCTCTGGGTAAAGCGAGTGGCATTGCTGGCATGTCCCGCAGGCTGAGCAATGTGCACGCGAGCCGTCACCGCCGCACCGCCAACATGCGCTTACATGTTAAGCCACAGGAATGTGATTATGAGGCAGAGCTTTTCATCGGCTTCAACTACAAAGGCAAAACGCTGCCCCCACTGAAGTCAGTGGCAAAACTCTTGGCTTTAACACAGCCAACTTTTTTACCCTTCTGATCGCCAGGCTCTGAGCCTGAGAGTCTGGCTGCAGAAGGAGCAGCTCATGATTTGCCTGTTCCTGAGGAGTTCGGGAGCTTTAAGGTTTTGGAGGAGTTTGTGGCAGTGTGGTAACCACAGGGGCTAGCAGGCAGGTTTGTGCATTTTCCATTGCAAACACAACATCTATTTATCTCAGAAAGCTTTGCGCAGGTCAGGGATGTACTGGAGAGTGTTTATGGATCTCCCATTAGTCCAAATGTATGAATTATGTTTAAATACCATGGGAATGGCTTGTCCATAAGTTCTAGTAATGTAGCTGTGGATACTACTATCTTGCCAGTTGTACTCCTCTCCCTGCTTTTGTTCCCCAGTTGGGAACTACATCAAATTCAGGGTAGGGTTTAACACGGGGATTTGGACTTAATGTGAAAGAAGGCTTTGAAAAGTTCAGTCTTAGCAAACAGCAGCTAAAAACAATAATAGAGATAAGTCAATTCATATTTCCCCCACCCAAAATATTTATATAATGAATTAGATAATTGTATTTTATCTTTTGGTGGGTGGGTTGCCAGCCTTTGCATTGCAGCAGACTCAGGGGAATTCTTGTGCCAAGAATATGTGTTATTTCATATTCTGTTATTTGCTTTGGGTTTAAGGTGGTGAGAGCAAATTCCCCTGCAATCAGCCATAAGTTTGCAGTGAGCAAGTCTTTCAGTGCTTGAACATCTCTTATTAGAGGGGGAAATAAATCCCTTTATCTGCTTGTTGTAATTCAGACATTTAGTGTGTATCTAGAGAGAAGCATTTAAAATTAAAGAAAAAAAAAAGTAAACCCAAGCATTACAGCATACAAAAATTAATTCTGGTGTCATTTTATCTGCCTAATTGGGCCTAAAAATAGCCTGTGGGAAGGAGGACCAGCAGCCTTGAGTGTCTGAGGCAATTTGTATAAATTATTTCCCAATGTGCCAGTCACAAGTGAAAGCCCTTGCCTGGGAGCCTCCATTAGCCAGGTGTCAGAGCTCTCTGCGTCCCAGGCTTTTCTCTGGGAACGGGGTGTGTGGACGCCAAAAAGCACTGGGGAGGAACTGAGGCCCTGGGCTGATCCAGGAGGGTGCCCAGAGCGGCTCGGTGAATGAGGTTAGTGCCTTCGCTCCTCTGTCATCACCAGTCCCTGAGAGCAATCACCACCCACCAAGAGTTCCTCGAGATAAGACCAAGCCAGCTGGGAGAAGAAAGCCTTTGATATTTCCCTGCCTTGCTGAGTAAGTATGCCATAACAATAATACTTTGAACTTTTACAGCACCTTTTCATACCAGGGGCTGAGTGCTCCACAAACATTCGTTCCCCAAGCCTCATACCACCCATTTCCTCCAATGATTATTTAATTTTTTTTATTGTACCACTATTACAGACCAGCTCTTCCAAAAGAGCTCAGCACCCATTTTGTCTTCACTACAGACATTGTTCTCTTTGCACGAAAGAACTGTAATATCTGCATTGCCATTTCTGATACCTGTAGTCAATATCAGTAAAGTCTAACCAACTCCTGCCCCAAAATGCTGCAGTCCTGGACTTCTGCAGGTGTGCATGTAAAAAAGCTCAAGTGTTTGGGAACTGCTTGTTCCCTGCTTATAACCCATAGGGACCCCCATGAGCCTCCTGATGAAGACCCTTAGAACAAAGCAAAATTTCTCCAAAACCACACAAGTTTTAGTCAGGCCTTTCTGATGTCTGTAGCCATTATTTTAGCTAATGACCAAAAATATCTATCTTTCTTGCCTTTTTTTACATTGGAACTCGTTTCTGTGTTGCTATTATGTTTGAAAACAGAGCAGGAACACACTTGTCACACTTACATGCAGTCACACAATAGATAAATACAAAGAGAGATGCTACATCCCAAGTAGGCATTGTATTTTGTTTTGGTAAAGTGAGCAATGGGATTCAACTTTGATTTTCATCTCCTGTCTGCTTTCTCAGTGAGAAAATACAATCCAGACTGATTCTGGAGTTGATCCATCTCTATGGAAAGTTGATTTTTAAAGTGGTGCCAAACATCAGTGAAGAATCACAGTTAAGGTTTCCACACTAAGAATAACACCGTCTCATAGGGAGGGTGAGCTAAGAGTGCACTCTGCAGCCCAGAGGACAATATACATGTCTTCCATGTCCATTCGGGGAGTACATGTTTTCATTTCAGTGAGGACACCACCTGTGCAGCATTCAGAGTCTTCAGCTCTATCCCCTGCCCCATATCTGGCCAGAGCATCCAAAGGGTGAAGCCTTTACATGGGATACAGCCTTTTGGCTCTGCTCCGGAGTACAGCAATCCACTGATAGCTTCTGCTCTCATTTCTCCCAATACTACTGGAAATCAATTGATCCCTTTGGCCTGTTTAATTTGGGGGCACTGTAACTGTACTGGTGGCTTCTGAGAAATAGTTATTAGCCATTCCCCCTGCCTGAAGTATGCCAAAGTCTTTGGTCATTCAAATCCTATTGATTTAAGGCATATAATTCATATGCTTGTCCCAGTGACCCCAGTCTCTTAAAACTGAAAAGCAAACTTCAAGCGTACAGTTGCTTATCCAAGACAAACATCTAGCATTTTGAAAGTTACCCATCACAAATCATTAAGTGCAGAGTGGAAAAAATGGGGGAAATGCAGAGTGATAGAGCCAAGCTACGATCTGTCAAACGAACAGATGATGATCTGTTCAAATTAAGGCTGGACTGACATGGAAAAATGGGAGACAGCCTGATGATTGGTTGAACTTCTTTTAACATGTGCTCCTGGGAAAAGAGGAAAAAAAGACACCAAAGACTGAATTTAAAAAAAAAAATCAAGAAAGACTATTGAAACTGTTTGAAACTCTTTGAACAGTCTTTGAACTGCTGGAAAGATGTGCCCTCCAAATCGCTTCCTTAACTTTTCCAGTAACTCAGCAGCCGTGTTTCTCACAGCTCACTTCTCAGAGTGGAGCAGCAGCGGTGACTGGGCGTATAATAACAACGCTGATGGGAAGGTATGTATGGAAGGTGCTAATCTTTTGTGACGTGGGTAGGTATGTAACCTCTTAACAGATTATCTCCAGTTTGGAAAAGACAGCTATTCGTTTTGAACCAAACATCAAATTTGCTGTTGCTGTGAAGCTCTGCCCAGTTTATAGGTTACAGTTAGTTCTGAAAATAGCATCGTGATTAAGGTGAAAGATACTCAACTCATGTGAATCAGCATAGCCCCAATTTCCTTGCAACTCAGACTGCAACTGAGCATCAAGTACTCCAGTGTACATCTCTGTCCTCTAACCAAGCTTCCCTGCCACTGCCACCGGATGGTAATTGTCCTCCCTCGGCACAGCCAGTGAGTCAATGATAGAAATCAATCTGCCTCTCATTAGTGAGATGAATAGAAGTGTGCCAAGGAGAGAGATCGATGAAAGAGTGAGAAGATGTGTTAAGGACTGGTTAAAAGCGGGGTTCAAAAAAGAGGTTAATGGTTTTCAGTTAGTTCAAAATAAACTTTGGAGTACTTTGGGATGGCAGCGTCTCCCATGAACGGTGTTACGCACGTTCTGAGTATGCACAATTCTAGATAAAATGAGTTCAGGAGAAGGTATCTCGTGTCAGACCCTGAAGTGAGGCAGGTGCTCTTACATGCTTACAGATTTCATGGAGTTTTAAAGGAAGAATGAGACATTTTTCATACAATGAGTGTTGGTATGTATAGGTGTACTGAAACTGAGCCACTCAATGTGCACAAACATTCTATACATATTTGTGTGTGTGTTTATCTGAGTGCAAATATAAACCCAAGCACACACACATATAATGCATTCAACTGCAGGAGAGAGCCATGTATAAATACTTAATTCCCTTTTCATTTCTAGGCGGTGTACTCTTGTGTTTGCAGCCCAAATTACTTGCAAAAAGTGACTTGCCCATAAGCAGAAACAGAGATAAGGGAATTTTTCACTCCAGGCACGATGACAAATGTATTATTGAAGCAGTGCTGGAACAGCTAGCGCGGACACATGAAATGGTATGTCTGTGCTGCTGGGAAGCTGCTTTTCTCAGGCTGAGCACCTTGCATTTTTCACAACACAAATATGGCATTGCTGCTTCTGGGACAGGGGCCAGCTCATTTAAATGTGGTGCTCAAGAGATGGAGGAAAGGCAATTTGCCATGACACCTTTTCCATCTTGCTGCCTAGCTTGCTTGCTGCAGTTACAGATGGCCAACATTTGTGTCTTAAACATTTATCTTCAAAATACAGACTTTTGTATAAGAAGTATTTAGTACTGCAAATATTTCCCTTTAAATTTAAATTTTCATCTTGTTTTGATTTTTAGAAAACATTTTGAAATTTCAGATGTTGTTTTTTCTCCTTTTTGTCACCTTCCTTCTGTCTCTCACTCTGTTTCTGAGCACAGTAAATGTTTGCCAAAGTTGAAAGATTTGGGAGGTCTGGGATGTTCGTTTTACCTTTTTTTTTTCCCCTCACTTTGTAATTATTTAAAGCTTTGCCTAATCTGTTAGTGAAGCACCTCCAGAGTTTGATTAGCATGGGTTCACAGCGTTCTACCACACCTCTCCATGAAGTAAGCACAAGGCAATTAAAAGGTTATATTGGAAACGTCTTTGTTTGTTAACAGAGCAGCCAGACAGCTTGCAAAATTACAAGATGTACATGAAAATAGGTAAGTGCTTTCTTAAAATATGGACATTGGGGTTTTTTCTCTTGCAGTGACAGCTGGAAACTATTATTGGGAAAGAAACAGAAGTGAAAAATTTTATAAATATTTTTGGGGCAAAAGAATGCACTTTGTCCCAATCTGAACTCTGAAATATGAACAGCTTCAAAATGAAATGAGTTTTTTTAGAAGACTCTGCTAATTATCCCTGCGCCTTGTGCACACAAGTTGAGAGCAGGCTCTTGACAGGCTTTGGCTGAAAAGTAGGGTTTCAAGTTCACAAGAAACCAAGAAACCTTGTCTCTTCACAGTTGGGCTGCATCCTGAGTCAGACTGAAATGAGTAGCTTTCAAATTCCTGATGAGCTGGAATTTCTGAGACTATTTTCTTATGAATACACCAGAACATGTTGCTTCTAAAATAAAGCCTGTCTCCTCAGAGCTCCAGATTCCTAGGCCTGCAGCGATCCTCAAGGAATCAAGATGTAAATGTTTTGCTACTAAGTGTATTTGAGATGTATGAGTTTATTTTTTTGACAGACGTTGTTGCCAGGCTCAGTGGCAGCGTACCGAATTCAAGATGAGCTCCTTCAGTGGAGTAAATCTGTGTTTTGCAACTTAACTACTCTGCCTTCTCCAAAAAAATAAAACCCAAAAAATACAGAGTGGCTGGGCTTTGCTCCTGTCTGTTTAGAGTCACCAAGATATATTCAGACTATTTTAGAAATTTTAATTAATTTCAGGGCTTGTACTGCAGCCTACATGAGTCTTATGATTTTTGCATGTGAGTTCGCAGTTTTTATAGTGGCATAAACTAGTTTGGGCCCTGCAGAGGTACTAAGAGAGAAGGGATGGATCACAGAATCACAAGGTTTCAAAAGATCTTTAAGATTGAGTCCAACCATTCCTGTCCTATGCTAAACCATATCTCTAAGTACCTCATCTACCCTTTTTTTAAACACATCCAGGGAAGGTGACTCACCCCCCTCCCTGGGCAGCATGTTCCAGGCCCTGACAACTCTTTCAGTAAAAAATTCTTTTCTAATATCTTTGTGCCATTTCCCCTTGTCCTGTCTCCTGTCACCTGGCTGAAGAGACCGTTGCCCACCTCTCTACACCCTCCTGTCAGGTAATTGTAGGTGGTGATAAGGTCTCCCCTCAGCCTCCTCTTCTCCAGGCTGAACACCCCCAGCTCCCTCAGCCGCTCCTCATATGATTTGCCCTCCAGCCCCTTCACCAGCATGGTTGCCCTTCTCTGCACTCGCTCAAGGACCATAATGTCCTTCTTATGGTGAGGAACCCAAAACTGGACACAGTGCTCGAGGTGCAGCCTCACCAATGCCGGATTCTGCACATCCTTCCAAAAGGTTTGGAATACAGAGGGGAAAAACCTTGTGAAGAGAAAGAGAGGATCGACCTGATGGTGAATGGTGTGCAGAGAAGCATATCAACGGTTTAGGAACGTGAGTGAATATCAGGCTTTTATTCATGGAGGTCTTCCCATGACACTCACAGACAAAGTTCTTTGAGAGAAGCTCTAGAAAGCTGCTTTTGCATTGCTTAGCAGCTGAAGGATGGTGTTGTGCTACGTGTATGAGGTGGATAATTGACAGCTTTTGCCAGATTCTTATAATCTGTGGCTACTACTCTTTGGTTTTGGCTCTCTAAGCAAAGATAGGAAAGGCTTCTAGCGGTCTGACTCTTCCCATGGTTACATGCAGCAACCCGAGAGCGCCCGTGCTTTGCGCTCGGTTGGGTTACGAGCGCAGGGTGGTCACCCCGCCGGCAACGGCGGCAGCGCCTCACCGCAGGGCAGCGCGGGAGGAAGCGCGGAACAATCGGCAGGGGAAATCCAACCCAAAATAACAAGCTGGCCTCCACCAAAGAAAGGTCACGGCTTGAAAGCCACTGTTTGGGAGCAAGGGGAGCGAAAAGAGGGGAGCGAAGGAGACTCAATGCCTCTGCGGTTCCAAAGAATTCCTTTTTTGTAAGGAAAACAATGCAGGAGAACAATGCAAATACTTGCAGTGCTTTCAAGGGCAGTAGATTAATTTTTATTTCTCTTTTTTTTTTTCCTTATAGAAAGTAAATTGGAAGTGCTTCCATAAACAATAGGCATTGGCTCCAGAAGAAAGTGTGAGTTTTTGCAGAGATTTAAAAATAACCAAAAGTGAAGGAGCGTATTGGCAAAGCGCTGTGTTTTCTCAGAATAGTAGGGAGAAATGCGACGCGGCCTCGACATTCGAGAGGGGCTAAGAAAGCAGATTGGGAGACATAATGTGGTAAACTTCAACTCTGCCAAATTTTGTTTTAGAAGCCAGCGTTTGATGATAGGTTACCTCATAATGGGAAGAGTGAAATGAATTGCAGACTTTGCCAACTCTTTCCCCAAACATTTAAAACCTTTCAAAATATTGTTCTTGAGTAGACCAGTTTGTTCCAACAGATTATACTGGCGTATACTGTGTCCCAACTCAGGTTGGTGCTTAAAGCTGCCCATAACTGAATATTCATGAAGTCCAGGCAAAAAATTCACAGTTTGCTGTGTTCATGCAGTGCCAGGCAGAGGGTGTGAGAGCCCAGTGCATGTAAAAACCCACTCAAAACCCCAGTGCATTGACCTCAGCAGCTTTAACTTTTATTTTAAGGCTTGTGCTTTCCTTTATCTAGCACTGAAGAAAAGTTTTATGTTATGTTATATATGGTGTTACCTGATAACTGTCCTCTGTAACTATGCTCGTGCTGGCAAGATCTGCTGCTGGAGAGGACTCTTACACCAGTAAAGCTCATTTGATTCTTCTGAATGAAAATAAGCTGTGCAGCCTGCTTCTATGTACAGCAGTAAAACACTGGCTGCAGTAAAGAGAATTGGGTGCTTTAAAGCAGTGATTTTTTTTTTTTTATTATAGCGTAGGCAGGTCTTCAGTGAGGTAATGGGCACAAAAATGTCAATTTAGCAGCCAAAATACCTTTATCAGATACATGTTGAGAAGAAAGAGACACTGGTATTTTTGTGCTGGCTATCTATGTCAATAGATACAAGTTTAATTGCCCTGTGTAGCTTTCCTTTGGATGAAGTGGCTGTATGTGTCTTAATTTCCCTCTCCCATTAGAAATATAACATTGCTGGGAAACGGTTTGTAGGTATTTCAGTATTAGTGTCCACCTTTCCTGCCCCTTGGGTTGCACATCAGCCTCTGAACTTTAATTTTCCTTGGGCTTTTGCAATTGAACTTCTCTAAAGTTCAGAGGGACGTAAAATGGCTTTTGGGATACGTGTTTTGTCTTGTAAATTTTCCTGGCACGCTGTTAGCCTGCGCCAGCAAAAGCTCGCCGTAACTGGCCGGCTGAACCCAAGCTTTAAGCAGAGCTGGGATGACTTATAACTCAATTTCTTTATGATAAATCACAGGGAACAGGGTAACTGAAGGGATTCAGAACCTCTTTCCTACAAAGGGGGTGTTACATTGCACAATCAGCTTGAATCCTGGCCCTGGCTGGTCTCCTGGGCACAGCAGCCCTTAAATTCAGGATTGAATGGTTTGGACACCTCAGGTCAGCATGGAAGACTTCCCCAGAGTCCTTCCATCAGGACTCTGGCTGGACACACATCTGCAGCCACCTTCTTTGGGAAACAGCAGAGAAGCTGGACAATGTAGCTGTTAGCAGAAAACTTGGGTAGAACTGATCTATCAAAAGTTGGGATTCAGGTGCAGGCTTTTTGCCGACACTGTCACAGTGTGAATGGGTTGATTAAATCTCTTGCAGGCTGTTACGGCATCAGAGACTGCCTGTGCTGATGGGTGGGTACATGTTGACCAGGGCAGTGATATCAACCAAATGAATGTCTTCTCAGAGCATGGATAGAGACTGAACCAACCCCAAAACATGGAAATGGTCCTCTACAGCTCAACAGCCAGGTAGATTGTCTAGGGGCTGATGAGTGTGTGTTTAATGTAATCAGAAGACTTTCAAACCTTCAGGGCTAATGATCTTGCACCTTCAGATCTACATCATCACTCATCCTTTTTTCTCAGGCATATAATCATCTCCCAGACAGATGATGTGCTCCTGGAAGTCTCTGACCACCATGCCACACCCATTAAAAAACTTGGCAGCTAGTCTGGTTGGCATGAAGAGGGCTGCAAGTAGGTAGCCATCAGAAGAAAAGGGGTTTGGTAGTTTCTGAAGCCGGAGGAATAAGAAGGGTTCCCGGAGCTAACCAAGAGCAAGCAGAGTCATACACATGCCTGGCTGTTAGGATTTAAGGTAACTTTAGTGATTAACTGTGAAAGTAGGATAGAGAGCACCGTACAGGAGACAAATAACTCTTTATGTAAGACATGACCCAGGGCATCGTGCCAGGATATCGCAGCCAGATTTGGAAGAGTTCAGCGTTTTGCATGCCTTGATGGAAACTTTTGAAAAAAGAGACTTCCTCTTCAGTACACCTAAGTGACAGACAGCTTCATTCTAACCTGTGCTCCTCTCCTTTTCTCCCTACTTCTGTAGGTGTGACACTGCAGCAGCGGGAGGGAGGAGCTGGTTTGCCTTGTTGCAGGCAGCAGAGCTCATGTGACTATCTCAGCAAGCAGCATCCAAGCTCGAGTGGGACCCAAGTTCTTTGTGCCAGGACTGCTGGACGCAGCCTCTCAAAAATACAAGAGTAACAATTGACACCTAAGGACCCGGTGGTATCGGCTTTGAGAACATGCGATGACTTCCAATCATTTCTTCTGTCTACACTTCCGATGCTCGGTCTAATTGCTGCTGGTCCCTCGCCCATCGTGTTATGAAATGCTTCAGAGGTTAAAGAAAGAAAGAAAAAAGGGGAAAAAAAATCCAACTGTGGTCTAAGCCTCAGGAGGAAGAAGGCATCTGTCAGGACAAGCTCTTACCAGAAATGGTATAAAGAATCTTTGTTTACTAAATCTTTCAAGTCTGTAGTTAGTTCAAAGTCAACTCAAGGTCTTCCTCATTAGAAGAGCAAAAGAACAACTGAGAAGCCCTCAGCCTAGCTAATTAAAAGCAGTAGCTTTGTGTGCTGTGGTGTAGCAGGCATTTGTATGTTGGATATGAGAGTTTTTCACATCTGCCAATAGCAAAGGGAAAGAATTCCTTCCAAGGTGATAGTTCTGCTCCTGTATTGAAATGTGAACAAAAGGAAACTTTCTCCATTGGATTTGGATTTATTCCCATCATTTGTAAACAGTGTTAACATAAAGATAACACATGCAGTGAGTGTGTCATGAGTTACCATGAGTGATAAAAGATCTTAAGGCAGTTAGAAGGCAGTTTGCTTTTCACCATGCTGATTCTTATTGAAGGTGTGTTCTTGGAGAAGCAAAGAGCAGAAAGGAGTTAAAATAGCATTTCAGTTCCCTGCACAGAAAATATCCAGGGGAGCGAAACACACCTGAATAGTGGCATTCACCAGCAATACAAACATCAGAGGAGTGAAGAGGATGGAGCATCGAAGCAGCTCTTCCACTTAGCATCACAATAATAATGACAATCTCACCCTTTTCTTGAAAAACAAGGTAGGGCTGGGGACAATAACCTGCAGAGCTTGACTTCTTACAGCCAGGGCTCCTTCTGAGGCACAGCTGATGTGACACCTGCCCTGGGATGGCCACTGCTCACTGATTTCAGTGAAAACTTAACTGTGTGCAACCCCACTCCAAAATCACCAGCTTAGATCCCACTGAGGCATGGCCTTGGCTCTCAGGCATTCCTAAAGGAGGGAAGGTTTAGAGTAGATATTAGGGGGAAGTTCTTTACAGAAAGTGTGGTGAGGTGCTGGAACAGGCTGCCTAGAGAGGTGGTGGATGCCCTGTCCCTGGAGGTGTTCAAGGCCAAGTTGGATGGGGCCCTGGGCAACCTTGTGTAGATCCAGGCCTGGAGGTTGGTGTCCCTGCCTGTGGCAGGGGGGTTGGAACTCTCTGATCCTGGGGGTCCGTTCCAACACAGACCATTCTATGATTCTATGTCTTTCCCACCCATCCCTTGTGTAATTTCAGCAGGGTATTCATTGCAAATTAATTCTTTGTACTTTTTATTGATTTCTAAGGAATATCAGTTGATATTCACAGCCTCTCCAGTGCTCCCCAAGCTTCGTATTACACCTGAGCAGTCGTTTGCACTGCCCGAATCTGGCCTGTTCTTCAGCTTAAAGGAAAAGCTGCACACTGCTTGGGGTTTTGGAGAAAGACTGGGGTGTTCAGCTGTAAATTTTTCTTGTGTTATATGTCTTCAAGGTTCATTCAAATCATATTCTGTAAATGACAAAACAGCATTGCTATTTATTAGAAACAATAGAGCTCTCATAATTTTGATGGAAAAACAATGGCACAGGGGTGATGATTGCTAAATATAACTCCCACGTCTTCCCCAGGGCCTGGGCAGAACGAGTTGGAGCTCAGCAGCAGAGTCTCCCTGATCCTTCCACGGATATCGGCATCTGAGCACCTGGGGTCCACAGCGAAACTCTTTCCTCCAGAGGCCAGGAGCTGAGGCTACATTTTCAAGCAGGGTAATCACCTTTCTGAGCCAATAATGAGCACTTCCTAAAACCAGCTGTTTAAGATGGCTCAGAAGCAATGACAAGAATGTGGATAAAAACTTGGTCCATGGATCCAGCTTCTGCACGCAACAAGGAGGAGACACCTTCCAATAAAACACCAGTCAGACAGATGGGTTTTTATCTGGGTTTTTTATGGTATGGTTATTTCTTAGATTCATGTGTGTCTGTGTCCCCAGCCTAATTGCCCCTTGCACTGATTTGCAAAAAAAGGGTATCTAGGAGGTAAATTATGCTCATTCAGGGACAGCTGGGTTTTAAGGCTGTTTAAAATGTGGAGGGTATTTTGTAAGTCCTGCAAACATGAGATGAGAAGCAGACAGCTCCAGAGCTTGTAATGTGGCTGTGTGCTGCGCTGATTTTCTTCTACGCTTTATATTAACTGTGCCCTGGGGTACTAAGTGGGCATGTTAGGGGAGTGGAAGCAGCAGATTGAGGAAGATGCGATGGGTAGAGCGCAGAGAGCTGTTTTTGCAGCCTGCAGAGGCTGGCTTTGTGCTACAGACCGGTCTGCTGTTGCCATCTGCTGGAAAAAAAACCCTTGTAGTTAAATGTGGATAGGAGAATATCTGTTGTTATTGCAGAAATAGCTATTTCTTGTGCTTTTGGAGACAGGCTTCTTCCCCGCGGGTCCCAGATGAGCTGCTGAAGTGCTACACGTGTACCAGAGGTGTGTACGCACACGCGCCGAACGTGCGGCGTCGGGGCAGGAGCTGCGCAGCTCTGGGGTGAGTTTGGTTTCTCACCAGCTCTTGCTGCTCTCTGCACAATGAAACATCTTTAACCAAGAACAAGGTAAGAACAAACCCTGAAATTCCCACTGCTAGGGAACAGAAAGAATACCCTTCCAGAGGAAATGATCCTTCCTCTCTCTTGCAACTCCTCTGTTCCCCTTGTTGCTGTAGTCTGCACGTGGACCTGTTAGCCGAGCTGTGCAGTGCCCATTCTGCACATGTTCACACAGACCACACCAACTTCTATGTAATTAGAAGGCTTAAGGTTCCAGTATATCCCAGCACATTAAATCTAGAGTTTATTTCTATTTCTACTCTATGCTTTCACTTCTTCCTTACACTGTCATGCTGGAAGAAATATTTCTGCAGTTCACTCCTATAGGATTTTTGGAGGCATTGGATATAGTTTTCTTCTCCCTTGGATAGCTTTTACTCTTGTTAGTTGTTTTCATAAATACTTTCCTTCTCTTAAAGATTCTGTGGCTAATAATAACCTAAAATGTAAAATCATATAATATCATAGGACAGGAAGAATCTCTTCATGATTGTAAGCAGCCTTAAGGCAGACAGGATGCCACAGGCATTTTAACACCATGTCAGCGAGGCCCAATCTAATCTACAAGGTGTAATTACCACAGTGTTAAATCCATTGCTGGTGGCTGATTGTCTCCAGCTTGCAGGACTGCTTGAATCTGAGCTGGTGCTAGCAAATGCAGGAAGGGTTGACAAGGTTCTACAGTCTCGTACTCAGAGCGGAACTCAATGGGGTGTGAGTCCACCCACACCAAAGTTGAGAATAACGGGACCTGTGACTGCTCTGTCTCTAAATTTACACTCCACATAAACTGCCCTGTTATGTGCCTCTGAATTCCGGAACAAGGGATGTTTAAGGGTGAGACCCTGGCTGGGGGTACTATGGGCTTTTTCAGGTAGCACAGTGAATTGTCTTTGCCACTCGGTTTAAAGGCAAGGTAGTCCAGACCCAGGGCAGTATTGGCTGTCTTCATTGGCCTCTAGCTGGCTCAGTGTGGGGACAGAGACAACCTGAAGTTTTATGAGCCTTATTTAAAGAACCTCTATTAACCTTTACAGCTAAGCACCTTCAATTATGCTGATCCCCTGATTTCAAACTAATATACAGGGACTCCCAAGCATCTACTGGCTTGTAGGACTTCTTGTATGAAATAACAAAGACTCTGCAACCTCTTTGCCTCATGCCTTTCTTTTGATCCCCTCGTGCCCTTCTTCTGATCTCTTCTCTTTCACTGTTGCTTTTCCTGTAGTATCAAACACGACACCAACACTTCTGTTGTTTGATCCCATCAAGAAAGCCAAGGAATGGGTACTTTGGAAGAGGAGCCTGTGACCTGCTTTTTACCCTCCATACAAGGACTATTTAATCAGTTATCCATCCAAATAGCTCTCAAACTACATCTTTGGGGTATACATATTCCTTCTCAGATCCCTACCTTGACATAGCTGAGACAAGTGGGGGAAGGCTTAGAAGTATCAGCCTATCAGCTGTTTTCAAGCTCCTACTTTGTGCTAGGACAACAATGTGTTCAAATGGATTCTGACAGGCTTTCAAAAATAATCTCTCCAAGCAGATCTGTTTCTTCTGTTTCCAGGTTAAAGGAGACTTTCAGAAGTATTCCTATCAAGGAGTTACTTAAACTGTTTAGTTGGCCAGTGTCCTGCCAGCTTCTGTCAGTGAAAGGACCCTTGGGAGTTTGTTGTATTGCTGTTAAGATCTCACTGCTTAAACCTTGTTGCTGCTGTGTTTGGTGGGTATGAATGGAAGGTCTGAAAAATGATCCTAAAGCCATTGTGTACCTGCACCGATACATCAGGCCTTTACTGCAAAGGTATGAGGTGGTACAAATCTGCAAGAGCAAATTAACACTGGGCAGACTTCAGCAAGAATGGTCCTTTGCCCAGCACTATTGTCTGCACTGATTCATTCAACTGGATTTTTGTAATATATATGACAAAATATATATGTATTTTATATGTATATATATAAAAAATCATGATTGGAGTCTTGATCCTGTTATGGTACATCTAACTGTTCTTGTGCACAAGTAATGGATCAGTAGGTGAGGGTCTGGGTGTGCAATCAAATATCACTTCCACTTATAGACATTTAGCTGTTTCATCAAGCCAGTTGCTTAGAGAGAGAGACCACATACCTGAGTAAAATATTATGTGAGGTATGTTCATTGGGTCTGCACTTAAAAAAGCTCTTCCCATTACCTTTAATTCCTGTTACAAGGAACAAGAGGTGCTGCATACACAGTTTCTGCTGAATCTGCCTATCTCTGCTGCTGCCACTGACAAATTGTTCTGGCTGTCTCAAGATATCCCTGGAAAGATACAATGATTGTACCCAGATATAAAAATTTGATTCTCTACAGAAGACATCTATCATCTAAAAGGTGAAGGTGGAAAAGGATAAATAATCACAGCTTTGTACCTCAAAAAATGCTGTCACACACACCCCACCCCCCCCAGCATCCTGCTTTCCAGCCTAGCAGTGCTGGCCTGGCTAGATGAAAGCTGCAGACGTGATGTTTCTTCAGGTACTCATTTCCTATAGGTTGTTGTGCTGAAAGTCTGGGAGATTGAGGTGTGCAGGTGTAAAAATGTGCAGCGGGTCAGTTAACTGTTGCAGTTCAGCATTTGCTACTAAGATTTGATCCAGGACCCACCAACTGCAGTTATTTAAGAGGCACAAGCAATACAGCTAAATAAAACTTCTAACGTGCTTTTGTTCCAGACTTTGTATCCAGAATTCCCTGGAAAAATGCATCCAGAATCTGGTGACTCCTAGAATGTACTCAAGCACAGGTCAAGAAGCATGCACTGGGCTGTGGGAGTGTAACTCTTTATGGAACCTGGCCCACCAGTCACCTTCTCTTCCCCCTCGTCCTTCCTCAGTCTCAAATATATATATAGGGTATTCGGTTGGTTCAGTGGTGTCCTATTCTGTTTAAGGTTTTGGTTACCATGATGTCAAATTTGGACAACTTACCTGCTGTTTTGTGTAGTGTCCTTTTAAGGCTGCATCCATACTATCACTTGATGTGGAAGTCATATTGGTGATACTCTTAAGGCATGTCCTCAATGTGTCTCTTACTGTCCTGCCAGTTGTGATGCCCGAGGTTGCCCTAGTCTGATTTCTGATGTAGATGGAGCTGAATTGCTAACTCATATGGAAGTTTGTGCTCACTGTGGAGCAACTTAGCCTATGGGGTTTCTGTGGCCCGTAAAGACTGACACAGCCCTCTTGCTGGCAAGGCTTATTTCTGCAGTAGTGTAAAAATGCTGCTTTTAATGCTACTTAATATTATTTTAAAGGCAATTTTTAAAATTTTAAAAGATATCTAAAATCATGCCTGAAAGAAAGAAAAGGGTGAGCATATGTATGATACTGTTTCCCCTTTGTGTAATTGTTTTTCATTCAAGACTTTCCTGATGGGGATGGGGTTTTAGGTATTTATCCCTTAGAAGATTTTCATGTGCTTTTGAGCTTCCCTCTGAACCTGTGTCAGCTATTTGTGTCCACGCTGTCCCCCAGCAACAACTTCTACAGGTCTCCAAGCCATTCCATGAATAACTGTCTCCTCCTGTTATTTTGAACTCTGTTACTCCAACTTGCTACCCCTTCTTCTGACATTAGTAATGATGGTGAACCTCTTGGCTTTTCTCTTTCTTCTTCTACTCAGCCAGTCATTTTTGAGACTTTATAACCACACAATTTTTCTTCTCAAGGTTGGTGAATTTGCTTCTGGAGGGCAAATCATCTGACGAGCAGCTGAGGAGCTGGGGATGTTTAGCCTGGAGAAGAGGAGGCTGAGGGGACACCTTATCACCACCTACAATTACCTGAATGGAGGGTGTAGAGAGGTGGGAGATGGTCTCTTCAGCCAGGTGACAGGAGATGGGACAAGGGGAAATGGCACTAAGCTGTGCCAGGGAAGGGTCAGATCGGATGTTAGGAAAAAATTCTTCATTGAAAGGGTTGTGGGGATGTGGAACAGGCTGCCCAGGGAGGTGGTTGAGTCACCATCCCTGGGTATGTTTAAAAGACAGGAAGATGAGGTACTTAGGGATCTGGTTTAGCATAGGACAGGAACAGTTGGATTTGATGATGTTAAGGGTCTTTTCCAACCTTGTAATCCTGTGATTCTTTGCTGCAGACAAACTTAGTCACCAAGTCTTTGATGACTCTGTTTCCCTGCACTCAAACTTTGTAGCATGCAATTACTATTGGAAAACTCTTGGAATTAAGAATTCTTCCTTTCAGTGTTTGCATCCCTGCAGAGCAAATGCTAAAGTAGATAATGCACCTCTCTCCCAGAGACAACCTCTCGTTATTTCCAGCATCAGAGGCAAAAATATGTTCAGATGCCCAGGTCTATTAGGTTCATTGTGAAGTGAGCCGAGTTTCTTCTGGTGCAGCCAGGTAAGAGTGGAAGAAGAAACCTGTCCCCAGCTGCAGTGAAGGCTGCTGCAGCTTGTGTAACCTGTCACAGAGCATGTGAGGCATGAAAGTCCTTTCCACGGAGGGCTAATGGCACTAAAAGCTCTTTCGCAGGAAGACTAGAACAATGGAAAACCAATGTAACCTTCACTTCTTCCATCAGATTTGGGAAAGAAATGGAGGAGGAGCAGCACTGGCTTGGTGCCATGGTTCTGCATGCAGTGGGGATGGAGAAGCTGTGATAATGTGTCTCCTTGGCTGAGGCTTATGAAAATAAGACACTCACTCTTTTTTTGTTGTCTTTTCAAACATTACATAAAAGTTCCCCTTAGAAGGCCAAAGGCAGCTGTTTTCTTAGGACAAGGAAGTCAGGAAGAGGCAGCCTAGGCAAAAACATCAGATAAGTCTGGATAAAAAAGTTGGCTAACCTATTTTTCCCCCCTCTTCAACAGCCAAATTTGAAGGACTCTGCAGAGCTCTGTCTAGGAGGAAAAGCAGAGCCAACCACTGAAAAATGATATCTGTGATCCAGTGAGGACCACAGCTCTCCCTGCCTCAGTGTGGGAACTCCGGAGGTCCCGTTCCCTGTGATGGGAGTATTTCTTCTCTTGCCCAAGCAGCCCAGAATTCTTTGAAATATGTCATCTCCCCCAGTCCCCTTCTCTGCCCAGCCCCTAACACAGCACCCAGATGTTGGTAAAACAGGGCTTGAGATAAAGGGAAAGGGGCAAGCCACCGTCCCTCACCAAGAGGGTCCAGTCCCCAAACATCATGCCAGTGACTGCAGCCCTGCCCTGGGCTCTGCCTTGGGGGTGGGCTCTGCCTTTGTGCTTCCCTCGGGGCATCCAGGAGGAGAGGCGGGACCATCAGAAAGCTCCAGGGCTTGCGAGCTTTGGGGCTTTGCAGTTGTGGTGCCTGGTCACAAGGTGGCAGGGACGTGACACTTTCTGGCAGGCTCAGCCTACTCCAGGTACCTTCTGCAAAGTCCCCCTGCTGTCTTGTTACCTAAAAATACAGGGAGTCAGGAGCAGGCTTCGGTCCCCAAGGACCCCCAACTGTCCTTGGGGTTGCTCAATTCAAAGTGGGGGAGGGTAATTAGTTATTCCAGAGCTTAAATTTTTACCTATTTGTACTTAGAAAGAAACTGCTCTGCGTTCTCCTGCCTGAAAGCTGCTGTGACTGGGGAAACTGAGGAAGGGGCTGGCCTGGGTCAGCCTGTGCTGAGCTTAGCTGTGCTTGCTGATGCTTTCCTGGGGAAACCCAAAAGCTGTGATGACTATAAAGCCGGCAGTCCTTCTGTCCTGAGTCACAGAGGTGATTTACCCATAAGTAACTGAAGATGGGAAATTGTTCTTGTAACCTAAAGGGAAATATATATGTGTGTGTATTTATATATGCACATGCATATATTTCTGTTGCTGTGTATGTATTTTCTTGAGTAGTGAGGTGCTGGAATGGGCTGCCCAGAGAGATTGTGGATGGATGCCTCATCCCTGGGGGTGTTCAAGGACAAGTTGGATGGGGCCCTGGGCAACCTTGTGTAGATCCAGGCCTGGAGGTTGGTGGCAGGGGGGTTGGAACTCGCTGATCCTTGGGGTCCCTTCCAAGCCAGACCATTCTATGATTCCATGATTCCTAGAGTGGATGTTCAGCATTGGGCTTTTGGAAGCAAATGTCTGTGTGAGTCTAGGACCAATCCCCATCTTTTCAGTGCTTCTCAGAGTGCTCTTCTACCTTTTCACGTGTCAGGAGGGGTTTTGTGGTGATTTTACTGCCCTGCACTATGCAGGGTGTTGCAGGCAGGGAGCAAAACCTTTGCCACTGCTCATCAGACATTTCCATGCAAACTTCTACCTGCAATGAGAAAATTAGATGTGTATTAATAAGGTACCAGTGACCATCAGGTAATTATTTGGTTTATCTCTGGAGTCCAAGCTGATCCCTGTCTCCTCCTGCTTGCTTCCCCAGCAGTCTTTTGAAGCAGGAGAATTTTTTTTCAGGATTTTTATTAACCTGAGGTACACACAGTGAGAGATTACTCAGCTGTCACTCTGCAGAAAGCATCCCTGTCACGCAGCAGGAGATAACAATAACAAATTGCTGACAACCAAATTCAGCTTTGCACAAGTAGCTGTGCGAGGTGCCTGCTGCTCCCAAGTCCACACGGCAAATCAGAGGCGTCGATTGACGTAGCAGGAGGAAGCAGGAAGAAAATGCACCCATGTAGAGCAGGTAACGTTAGAAAACATTATAAAACCTTTGTTTCTGAGTTGCTGGTCACTGCAAAACGTTTCCCTTTCTGAGCACAATGCGACAGTGTCCCAGGAAGGGGGTATGTGGGTCAGGTGGATGTGCTCCCTGCTTCATACAGAAGCCAAGGGTTAAATTTCATTTTACACAAACAGCTGGCAAAGCTTCTGATTATTCTCACTCTAAAGCACTGACCCACAGAACCAAGTTAGTTTGAGGTCCAACATGCTAATTTTGCACCTTGAGCCAAATGATGAGTGCATATATTCCTTGCAAGCTTGTGGTTTACTTAAATGCATGAAGAAAACAAGCTTTAATGCTTAAGGAAGGCTGCCCTTAGTTGGGAGGGAAGAAGGAAAATCTTTTCTTAACATGTGTGGGATTCAACTGTGGAACTCACTGCTGCAGGACAGCATTAAGACCAAAAAGGCAGCAAGGCAAAGTGAAATGCAGAATCTTACAGGTGTCACGAGTCCCTAATGCACAAACATGCAAATGGTTGGTTTTTTGCTTGCTGGTCCTTGTTTTAAACTCAAAGATTATGGAATTTGGAAATGAGATGACAAAGGTCTTTCTATCTTTTTAAAATTAAAGCTAGGTGAGCTTTGAGGTAAATTGGTTTCAGAACAGCAAGTCCCAGTGTTCCATTTCAGACATGTAGAGACTCTCCCCTTTGATTGTCACGGTTTTTTTTCTAGCCAAGGAGCTTGATGTGGACTTGCACCTTGTTTCAACCAAAGTATAT
This sequence comes from Gallinula chloropus, assembly GCF_964237585.1. Lineage (NCBI taxonomy): Eukaryota > Metazoa > Chordata > Aves > Gruiformes > Rallidae > Gallinula > Gallinula chloropus. The sequence goes on along the minus strand of NC_140087.1, from coordinate 79,651,707 downwards.
CAGTGGTTCCCAGTGAATGCAGTGTCACTGAAAAGTTCTGTTTGCCTCTGGCACAGCTTTAGCATACTGAAGGGAAAAATAGAAATAGTGAGGGGTGTTGGATTGCCCCAAGCTGTTACAGCTGGGAGGTGGTTAAACTGTCACAGGAACATGTTAGCATCTGCTTTAGGAAAATTTCCTTCATCACCCACTGAAGCTGGCTAGCTTCAGAAACAGGGAACTGGATGTGAAGAATCCCTATGTCCATTCCCAGTTACCAATTCTCATGTCCCTATGGGCTGCACTCTAACACTCCTCGAGGGCTCATGAGGCACCTCCTGGGTCCCCCTATGTCATCTCTTCTTTGGGCAACTTTTGGTAACAGCTCTCACGAGTGCATCGGTTCAGTTCAGGTCTTTAACATCAAAATGAACTTCCCTGACAGAATCCACCCCAGCCTTGAATCTCCTGCCAAGGAACAGCCTACGGATCTCAGACACGGCTCATGAAGGTGATTTAAGTTCCTGGCAAATGTACATTTGGGCAGAATGGTCCACCACACCTCCTGGAAGAACGTCAAAGAATTGTCAGGAAAAAAACCCAAAGATGTGCTAAGATCTCTATCTTCTGTGATGTTTTGGTGTTTAGTTTTGAGCATGATGAGCTTCTTAAATTGACTGCAGATTTCTCACCAGCCTGGACAGAATGAGGTAATCCTGGTGGAAAAACTGCCCTTTTACCAAATTACAACTGTTTGCAGCCAGGCTTGATGTCTGAGATCTGAACCTTATGTCAGAGCCTGTGTGATCTGTTGGTCAGAACAATTGATTTATCCCTTTGAAACATTGTGCTATGACCAACTGCATTTTTCTCTGGTTCATGGGAACCCTGCTTCTCCTGCTGTTCATGGCCATAGCAACTGGAAAACAGACTCTGTAGGACAAAAAGCATCAAAGAATCCCTTCTGCCAGTAAATGTGAGGAAAAAATCCCATATATATATGTTAAAGAAAACTGAGGAGCTATTCATGATCAGCCCCAAATCTAGCTTTGAGGGAGAGATGTTTCTACCAGAGGACAGAGACAGTCCTAGGGTAAAAGGTCGGTACACGATTTGCTTTTGTGCTTTCTCCCATAAGCCTTTTTTTCTTCTCTCTCTCTCCCCCCCCACTTATCTCCCACCTGCAATTTCACATGTCAGATTTTTGCAGGTACCAGAGGAGCTGAGAATCCCTTAAGGGTGTTTCTTGCCCTGGACAGACAGACAGCCATGCTGGGTATGTTTATTTCCACATAACAGCTTGTCAGTTTAACAAAGGCAGCCCTTTAAAATCTAGCGAGCCACCGTGTGTTATGTATCACATTGAGGAGGAACTCATTGCTCTTTTCCTTTGCCAGTATAGGTTTAGCCCATAGCTCTATTTTCACACTCCTAAAGCTACATTAAAGTCATCGAGGGGTCACAAGCCTCACGCTGCTGAGACAGTTCACCTTTAAACACAGGCTGTCGCCTCTTCTCTCTTACACGAGGATGGCAAAAGCATCTCTAGCAGCACACCTCTGTTGGTTTATGTATGTGTGATACAAAGATGGGCACCAAAAAAACCAACACCCCAGAAAACAAAAAAAACCCCACTTTTGCCAAGTCCCAGCCTACAGCTATTTGCAGCAGAGAAATAAAGCTCTAACTGTGCTGTTTGTAATGAAAAACCTGACAGACCTTCAATTTCAGCTACTTTTGTTCACCATCCACTGAACATGTTGGTATGTCTAGTCCATTTTGCCCCAGCCATTTTCTTTCATGGGTTAGAGAAGAAAAATGTGAGCATGCTGGGCCCAGCTCAGCAGAGCCCAGGCTTTATGCAGCTGTAATTCAGCAGGGCAGCAGATCACGGTGGTACCGGATGAGGTTTGGGCTGCAGGGCTTGGAGACAGGCATGAAGAGAACAGGGATGGATGGATGGATGGATGGATGGATGGATGGATGGATGGATGGATGGATGGATGGATGGATGGATGGATGGATGGATGGATGGATGGATGTTGGCTGCTTGGCAGGGGGATTGGACTCAATAATCTCTTGAGGTACCTTCCAACCCCTGTGATTCTGTGATCAGGGCAGGTCTGCTGGTGTCACAGAGGTATCAGCCTGGGCCTGCTGTAGTGTCACAGCTGATGTGATGGCTAATGCTTGTCCCTTGAAGGATGCATGTATCCCAGGCAGGCTGACTTGCTCTCTGTTGAAATCCTCGTGATCCCCCTGCATTAGCAGTTTGCTTTTCTCCTACCAGCCTTCCTCAATGCTTTTGACCCTGAAGCATCCATCTTGCACGAGTGCCCTTCAGAAGAGATACACACTCCACAGAGCCCAACACGCTTCTGAACAGGATATGGAGAGTACAGGCAATTTATAAATATGGGGAAAGCCACGTGAAGAGCTCTGCCAGGGGTGCAGGAGCTGGCACAGCTCTAGCACACCCATCAGGCAGCCTTTTTCCACAAACCCTTAGCCTTCAAGCAGCCCCCATGCTCAGCGGGGTGGTTCGGCGGCCGGTTCACAAGCAGCTCAGGACTCTGTGAGAGGAGCATGGTGGGAACGGGGCCTCTGATCTGAATGATGCTCATCTGTCCCTGCAGCACCTCAGGACTTTCAGAGGGCGTTATAGGAGCAGCAGCTGCCTGGATTCCTTAGGCACCTGGCACTTCGAGCAGGGAATGAGCCCAGCCAGGTCAGGGTGGTCAGACAGGCAGGGGAAGAATTTTTCCTGAGCATTTCTGGGTCGACTGTGATGGTGTAGCTGAGCACCTTTTGTGCTTTCCTGCTTGGTTCTTCACAGCCATTACAGGAGAAATGTTACCTCTTTTTCACAGGTGGGGAAACTGAGGCATGGAGGAGAGTAACCTAATAGCCAAATCACCAGAGGAGATTATATCACAACATCAGCCCAGCAAGTCAAAACCAGCCTTCAGCAGCATGGCAAGCTTAGAGATGTGTGGATCCAGCAGTACAAGTACATGCTCAGTGTCTCTTGTATATGGTAAGTGTTTTATCAGTGATGTTCTGCTTCTGCTGAATTAGCCTTCTTTTAATTTTAATTAGGAGGTCTGGTGGGAAAAGCTCTGCAGCAGCTCTGGTCACAGCTGGCCGGGCACCTGGCTTGGTGGACTTGTAGCTGGCTAAGGTCAGTGCCCCCAGTGCAGAGCTGCAGCAAGCCCACAAGCAGCGGCTGTCGAGATTTTGCTGACATCTCATTTTGGGGGGCTCTGCTCTTTTCCAGGCTGTCCTTGGGCCAGTAAGTGAACTGTAAAATGTGTTATTTTGTGGGTTTGGGTGTTCTGCATGATTCCTAGCCTTCAGGTGAGAAAAATCTCATTGTTATTCTAAAATCCCCCCAAACTAATGTAGTATCTAATGCATGTTTAGCAAAGGGTGCTCCTCTGCTTTTAGCGATGCTGGTGAGTCAAGTGGTGCTGTGAGTTGGGTATGGGCTGTTACTGAGCAGGAGGCTGGACCAGACCCAGTGGAAAAGTGCTTACCCTACCAAAGTCTGCCAAGTGCTGCAGAGGTACAAGAGCAGCAGTAAAGCACCTGTGGACCTGTGTGTCTTTCTCCTTCCCAGCCAGAATGTTTTAGGAACTGCTTCCTTGGAAAGAAATATGTAATTGATGTAAGGAAAATTACTTCAGCCTCAGGTTTGCAAAATATTTACTTCATAAATTGAAGTATACACAAAGTCTGGTGAAAATACTTACTTTGGTCCTGAGTTTTGAAGTTACAGATTCAAAGCAGCTATTTACAGCAGGGCTTGCTTGCCTTATTCTATCGTCAGGAAAAGTGGAGCGGTCAAGCAGCTTGCCCAAAAACCCTCTCAGTGGCCACACCAAGTTATCCCTGTCCTTGTGGGTTCAGTGGGGGCTGAGGCAGCTTCCTTTCTATCAGGTGCCTTTTGTAAGAGTGAAGGCTGTCTTGCAGTTTAAGGACACTGGGCTGTACCACAGGTTTGCACCAGAATTTGAGACAGTAGTTTGACCCCAAAGTGGTTTGGGATCTGCAATGAACCCGAAGCTCAGGCCTGTGGCTGCACAGCAAGTTTTCTTCATTTCTATCTATTTTTGTTTCCCTTTAAAATAATTTCTTAGCTACTGCTAATTTTAGTAGGTGAATGGTGTTCCATAGTGCATGGTCAAGGTGCTTTTAGTTTTTTGAAGACTAAAAAGACACCCTTCATCTTCCAAACTGCAGTACCGAGCAGCAGAGAGGCAGTAACAGTAAGAAATGCTGATACATGAATCTGTTCACAAAAGCAACTCCACGTAGTCACTGGTTTTTAAATATCCATTTTTTAAAAATTAAAACTCAGGCATGTAATTCCTAAGCAGATCTAAGCAAAGGAGAATCATCTCTGGATGTAGGCCAGAGCTCACCAGCCTTATGACTCCATCATGACTCCTGCATATTTTTATCCCCATAATTACGTGTGCTTTTGAGGTGGAAGGTGAAATCAAGCAGTTTAACTGAGTTCAGCTCAGAGTTTTGGGGCTTCTTTGAACTGCTCACCCCAAGACCAGCTCCGGAGCTGCAAATCTTGAACAAACGCAGGGTGAGTGGCTAACAGGCAAACTCTGTGTTTACTCTTGTGGTCTGCAGCTTGTGTGTTTATAATTTATGCAGACACATCAAAAGCAAATTATTTTTAACCATAACTCTCTAGAGAGGGAGTAAGTGAAGAAACAGCGGAGCCATTCTTCCAGTCCATGTGAATCTTGGTGTGGCTGCTGTGAAACGACGTACGGTGTTCTTAGCACTGTGTAGTACGTTCAGGACAGTCATTCTGTTCCCTTGGAAGATGGCACATCACTGTTTCACTGTGAGATGCACAGCTGCCCACAGGAAGCCGAGTGCCAGGGATTTAATTTTTCAAGAGCTTATTAAAAGTTACTTTGATTTGCAGTCACAGTTTTAACCCCACGGTGGGCGAATGCACTCTGAGTGCACTTTTGTCCCGTGACTGCCCATCTTGCCGTTGCCTCTCCAAGCTGCCTCACAGTTGGAGCAAAACCTGCCTGACCTGGAAAGATGTTTTGAAAGTAACAAGCTGAAGGGAGGGTGCTCAGAAGATGTAGTCCTACGAGGCTAAGACGCTCTCTAATGCATCAGGGCACTTTGATACTGTCACCAGCATTGGTGACAAAGTAAGTGACCGAGCACATAGAAAACAAGGACCGAGGTGTTAATACTTTTGCTAGAGTTCATCGCACAAATGACTTAATCTGTTACTGAAATAAAGGTCTGGAAAAGTTGTCCACATCAAAGGAAAGGTACACTTTGATGGGTTTTGGAGGGTATTTTTCCTTCAGAAAACAGCATGTGGTAAGTGAGTTACTGAAATGCCAGTAATTCAAAGGAGAGTTTTGCATCCCTGCTGTGAAGCTGAAAGACAACATAATACAGTTATTAAGGGGAAAAAAAGGAAGCTTCAGTCCTAGATCTTCTACACTTTATATTCTGTAACAACAAGCAAAGTCAAAAAAAGACTCATGCATCAGGCAACCTTAAATTTCTGCTGCAGTGCTGGAAGTGGAATGAAAGCGAACGAGCGAAAGAGTCTAGGTGAAAATTGGCTTGCTGGGGTTTGCCAGCCAATGTTTTGGAAATGGATTTGTTCTAGAAGGGATTAAATATAACTTTACATTTATTGGTTTTCAATCTTATGAAAAATATCCACTTGTAAAGCATGGGAAGAGTAAGCTTTGAATGTCTTTCCTCTCTTTTTTTTTTTTTTTTCCTTCCCTTTCCTCCCCCTTGTCTCGACCAACTTTTCCCCAGTAAGCGTAGGTACAGGGGAATATAAAATGGGGGAAGAAACTCCCAAGCAGTTAATCAGTGTTTTTCACAACTTCATAGACTCACAGACCAGTTTGGGTTGGAAGGGACCTCAGAGCCCATCTAGTTCCAACCCTCTGCCATGGGCAGGGACACCCTACTCTAGCCCAAAACCCCATCCAACCTGGCCTTGAACACTGCCAGGGAGGGAGCAGCCACAGATTCTCTGGGCAGCCTGTGCCAGGACCTCATCACCCTTGTAGTGAAGAATTTCTTTCTAATATCTAATCTAAATTTGTCTTCCTTCAGCTTAAAGCCCTCCCCTCCCCTTGTCTTATCCCTCCCTGCCTTTGTGAAAAGCCTTTAAAAAGAATACTTTTTTCCTAAACTTTTCAACCTACTTTCATCAATAAAAAAACCCGAGGTGTGACTGCTGGATGTGAAACTCAGATTCACAAGTAGCACAAGGATAAAGTGCACCTAAAGGCTTTGGGCCCCACTGTCACCCAAACCATGCAGGAGAGGTGCATCACAGTTCGCTCTGAGCTCTGTGAAGGTGAACATGAAGTTCCAGTGTTTGTGTTGTAGGTGACAACAGAGAACATACAGTTGGAGGAGGCATAAAATGACTGCATACCCTCCCTAAGCACCATGAATAGCTCAGAAACCTGGGTCTGAATAGCCCGTCATCTGGCTTTCAAAACACAACATGCAAAGAAAAGGGAGGGAGGTGATGTGAGGTTCATGGATGTTGGGTTACAGGAGGGGGGGAATGTGAGGTTTATGGATGTTGGATTATGGGAGGGAGGTGATATGAGGTTCAAGGATGTTGGGTTATAGTCTGCTTTAGATGTGCAGGAACACAAAAATGAACACTAATGGTGTGGGTGCAACTCTGTGCTCCTGAGTTGCTGCTCCTTCTGCCAGCCAGAAATAGCACTACAAATTGGCAATGAATTTCAGGAGGAAAAAAAGGAAACTTAATGATCTTCTTCAACAATTAAAATTCATGCAAATTTTGCCATATTTTAACATCTCTAGACAGCAGTATCTCGGCTTTTGCTGTGATTGCCTCATTATTGGAGCAGATGACTTACCCTCTGTTCTTTTTTACTTATTTATTTATTTCAAAAAGTACCAAAGCAAGCAAACGGGCAACTTTGATAAAGAACCAACATTTACAAAATGACACCCAGCCCTACATCTACATGATTGCTGCTGACATGTGGGTTAGGACCTTCACATTTTCCCAGAGAACACGCTGTCTCCTGGTGTTTCTTCATAACCAGTGAGAGTAATGGAAACAGTGTGAGGATAAGCTGTTCAGATAAGTGTGTGCCAGCCATCTAGTTTTATGGTTATTCGGAGCAATCTGCTGCGTGTTCTTTGTGAATTATATTTTGCCCTATGAAGAGAGTTTGGTTAAGGCAAATAACTTTTTATTCCACTGTCAGCCCTATTCATCCTTGCCTGGAACAAGACATCAGCTGTCTTTGAAGATGAGAGGGTCTGATTTGTTATCAGCTTTACTGAGATGATCTTTTTTCTTCTATGGTTTCATCAGAGCTGAGTAAAGACTGTGTGTAACAAAAGTCATAAACCAAATGACGACAGCATATAGGACTCCAAGCCACAACTATTTGTAGAAAATAACCCCAAACTACAAACGTCTGGAACCACAAACACCCATGTTCAGATACTCTGGTCCCATAACTATGTGCAATAACACCAGCCAGCAGTGAGTTGCCTCCCAGAAGTGAGCAGCCACACAGTCGACTGAAGATGGGAATCACAGGTTCAGATGTCTCCGGTTACTGGAGACACAGACCTGGAGCTTGGCCTTGGAAACCTGCTGCCATCTCTGACTGCCAGCGCCTGGCTGCTGACCTGGGAGAAGACCAGAAAGGTGAAATCCAATGGTCACCATTTGTCCCCCTCACAGAGAAAGAGTGCCCTGAGTGACTCCAGGGCATGTACCCCTCTACCAGCATCCCTTGCTGCATTACTGTGAAGGACATACCCACAGCTTGACTCTTGTCTCAAACTCACAACTGTAATTTAAGGGCAATAGAAACACCCAAACTTTGGGGCAGATTTCTGTGCATTGCTTTGCTTGGGAAAACAGCAAAGTTAAAGTAGCATTTCATTTTAACACTTCCAACATTAAATTCTCCATCAAAGTGATGTGTGCTTTTATTTAAAAATGTATCTCTGCTTTAATTTATCTTTCCCCCCCCCCCAAGAAAGAACCACCCCAAAATGTTCAATTTGAACTCCAATTTAAACAAATAAAGAACTGCAGAGGCTTTTTTAGCACACGAGGAATTGGTCATCCTGGACTATGGCTCTGGAGAGCAGTTGTTACTTGGGACTATTTACTGCAGCAAAACTTTTCATTTTAAAGACCCTCCGAGGGGTGCTGATGCCATCATCAGCCAGCTGGGAGTCTTGGGCAATGCAATGCTGGTTCAGCATTTCATTGGATTCCAGATGTCACCATCCCTAGGAAGACATAATAATGGTGCAGAACATATAAAACTCAGCTTCAAATATGCTGTATACTAAAAATGAACCAAGCGACTGCTGTTTCGTTCCACCCCAGTAAGCAGTAAACTTCACACCATTGCAAAAATAATAATTAACTGGTCATGGCTGTTGTGTGCACAGTGGTATTATCAAGAGATAGAAACACATCAAGAAATATTTAGCAACTTCAAGCACGACTGATGGTGTTTTGCAAAAATCCTGGACTGTGTATGTGCAATTCACTGCGTAACACCAGCAAGGGCTATTTGTGGGAGATACATGGTGGAGTGGCAACGTACATGTTTTAATTATAGTGATTCAAGGAAATGTTATTCTTCTGACTTAAGGGTGGATTGTTATTCTTACAAAACCCTATTTGCTGATAGGAGGAAAGAAAAATGGGAGTAGTGCCTCCTGGTTTGAATTAGATTGGGAGAAACGGGTTAGTACTCTGCTGCTGGGTTTCACACAGGCCGGAGCAAATGGCTTTGAAAATGGGTCAGGGGAGAACATTGACTGTTGGGCTGAGTCCTGAGTCCTAAATCGTGGCCCACTTTGGTGCTCTCACCCCTGCTCTTCATGAACAATCCTCAGAGCAGCAACTGCCAGACCTGCCCACCTCTTGTTCCATGAGCTGCAGAGATGCTCCCGGAGCATGTCCACAGCATCCAAACCACTGCACGTGTGGTAACGGGGTGCTGAGCTAAATGCTGTGTGCTCACATGCCTGGCCTCTTGTTTCAAGGGCATCCTTAGAAGCTGTTTCCAGGTCTATTGTTTCCAAAGCTGGAACTTGGGCATGGGGCATCCTTCAAAAAACTGACACTGTCTGTAAAATTAATCACAGAATCACAGACTTGTAGGGGTTGGAAGGGACCTTGAGACATCATCAGGTCCAACCCCCCCTGCCAAAGCAGCTCCCTAGCTCATATTGCACAGATAGGCATCCAGACAGGTCTTGAGTATCTCCAGAGATGGAGACTCCACCACCTCCCTGGGCAGCCTATTCCAGTACTCTGAAAAATTAAGTGCTTGTTTAAGTCCTGGGCTGTGACGCACTGGATGAAGGGCTTGGCTTCTGTGGTGACACAGTTCAGCTGGTCTGCTGGGACTGTATTCTCTTCTTATTTCTGAATGCTTTTTCAAGATCTGAGAGTGAATGATGCTACATCAGCTTGCAGAGCATCTTCTGTCTGATGTCTTTCAGGAATGGTGACCAGTTCTGATACTTTTGGAAATAAACCACCCTGCTTACACAGCATTAAGGTGACTGAAGAAAGCATGGCTGGCATTTAACTTCTTTATTTTTTCACAGTTCTTATTTTATTCTGGCAGCACAATGTCCATAATTAACAGTGGTGTTCTCATTTTCGTGCATAACTAGAAACTGTTAATTAGGCAACGGCAGGAGAACAATAACTGACGTGTAGGAGGGAAGCAAAAAGATCTGGATTCATGTTTTGTTGTATTTGAGCACTTCTCAGTAAACAGAGAAAAAGAAAGACTATCTGAAAAGGGTTTGTTTCCCAGTGGCTGTGTCTGGATCTGCTTAATAGATGGATTTATTTGTACCCTTGTGAATGCCACAATAACAACTGCCCTCTGTCTTTAGCATGCTAATCATGCTAAAAAAACATGTTAATCTTGCTAACTATTATAATGCTTAAGGGAAAAGAAGAATAAGGTGTCCTGCTGTTAGGTACTGCACAGACCCTGCCCGGATGTGCAAGGCAGACAGCGAGTGTGGGAAATGGATATAATACAATTCCCGCTGTTAGGATGTAGTGGGAAAAAGTGCTGCTGCAGGATGGTAGCTCTGTGATTAGGGCATCCTGGAGCAGAGTGGGGGAGAAGATCAAAATGGAATAATTGTTTTTGCTTTTATGTACAAAAGAAGCCTTTTGGAGTAGACTGATGGAAGTCAGAAATTCGCATCAAAGTCTTTAAACTGTTTTAAAAGCAGGAACAAACTCTTGGAAAATTGAAAAAGTCCATTCAGGTATTTTTGGGGCAAAATGTTTAAAACAGTTCATGTCAAAGCAGTATTTTCTTTAGAGATGGGCCTAGATTGAATTGTTCTTAAAAAGCAGCAATGAAGCCACTTAGTTTGGGGTCAAACAAGCCATTTTGTTCAAACAACCTTTTCTACTTCTGTTTTGCTAACACCCCTGTTATCCTTTGCCCTCATTTGGAGCTGATTTTAAACTTTTCATTTGGGGTTGTTTCACCCAGGAAACCTCAAGACTATTTACCTTGTTTTGCGTGGCTCAGGCAACCTAGTTTTGTCTCCAGATGAATGTCTGCTGAATTGTGAATTTCATCTATCCCAATATGGTTTTTCAGCCATGCCATGAAGACCCTCTTGAGCCTGGAAGAGGCACATGGACGGATGCTTTCTGCCTTGCTCTTGGTTTTGGGAGCCCCACGGCTGTTTCAACTCCCTGTGTTTGCGTGAGTACAAGGTACCTTGGTTCAGAGAGGAGAAATGTTTCATTTTACCTCTAGTTTACTATAACCTTTAGTTGCAAACTCACAGAAAAACGTTCCATGAGATTGATGATTCAGAATGAAAATAAAACCACTGACTTCAAATTACGTGGGAATCATGTTGGAGAAAGCTTTTTACCCATAACACAGTAATGGATGATACAGGCTCTTCAAAGATGGTAACAGGATCGAACGCATTTTCTCTACCATTGTAGCGGGTTTTGCAATGGATGTTTAGAGACTCACTAATGAGGCATAACTGATGTGATTAAATATGTGAAAAACTGTTGGGGGGGAAAATTGCTCAACTGACAGGAATAAGGGCTTTGGAAACGGGGTTAATAATACATGATTGTGTTGAGGGGTGTTTTGAAATCTAACTTCTGGTTATGAAATGCTCTGCTGTTTTAAGATGAAAGAGTGGGATATTAGCAGTGGAAGAAGAACATTGAGAAGATTGTCCCTTGGCAGTATGCTATCAGAAGCGTCTCAGTTGATGAGCTGGTGGTCTTTAGCTGTGAGATAAAGTCTGTCTTGGGACAGGAGCAGGTACAAGTAGCAGTATGTCATGCCTTAGGCCAGACAATATCCTTTGTTCTTTCTTCTCCTATGTGTTTGGCACATTGGTTATGGTAGGTTTGGTTGGACCCTGTTCCAGCTGCTCTCTGCTGGCTGCAGCAGAGCAGGGGCAGGGTGGGTCTTGCCACCCCTGAGGGCAATTGATAGATACTTACTTTGCTTTGCATAGGAGTGTTGGACTAAGGTTCCAAATGGGATGAAAGAACAGTAAGAACTTGGTTTCTCCCCACCAAAGATTTCTCCAGAGACAGAAGCAGTTGGGCTACTCCCTGTAGAGCCTTGCGGGCCAGATCGATCTGCACTGAAACAGTCCTTGGCCTATGTGGACTTTTAAAGCCTTCTGCCTTGTGCCCTTCCCCAGCACTCTACTTCTTGCCAGTCATGCCTGCAACAACCACACCATCAATAGCAAATAGGCAGCTCCATCAGACATCAGAACTGATCTGGCATCTTGACCTGGTTTGAAGTTCTTGGCACACACAGTAGTGAGCAGGTAGCAATCAGAACAGGCTTTGCATCGATGCAAATGCATTGACAGTTTATAATCACCCAGGTAACAACTCACTTTTCCCTGACACATCTGCATGGTGCTTTGCTTATATGGCAAATCAAGCACTTGGTGAGGGATCAGGGAGACATACAGTGGTGCCATCAGATTTGGCAGGAATTTCTACAATATTTTTCAGTTTTGTATGAATTTGCATGTTTTCCATTTAAGAATTAAAAATGTATCATTACAATTGCTCTCTAGGAAGGTGAAGTGAATCATAATGTGACCAGTGGCTCCCTCTGTACTTTTGTGGCTGATTCATTGGATGGTGTGGCCACACCTGCCCTTCCAAGGTTGGATATTGTTGTTTGCAGCGTGGGAACAAATGTTCTCTCCTAGACATCTGTATTATTGTTTCTCTCTTACATAATCCTTGGAAAGAAGCTGTGTCAAATAATCTTCCCTTTGCTTCATTCCCTACACGTGGAACTGATTTGGGGGAACACAGTGTTTTCTTAGGACTTGATATCCTGTGCTGCCTGATGTTCCTGGAAGAAGGGCTCCTTCCCTGTGGGTGACTGCCTTTGTTCTGGGGTGGGCTTGTCAGCGTAACCGATGCTGCTTACGCTGTGGGTATACATGGGCTCCATGCCACCGAATGATTTTCCCCTGACATGTCTGGTCTATCTTTCTTCTTTTAATTTGACTGCATACATGATATATAGAAGTCTGTGATGTTGATACTATAAAATTCATCACGGCATCGGCTGTAGGCTTCTGCCAGGTTTTCGACTCCACCAGTCTGTGAGGACTTCAGCCTAGAGAAGAGAAGGCTGTGCAGGGACCTCATTGCAGCCTTCCAGTCCCTGAAGGGAGCAGAGAAACAGGAGGGGAATCAACTTTTTTAAAGGGCAGACATTGGCAGGACAAGGGGGAATGGATTGAAGCTGAAGGAGGGAAGGTTTCGGTTAGACATCGGTGTGAAGTTCTTTACAGAGAGAGTGGTGAGGTGCTGGAACAGGCTGCCCATAGAGGTGTTGGATGCCTCATCCCTGGGGATATTCACGGCCAGGTTGGATGGGGCCCTGGGCAACCTTGTGTAGCTCCAGGCCTGGAGGTTGGTGTCCCTGCCTGTGGCAGGGGGATTGGAACAGTATGATCCTCAGGGTCCCTTCAACCCAGATCATTCTATGATTCTATGACTTAGGTCTCATGAGAAGCAGCTGAAGGAACTGGGACTGTTTAGCCTGGAGAAAAAGGAGGCTGAAAGGGAGACCTTGTTGCTCTCTGCAACTACCTGAAATGAGATTGTAGCCTCTTGGTTGGTGTCTTCTCCCAAGTAAGAAGAGATAGGACAAAAGGAAATGGCCTCAAGTTGTGCCAAGGAAGTTTACATTGCATATTAGCAAAAAATTATTTATTGAAAGGGCTATCAGGAACTGGAACAGGCCTAGGGAAGTGGTGGAGTCACCATCCCAGGGGGTATGTAACAGATGTGCAGATGTGGTGCTTCAGGACATGGTTTAGTGGCGGATTTGGCAGTGTTAAGGTTATGGTTGGACTTAATGATTTTTAAGGTCTTCCAACCAAAGTGATTCTATGATTCTGCGCTCTGCACTAAGACAAAATTGTGCCAGGCTGCTTCTAGGCAGCCAGAGCACATGAAGATCTCAAAGTCAATCCCTAAAGTTGCTCAGCCAGCTCAAGAGGTACGAGGCTCTTTTCTTACTAATTTCTTCACTTCTCAGAGATCATAATGGACATAGTGGCAAGAAGGACGTGTAGTGTTGGGGGTCACAGAAGACTTTTTTGTTTCCCCTGGCCATTTAAAGATGCTCTGGCTGATTTTGCATCATAGCATAGGCTCAGATGGCAGCTGCCTTCCCCACACCTTGGTTTGGAACAAGAGGGCAAAGCAGTTGTGAACTTAACTCAAGGTTTGGTGCTCAGACAAAGCCTGCCAGTCTGACCCACAAGCTCTGGAGCGGTTTGGGCAGTCAGCCAGGCAGAGCTGCTGTTCTCAACTTTAAAATAAATGTTCTCTGGCAGCACACCAACTGCCTTATCTTCTTGCAAGGACGGAATTCCTTGGAGATCCAGTCTCCAGGCCCAGCTAGGATTACGCTTGCTTCTCCAGGCAAATGGAGCTAGTTACAATGCTCGACACACTAGCTTTGCCTTTCTAAGTCTCACTCACTTTGAAATAGTATGAGCAAGTTCAGGGCAGCAAATTAGCCAAGGGAAGTCATCTTCTATCTGTCTTAATTAAACATTAATAAAATCTGTCATTGACTCTCCCCTGCAGTTATCAGTCAGTCAACGACATACAGTATTTTAGTCAGTCATCTTCCCTTCAGGGTCATTAGAGAGCTGTCCTGGTCCTTCCTCCCACCGAAGGCAGCAGAAGCCAGCTCATCGACATCAGTTGGGCTCTGCTTGGTGCTGTCCCATCTGCAAAATGCTTAATCACAGAATTGTAGGGGTTGGAAGGGACCTCCAGAGATCATAAGGTCCAACCCCCCCTGCCAAAGCAGGGTCCCTAGGACAGGTCACACAGGGAGGCGTCCAGATGGGTCTTGAATGTCTCCAGAGAAGGAGACTCCACACTCCCCTGGGCAGCCTGTCCCAGGGCTCTGTCACCCTCACTGGGAAAAAGTTCTTCCACATATTGGTGCAGAACTTCCTGTGCTCCAACTTGAGGCCATTGCCCCTTGTCCTGTCCCCACAAACTACTGAGAAGAGGCTGGCCATTTCCCCCTGTGTCCCACACTTCAGATATTGATAAACATTGATCAGATCCCCTCTCAGTCTTCTTTTCTCAAGGCAGAACAGCCCCAGTTCGTTCAGCCTTTCTTCGCAGGGGAGATGCTCCAGGCCCTTAATCATCTTTGTAGCCCTCTGCTGGACCCTTTCCAGGAGAGATGATTAAAAAGGCAGAAGCATTACCCAGCAGTAAATCCCACTTGATCAGCAGGTTTTCATACATCTGTCCACCTGCTTACCAAGGGGTATCTATGCCCAGAACCCAAACAGCTGCACCTCTGTCTATATACACAGACCTTGTGCTTGGTTCGTCCTGCCTGTGCTCAGTTAGAATGGTCTCCTCCCTTCAGGGAGATGAAACTAGGTAGGGGTGGGGTTAAATGAAGTGTGAACATATGCCCACAAGAGCCCAAGGAAAGCTGCTGTCATGTCAGTTCTGGCACCAGACAGTAAACGCAGACTGGAAGCTCAGGGTGTAGGGGGCAAATGAAAAGCGAAAAGTGAAATGCCCGCAGATCTGGAGACTTCCAGATTAGAGGGATCAAACTGCAGCTCCAGATCCACTGATAGAGGCGTGTGGCTGTTTCCATGGTAGGTTTCTGAGCGGTATAGACCTGAGCCTCTTTTGAACCAGCTTAGGGAGGCAACAGGGCGTGTGTAGAAAGAGCTGGGGGGCTGTGATGGTGCTTTTCTGTCTGGGTAGCTGCATACTAACAGTTAAAATGCACTGGTTGTTTCTCATTAGGGAACACAGACAATATATAACCGAGTAAATAAAGACACAAGATAAAACCCCAAGTTTTGGGTGTTGTTTTGTACACTGTAAGTTTTATGCAAATATATTTTTGCACGTCCTTGTAGCAGCTAGATTAAAGCATTGTGTGAGCTCAGGGAACACAGCTACTGATGGGGAGGTATCAGCGTGTGTGTTTGCTGCATACGGAGCATTTGCAAAGCAACTGAAAGAGCATTTCTGGCTTTGGCCAGAAGTTCAGTCTCTTTAGTTTCCCACTCCCTGTCTATGCTGTGAAAGGCAGGAATGAGCAGCCTGGTCTTCAGGCAAGTGCAGGAGCAGAGGCTGACGTTTTAGCTGAGGTTTTCAAATGTGTACTCGCTTCCTAGCACAGGAGCAAGCACATCAATCAGTCCTGCCCCTGGCTGCTTGTCACTGCTTCCCACAGCCCCTCTTTGTACCACACCTTGGGTAGCCCAAGCGCTGCCTACAGTGGGCTGATGTGTGATTCTGCAGGCTCAGCGATTCTGGCAGGTGATGATACCACATGTGAAGACAGACCTCCTTTCCTTTGCATGAGGGGGGAGCTTTCATCCAGCAACCCAGCATAATTCAGTTCAAAACTAAAGCTAAAACCTCTCCCATTACTCTAAGCTGTTGGTTTAATTCTCCGTATTACTTAATGTTCTATTAAAAGTTTCTGTTCTTAAATGCTTATTGAAGCAAGCCAGAAGCACATAAAACTCCTAATGCAATTAGCAATAAAAAGAATCCCAAACCCAATTACTTCATTACTATAGAAAGAAGTGCAAATTGCACAGAAGCGATTTTGCTTACAGGTACCAAGCTGGCATGGCTCCATTAATGGTGACGGACTGTTATGACCAAAGACAGGGACTCTTCTTGCTCAAGCAGAAGCCACTTCAGGAGAAGGATGTTCAGCTTCTGGCAACACTTTTGTGCTGTTGTTTATTGTTTTTTTCTGTTGGTTTTGGTTTTCTTTTTTTGTTAGGGATTGATGCAAGATTGTTCATTGTTTTTTAACCAAATCTAGAAAAATGAAGTGCCAGTAATATTTTCCCTTGGTGCTACCCCATCTTTTCTACCACGTTATTGCCTGCTTTGTACCAGCAGTGTCTCCTTTCCCCTGTCTTCCCCATGAAGAACCAATTCCTTCTTGTCCATACTGCAAGCAGCACTTTTCAGCTGTGGCAGCAGCCAGTAGCTAAGCAACAAACAGCATCCCCAAACAAGAAATCAAAGTGTATAGGAGACAAAAAAACCCTTGCCACGTACATTATAGCGTGATCCAGCAAAAAATGCTGCATCATGGTTACTTTTGCTTCACGCTAAAAAGGAATCAGGCTGCCACATCTTGAAAACAGCCAGTTCCCTACAGCATAATGGTGCTTGCCAGGTGCTTTTACATTAGCCATCAGCAGAGTTTTTGGCCTGGCTTGGACCAGGAAGACTTTCAGAGGAGTCATCTGGGCACACAGGGCTGAGAGCATCACCTTGTTTCCTATCTTCTGCAGGTAGCAGAGGAGAAATTTAGGATGTGAGTAGAAATGTCTTATGCCCAGTGGTTCACTCCCACCTTGGCAAAGCTTGGGAGGGGAGAGAAAAGCCATAAGAGCATTGCACCAGAGCTGGGGTAGTGCTACACCACTGTGTATGGAAATACTCTGTGACTCTGGCTCCCAAATACTCTGGATAGGAAAAAATTACCTGTATACTTACAGTCATGGGCCTTTTTGGGGGGTGGTTGGAGGTTATTGCTTTTGCTTTTTGACCCCTGCACTTAAAAAACCTAGTCTTCACACTGCTGGGTTAAAGCCAAGAGACAGTGCCAATCTCTGCAGCTGTGCCTTGAGCATCCCCTTCCACTTGTTTTTCATCCTGCTCCCATTTTCCTTCCCCTCTCACACCTACGCTGCCTTAACTGAACTGACTGAAGCCCAATTTCCTTTTAATAGGCAAAGTGGGTTTTATCTGGGGCCTGAGCTATGGCCTAACATGTGTTTCATTACACAGGTCCTAATAACATTTCTGTATATCGTCCATTCTGGTTTTAACACACTTAGTAATGAGAAAACAAAGTTCATCACATTAACAGAGTGAAAGTTCCTAATGGGCTGAATCCTTCGCTTAACTGGCTGCATTGATAGCTCAGTTAGGCTACTACAACAAGCAAATCATAAACGTATAACGAGCTGTTCCTGATTCTCAAATCAAGCTCATTTGACTTATTCTAGATAAGATATTCAGCATATTATTAGTATCAGCTTGGAGCAAGGCTGTGGAAGAAGATAATTAGAGCCGAACAGTCTTCTGTGGTGTTATATTTAGCAATTTGTTAGGAGTGCATTATTGGCTACAATCAATGAGACAGGACACCTGATACATCAGCAGCGTTTAAAGAGGATGTTCTCGATCAGCAAATAGACTTCACAGCCAGTCAGGGATTACTTATGAACCTCAGTCTGAGAAGAAAAAATCTTTGCTGAGAAACATGCTTGAGATGGAGTTGGGTCAACAGAGCACATGTAAAACTGTTGAAGAGGGTTCAGAGGAGGTCACGAAGATGATCAGAGGGCTGGAGCACCTCCCCTACAAAGAGAGACTGAGGGAGCTGGGCTTGTTCAGCCTAGACAAGAGAAGGCTGCAGGGGGACTTCATTGCAGCCTTCCAGTCCCTGAAGGGGGCAGAGAAACAGGAGGGGAATCAGCTTTTTTAAAGGGCAGAGACTGGCAGGACAAGGGGAATGGATTGATGCTGAAGGAGGGAAGGTTTAGGTTAGATATTAGAGGGAAGTTCTTTACAGAGAGAGTGGTGAGGGGCTGGAACGGGCTGCCCTATGAGGTGGTGGATGCCCCATCCCTGGGGGTGTTCAAGGCCAGGTTGGATGGGACCCTGGGCAACCTTGTGTAGCTCCAGGCCTGGAGGTTGGTGTCCCTGCCTGTGGCAGGGGGGTTGGAATTCTGTGGTCCTTGGGGTCCCTTCAACCCAGGCCAGTGTATGATTCTATGAAACACACATACTCGCTCAGAAAGTGGAAACACAAATGTCATTTGGAATATTGGATCTGATGGAAGTGTGCAGGGGATAGCAAGCACCTGACAGGCACTAGCTCACTGAGTGCATCGTGATTTTGCTGCTGAGTGCTACTCCCCTCAGCAACCTTGTGGGGAGAAACAATCCAGCAGATGTAAAGCAGAGGAGCAAAGGTTGGGCTGGGTGTTTGTCCCACTCCTGCATGAAAATTCTCATAAATTCAGAGGCAGAAAATTCCTATTCCTTCAAACGCTGGGATCATCTCTGCAGTCTCTTAGTGGGGACATCCACCCCACTACAACCTTCTTGAACCAAGAGAGATGTGCCCCTTTGGGCGGAATAAGGTGATGAAAAAGGTAGCATAAAGCTTTTGTTGATAGGAATACACATAGTCACGCCTTCTAAAATACTGATGTTGACAATCCATGGCCTCTTTATGGAGCCACTAAGATCATAGTGAAGGGAGGCTGGCCTTCAGGAGCAGAGGTGACCTACACAGCTGTGTTGTCCATCAAATTCTAGAATTATTATTAATAATAATAGTTGCTGGCAGCCTTGCTGTGAGGATCCCACATCACATAGGAGACCCCTTAGCTGCCTTCCCTTCCTTCCTCAGGATAGGGTATATTGTGTCTGAAAGAAGTTCAAAGCATTTTCTTGCCCTAAGTTACAGCTGGAGGGACTTCCACTACTTTTTGGGTTTAGAATTGGCACTGGCCAGTTCATCAGTGGGGCTGTGCTGACTTAGGCCAGTTTGTCACCTGGCTTCTATGTAGGAAACTTGAGAAGCAGCTAATTTTACTTTGTTCATCTTTACTTAGGGCTTTTTGCTGGGTCTGATAAGCTTCTATTCTTGACTTTCCCCAGTCCTCAACAGAGAAATAATCCCATCCCTCACCTACCAAGGTGCTAGGTCACTTTTTTTTTTTACAGCAGTACTGTGGAAATTATAAATCATCTGCATTGCCAGACCTTTTGGAAGGTTGTCTGGGGATGAGTTGAGTGTTGTGGATGGCTGTGCCCTTGATTTGACCAGTTCATTCTGCCAACCAGATGTCTTCCATGTCTTGTGCTGCACCCCAGACCTGGCCATTGCACTCTGACAGTGTTTTCCTGAGACTCTGGTGCTGGCACTTTGCAACTCCACAATTGCTTGGAGTTTATAAGGGGAGAGTTAATCTGGAAAATCACAGCACAGAGATAAAATAGGCAAAGCCAATGGTTGTTACTGCACTTGTACAGAGGTGAAGAAGTATTTACCCATTTACAATTTTACTGGGTTACCAGCTAAAGTAAAGCTGCTTTTCCTGTTCATGCATGTACTGAGCCCTTTGATTTCTATGACATGGTGATTTCATTGCTTTGCCTCCTGGAAGCTTTTCCTTAATTGTTCCCTGCAGCTTAGCAACCTGAAACCACCTGTATAACCTATCTCAGACATAGGATTCTTTCCCCAAACCCCTTGCTCATTTTTAATTCATAATTTATTATATTTTTTAAAAAATCTGAGTGCCGACCACTCCTTTGGACTGGTCTGAAATTGGCTTTTGCCTTTACATTCACACTGGACTTGCTGTGCATCAGGGGGTTAATGTGGAAGGCTGTGCTACGTATAGTTTTCCATAGGGGCATGACTCATTGAAGTCAGACAGAGCTGGGGTGGGACCTGCATCCCTTACCACAGCTTCCATGGCAGCTTTGGCAGGCAGCCCTCTGAGCTGAGATGTTCCTAGGAATAAAGTATTGCCCTTGGTTGGTCCCAGTGTCTCCCAGGGACTACAGAGGGATCCTAGACTGGGCACATAATTCCCAGGCAGCTAAATTAGGGAGAATGGATCCCATTGCAAGCTCCAAGGAACTTCAGGCACTCTGAGGATATATTTCACTTTAAGCAAGATATTTAATTGTTAATTAATGTTATCAGGCACCAAAGGAGCCATGTTGCCTTCAGTGCCGAAACACCAGGTTTCATGCCCTCATCATGCTCTCAGCAGCAGTGCCAGAAACAGAGTGGAGAGAGGTTTAGGCCAACAGGCTCCAACCTGCAGGTCTAACGTTACAGAATCATGTATTGCTTCTTAAAGAAGTGTCTGGCTCTTCACAGGGGCTACACCAGCGAAGGGGTATGTTTAATGCTATCTGTCATCATGCCTTGGTGTGACCAAGGTGGAAAAGAGGGATCCTTTCCGATGAGGGCAAAAAAGAAATTCTGGGTATCAAGAAGCTTCAGCTGCTTGTTCCTGGAAAGCTGCTCTGCTGTTTCTAAACTTTCTCTCCCCCCAAAACAATCAGTCTGTTTCGACAATGGCTTCTTCAAAAATGGGCTTCTCTGAGGGGAGAGCAGGGAATACTGGGCTGCGAGGGACTGACCTCCTTTCCAGCACACATCACTGCTCAGCCTGGCAGGGCTCTCCAAAGCTTTCTGAAATATGTGCAGCCATTCCTGTGGCTTTTCTCAAAATAATAATAATAATAATAATAAGAGCATAATTTGCCTCTCATAGCACCCGACACAGCTGCATATGCTGCTCACCCCCAAGACTGCCCCAAGACTGCCCCCAGTCTCTCAAGAGCTGCTGTGGATAGGGTGACATATGGAGGAATTGTGCCAAGAACAGGGTCTTTTTCCTCTCTCCAATCCTGCCTTGCTGACCATTTTGCTTTCTTCTGAGGAGCTGTGTGCATGGAGGCGAAGGGAGGGGGGAAGGTTTACGATGTTGGTCTGGCTGGGAGAGATGTTGCTACTCCATTTACCATGGTAACAAGGAGGAATTGATATGCGGTGGGGATGGGAATGCTTGTAGCATTGTATCTGGAAGGAACAGAGAATTTTTCTTGGGGAAACTCTTTGGTCAAGGGAAGCAGAGGAGGAAAAGTCCTTCTTGGCAGATCCCTGCAATTCCTGCTTGGCAGAAGCAGGACCGCCTTTCCCTCAGCAGATGCAGGGTCCTGTCTGTGCTGAAATAATGATGCAAAGAAAGTAGCTGTCAGTGTGAGTCAGGGGAAAATCTCCTCCCTCTTCTTAATTTGCTACCTCTGGGTCTTCTGAAGGAGCACGTGAACGCATAGGACCAGAGCGGTCAGATGCCATTTACTGCCCAGTGGGCTTTTCACCTAGTTTTCAGTCTATTCATTCTCCTCATCTTATAACCTTTCACTCTCCCCCTTCTCATTTTTCCTTCATTAATTTGAAATCTGCCCTCCAACCTGGCCCCACACTCTGCTGAAGCAAGATTTGCCGTATGGAAAGGCTGTCAGGCTGTGTACCTATGGGGTAGGAGGCTGTATGGGGGCTGAGGACCCCCCTGACACAGGCACCTTCACCTTGAAGCAAAGAAGAAGGTTGACTCCAAAACCCCTGGACTGGGATAACTGGGAACCCTGGGCTTAGAGAGAAGCAGTTGGGGTCGGGACTGAGGCAGCTGCCAAGTTCTCAGCCAGGCACTACTTCTTTGGCTTTACTTTTGGTACTGAAAAATGGGGCAGGAGTGTTAAAAACAACGTAGGAAATGCTCTGTGATGATCATCCCACTGAACTCCTGCAGAAACAAGTCACTGACGCCAGAACCGCCCCATAATTATCCTCCACGCTGGTGGCATCACCTAAGACCCTCACAGCTAAGGCTGGAGTGCTGTTCCCACTGCATTCATGCCAGACCAGTCACAGGTGAGTTTGTTGTGCAATAGATCACAGATGCTTTTTCAAAGAATCTTTTCTCCCCCCAACTTTTCCTCCATTCTGCTTCCCTGAATTGCACCCTGCCTGGTTCCCCTGCATCCAGCTGCAAAGATTAACAAGCACAAATACCTTCCATCATTAAAAGGGCCTCGTTGACTGGGATGGGACTTTCTGCTCTGGGGAGAACACCACCAAGCTGTTAGACGTGTTGTTTTACCAAAAGTAGAGCTAAAATATGGTTTAGGTTTTTTACCCCTCAGTTGTAATCTCCTCTACTTGTTCTTTGGAGCTGGATAGAAATTGACTCTCTCCCTGGTCTGCAGCCATTCTTTTGTGTTGGCAGCAGCTCTAATTATGCACCAATTAACCTTAATTAAACCAATTCCCGTGTAACTGCACATGCAGACAATGCACTGAACAAATGGCCTGACAAATATTGTCACTTAAAAGGCACAAAAACGCGTCAAATCCTTAATTGGAAAGTCAGATTGTAAATTGCTGCATATTTCTAGCTCTGTTCTTAATACGATTTAACAAGAATAGTGGCCAAATGCTCCTAAAAACTTGGGTTCAATTAATTTTCTCCAGACACTGAAGCCAAAATATTTTATTTGTGTAGGAAAAGGGGGTGATGGAGCATCCTTGGTTGTAGCGGGGTGGTTTAAGATGCCAACAGGATGGTGAGCCCTGGGTAGAGAGAAACCAAGTTCCCCTTGTAGAGCCGGGGTGACTTTGAGGAACCTGCTAGGTTATTTGGTGATTACCCCGCTAACCTCTGTCAGGCTGTTTGTCCAGAGAATGTTCCCTAATGGGGACTAGCCCTTGCATCATGCAGCCGGGCTCCAATTTTGTTGGGAGTGAGCTGTAGTTTGCACCCTGTAAGTGGTAACGCAGCCAACAGATGGTGCTCGTACATACAGTTACTCCAGGTTTCTCCTGAATATGCCACACAAGCTTTCTTCATGTTACGATGCAGTGGGGTTTGGGGTTTTTTGGAGGGGGATGCTGCAAACAGTAGGGGTTTACCTGAATTTACCTGAGCAGAAACAGCCGCTGGGACCTCTGGTTTGTGCACAGAGGGGTTACACGCTTTCAGTGTGGACCCTCTGCAAAGTCTGATACAGGGGAAATTAGTTAGACTGAGAAAAAGTCCAGGCTCAGCATCACTTATTTATCCCCCAGTGGGAGAAAAAAGAAAAAAAATAAAGAAAGAAAGGAAAAAAAAAGATTGGGAGACCACAAGATTGGTTTGCAACAGAGCAGCAAGAAAAAAAAAATCATAGCAAACACTGAATTCAGAATTTCTTTTTCCCTGCTGTTCGTAAAATGTGCTTATTTGAGGGGGAAAAAAATACCCTTTAAATCCTTTAATATCTATTGACTTTCTGGTGGTTCAGTTTTAGGCTACTGAATGCTTCCCTTTCTGCAGTTAATCAAACAAGCTCTAGGCATAGCACTTTGTGGTAAAATATTCTGCCTTGTGAATACTGCAATTAAAAGCAAAGCTAATTAAGCATGTAAATCATGCCCATATAAATTAGCTGCTAACACGTTCACTTGGCCACTGGCGCTGATTGTGCCGGGAAGGGGGATTCATACGATGCGTGTGTCTGTGCAGAGGAGCCGCTTGGGAGCGGAGGACGCGCAGCTGGGAACACGCATATCACAGAATTGTAGAACCATAGAATGGTCTGGGTTGGAAGGGACTCCAAGGGTCAGAACTGTTGGAGAGGGTTCAGAGGAGGTCACGAAGATGATTAGAGGGCTGGAGCACCTCCCCTACAAAGACAGGCTGAAGGAGCTGGGCTTGTTCAGTCTAGAGAAGAGAAGGCTGTGGGGGGACCTCACTGCAGCCTTCCAGTCCCTGAAGAGAGCAGAGAAACAGGACGGGAATCAACTTTTTTAAAGGGCAGACACTGGCAGGACAAGGGGGATGGATTGGAGCTGAAGGAAGGAAGGTTTAGATTAGATATTAGGGGGAAGTTCTTTACAGAGAGAGTGGTGAGGTGCTGGAACAGGCTGCCCAGAGAGGTGGTGGATGCCCCATCCCTGGGGGTGTTCAAGGGCAGGTTGGGTGGGGCCCTGGGCAACCTTGTGTAGCTCCAGGCCTGGAGGTTGGTGTCCCTGCCTGTGGCAGGGGGGGTGGAACTCTGATCCTTGGGGTCCCTTCCAGTCCAGATCATTCTGTGATTCTATGACCAGATTGTTCCAAACCCCCTGCCACAGACAGAGACACCAACCTCCAGGCCTGGAGCTACACAAGGTTGCCCAGGGCCCCATCCAAGGTTGCACAGGGAGGTGGGAGGATGCTGGTATCTCACGGTCGGACACAGCCCCACCAACGCAGAGCTGAGGGTGACAACAGATGTGAACGCAACTCGAAGTCAGGAATGGGGACAAGGAATAACGAGCTGCCACACTGCTCCACTTATGAAGTGATGTGACGCCATCCATCACTTACTGGAACAGATAAAAACCCTTCTCTGAGCTGTAATACAATTCGGGATTGGGTTCGGGGCGACTCCGGTAAAGGGATTCAGCCCTGCAGGAACATGCTCCCAGGAGAAGGGTTGGAAGCAGTCCCAGCTTGCCGGCCGGACTCAGCCCCGCGGCCGTCCTGCAGAGCCCAGCAGAAGTTGGGGGAACTGGAGAGTCTTGGTTTTTGGTAGAAACACCAAGCATTTCATGGCAGGCAGGAAAGCAAGTTGCCTTCCAGCCAAACCTCCAGCCTGGAGAAAACAAGAGGAAGGTGGCATGTCCGGGAGCAGAGCTATAGGGGCAAATGGGCTGCTGTGAAAAACACAGAAAGAGGAATGAGAAGCCTTTTGCAAATGAGGCAACAACAGAAAATGTGTTTTGACAGCTGGACAGGCTTGTGAAAGCCCAGGTAAAATATAGGTGGGGTAAAAGTTGCTGCCAGCTTTGGGGACGCTGCTGTTCCCAAGTTTGCATGCAGAACTCACACATTCCCCAACCAGGAGCATCATTATTTTTCCTTTCAAGCCACCCATCAGCCTGCACTGGGTGGTGAGACATCCCTGCCTTCTGCAGAGAGGAGGTCCCATGAGCTGCTCCACCCATGGCTCTCCATCTTCCCCACATTCACATGCATCCTACACAGACACTGCAAGATCTTGAAAAGCACCCAGGAGCATCCAACTCGCTTTTCATTAAAGAGAAAAGAATGGGCACCTGGACAGCACTCAGCGAGGCCAAAAGATTGGAGGCAGATGGCTGAGCAGGCTCTGGGCTCGAGGGCCAGAGGAAGGTGCTTCTGAAGAGCAATGGAGAGAAGCTGCCAGGCTGAGCAGGAAGCTACAGACAGCTGGCTACAAAATGCCCCCTGCTCAGCTAGTCCTGATTTTTTTAAAAATTATTTTAATTAAATAAAAAGTAAAAATTGTATGCTCCTCTTGCAAGAGCTGGGGCCATGAAACTAAACTGCATATTTCATCACTCCTGCCTGTTCGAAAGCAAGAGCCTGCAGGTATTTTTCCAAGAGCAGGGCTCACTTTTCTGAATGTGCCAAACTGACCTTTGCTAGATCAGGCTCAGGAATCACGTGCTCACCAGGACCCAGGCCCAAGCTTTAGAGCAGAAAGCTCTAAAGAAGCCAGCACCACATCCTCTTCTCCCTGGAAAGTACCTTGACCAGCTACCTTCATTGTCTTGCTTAGAGCTGGACCAGTGGGCAACCAGCAACGGGAGTAGCCACAAGATGATGAAGAAGGAGGAAGCTTGTAATGAAGTGGTTGGGCCATTCCCCTGGCTGGCTTCAGCCTCTGCTGCCTTGAACACTTCATTTGTTGTTTTACACTGTTCTGGCAGGGGATGAAAGATAATGGTCCCTACTAGGACATCGGTGCTAGCTCTGGGGACAAACTGCACTATGGCTGCGAGTCTACAATTAAGTTTTTCCCTTGTCTGCCATCAGTGACATATTTTTCTATGACAAACTCTTGAGTACGGGTGGACTGTCTGGTAGTAGTGGAAGGAGTAGTGATGTAATTTCAAGTAGCTCTGGGCAAACTCACTCACACTAAAATTAAACAGCCACAGGAGCTTGTTCCCAATTTTTTTGCCGAATGGAGCTCGGAAGGCACGAGGAAGAGGCTCCCCAGCAGCATATTTTAACCACAGATCCTGACGGGTGAGCATCCAGCTCTGCAGTGACAAGATCCATGCATCCGTGTGGGATACAAATGGAGTCAACTTAATTGCAAATCAAGTCATCAGGCAAGTCTCCCGGTACCTCTTTCCCACCCACAGCAGGGTTTCAGCACTGTCATTACCGCAGGCAGCTCTGCCATTTGCATCTCCTGCTGCAGACATTGAAGGAGTTGCAAACATGCCAGCCTGAATGCGTCACCTTCACCCCACGCCTCTTGGTACCCCAAAAGAAATTCCTGGTGCCTTCAGCAGAAATCTGTGGATGAGCAGAGAAGAGGAGGCTGGGGGAGATAGTGGTGCTGGCTACAGGCAGTTTGGTGGTGTGTCCCAGGCCAGGGATCTGCAGTCCACAGTTACAAGCTGGAGGAAAAACCCGAGGAGCAAATGCCTCCCCTAAATGTACATCCTGCTACCAGGAAAGAGGGAGTGATGGTCCCCTGGCTCTGCTGAGACCTGAAATTCTCCTGTTCTGGAACAGATATTTTGGGTCACCTTGAGGAAGATACTTAATCTCCCTCTGTTCCCGTTCCCCAAGCGAAAGACAGGAATAGCAACACCACCTTCCTTCCAGCAGAGTAAGTGCATTAAAGATGTGAGGTGATGGGAGCCCCGGAAGGGCCTCGATGGAAGAGATTCATTTGAATACATAGGTTGTGCATTACTCACTCAGCCCTGAGTTTTAATCTTCTCTTCCTCTCCATCATTGTAATCTAAATTTCCTTGAGCTCTCTCAGTATGGCTCAGCCCCAGTTTAATCCCTGCCTCATTTGAGTGATTTCTCCAATTCCTCCTTTAGCACACGGCGAGGCTTATGTTAGCCCTCATCTCCCCTCTATCACTGGAGAGCTGCTAACGCTCCCTTTGCAGGGAGCACCAGCAGTTTATTTGGGAGCTTGAGCAACTTCTCTGAATAATTTCCCTTCTGGTTTTCCAGTCCAGTGACTTGCAGTTCAGTCTCTTCCAGAGCTGCTGAACCATCTGACATTTGGGGGTTGGAAGTCTGGTTTCCACCAAAGCAGTGGCAGCCTGCCCTTCCTTTTCCCTTCAGTGGGATGTTTTGGTCCAGGCAGAGGTGTGGGGGGCACCCCTTGCTCACACTGATAGAAGCAATGTGTTTTGCAGAGGTACAGCCAGCAAACTCCAGCAAGCAGCAGGACTGAGCACCCACACCTCATGTTGCACATGAGAGCCAAAATTGTTCTGCTCTGGAGCACTGGGACAGGCTGCCCAGGGGGGGCTGTGGAATCTCCTTCTCTGGAGATATTCAGTACCCGCTTGGATGCCCACCTGTGTGACCTGTCCTAGGGAACCTGCTTTGGCAGGGGGGTTGGACCCGATGATCTCTTGAGGTCCCTTCGAACCCCTACAATTCTGTGACTCTTCTTTTTCCTGCAGGGATGAGTGCTCGGGATGCTCCTGTGGAACAGCAAGTCTACATCTTGTTTCTGGGGGTTTCTTACCGCCATTCTGCTTTGAAGCCTTCTTTGCAAAAGCTGATTTTATATATATATAAATAGCTGATTTTATATATATATATATAATATACATGCACTTTTATATAGTATATACTTTTATATAATACATATATATATATGTCTTTACATAACCCAGGCGTCACTCTTGCATATCAAGCAACATTGCACAGGTAATTTCCGTCCACGGCAGGTGCTACATTTGGAGTTGTTGTAGTTTATTAACTTCCAGCTTTCTGGACTGTTTTTTCCAGCAGGATTATTTGTTACTCTATTAGCAAACAAGCCCTGGCTCACACCGGCAGGAATGTGCAGGAGGAATATAATATAATGTAATATAATTCTCAATTTATTAGCTTGGTTCACATGATGTTATCAAGAATGGGTTGTAACGCGTAGTGGCACCAGCGGTACCTTCCCATCACTTACTGTCAGGAACAGTGTTTGTGCAGCAGTTGTGTTACACCACAAATAATTATGTGACGTTCAGTTTGTATCATTACATGTAACACAACCATGCCTGCAGCACGGTATCATCCTTCATTAACGCCTGAGGCAAAACAGCACAGCATAAATACCCTCCCCGGTGCTTTTCCTTTGAAATGATGTTCTACTATTGATTAAAACGTAGATCAAAAATGACACATTAAAAAAATACAGAAAGAAAAACATCTCCCCTGGATTAACAGAGGAAGGACACCAATTAAAATTCATTGCTCTGAAAATGATTGCTCTACAAATTTAAGGAGATGCTGTCAAGTTTGGTAAACTCCAGAAACGACAAATCTTATTTTCCCTGCATTTCTCTGCAAGTTTCCCAAAATCCTCTGTGTCCTTGTCACAACAAAATGCTGAAGTGAATTCTAGGGAAAATTCAGTTACTAATACACAACCCAACCCCACGAGGACAGCACCATCCTGGCCTTCAGGACCCAGTGCCTCTGCTCTGTAGTTAGCATAGCCCTGACATGGGTCCCCTGGGCAGGCTGTGAAGAATGGTGCAGAGAGGGGACCATCTGTGACAGAGTAACTGGGCCAGTGGTCCTTCTGAGAGGGTCCTGGTCTCTCCAGAAACCTCATACAAGCCCTTTGTGTCCTGCAGCTTGTGGGTAGATGTGAAGCTGTTCAATAACTCGTGCCTTTGGGAGTAGCTGCTGCATGGCTGGAGCTGAAGTGCTCTTTAGGGGTCCTCTAGATGTGTAGGGCTCCTCACAAAGGCTGTTTAGAGAAGGACCTATGTTGCCTATCTCCATATGTTAAAAGAGAAGCAGATAGTAAGAAATAGGGTGATAAGACATCTCACCTCACCATATGAGCATTAAGCTTCTTTCACTTTTTATAGTTTTCTTTGTGGGATCTACTCCTGTAATAGAGCACAGTTTTTGTAACGTCATCTGAAATACCAAAACAGTCTGGAAGAACATGCCAAAATCACCTAAAAAACCCCATCAACTAAAAAAAATGCCCCTTGACCCACACAGACAAACCTTGTTTGAGGAGGTCTGCTTATTCTGAAAGCTGTTATCAACATACCAAATGGATTTTAAGCCTTAAGGATGCCTGGAAATAGGTGCATAATTTCAGCACAGGGTTTTTGTGAGTATCTTTGCCTATTAAAGATCCTATTTAGGCTCTGGGAGGTAGTGTACTGATTGCAAATAATGAGGCCAAGGTGGAAGAGCCATGGGTGAGCTCCTTGAAGAAGAGAGATGCTGACATGCTGCTCATAGGGAGAGTCAATGCAGTTGTTTCTACCTAATTCAAAGAAAAGAACTTGAAAAAACTCTTATAATGTCATCAGATATTTCTGTCCTCATGAAAATAAATCTACAAGGTGCCTGGATTCAGTGGACTTTCCAGGGAAGCATTTAAGGGGCATGTTCCATCATCCGTGCCATGCTGTAGGAAGGAAGCGGTTTCAAAGAGGCTACCTGCAAAATAAGGTAGCAGGAGTTCAGGTCAATTGTCACCCCAGCTCGTGGTGATGAACACCTCTCTGTGTCAACAGGTGAACGTGGGTATCCAAATCTAATCCATACCGAGGGTTGAGGGTCAAGTCCACTTAGTCTTCTGAAACATCTGTATCTGGAAGGTCTGGGGCAATTCAGAGGGGAGCAAGATGTATTTAAATAACTTTCAGGTATTTCCAGGAAGCAGGAGCATTTTCAGCTGTCAGTGTAAGACAAGGTGAACAGGGCAGGATGCAGATGGAAAATAATTACACATATAATATTAAAGCACAGGTGATTTATCTTTTTTGTAAGACAGATACCGAGCACGTGGAGACAAGAGGTGGCCCTCATCTCTAACCGACATAGGATATAGCTTAAAAGTAATACAGAGTTTAACATATTCCACAAAGAATTCTCTAAAACTAATGGCAGTTGAAAGCCAGATGAAGTAGCTATTTTATCTGGCAAACTTCCATGCAAAATTTCCTGCTGATGCTGGCTCAGACAGATGGAGATTTGAGAGGGGGTGGGGGGAGAAAGAACAAAGTGCCATAGGGCTTTATTGGATGAGCCTTGAAAGGTTTCTGCAAGCTTCTATTGCAAGGTTTATGAACCTTGGGCTTGTTAACTTCACCACAGTTTTGTTCAGTGTTTTAACCCTGCTTTATTTCCTGTGGTCCAGATGACACATTTACACATCCTCAGAAAATTTAGTGGGATGCTCTTCAAACAACGTGAGTCTCTGCACAAGGAAGGGCAGAGACTTGCTGATTTTACCTCAATATATGAAAAATAGTTGAATATCACTGTATAGAGGGCTTTTTTTATTCCCTTGAAATGTCTTCTTTGGTTAGATCATGCAAATTTAGTGCCGGCTGATGCTTCTGTAAGATGAAAAGTATGAACAACTCATGAATATTTCATCATTTGTTTCTGCACTGGTCAGAAATGGTAATTTGAGCTCCAGACTGCAGAGATTTAGGAAAAAGCGGACACTCAGAAGATAAATACAGGGGGGAAAAAAAATGCTTTTGACAGGATTTTTCCTTGCCAGTGCTGGTACGTAGACAAGTTGCCTGAAGGACATGAAACTGAGATAATCTATGGAGGGCACATATTTGGGCACTGTTACTGAAGCAATACTTGATCTGCAATGCATTTAACTCTTTAGTATTTTCTTTAAGTACTTCCCCCAACCCGTCTTCTGAGAACTGAAAGCACCACATCACCCATGTTCAGGGGCAAAGCATCCTACAGCAGAGAGCCCTGACCTAGGTACCCCATTCACCTCAGGCTTGACATGCACCAACATCTCCCTCAGGACTCGAGTACTGCCCTAGAAAGGCTGCCAAGGGGAAAATATCAGCTAAGGTTCTGTAGCTAAAGGTGCATCAGCCTCTCCAGGCTTCCTTTACCTTTTGCTGCAATGTCTGTGGCCACCTACCTTGCTCTCTTTTATGCAATCTATCCGATGAGAGCCCCTGGGGACTGGAATTTGAAACCAACATTGTTCTTTATAACTGGTGTGCACTAATAATTTATACCCCAGCTTCAATGTTTCCTGAATATTCAGGGATCTGGGTTTCGACCACATTATTTTGGAAGCGGGAAATGCCTTTGTCCCATGTTCTACACTATCACTTGGCAGATTTTAACTTTAATTCTTTTCTCCTGTACTAAGGATACTGAGGACTTCAGGGTTTCTTCTATTTTTCTTTCTTTTTTTTTAATAGGAATGCTGGTGGAAATCCCATCTCTTCACTCAGCTCTGAAGCTTACACAAATGTTTTAAGTTTCCAACAAAAGGAATGTTTTCATTTTTTAAACAAATATCAATTTCTCCATATTTTCACCTAGCTTCCTCTCTCTGCTGCATCCCCAAAGCAAGAGGAGGGGCAGAGATTCTGCCTTAAGCAGATGAAGCTTTTTTTCAGTGGCTCAGATGCCAACCCTCCATCCAGAGCAGGCTGTCTGCGGTGGACTGAAAGTTGTCTCATCAGACTTGCGTTTCAGCGTTGCCACCTGACATGTTATGACAAGCTTTTAACTTCTGAGCAGTGGTGGATGGAAATGTGTCACTACTTTGGGAGCAGCGTAGCACAGGCTGCCAAATGTAGTTCATGCTGCAGCGGTGTCAGCCCCTCCAAGGCAGACACCCATCCCAGCCACAGCACTCAACAAGCAAGGAGCCAGGACTCTTCAGGAGGCCTCAACAGACCCGAGGCCTCAACAGACCCGAGGCCTCAACAGACCCGAGGCAAATAATTTTCTGCATGAACTACAAAAAGTAAGAGGTTGGTCACTAAGGGGGAAGCTGGGAGGCATTTTCCAAGAAGTAGGTGTTATGGGTTTGCAGTACCACGACCATCTGTGCAAAAGCCTTAAAAAAGGATGTTAGCTGGAAATTTCCCATGGGAACTGTTTGGTTAATTGGGGCTTGTATGAGCTCTGCTAGTTCACTTGTGTTTATTGCTACTGGTAGTGGAGGAGAAATAAAACATTAGTCTGAAAAAATTCCCAGAGATGAGAGTCTGTACCTGGGAGGGCTCAGCTGGCAGAGCAGAAACTGGTGCTGTCTTCACAGTTAATGACTTGTTCTGTGTTTACTCCCTTGCTGCTCTTTATCCACTTGGGCACACCTGAGCAACATGGGGAAGAAGGCTTTTCCTGACAAACTGTCCCTGCTTTCCCTGCTGACCAGTGCATCGCTGTGGGTCTCGCTCTGCTGTGGTGCTGCAGTGGCTGTGTCATGCCCTCAGGAGCTGGTCCCTGGTGCTGTTGATGGCACTGATCCTCTCCCACTCACAGCATCTGGCTTTGCTTCACTGAAAGAAGTGATCACAGCAGGTAAGTAGCTCTTTAACCGGCTTTAAGAGTTCAGGGTGCACTTGGGAGATGCCTTCGGTGTTGATAGCAGCCATGTGAGTGTTTAGAGACCCAGTTTCTATGCCAGCAGCTGAAGTTCTCACCAATTTTCTCTGGAGTAATGAGCGCTCTGCTCCTCTGAAAACCTGCATTAATTAGCCTGTTTAACATCTTACACAGCCTCTGCCTTGACCTGAGAGCACAGCTACACCAGTAAACATGGCAGATCAGCGCTGCTCGCTAGCCCTGAGGGCAAGCAGAGTGTGTCCCTCCAGCTAAGACCTCTTCACCCCGCAACCAGCGTGGCCCTAGCCTGGTCTGACTACAGTCTGAGAGTGAGGTGGCACAAACCAAAACCATGCCATGCTCAGTACAAAGACAGCACTGGATGATCCCCAGACAGGCCCTAGGTGTGTTTGGCACAGACGTGGTCTCAGAGATAAGGATGGGCTATAGGGAATCGGTACTCTGCAACCCCCCTGTCCCTATGCAGCATGAGAAGGGCAGGCTGGTCGCGGCCAAGTTTCAATGATAAACCACAGGAAACATCTCACTGCCTCGTCACTTCTTAATTTTTAGTAAGGAAGTGATAGATTTTGTGCACAGGAGTAAGGTTCAGCATGGGAACTCCTCCTGGGCCAACTCAGAGAGCTGCCAAAATGGTACCAGCATGGAGCAACTGGGATTGATCCCAGTTTGTCTGTTGCCAGACCATTTCATAGCCACGATGTGGAGATGAGATGCTAGAAAAGTAGCAGGCGACATAGCAGCACCCATTAGGCACTGACTGTGTTGCCTCTCTCTGCCCTGCTCCCTGGTTGTGCAGGCTCCTTCCTACTCCTTCCTCCAGGCCCTTGGGAGGAAGGGATGTCAGGTGGCTCACACACACATACCTCAGGAGCAAAAGCTAGTGCTACCCAGGAGGAGCAGCTGTGTGACTAGGAAAGGGGAAATGTGTCCCATATCTCTCAGTGCTCCCAAAACCAGTTGCATCATTGCAACTCTCTTGGCTTTCTCAGAGCCAAATAAATGCCAGCAGCTGAGTTATCTTCACTTTTAACTGTGTGGTGGGCTTGTCTGTGATTGTATTGTTTTGATTGAATATTCCTTAGGTCCAGTTCAATTCTCTAACAATTTCAGTCCCAAGCTGGGCCTTGGAGTCTTCTAATGAGGTCAACAAGCCACTGCAAAATTTAGAGCAAATGGGAAAAAAGAAACATTGGTGACAGGTCACGTAACAATTTTAAAGAGCAGGAGCTGTCCTCCCTGGCAGGCTGCCCTTTTCTATCTCTAATCTGTCCTGCAAAGCGGGTGGGAGATAACTCACTGGCAGATCCCTCCCCTGTACTGATAAAAGGGGTTTTAATCTACCAGCTTGTTAGCTTGGCACTGCAGAGCAATATTAGAATGATGAGTCCCCTCCTTCTCAATGCACTTCCAAACCTTATTTATAAACTTTTTCTTAAAAAAAAAAGAGCTGAGGATTTATTGTTCTCTGGATGAAGGAGAGGAAAAAAAAACCACTTATGTCTTGAAGTTTCCTTCATTAAATAGCCACACATTTGTACTGATGTGCTACCTACATCACAAATGTGGAGTTTAACCTCTTTTCTTGGGAGAAAAAAAAAGGAGAAGCATAATTCCTGCAGCCAGGAAAGCAGAGGCACAAGGAGGGCAAGAGACCTGTTCCGCAGAGCTGGAAAAAAGATCACATCACTGATTATTAGAGCAGTAATTTGATCACAATCCTTTAACTTTGAGGGCGGATTAGCTAATGATGCAATTAACAAGGAAAATACCCATATTGCCGCGTGCAATGCGCCGGGCTAATTTGTCGCTTATTTCATTACACATCTGTCTACCTACAGCAGGAATCAACACAGTTCAGAAAACCCCTTTTGTCTATCCAGCTCCTTTGAAGCTTAAAAAACCCCTTCACTGGCTCTTTCCCTGAGCCACAGCAATCGGGGCAGGGCAGGATGGGCTTTGTTCTCATCAGTGCGGTAGTGTTTAATATATATGTTAGAAAAATAGACCTTTTTTTTAGCCTTGTTTCCTGAAAGACAACAATTGACTCTTTATGTAAGGTTGTCCTGCCTTTGTGCCTGTCAGATCCTCCTTAACTGCTGCGTCTCTTGGCCAGTGTGAACCACACTTGCTGGGAGAGGAGAGGAGCAGGAGGAGGAGAAGCTCCTGGAAGAAATGAGCAAGATTTTGGAAGAAGCCTTTGTAGATGTGGAAAAGTTGAGTTTCTGTGGGAAAAAAAACCAAAACAAAAAACACAAAACACCCATCCAACAACCCCCCCAAAACCAGAAGATCCCATGGGCCCAACAGTGCCCATGGGTGGTTGGTGCCCTTGTATTTGGCTGGGAAGAGCCTAACAGCAAATTCTGAGGATGGGCTGGTCTACTTGTGGGACATGCCCATCCACCTTTCCAACCACACCAAACTTAAGAATCCATTGATGTTAGATAGGACTCAGACTGAGGAAAAAGACAAACAAAAGTAAACCTTCAGTGGGGTTCTGAGAGCTCCAATTTCAGAGTTACAAAAGTGGGGTTTTTGTAGGTGTCCAAACCAAGACTCTCAGGCTCTGTCTCCTGTGGGACAGGCTGACTGGAGAGAGCACAGCGACTGATTTTTATCCTTAATGTTTTTTTGCATTTAACCATACTGGGACGTGATGCAGCGTGAGACCAGGGGGTTGCAGGCCCTTTGGTTTTGACTGAAGCTCCCTGGAGGCTGCTAAAACCCCCATAATTGGGGTTTCTAATTGGGCCGGGAAACAAATGCCTGTGTGCTAATCCTATTAGAGAGTGAGGCTTAAGCCTGGGTATCTGTCAGCATGAACCTGTTCCCCCCAGGCCTTGGTAGTGTCGACTTCTTCGACAAAGCTTCCTGCTGTGTATGAAGTATAGTATCATTAAGCCTACGAGCAGAACAGGGCTATGATAGCTTTTCCCATGCTGCTGCCTGGACCGTCTGTGAGATGCAAGTGACACGTTGGCAAACACAGCATCAGCTCATCAAGGTCACTGTCTTGTCTCTGCCAGCCCAGATGTTAGTACAAGGAGGAGAGAGCTTAGCCAGAGCCCTACCTTGGGGTGGACTGACAAAACAGAGCAGCACCACACATGCCATCACACAGACAATGCAAAGACCTACTCAGGAAACGGCCATCGCCTGCCTGAAGTTCTACCTGAAAGCAGGGGCATCGGCAGCCACTTTGGAAAGACAGCATTTGATGTCCATCAGCTGAAGGCTGCCTTACAGGAATTCAAATACACTGGATCTGTGTTGATCCTGAGCAGAGAGAAAGGCAGAAGCCCATGTTACAGACCAGATGGATCCAGGCAAAACGGAGTTTGAGAGCAGACATCTAACAACATTTTATTTTCCACCACCAGAATTGCATGTCGACAGATTTCAAATATCTTTTTAAGTCCCAGTAGCCTGATTGAAAGTGGTGTGTCTTTACCAGGCTGCTTATAGCCCTTCTGAAATGTGAGTCTTGCTAGCTGCATCCAAATCCTGCGCTCGTAATTAAAGTAGATCAGGCCTTTGGGGAAGGAGGAGCTGCAAAGCTGCCTTCCTAAAGCATTTTCTACTTGAATCTGATTTTGAGAATACCTGAAGGATGATGCAGGGACTAGGATCAAGACATATTTGGGTTCAGTGGGTCACTTACACATTCACAGTAGGCTTCTGAGGGACAGGGAGAAGGGCAGGAAGCCCAAGCGATGAGCCTGAAGTAGCCTTTTGGGTTTGACACAGAGGTTTCACTTTTTGGAGACATAAGGCATGAACTTAAACCCGCTGCTAAGTTGCTGACACATTCTTTTTTATTTTAGAAAAGCCTCAGAACTGTTTTCTTCAACTGTTTTGGAATGTGAGCTGAAGAAAAGCCATTCCAACTAAACGAGAGGGATAAACTGCCCATCTCCCCCGTGTAATAAATACCAATCGAAACAAATGAAATCATCTCTCACCAGACAGGCCCTGTAATGTCACACCATGGTCTTTCTGCTGCCACCTACACAAGGCACCATCAGGCAGGAAATAAGGGCATGAAAAACAGGTTTCTGCAGGAGCGTGGTGGAGCCGGTTTGATGGCTGACGCAGGATGACGCCAGCACGAGCTCCAAGAAGGGAAGTGTACAATGCATCTGAGTCACCTTCCTCCGGGCACCATCAGCCTTCATTGGAACATAAAATAATCATTTCGTTGTTGCTGGTTTTCTGCTGCTAAAATTCTTTCTCTGCTGAGATCTGGGGATGTCTTGTGTGTATAGGATATCGGCTGGGTTCATGGTGCTGCTGGGTAAAGCAGAGTTTCACCTGTGGGAAGTGGGCTTGCCCAGGTGATGCTGATGATGAAGGGTTACAAAGAGGGGATGCAGATACTTTCACAGCTGGGTAGGCTGGGGTACTTTCTGCTTGCTTCCAAGAAAACTGCAGAGTTCTTGCTTTTTCTTGCCCCATCATCTCCAGCTACCCTACACATAGTTTTGTGGTTTTTTGAATGTACTCTAGAGCTAAGGCTCGTGTCCTGGCTTTCTGGGAAGGTGGTGAAGTTTAAGGTGATGGCCTGTCCTAGCTAGTGCCATGGAATTGCTCAGGCTGCCCACCAGCATCATGGTTCTAGGGGATTGTTGCTTGTTGCCCAAGAGGTGAGCTTCCCAAAGACATAAAGAGCTGCTTGTCTGTATTGTCACCAGCTTCTTATGTGATTTATTATTTTTTTTCCTACTTCACTGGCACCTTTGGGAGATGACAGCCTTGTGCTGAAGACCAAAAAGGCTGTGGCATGTGGTTACTGGATGGGTAAGTGCTTTCTTTCCCTTCTCTTCATCTGCAGTGTGTCGGGACTTATCCATAGTGCCATGAAATAAATGTGCAGAGCCAGTTCTACCAGCAAATGCTTCCTTCTGTGTAACAGGAGTCTCAATAAACTGGGTCTACCATCACATTGGGCCAGGAGGGTGGTTGTGGAGAGGAGGAGAAGGGCATGGATGGGGTGCTGAGTGCTGATGCATCTTTGTGCTGATGTAGCTGAAAAATGAAGGGGGCTCATGTGGGTTAGGTGCCCTGAGTGGTGGTGAAGGCTAGATCAGGCTCTGTGCAGAAAACAAGGGGGAAACTGGAAGCCCTCTTGAATGGTCATTAGGATGAAAATCTTGATTTGTTTGATTGTTTAAAAGCAGCGACCAAAAATAACAGGTTTGTCACGGTACCGGCTGAATGCGTGACTAAAGCTCAGTGAATAAAATGGTGTAACAAGGTGGATGATCTCGTGCTTATTTGTACCTGCTGTGGATTTGGCCCACTGCAGTAATAATGGGACGGATGAAATGTAGTTTTTCATGTTTCTCCTACCCCTGTGGCTTCTGAATGCTTTAGTAGATGTACAGCGAACAGCTGCAAAGCTTGTTTCTACCTGCCAGCAGCAGCAAATTTGTGAAGTTAGTGCTTTGTGAATGCCAAATTACCCCGAACTGTGAGAAGCTGCAGCAGATACAGAGCAGGGAGGGGAAAAAAAAACACCCCATGAAGCTTGGGGGTGAACAAACAGGTCTAACAATAATAACTGCTGAAGCCAGTCTGAGTTGTTCTCCAGGTTGCTTCTTAAATCTCGGCTTCCCTGGTATCGTCTGTGCCACCGGTGACAGCATACTGGGATGTGTGTGGTGGGAAGGCTGCATTTCTGACTGCTCAGACGAATCTGTTTGATCAAAACTTGAAAAAAAATGAATTTCAACCAGGGGCAAGGAAATGTTAATTGGAACAAGGCGGTTTGTGAGCTATCCTGCTTGCAGACTGGAACTCACATCAAGGGCTGGCTCCTGCGGTCACTTTAAGGCATGAGCTGTGCTAAGCAGATTGGGTTGCAGTACTTACTCTGCAAGGGAGAGAGCTTGACAAAGGATTTTCATCATAAAGTGAGTTTTTCATCTCTGCTGAGCATGTCAGGTGACAAGAGAAATGTAATCGTCTGAGCTATCAACTGTCCCTCTCTGCTGCTGGCAGCGTCTCGTGCCTCACGCATGTGATACCTTCTCTCATGATTTTCTTCTCAGGAGGAAGAAAAATGCCTGTTATGTTTTATTTTGGACAGTATAGTTCTTCTTTTAGGGTTGAAATGACCGTTTCTGGACTGTTTCTTGTTGAGGTCTCATTTCTTATGAGGTAGTAAGCTAAAAATGTCACTGGTACATCTGTACTGCCTTGGGATCCTCAGTGCTTGTATGGATAGAAACATAGGTGAGCGGGGTGTATTTCTACTATACTACCTCGGAGTTGCTCCTGCAACTCCAGCTTGCAGGGAATGGTGGGCAAAGCTGCCAGCCTGCCAATACTGCTCCTCGACCAGCTGTTTTCCAGAAATTGGTTGCTGGGATAGCTAATGCATGTGCTCTGGCTCATAACAGAAGTGTATCTTTCCTTATGTTTTCTTTTGGGTGTCTTTTCAGACTCCCGAACTCCTGATTTCACTGTTTGTAGATTAATTTCTAGCCTGGGGTGATCATGGGAAGCAGTTTTAGAGCCCCTAGGGTGGTACCTAATGAGGCAGGCTCACTCTAGCCAGGTCAGACATCCAAGTACTACATCTTCCCTCCTTCACCCAACCCTAAAACAACAGCCAGTACTCACCAGACCTTAAAAAACACCCCAAAAAACCCCCCTTCTTATATTGGCTCCCACTAGAGACCTAACTGAATTGACCTGCTTGGCAGTGTTATGATCTGGAGATGCACACCAGTCCCATCCCTTGAGGCCCCTTCCTCGCAGTCAGGCTGTTTGGTCTAGCAAGTATTAAGCTAATCTTTAAAATTCTTGTCTCCTAACAAGCAAAGTATGCAGTGTCTAGATGGAAATTTAATGAGAGGCGGCTGAGGAGCAAAGCTGACAAAGCAGTGACCTTTCCTCTGTGGTGAGCCAGACCAAGTCCATCCCGAGGTGCTGAGATTACCGAATGTGTTGGTTCTAGCCCAAAGCAAATGTGCATTATTTATATTCCACGGCGATTTTATTGGGATGCAAATTTCATAGTGCTGAACTCTTCGCTCAAGAGAAGCCTTGAGCTGAGCCAGCACAAAGAATCATTGAATTATCCACAATTCCTAACACGAGCACGCTCCAGGGTCAGGGCTGGAGAAATCTGAGTCTGGGTTTAGCCATCTGATATGATTTAGCCAATAACTCATTGAAAAGGAGTATGGGTTTTCTGTATTTATTTCAGTTTGCAACAGGGAGTTATCTACTTATGTTTTAGTCAAAAGCTGGGGGGGGGGTAATACAGCTATTCTAATGCAGAAGCTGTTACAATTCTGAGCCATCCACATCCCAAACACTAATATCCTCACAGTGTAAGACTGCTTTGCCATTGTTTATAAAGTGCTAAAGTTTAGCTGTTTGGCCAGTTTTGTGCTTCCAAGAATCACAGAATCACTAGGTTGGAATAGACCTTTAAGATCACTGAGTCCAAATGTTCTTGTCTTATGTTAACCATATCCCTAAGTATCTCATCTACCCATCCTTTAAACACATCCAGGGATGTGCCCCTCCCTGGGCAGCCTGTTCCACATCCTGACAACTCTTTCAGTGAATAATTTCTTCCTAACATCTAATCTGACCCTGCCCTGGTGCAGCTTAGTTTCATTTCCCCTTGTCTCCTGTCTCTTTACTGAAGAGACCATCTCCTACCTCTCTACACCCTCCTTTCAAGTAGTTGTAGGCAGTGATAAGGTCTCCCCTCAGCATCCTCTTCTCCAGATTTGCCCTCCAGCCCCTTCCCCAGCCTGGCTGCCCTTTTCTGGACTTGCTCAAGGACCTCAGTGTTCTTCTTATGTGAGGATCCCAGAACTGGACACAGTGCTTGAGGTGTGGCCTCACCAATGCCAATGAATTTTGTCTGCAAAATTATCTGACCAGACATGTTATAACTCAGGAAGCCAAAGATATCTGTAAAGTTCACTCAATGCTCAGATTTGTTGAATATAATCCAGAGCTTGACATGGGGAGATGAGAGCAGTGGTTGTCTCTGGTGGTTTTGGACCTCCCTGAGTGGCAGGCTGCTCCCTGGAAGGGGAAGAAGTGCCACCAGCAAACAGCTGTTGGACAAAAAATAAATAATAATAATAATAATTTTAAAATATCCCAGCCTGGAACATGAATTGGGATTGTGGTTTCAGTACTGAAAACAAGCGACAGCCTTGAGACTAGAGGTGGGTAGATGAGGTGTGGTGGCACAAGCAGAAGGGTGAAGGAGGAAAGCACCATAGGAACTGGTCTGTGTTAGTCTGGAAAACTAGTAAAGGGACAAAAACACTGGAGAGGCTGGGACAGAAGTGTGTGTACCAGATCATGCTCATAATAGCTGAGTCTGTCTGCTCTTGGCTACAACTGCCGTAGCTCCATCAACAGTCTGTCCTTGGCCCCTGTTGCTCCCGCCTTCCTGTAGCCATTAAATAGTAGCTGGGATTTAAAAAGATTTAAAATTGAAGCTATGAAGTCCAACTTGATGTATAACAAATTTTGGCTTTTAGAACCTATTAGTATTTTAAATAAATTAAAATGTAGAGACTGCTTGTCTGGCATTGACTCTTATACCTGGGACATCCATGGAAGAAAAGAGTTGACCCTCTGTGGAGGTCCTGTATTGTTAGGGTCAGACGTTGTTAGGAGTTTAAGATTAGCCTTTATTTACTGCAGACTGATCAGACCTTGTCGGGAGATGGCAAGAGATCAGACAAGAGGATCAGAACACTCCCCTTTGGCCTATCCGTCTTCCTGTATGAGTAGAGAGTAATTATCTTCTCCATAAGCCCTTCTTGGCTTTAGACTGGGTTTAAAAAAAAATAAATCCCCAAAACATCAAAGTTAATGAAATTACTAATGCATTTAAGAAATAAAATTGCTCCATGTAGGGTCAAGTGAGTCAGTACTCTGTGTCCTGGGGGATGGGGAGGGAGGACAGGGGGGGGCGATGCTCTGGCACGCTCTTGTCTGGGCAATGCCCAGCCACAAAAATTGCTTCAGTATTTCTGGAAGGCACCAGAGTGTGTCTTGTACATGGCTTCATGTTCTCAATGCCTAATTAAGCACAAGGTCTGTGGCTTTGTGGAGATGATCTACGGGCGCGTGCCTGAGCTGTACCGTGTGTCTATTCCTTTTAACAGGCTTTAGTTCCATAAATTAAATCACTTTGGTTTTATGGGCATTAAAGGAAGTCATTTAGGGGCAGCAGGTTTCGGTGGAGGGGTTGGGGTGGGGAGGGTGGTGTTTGGGTCTTGGAAAGATTAATCTGCTCTTTTAAAGTGCTAATCCTTCCATCTAAGCTGACGTGAGGATCTTAACCATGCTTCTATTACACCCCATTACCCAGATACAGAAATCTGGTCAGGAAAAATCAGCTTCCAGCAGCTAGAAGCAATTCATTTTTGATGCAAGCAGAGTCCATGCAGGCTTGATAGGAGGTTTCAGTGAGGTAACAGGAATTAAAGGGCACATCTTAAGCTGATGAGACATTCGGATATCGGGATTCTTAATGCTACAGCGTAAATAATCTCTTACCACTCTATCAAATGAGAGGTTTTCAGGGCACGTGGTTATTGTTAATGACTGCCTCCTAATCCTGACTTTCACGGGGTTCTAATTCAAGGTCTCTCGGTGCTTTTTGCAGAACACAACTGTTTGTGAGTTAGGACATCACAGGAGAAGGGATGTGAGGCTGAAATGCAAAATGGGAGGGTAGCTTGTATGATGAATCCTTGCTGCCATTGCTCAGTGACGCATCTTTACCTCACTTGAAGATAAAGCTGGTACAGAGAGGATGAGGGGGGAAAAAAATCCTTCCTGGGCTTTAACCAGCCAGGAAGAAGAAAGTATTTTGCTAACAGACAGAAATGTCTCTATTACTGACACAAAGCTGAGCCCAGAAGACCTGGCTTTTCGAAAGGCATTGAACCGCTCCTATAAAAGCTTAATTTTAGGCACTACCAGCACTCCCAGCAAGAGTGGATTTGGTTTGTTTTTTTTTTTCTTTCTGTGAAGAAAGAAAATAATTATGTAAAAACCCAGCAAATATTTGCACTGCTGCAATTCCTTGGGCGGTGCCGTGACTGAAAGCAGCACAATGCTGGAAGAAAGCTGATAAATGGTATTCATTTAAACTTGCAATTAAAGAAAAAACCAAACTCCTCTTCATTCGATGCTTGGAATGATTTCACACAGATGGTCAAAACTGTCAGCACATCTTGAGGGTATTCTTTGCCATCGAGTGAATTTTGGGGCCTTTCCTGCTGCAGGAAGATGAGAACTTTATCCCCTCGTCACGCAAAGCTGCAGCACCACTTTTTA
The DNA here is from genome assembly GCF_964237585.1 of Gallinula chloropus. NCBI lineage: Eukaryota > Metazoa > Chordata > Aves > Gruiformes > Rallidae > Gallinula > Gallinula chloropus. The sequence goes on along the minus strand of NC_140087.1, from coordinate 79,608,774 downwards.
CCTCTCAACAAATCCAGCTCTTGCTGATGTGCGATATTAGGGCTGCAAAGGTGACCTCCCCAGTGACAGCAGTGATGGGTGGGATGCTGCTGGGCACTGGGCTTTGCAGGTTTGCGTAAGAAGCTGCTCGCTCCTGAGCCCAGTTGCTGGCTGAGAGGTTTTATTTGGATGTTTGTCAGTTAGTTTCTGTGCTCCATGTATTTTAATTACTCAGATGCTAAAGCCAAGCTTTTATGATGCTCTAATATGAAAGCTAAAAGTACTCTCCTAACACGGAGGTAGTAGCAATTTACCAGTCCAGTTGCTGCAGTCAATATCAGGGCTTGCATTGACGTGCCTGCGATTGAGTTGCTGGCAGCGACACCCTGTCCATTGCTGAGGTGCTTAGGGAAAGGGAAAAGAGCTCAGAGTCTTTGTTGGATGAAGGTGCTCTTTCAGGAATGCCAAAGGAAGAGGAATCTTCTGGCTGCATCTGCAAAACCCCAGATTGCCAAGGGTGAAATGGATGGTGGGGGTGAACATGTAAAACTCATCTCTGATGCGTGCTCTGAAGTCCAGGGAGTATCCTGATTAAATACTAGCTCATTGAATACAGAAATGAAGCTTATTCAGGTGGATGACCTGCAAAAGGCATCAGTCTGTGAGGAAGCTGTCCCACAGCTGACCAGGGTGATGCAGCTGTGCAAATTATTCATTGTCTTTCTGGAGGGTGGTTTACGATCAGTGCTTCCATCCAATTCCTGATGGATATACAATCCCCTCTTCTGCTGGTAACTAGCTGGGCCTTGCTCATTCCTCCTTGATCACCTTGAGGAGGTATAAACCCAACTTTTGTATGTAACATGATGAGGATGGGTACAGATTGCACCCGTGGCTTGTTTCAGCATGAGATGAAGAAAAAAACCACCCCCTTGTGACCTCCACAAACAGCAAATAGGGGCTGCAGGAGTATTTGAAGAACCATAGCTGTATATTTGCTGTAGCCTTGTATTTTTTTCTGAGACATCTGGTTTTGGCTTTGTTAGAGATGGTTTGTAGGGATGACCTGATGCTGTGGTGGTTTGACCCTAATGGGAAAGTCTAACTTGGGGCCCAAAGTGATGCTCTGGTAACACAGATGGTCCCAAAGAAAATAAGTGTGAACCAACTAATGGTGTCACAAAGAAAATAACTGTGAACTAAGTAACAGTGACTTGAGTGGCTATGAGAATGTATGTGAAATTTGTTATAACCATCTGGAGGCACGGTGGCAAGCAGAAAGCATGTCCTGCAAAGCACAGCTGCTCTTGGGGACACTCTACAGTCACTTCATGGCACTCTATTACTATCAATAGACAAGAAACCCTGTTTAGTAACGTCAAGGCTGTGACATAAATGACTGTGAATGAGGAAGCTCATAGTTGAGGTTGGCACTCTGTCCTGGCATGGTCAGCTTAGCAAGGTCTCTTCTGGGTGAGACAGCTAAAGGAATTGATGTCACAGACTGCTTTAACCTCTGCAGCTCATATTGACATGCTCCAGTGGGGTGTGCTTGGTCCCACGGCTGGAATGAACAAAAAAACTCCAGAAAAAAGAATAAATAATAAAAGTCCAGTAAACCTGAAGGTCTGGCTTGGCTTACAGGCTTACATCCTAAAGATGCATGAGGCTGCCAGGGCCTGATTCCTGGTATCTGTCTGTATTGGACCAGAGGTAGGGATGTCGTGTGCAAGGAAGCAAGCTGTATGTTTCTATCTTGTACTTACAGTATATTTAGTCAAACCTGCAAAAAATGCAGCAGGGATAAAGTGCTGCTGACCAGTTTCTCTGCCTTAGTGTTGCTCATCTGGAGTGAACATGAAGTCGGGAATCAATAAAAGGCTTTATTTAGAAAGCTGAGGCCAGAGGAGAAAGAGCAAATGCTCTGTGAGAGGCACAGAAGGGTTAGAGCAATTATGAAATGCAGAAAATTACACCAACCTTTAGAGACATAAATGGGGTGCTATGTCAGCATTTTAATCACCCATCCTATTTTCAGCACTGTGTTTGGACTAAAAACACCTCGAGTAGGATGTCCTGGGTAAATAAGGCTGGGTCAGGGGCACTCGGCATGCCTGTTAAATATAGAAATGTGGTTTTCACCTTCTGAGAAGAGCTTTTTGCAGAGGAGGAGGGGTGGGAGGTAGATAGCTTGCTGGTAAGGCCTGATGTGTGCGTCTTCCCCACTGCCTTTTTCTTTTCCGCAAAGGATTTTTGAGCTCTTCTGGGCCATGTACTCAGAAGTGATGCTTCTCAAGCTCTCTCTTCAGTAGTGCTGGGGCTGGAGGTGGGACCGTGCCTCAGCCTCTGGCTCCTGTGGCACCCTGGATAAGTCATGGCAGCATACAGGAGGGAAAGGTCTAGCAAGGCTTGTGGGCTTCCAAAACCAGCGGTGAAACCCTTCTCCTCTCACCTTGCAAAACACCCTTGGGTCTTCATTTTGATAACTGATGGCTAAACTGGTTTCCTGTAATGGGGTGTTGTCAGGGGAATAAAAAAAACACATAGGCTAGGAGAGGAGCCAGGCATCACCCTGCTAAAAGCTTTCCTGTGCTCAAGAGCAGCTCTCTGTATATGAAAGCCCAGAGGAGAGCCCTGCATGCTTCAGTCTGTGGCAGCTTTATCTGCTGTCTCAATTTCCAGGGTGCCATTCCCTGGGCATGCCAAAGAAGTGAAGGGTGTCAGACAGCAGACCTGAATCAGCAGCCATTGTTCTGGATTTCCATTTGTCTAATTGCTGAGTGAGGTACTTTGGGGTTTAATTGTTGCTGTGACATTACAGTACTAATGAACTGGTCAGCAGTTCTCACGGAGGGGGAGCAGCACTCTTTCTATGCTCTCTCTGAGACAGCATCAATCATAGAATCACAGAACAGTCTGGGTTGGAAGGAACCCCAAGGACCACAGAGTTGCAACCCTCCTGCCACAGGCAGGGACACCAGCCTCCAGGGATGACCTAGACAACGTTGCCCAGGGCCCCATCCAACCTGGCCTTGAACATCTCCAGGGATGGGGCATCCATCACCCCTCTGGGCAGCGCATTCCAGCACCTCTCTCTGAAAAGAACTTCCCCCTAATATCTAATCTAAACCTTCCCTCCTTTTAGCTTCAATCCATCACCCCTTGTCTTGCCGTTATCTGTCCTGCTGCTATCTGCCCTTTTAAAAAGTTGATTCCCCTCCTGTTTCTCTGCTCCCTTCAGGGACTGGAAGGCTGCAATGAGGTCCCCCCCACAGCCTTCTCTTCTCCAGGCTGAACAAGCCCAGCTCCCTCAGCCTCTCTTTGTAGGGGAGGTGCTCCAGCATCAGTAATGTCACCTCTTGAACAGTGCTTATTTCTGTCCTCTTCCATGGAGCCTGCTTGTATCAGCTCTACTTATGTGTGGCACACCAGACAGAGCTAACCATGGGATGCAGCAATCAGGAAAACACAGCTTGCAGCTCACTCCCAAGGACTGTCCTCTTGCAGCCCCCGCTGGGACCCCATCCCCGGTTTATGCTCTGTTATGGCTTGGCCTGGTCCCCTTTGAATAGCAGGTTTTATTCAAGCATTTATTGACTGGAACTTAAATCCTCCCCAACTGCTGCAGACGTTTCTGAGATAAACAAAATGGAAGTAGCGGATTTTGTTTAAATTAAGTCTCCCGAGCGACTTAAGCTGTCAATCAAACTGGGATCTGCTTTAATTGATTTTAAAATAGCCATGAAAACTGTGAGGAAACGAGCGCTTAAGAAACAAAGAGCAGTTTGTCTTGAACACCTTGAAAACGATGTCTTCCAGTTCTTGATAAGCAGCTGCTTGATGGAATAAAGCTGTGGGAGTCTGGACACACGCAGGTAATCAGTTCCTCAGCGTTACTCTCATTGCACAGGACAGAAGAACCGGGAACAGCCTCTCCCATTTTACAGAGGGGACAAGAAGAGGTGCAGAGCCCGGAGGGTCCTCCAGTGTGGTGGCAGAGTTGGGGTAGCATGTGCTTTGCTGTCCACTGTGCTGCTAAGCAAAAAGTGATGCCCACAGCTGTCGGGGAAGACAGCAGGCCTGCCAGCAGCCTAGCTCTCTTCACTGAAGACATAGGCCCTGGCAATATTCTCGTGTTCCCATGAGAAAGGAAAAGTTACTCATGCTGAGAGGATTTTGATAATCACATTCTCAAAACACAGCGGCCTTGAGGACAGGGGTACAGACTACCCTAAACCAAGAAGTAGTTATGGGAAGGTACTTGGGAGTAACAGAACATGTTAAGAACCAGCCGTAAGAGGATGGTCAAAACAGCAGGTGTGTGGATGCTTTTAGACATCAAAGGTAAACTAACGATATTTAGCTATAAGATATGTTTATCAGAACTTGTTATAATCACTAACCAATCAGTGGGGTGTAAACGCAACCAATTAGCAGTTTTTTAGCTTGCCACGTTTGCAGTAACAACGGTATATAATATGTGTGATTTCACCCAATAAATGGCTTCACCTAAAATTCCTATGGAATTGCGTGTTGCCCATCACCCATCTTGGCACACAGCCACCGACAGCACCAAAAAAAAAAGAAAAAAAAAAAAGGTGAATATGTGAAGAAAAAGATTGGCGTTTTTTAACCTAATCCAGGCTAGTAAGTTACTGTAGCTTTTTCAATACTATGGGATCTCACACCATATGCTGGCTGGCAAATTACCCGTGGACTTCCTATTTTCTTGTCATCCTCAGCTTCTCTCTGCTTTTTGTCACTCCAGATAAGAGCCCCCGAGAGTTGTGCTAAGCCCAAAGTGCATTTTGAGTGCTGGCAATGCAGGGCAGTTGTAGGAAAGCTATCTCAGGAAGGAGCTGCTGAGCCGTGCTAGTGAGCTCCAGCCTCTGTTGTCATTTCTGCTGCAGTCTCCATGTAAGTTAGGAATGCCTCACGTGGTTGTGAAGGAGGCAAATTTGGCAGAAAACAGATAAGAGTGACTATGCATCAAGAAATTGAGCATAAAGTTCTTAATTTGAATAGACACAAGCTGGTCCAAGAGTGAAGCTGTGAACTCTCAAGTGAGGTAATTTAGACCACGTGGAGTTAGATGCTCTGAACTTTTCCCATCTCATCACAGAATCACAGAATATCCTGAGTTGGAAGGTACCCATAAGGTTCATCAAGTCCAACTCCTGGCTCCAGACAGGGTCAGCCAGGTCACAGCATATGACTGAGTGCATTGTCCAGATGCTTCTTGAACTCAGTCAAGCTCAGTGCTGTGACCACTAAGTCACTCAGCCTCTCTTTGTAAAAGAGATGTTCTAGTCTCCTCATCATCTTTGATATTGCTCTTGAGGCAAATATCAAAACCAGACCAAAGGCGTGAAGAGCTTTACAGTCCCTTGTTTGTAATGAGATCCCAGTGTGACCAGCTTTGGTGGCATTTATTTGGTCTGTTGCATTTTGGCTGCTGTTTCACGTTGGAGAAACACAGAAGAACTATATGCACAGGAATAGCTGCTGGAGTCTAAGGATCCATAGGGTGCACACAAAGGCTGAGCACCTGGAGAAGTGCTGTCAGCCCCCCACTGTGTCCCTGAGCAGCGTCTGGGCCACTCCAGCCTATTGTGTTGCCTTTGGGTTTTGTTATGGCCTTGACAGCATATCCAGCAAGGAAATGATTGTATACCTCTTATTTTTTTTCCATGCTGTTAATTATAATACCATTACAATTCAAGGAAATGTCAAAGAAACTCACCGAGTCAAATGAAGCTTTTCCACTTTATTGTTACATTGACCCCAATTAGTTTGTTAGGGGGGTTTTGGGGGGGTCCTGAACTTTTTAATCTTTCTCGTATACATTTTCATTACAATAATAGTTTTTAAAATCGAAATATATAATTATCAGACCTCGTTTTGACCATGGGTTTTTTGTTTTGAGTCCTGAATTATAGGCTGGGTGAGAGCTTGGTGTATAGATGTTCTTTCTGTGCAAGTGCTGGCTGGCTGCTTTCCTCCAAGGGAGGCGACGTGCTTCCTAGCTGCAGTGTGTGGGGTGGTGGTTGCAGACTTGGAGAACAGCAGGAACATTAGCAAACAGCAACATAGCAACAGCCTTTCAGACCAAACTTCTTGTCTAGCCTGAGGGTGAGTTGTGTTGGCTGCTGAAGAAGTCTCAGGAGCATCTAGCTGAGACCAGGGTCTTCATATTTAGGTTAGCAATGGTTAGGCTGATGATGCTGGCTGGTTACTTGGGGGACCTGTTGGTCACAGATAGAGAATAACTCTTAGAAAAATATCTTCTTGTAGTTAACTATAATTACAAGAGAACAAGCTTGTCTGCTTTTTAAACTAGCTGGAGTTTTCAGGAGTTATTTTGTGGGCACATATGTCCGTCTAGTTAGCAATAAACCACGTGGCACTGAAATCACAGTTACAAACCATCTTGACATTTAAGAAGAGTTTTGATTCTTTCAGCCAAAGTACTATAGCAGAGAGCTTTCCCTACCTCCAGTTTCTCCTACTGCAGGAATATGTCCTTAGGCAAGTCACCTTAGAGAAGGTGAAGTGGGCTGAATGACTGAGCAAAGCAAAAAAAATGAGGTTGACTCAGGATCAGGGTTAACAGGTGAAAGTCCATCTCGCTGTCAGTACTTTCCTGCCTGGGAGTAAATAGATGAAAGAAATGAAATATTCAGAAAAGGAGTGTTGGCTGGTGGAGCACTGAAGTGAGCTACTGCTTGTGCTGTCACATGATGTCAGTGTTAAGGAAACCGAGTTGCTTGTGTGCCACAGTCTCCCAGGGTCTGAGGAAGGCTTTCCCATCCAGCTGACTGCTGCAGCACCTTCCTGCAGCCAGCAGCTTGTCCCCCTGATGTTGCCCAGTCAGCATCATCCCAACTTCCTGGTCACAGCATGATGCAAATTAGAAATGTGCTGTGTAGCTGCAAAGCCACAGTGCTGGGATTTGTCACCTGGCCATGGCGGCACCTAGAAGCTGTGGTGGTGGATGGCAACACAGTAAGTCCCAGAACGTCGATGTGTCAGGACTATCTGTGCTGAGACATCACGTGTCTACTCACGAGCTGCTTCAGTAACAGTGGTTCCTTTCCCTTTCAGAGAGCACATCCCAAGTACTCAGCACACAAAGCCCTGCCATGAAAGACAACAATAAAAATATCTCAACAGCTGTTCCTTTGTTGTTCAAACAGCAACAACAAAAAGAAAAGCAGACTACAAAGCAATGATCCAAGGCCATGTTATTCATTTAGGGGGGAAAATGAAGAGGCATGAAGCCTCTTAGTGAGTTTGAGAATTGACTGTTGTGCATTTTGGGATGGGAGCTTTCAAGCCCTGAGACGAGTCTTGCTGAAGGACATGTAGCTACGCTGTTGATACTGGAGTTTCTCCTCCACAGGAGTGCTGGAACTGCAGCCTGACCCATCCAAACCACAGAGGGTCCTGCAGGAGACCCCAGGAAAGGAGGCAATCCTCTCTGGAGACAACAGAAAGGCTTGCCTCAATATCACTCCTTTCAGAATCACTCTCAATCTGTTTTTTTTATACAAAGCAATTCCTGCCTCTTCATCCTGTCTATGCCAACAAGGAAATTCAGTCTCTGGATTATTATACCTTACACTCCATTGATGTGTGCCTTTCCTCAGATGGGAGGTCCAGAAATGTTTCACAGGTGTTTTAAAAACTTAGCAGCCTTTCAGTGTCAATTCTGAGAGCTGCTGAAGGCAGAAACTGCTCCAAGCAGCAGATTACCAGGGTGACAACATGCACGGTTGTGGATTTATCCAATCCATCAGAAGACACTTCCTTGCAGCAAAGTGGGGAAACTGAAATCGGCTGTTTAACAGGTGATGTGCCATCCTATGATGTCAGTCTCCCTTCCTGCCATCGGGGAGGTGCTCCAAGAGCTGCATTACCCTTGAATTATCTCAGTTTGCTCTACTTGCACCTGCTTCCAGGAGGGAATGATCCTAGTCTGCTGTTGTTTCTGCAGCCAACAAATGGTGTTCTCCCTAGCTGGTAATTTCCCTACTGCAACTGATTATGTGTCTTGTGGTTTTGGTTTTTCATGAAATTAAGGTATCAGGCTGCTTCTGAATCATTTATATTCTGTGTGTTTGCTGCCAACTCTTCTGGCTCATTGGGCAGCCAGCCCTCCTAACGATCATTAGTAACAGGGTAAAAAGCCTCTCTGCCCCAGTGCTCTTCTGCAGTTAACGCAGTCTGACAAGAACACTGTTTATTTAGCTTGGAGAAATCAGAAATTCCTCTTGAGGAGCTGACAAGTCTGGTGGTTTATGGAGATCTCGGAGCAGAGGTTGCTTTTGGGGTACAGGTAGCTTGGAAGCCGCAACGAGCCATGTCTGTAGACCTCAGTATTTGAGAGGCATCCTCCACAGTCCTTTAATCTTCTTGGGCCTCAGATGTTGCCCATCCAAGAAGCATTAAAGGCAAGTGATGGGTTATGGCTCAATGCAGAAGAACCATGAGACACTGGTTCTCCTGCTCTTGCCCGTGTATTACTTGAGGATATGTCATGTCAGAGGAAACCATGTAAAGCTGCAGCTAGCCTCCATGCTCAGTGTCAGAATAGCTGGAACCATTTCAAGAGCCTTTCAGGCTCTCTCGAACCCTTCTGGCACAGAGTAGGGGAGCACACCTTGCTTTTGAAGCACCTGGATACTAATACTATAACCACACAGGTACTTCGAAAGCCTATGAAAATACATGAGCGCAAATAGCTTTTCATGTCAGATTTGAGGGGCCTTAAAGACTCCTGGTTCTCAAAAGCTTTCTGGGTGAACTAAGTTGATACTAGGTGTGAAGGAGTCTCCTAAAGAATGTAGCTGAATGGCTGTGAACATGTGTGCCAGTTCTCCATTTAATTGTACACAAGGTTGCTGACATTGCAACCTTAATTGCCCTGCCAGTGGTACTTTTTCAACATGGCTTGACAGCCCAAGTTTTCACTCCGGTGGTTTGTGGTTCACAAAACTAGCCTGTTTCTAGACCTGAATGCAAAGTGATAGAGGGGAAAGCTGAACTAGATAGGTAAGATGGGTTTCTGGGTAGTTTGTTGGAAGTGCTATTGCTCCTATTCCAGCTGACTCAGACTTTAGAGGGGGCTTGGTGGAGAAGGTAAGAGATGCAGGTGCACAGGCTGGGTCTTATTTTTCAATTATTCTGTAACTGCACATCTGAGATGCTTTGGTCTCTCCTGTTGTACCCATCCCAGCAGAAGTATGCTATAAACTGAAACGTGGAGGAGAGAAATATTTGTGCTAATGTAGAGCTGTGTTATTTAGGGGGTTAGGTTGTTCTTCTGGGTGCAGGTACTGCAGGGGCAAACTGCATGGAGTATGTGTAACATGACTGAGACCCACCCTGTGCACAGACCAACAGGGAAATGCCTCTGCAGCAAGTTTGCCAGTTCTCAGAAGCAAAATGCTTTGCTGGAGGCTATGGGTAAATCTTCATACAGATTTCAGTCAATAATTAATTAAAACACCATTTTTCATTGGCTTGCATATAATGTCCAGGTCCCCAGACTAGCATATATGGATTTGTAAGAATTTCTGGGTAAGGATTATCTTTATGAACCTGTGGGGTTCTTACGTTTGAGCATCATTGTCTAAATGGTGATAATTTGCCCTGCAGAGATTTGACTTGTGTAGAGATGGGGGGGGCTCACTTCTTAACCCACTTGGGTGTAGAAACTCTTGCTGGAGAGGGCCTAATTGCTTGACAGATCACAAGGATTTATATTTGGAGCAGTGCCTCAGGAACTGATGGGGATCGGCAGAGCTTTACAGGAAAATCTGCCCAGTGCCCGTTCACATTTGTCTGCCTTCAGCAACAACTATCTATTTAGTGCTAATTTAAATTCTCACTTAGGCATCTGTAGGTATAATTGCATAAAGCACTGTGCATTAAATTGATTCCAAATCCATGTGTGGATGTAGAGTCTTCAGAAAGACTACATATGTTAGCCTATTTCCAAAATACATTGGCTACTGAAGATCCAAAGCTGCTATGCATCCCCTTTTTTTGCTTAAAAGCATAATGATCCAAACTTTCACTGGGTGAGTAATACCCTGGTACCAGTTCAGATCCCAATGATGTCCCATCAATGTCATTTGGGAAGCAGAGCCCTTAATATTTTTATGAACTGTTTTGCTGATGGTTCCCAAGACCGTGGATTACATGGATTGATTCTGTGTTCTTCTTGTTTAAAAAAAACGACAATAAACACAAGCCCACAAAAACAAACCAACAGAAGGCAGATGTACCAATCGGAGCTGGTGGCCAGGAGAGGCAATGGCTGGTGTTGGAGAAAGGCCCTTCCAAAACTGAAAGGGTGTATCTAGACCCTGCAGACAGCTCTTTGATGGATTTTGGTACTGTGATGCTCTGGAAAGAGAGCAAGTCCCTTGTCGAACCTCTTGGTCCCTTGTCCCATGTTGGATCTCTTGTTTCAGCCTTGAGAAAAGAAGGCTAAGAGGAGATCTTATTAATGTTTATAAATATCTGAAGTGTGGGGGACAAGGGGAAATGGCCAGCCTCTTCTCAGTGGTCTGTGGGGACAGGACAAGGGGCAACAGCCTCGAGTTGGAGCACAGGAAGTTCCACACCAATTAGGGGAAGAACTTTTTCACAGTGAGGGTGACAGAGCCCTGGGACAGGCTGCCCAGGGGAGGATGTGGAGTCTCCTTCTCTGGAGATATTCAAGACCTGTCTGGACGACTCCCTGTGCGACCTGTCCTTGACCTGCTTTGGCAGGGGGTGGGACTCAATGATTTCTGGAGGTCCCTTCCAACCCTTACAATTCTGTATTTCTTTGAAACTGCTCTTCTGATTCTTCAGGGTAAAATTCGAGATTTATCCTCTTGCTCTACAGTTTCAGTTCTTCCAGTGTTTCCTCATTCAACCCCTCCTTTCCCCACCCTTTCCAGGTAACGGATGGCTGATAGCTGCAGGCGATGTGATTTGGGCACTCTTCACCAAAATGCAGCTCTGATACTACTGTGTTACAGCTGGCCATGTCTTTTTCTCCTTCTCTGATAATGATGTTGTGGAGCAATGCATGGGTGAAAAGTGGTGGGGAGAGGATTTTTATCTGCTGACGTGGTTTGATGTTTAATACATGAGGCAGAACCCCAAGCACTTGATCACGATGTCAGGGTGAGCCGCAACAGAGTGTGTTGACAGCAACGCAGCAGCTACATGACAACCAGAATCAATCTGATATATGGAAAGGTTTAATACCTCTAGCAGTGACACTGCAACTGAGCTGAGCCCAAACCCAAGCCTAACTTAATCCCTGACCTGAGGGAAATGTTTCTGTGTGCTTTCCAGAGGTGGGGGAGTGGGGGGAAGGCAAGGCTGCTCTCGATTTAGCACAGGATGGCAGCTGTGCACTAAAATGCACCCGGCTGCCTCCCCAGTAAGAGATGGGTTGATGAGGGCTTTAAAAGAAAAAAATCTTACTCTGTCTTTGTTCGCTTTACTTAAATCAGAGGGGAGTCTCACCCAAGGTGGCTGGTGGTGATTTGTTTGGGTTGGTTTTGGTGGTTTTTGAATAAAAGCAAAATGGTTTTGCTCTGTAAATAAGCATGGTACAAAGAGGGCTTCCAAGGATAGACAAATGATTGGTTAATGTTTGACTTTCTGTAGCTAAATTCAGAGGTGAAACCTCCACATACTGCTTTGCTTAATGTCACTCACACCTGAAATAGACCATTAACAATGCATTTGGTAAACAGACATCTGCATTAGGGTTGCCCTTGATCAAATGACACCCCCCAGAAGCAGGAGCGAAAGCAAGGGGTTAAACTGGAGACAGGAAAGGGAAGGCAGGAACCAGCAGCAAACAATTGGCACCTGGGCTCCATTGAAGACTAAAAGTGGGAAAAAAAAAGCCTTAATTGAAAACTCTGCCCATTGTGTGCGGCTGCTAGCCTCCCAGGGAAACAAACAAACCCATTCAAAGGGGGGGAAGCAAAGAATTGGAAAATCCTGTGCTGCTCTGCAGACTTGGGGTGTTTAACTCTTCCCAGCCCAGGGCTATAGGTAGACATAATTTTCATAACTGAAACACTATATCCCTTGTTAAAACATTCAGGAGTAATCTCTTAATTCCTTTTGGCTGCTTCTGTCACTACATGGAGCTACCAGGGGCTTCCAGGGCAGTGTCAGACCTATGGAAATTCCCTGTCATGCTGGGATGAGTGAGGAGGGATGGTCCCTGATCTTCTTTCCATCTTACAGGTGTCCTAAAAATACAGGTCTTGGTTGCCCTGCTCAGTTTGGTGTTGTTTAGGAGGTCTCCACAAGTTCCCTAGATGCATCTTCAGTACCTTTCTTCTTTAATAATAACTGACTTTAGATTTTACAGACTGCTGTAGAGCAAGGCACCAGAGATTTAGTGTCCTTTTCTGCCATCAAGCCCAACCTTCCTCAGCGATGAGCTGCTGAGAACCCTTTGAAGTCAGTTTGGGAACTTTTATAATATTATTCCTGAACCTGATCCATAGGGAGGACAGCTCACAGCAACAAGCCTGGTGCTCTCTGGCACACCTCAGTATTTTGGGTTATTGGCTAGGAATAACCCATTATTTACCCAGGGCTCACCAGAACTGCTGCTTTGATAAATATTGGAGAAGCGAGGCCAGACCCAGCTTCTTTAGAAGATCAGCTTTTGTGCAAAAGCTCTTAATAGTGCTGGGTGGATGGAAGGTGTCCTTGCATGGAATTACCATATCCAGTGGTGTTTTGCAGAGCACACAGATGCTTCAACCCAGTCATCTGTTGTATGCGATGCCATGGGACAGATGGTGTTGCCAGGCATTACCCCAGCTCAACAAGGTCTAGGCTTCAGCAGGTGACAAGATGTAAGCCCCAAGTCCTCAAAGGGATCAGTTCTTCCCATGACAATAAAGATGTCTTTGGGGCTGTTTATTCTGCTCATTAACCTTGCATTTATCTGGTTGCTGAACTGCTTCTCATGCCTTTTTATAAAGGTGTGTTGGTGTATGACTAATTCTTGTAGCCTTTTTAAGTTGTGACTCTTTGGGGTGTTTCTCTGTGTTTAACTTTGCTGTGCAAAAAGGTCAGTGTAGATGGTGTTGAAGGTCAAGGATGGAGCTAAGTTTAGACTACCCATAGTTGAAAGCATGAGACTTTCCCTTCCAAATTTGGTAAAATGAAAGGAGTCAGCAGGGTTTGTGTGCTGTAAGAAATCTCCAGCAATTAGGTCATTAGGTGGTGAATTCATTGTCCTTTATTTTGTATAATCCTTTTGAGGGCACAGTATTCCTCTGGGGGCCCTGATGGCTGTGCTGGTTTGCTGGTGCTTTCTGGCCTCCTCTACATGGAGGTGTTCTGTTTACTGAGGGCACCACCTCTGTCCCTTCCCCTGGAGTTCTCCATGCTGTTGAGATGCAGGTGTGGGAGCCAGGAACAAGCACAAAAGAGGTCTGAAGAGAGAAAAAAAGGGCTTTTCCACGGAGAGGACCTTGGCTAACTAGATGACTCCCCATTTAGAGAGCTAGCTGCTGGCGGGCCCTGTTCCAAGGGGCCTTTTTCTCATCCATCTTTAATAGAAAGTGTGTATGCCACAAGTTGGACTTGCTGTGTTACAGAGATAAGTCACCTGCAAGTCACTGCAGTGCTCTTTGCAGACTAGCCCCAGGCCCTGCTCTAACATTATCATCTTTCATATTGTTAAGGAAAATAATAGCTCGGTGTGTCAGGAGTTCAACTGCCTGGCTACAAGCAGCCCACAGAGCCATGGTATGTGCCTGCCTTTTTCCTCTGATCCAAGACTTTTTAGCAGCATTGAATTATCAACGTGCTGCTGGCAGAAGCACCAATGCAAGGTTGTAACGGAGCTGGAAGCTCTGCTGCTCTTGTTTCCAGAACTGTGAATTTTAATGCCTGATTGTGTCACACAGAGAAGGTTGGAAATCAGGTCTGTAACTACTTGTTCTCATCACAGAGCTGCTCCATGCCTGGGAAAGCATGGGAGAGCTGGAGTGGTGTGGGCTGCAGTGCTTGGGCACAGTTGGGAAGGCAACAGGGGTTTAGTTGTTTGCTGTAGCATCTGCTTGCCCGATGCTTTGCTCCAGCTTGTTCCATCAGGCCCTTATCAGCTAAGGCTTTACCTTGAACCTCTGGAAAGGCAATGCTCCAGCACCCCATTGGGAAGGTAATGTTGTTAGAAAGGCTTTTAAGTGATTATATTTGAGCTTTAGGGTTCCCCAAGAAGAAAAGGCCGTAAATTACCATCTGCTTCAGCATCAGAGACTCTTCACCCTTGGTGCTACTTCACGGAATTGCTCGGTGGGTCTCTGTAGGGTATCACCACCTTCTCCAACCACCGCTCTCCAGGAGCTCAAGGCAGGACTGAGCTCAGCACGGAGGCAGAGATGGCACTTCCAGCACAGCAGTGGATTGCTGTTTCAGAGGACACGAGCAAGCGGGGATTTTGTGGCAGATGAAACCAGTTGCTACCCCATGTACACCCCTGAATGCTCCTGCATCTGCTTCCTTTGCCTGCTGAAAAGGCAGCTCTAATCCATGTTCCTCTCAAAACCAAAACAAATGGTAAATTGTATCAATTTGATACTTATTTGTATTAAAAGTAAAGGATTGTCTGTTAGGATGCCACAATGGTGCGCAGCGGGCAGCCTTCACATGTATTATTAATGAAATCTAGTTGGCTACAGCTTGTGAAAACATCCTGAACAGAGATTTAGGGTTGAGCTTACTGGTAAAGCACACCACAGGGATGCTCGAGCCCCAGGAAAACATACACTGACAAATTTAAATCCAAACTTAAATTTAAGTTACTAATGTTTTAAAGAGAAAAAGAGAAAATGTTAAATACATAGAAATGCAAAAATAAGCAAGCACCCAAGTCATGTTAACTCTGCTGTGAAGTACTGTTACGAGTGGAAACATGAATTTGGGATTATTCTATTCCATTATTTAGTCTCTGTCTAAATCAACCTAGTCATGGTTACTTGTCTAATTTGCACTGAAGGAAGACCTGAGGCTATCAGCTTCAGTCACCAGGCTAAAACAGAAGTTGTTTCCAGCCTCAAATATCTGACAGCAATCTTTCCAGATCACGGGGCTTGCCTGCTATTGCTTGTTTCTCTCCCCAGCGTTACGCTACCCCTTATGCTCTCTTTCTCCTTCCCAGTGCTCTCTGGTAGGCCAGTGCTTATTCATGAAAAAAATGAAAAATTCATACACAGAAGCTTCTGAGATATAAAAACGTTCTGGATAACAGTGCAATAGTTGTCTCTTCGTTCTGCTTTTTATATTTTTTTATAGCATCTAAAGGTTTAGGAGCTGTTTTGTCTTTAGCACACACAGTAGATGGTCACAAGACTTAACATTGCCTGCATTGCTTTGCAGAGCCTTTCAATTTCCTCTTTTTGTCCTTTGGTGGGAAATGCAGGTCTGTCTGCTCTGCAAGGCTGCTGTCTTGAAGTGTGTCACGGCAAGGTGACCAGCCATAACCCTCCCCAGGCACTCTTCCAGGCAGCCACTGCCACGCTCTCTCCAGAGGAATTGGAGCTGAGGGCAAAAGATTTTCATTTGGTGGGACTCAAGAAGCAGACAAGACTCTTCTGTTCTCACCCGCTGTTGTGGTCCTAGAGCGAGGCAGTCAAGCTTCAAGGCAATCAGGCTTCAAGCCTTCTCCTTCCCAGATTCATAATTCAAACTGCTGTGTAAGTAGAAAAGCCCCTTTATAGGCAAAGAGTAGATGTGACCAGCTTTTGGACCAGTCAGCATCAATAACACAGTTCCAACACTTGTCCAACTTGCCTGGGACAAGAAGGTAGTCATCTCCTCCCACCTTGCAGTTCATCCTGCACCAGAGCCTGTGGGCAGGAATGGAGGTCTCTTTACCCTACCCCTAAGAGATTCATAGCATGAAGGTTTTTCTCTTGTCCATTAATCCTCATGGGATCTCCAAGTGCTTGGCAGTCCAAGTGCCACTCCTGAGTCTACATGAGAACCTGCTTCTTAGCATCCTCAGGCAAGGAGGCCCCCAGTTGTCTCCCCATCACATGAAGAACCATCTCATCTTACCCCTCTTTGATTTTGGCTCTTACTAGTGTTGTTCAAAGGCGCCTTTGGACAGAAAGAATGAGCAACCAATGTCCCTTCACCTACTCTGTGCCACTCAGGGTTGTGCTCTCATATTGTAGTTGATGAGGTCTGGAGAAAGACTTAGATCTTGGTGCAGGAAAATGGGCTGCCATTGCCTTTGACCTTTCATTGTTCTCCTCAAGAGCTACAGCTGTGGAACCAAAGAACAAGTACAGCCATAGCATTTCAACAGCTGCTGTTGACAGGGCTAATAAACATGACTTAACTGCTTCCTAGGAAAAGTAAAAATGCATTTCACACAGGATGTGATGCATAAAGTGTGGTTTCCCTGAGAAACCCATGGTTGTAATCTGGAAGTTAAACATAGTGTTTTGAGTGCGAAATGGAAGAGTTTCACTGATGCTTTAAGTGCAAAACTTCAGTGCAGAATGAAGCAGGGCACTCTTACAGTGTCTGCCCCTTAGTAAGATCGGCAACCAATAACAAATTGTGAAAATTTTAATGTTTTCTGTTAGGTATTTAATAACTTCTGGGCAAGAGTATAGCATTTTAATTCCAAAATAAGGAGTCTAGTGTCAGTTCACATCTTCCTTAAGGTAAAAGCTGCTGGAACTACAGGTTTCATGAGAATCTCACATTGTCTTCTACCCTTCCTTTCCTTTTTCCTTTCCTTTTTCCTTTCCTTTTTCCTTTCCTTTTTCCTTTCCTTTTTCCTTTCCTTTTTCCTTTCCTTTTTCCTTTCCTTTTTCCTTTCCTTTTTCCTTTCCTTTTTCCTTTCCTTTTTCCTTTCCTTTTTCCTTTCCTTTTTCCTTTCCTTTTTCCTTTCCTTTTTCCTTTCCTTTTTCCTTTCCTTTCCCCCTTAAACACAAGTCTTAGGACTTGTGGGGGAAAAAAAAGCCGAAAATGCATCCCAAGTATATGCTTTGAAGGCTCAAGCATGTCAGAGCAAATAAAAAGGGAACTCAGTTGGTTATTTCTATTTGAGTCACGGTGCTTATGGAAGCTTGTTTTGGCACGATCAATTAGTTCCTCTGCGCTTTTTCACCTTCCACAGAAGCAGTGGGAGCTTTACACGTACCGTTTTATAATCTTCAAACAACCTCCTAACGCTTTCGCTTCCCATCAGTTTGTTGCCAGGCACAAAAGGGGTTTAATCACAAAATGATTGATAACTCTATTTAAACAGAACATTAGCCTAATGACGTATGAAACTGTAGCGGAGTTGTTAGCTTATGTACAAATGTATTCCTTAAAGAGCGACTCAAGTTGCCTTGTCTGGTGTCCCAATCAGTTTGCTAATCTTTCTGCAAATTCCTCCTTCCCATTAATCTTCTGCTGATGAACGCTCATTAGGCACTCTGCTCGGTGCCCACGGCTGTTCCCAGCATCTTGGGAGAGAGTCTGTGGTGTAAGAAGGGTCCTAGATGGTAGGTGATAGTGGGACGCACGTGTTCAAGGCTATGGAAAGCCCACATGTAGCACACCATGTCAGTGGAGCCTGTGCTGCTCCACACCTTCTCTCCACACACGGCTGCTCCATCTCAGAGGTGATGAGGCCACATCTCTGAAGTTCTTCCTAGCGCTGCTATTATCTGTGTTGTATCAAGTTGGGATTTTTCAGAAGCAGCAAATCTTTTAGCTCTCTTATCCAGTGGTTTTCTTCAGAATACCAGTAATTCTAAGCTGAAAGCACAGTGCGAGCATTTAGGAACATGGCCAGCAGCGTGCTCTCCCGTGGATGCCACATACACTCTGTATGACCCCAGTGTTTCTAGTCAAACCAGCTCCTGGGGACTGGGCTAAACTGGTTTGATGCAGCTGAGTTCTGCTTACACCCTGCCGAGCATCACATCACAGCTCAGACTCAAATCCTAGCCTTTTTTTTCCCTCCCAAAGTTTCAAGCTGCCAAAACTCAAGGAGGAAGGTGTGTGATACATGAAACTAATGATGAGACATCTAATACTGGCACTACGATGATCAGTGCTTTGCAGTATGACGTCCTCTGCCTGAAGAGCAAGACTTAACGGTGTTTTGCACAGTTGGGGCCAGCTGATACACTGGATATCTGGCTCTCATGACTATAACCACTCAACAGACATTTGCATATGCCTCAAATCTCTATGACACTTTGTTTTGTCTTGCAGTCCCAGACATGCAGCTATTGCCTGGGAAGCAGCAGGACCTTGGTGCTGCCTTTTACCCCTCCCAGACCTCCCCCAGCAGCAAGTGTTTTTACCTCAGGACTTAGCCAACAAGACCATGTAGTTGCTTCAGATGTATTGAGGGTTGTCTGAGGGAAGCCAGGCTTTGCATCATATGCTTGGGCTCGTATCTGAAGCAGACAGGACGGTGAAGCTTCTGCTGAGCCCTGCAGTTGCCACCTTCAATGGAAGATGTTTCATGAAAGGCTCCCAATGGAGTTGACTTTTGCATGAAACAGAACTCACCTGAAGTCCAACCTCCATTATCACACACTTGAAGGAAATCAGACTTTTTTCTAGCCATTGGATTTACAAAGATTATGAAGTCTGCATCACCGTTTTGGAAAGGCTCTTCAGTGCACATTTATTTGTCTTCATTACTTCTAATTAGTATTTGGCCAAAGTAAGCTTGGTATCCATTTCTGATGCTACTTGTCCCTGGGTGACCGGCTAAGAAATACTTCGTGTGTCATTACATGGTTATCCTCTGTCATCACCCTGTCTCTCTTATGGATGAAAAGGTCCCTCCTGGTAACTGATCCCCGCAGATCCTGACAAGTCCATCAATCCCACACTGCAGAGCGTGTGCCCACCCCAGATACCTGAGGACAAATGGATGATGATTGATATTCCCTTTATACCCTGCAACAGCAGCCATTAACCCTGCTGGAGTTGTTCTGTCACACTGAATACTACTGGGAGGATGGTTTGCAAGCCTTTTATATCTAAACCACAGCTATTTATATCCTGAATGCTGTATGGCAATGATGGGAAGTGAATCATCAAAGATGTTTTGATTGCATGAATAAGATTCAATTTCAAGTTTAGCCTAATGATGCAAATATCCTTCCCTGGAGATGCATTCATGGTCTCCTGCCATGCTGGCAGGGCACATGGTAGGGCTTTGTCCCTTATAGACCTGGCTAATTAAAAAGAAGGACATAGTAATTTGGTGGGAGACCCCCAAGCCAAATTTGGCATGAAGGGAGAGAGTAATTGTTTTTATTCATTACATCACAGATTTTTCTCACTGAATTCATACCAGACCTGCTGACCACACCATCCAGGAGGGAAGGTAAGCCCAGGATGGCTGGAGATGTCACCCCTGGGCAGAGGTGGCTTATGTTGGCAAAGACTTTAGGAAAAATGAGTGCTTCCTTCTGCTCTGCTTCCTACCCTGCTCCTACCATCTTTTATCATCTTCTACTTCAATTTCCCACTTGCAAAACACCAGCTGAGCAGCTGCAGCCCAGCCTGGGAAGGAAAACCCACGGCTAGGAGATGGGGACAGGGAGCCCAGCGGCCACCCCAAGGCGCACCATGATGCCTCCTGACTTGGGCACTGGAGATGTGCGTGAGGTTTCTGTGAGACGAAGCATCCCAGCACTTGATGTACCATTGAACTGTTACTTGAGACAGGGACGTGCTGCCTCCCTCCAGTCCTGCTTGCACCCAAGATGTTTCTCCTTGTGCTGTGGTGTTGTGGAAGCTGATGGGAGGCTGAGATGTTTCAACCCGGAGCTGGAGACTGCAGGCATGGTTTCTGTAGAGCAGATGCTGGCTGACAGCATTCGTTCCTATTATTTATTACACTTTATTATAGAATATAACTTCCCTATCAGAAGAGATTGAAAATAGGCTCCTTTAACATGCTGTACACTGAACACTAGTGGGAAAATCCTGAAGAAAGCCAAAGAGATCTATGAGATCACTAGAAGAGCTTCTCTTTCCCCCACCCCCTATAAATAACTAAAGGCTGAGAGCTTGATGGAAGGTTTTAATTAAACAGAATAGGGCTTAATATCACCAAAAACATATGTCTGGAGATGCTGACGCCCTTATCTGGTACTTCCTGCCATTGTCCTGGAACTTTTGTCTTGAAGCCTTCAAATATTTAAGGTACTCCTGACATAAACAGGGGATGGCAGGAAACTCTCCTTTGAAATGTGTGCTCCCAGGTAGGGGCACAACTCCGTTATGTATGTATGGTGGGACATCATAGCTTGAAGTGCAGAATCACCTGTAATGAACCATTTCTCACCGGTCCCATGCTAGGTCTGAGATACAAACCAACAGCACTCCTACATAGGAGAACAAAATTCTACTGAATGTATGTTTTTTCCCCCTGTTAGCTTCACTCCTTTAGTCAGCATACTTGCCTATAGCTAATGCTTAATGTTATTCTTATAAACAGTCACTCCAAGTTCCAAGAACGTTTTTAGGAATCGGTGGTTCCTTAAAGCACAGCAATCTGCTGCTGGTTGCAGACTGGTAGCAACCCACTGTTTTTAAACCAAATTACTCCTATGAGTACATAGCACTTGAAAGCACATGAACTGGCCCCCCCACCCCTTTTACTCCCCTTTTCCTCTAGCAACTTTGATGCACTCTTTTAAACCCATGCTTACCCCTTCCCCTCCATCAGTTTTTCCAACTGATGTATTTTTGCAGACTAGGAAGCATTGCCTTAAAACCTATGCTGGCCTCGTGCAGAGGTGACCAGGCAGCAAGCAGAGATACAAAGGATGCAGAGACGCATGTGTGATTCTGAGAGGACAAAAAAAAAGAGCCCCCTGATTTGGGAGGAGAACTCCCCAACTGCCATGGGCGTTTTAATACCTATTTAGAATACTTTTTGTCCTTCATTGTGTGTTTCTGGCTTGCCTCTCTTCTACTAGTTGTGATGACAAATAATGATTTCTTTTTTTCTTAATAAACTGTAAAATTTATCCTTATTATTTTATTTTACTAAACCCAAAGCAAACCTAATACTTATTTCTCTGGAAGCATGTTCTCTACCATGCAGGCTGCCACAGGTCGATTAGCCCAGTTTCATGCTAAGAAAACTGCTGCTGCCAGCCTGTGGGATAAAAAAACAAATATATCCTTTTTTTTTTTTTTTTACTTGGAGCATTGAAAATCAATGTTAGTTTTACTGGTTGGAGGTCAGCTGTAGCATACCCTGGGCCAAAATCTCCACAGGTGTAAAGCAGTACAGCTGTTCTGGCTGGAGGGCACTTGCACCAGCTCAGCCAGCTGGGTTTTATTACTTATTTGATCAAATTAAAGAATATACACGTTTCACATTGATTCTGACAGAGATTTGTGAGCCAGGAGCATTGAGAATGGCAAAAAGTCATGCACACAGCCACTGATTATTTGGTATAGTAAAAAAAAAATAAATCAGGCTTGCTTTGTCAGCACAGCATCCCCAGGCTGTTATTGACCTTAAGATGTGTCCTGCTCCCAATGAGGTCAAAGCGAACGATTATTTGCATGGTGTAAGAAGTGATCACCCTAAAAACTGAGAGGGACCCCCCACTGTTTACACCAGCAAGGACCCTACCCCATCATCTCCAGCATTTGAAGGTTGAGCCACCTTCCCTGGATGTGTTTTAAAAAAGGGTAGATCAGGTACTCAGGGATATGGTTTAGCTTAGGATGGGAATGGTTGGACTTGATGATCTTAAAGGTCTTTTCCAACCTTGTGATTCTGTGATTTACCAGTCCTGTAAAATCCTGGGAGGAGGACATTGTTTATGGGGGACTGGGCAGTGTAAGCGATGGGATACAGTCCTGACCAAGGAGGGATGTCCCCTGTGGGTATCAGTCCAGTCAAAGACTGGGGGGATCTTTATTCATGCAGTGTCTCGTGCCTCGGCAGAAAACCAGCTCAATTTCTTCCACTAAACCCAGATCCACAAACTAGGCTTTTCACCTTATCCATGAAAAAAACAAATAAAAATTGCAATATGTCTGCCTGCAGGTGAGGAGGACAATTATATTGCCCCCCACTCCTTTTTTTTTTTTTTTTACCCCAAAGAAAAAAACATAATCATCTCTCACTGTAGAAAAATCTGTCCTTCATTTAGTGAAGCCGGCAGCTGTCCAGAAAGACACAGATTGACAGGGGAAAGAAACAGTGAAAAAGCTCCCAGAACACTATAGAAGAAAAAAAAAATTACTCTTATGATGCTGACCTCACACAGAAGTGTGTATAATCAAAGAAAACCCAGCAGGATAACGTCCTGGCTATTTCCAAAATGGGAGTACCATACACACTGCAAGGTATCCCACTTTGAGAGCCTGCAGTTATATTTTTCTTGAGATTTTATTTTTCCCTCCAGAACAGGAAATCTGGAATGTTTAGAGGTTGGTCCACTCCTGAAAAAAACACATTTCTTTTTCCCATCTCCTTGATCGGATTGCAGTCTGGTTTGAGCAAATTACTTTGGGATTGGTGATTTGCAAGGACACCGGCGCTGTTGCAGTAAATTTGTGACCTGCATGAGAAATCACATGCTGGATCATTAAAACTCAAATAGTATTTTTTTTAAATAATAATTTTTCTCTCTTCTCATCCTTCCCTTGAGTTTAGATAGGCTTGGAATTTTTCCTTCACTTTAATATTCTTTCTGTCTGTAACCCAGTTCGCTTCCAGACCCCGCTGTTCAGCTGTTACTGAAACGTCGTCTTCAGAAACACCAAGCGGGGAAATGTTGATTTGTTTTGATCTCAAGGGAAATAATGTAACTCAGCAACAAGCCCACCAACAGCAACTCTTAACACTCAGCTAGACAACTTGCAGAGAAATCACCTTGCTGGTAGGTTGTACGCGTACATTTAATTGCATTTAATTCTGGAATGCTGATACTAGTTGTTTGAGCTGTTTGAATAATGGGGGGAGGGGAGAGGTGTTTGATTCACTGGATGAGCCAAAGGAGACTAGAGGAAAAAAAACAACTATAAAAAAATTGTTTGGTTTCATTTTCAGATTCTTTAATCCTCGTTGCCATGTGGCATTTCAAAACACTTTTTGTAGTTTTTAATTATGGAATGAACAATGAAAATGCCGTTTTGAAATGAAAAGCTGAAATGTTTTGTGTAGATTGTCCTTAAAGGTAAGTTGGAGGAGCAGAACAAAAGGTTAAACTGCAGCATTTGGGTGCATAATCCATCCAGGCTTTGGGGTACCTTCTGCCCAAATCTGCACTGTTTCAGTTGTAAATGTGCATTTTGCCAGGAGAAGTGGACTGATACCCACAAAAATGACTTTTATTTCTCCCCCCTGTAATCACATTGCATTCCTCCCACTGCTTTTCCTTACAAATGCTGCATTTTCACTCTGCAGCCTCTCAGGGTACTAATGTGACCAGGCCAGGAAGAGATTTCCTATGAGCAATTACTCACAAAACAGGACTGTTCTTCCCAGTAGCAACTCCTAGAAACACACAGGGTTTGACCGTGACCAGTGTGCACTTTACCAGTTCACCAGGCTACCTGCTGGCCAGGCAGCTTTCCGAAAGCATGGTATTTATTCCAAATAAAAGCATTTCAGAGGGAAAACCATTAGAGCAGCGATGCCATGCCCGTCTCGCTGCAGAGATGGTCACCTGCCACACACGGACGGTGCTACGATGGGACAATTGTGTCCAAGGCATTTGCTGTCCTGGGGCTTCCTGAATCAGCTGAAAGCATCCTCTGCCATCAAGGAATAAATCGTGGCTGGATTTGTTGCTGGCATTGTTTCTGCATTTGGGGAATTGTACTCGTTATCCCACAGTATATTTAGTTCCCATTTGAAGCGTCTTCTAGATGACCTATTGGGTTTGAAAGCTAAGTCGCTAAGCCAGGCATCTCCAATGCCCGTTCATGTCTGAATGCCTCCTGCTTCCACAACACTTGGAGCTGACACACTGGCACTTCAGTATAACAATCCTGAAATGTCCCACAGTGCCAGGATCCTTCCCGTACCTCACCATCCCCACGCTGTTCCCGCTGCAGGCAACCACCCACTCTGCCATGAGGGCCTGCGGGCTGTCAGGTTGGAGATGCAGGAGTGGAGATGAGGGGAGGGATGGATGGAGGAGAAGAGGGGGAGGAAATACAGCGTGGCGGGTTTCCAGGGTACAACGACATGAGCTGACAGCCAGGTTCAGGGACCTCGGAGCAACTTGCTACAAAATGAGACTAACAAATAAATAAACCCTGGATTTTAATTAACGTGTTCTTTCATTCGTGCACAAAATTAAAGCCCCATCCATCATCATCTTTTTTTCTTGTTTTTTTCTTTAATTAGGAGTTTTGCTATACTAATTGTTACATTTGTCCAATTCCATCAAATCAAATTAATGACAACCAGATGGTCATGGCTCTCAAGATGCCTCACTCGGGGCTAATCCATGCCCTCCGCTGTGCAGAAGCAAGGAGCAAAGGGAGCCTCTGCTCTTCCTCCAGGCAGTGAAAGGTCTGGATTAAGAAATACAGAGTTAGTCAGCAGGAGGCAAAGCTGGTGAAGATTGCTGCAACCAGCTCTCCCCATGGAGCTGCCGTTGGGATTATTCACCCCATTCATGCACCGTGGTCAAAACCCATGCACAAGGACAGATGGGGAAGAAGGAACTAATGTCTCCAGGACAGAAACAAGGTGCCTTTGATCTCTGCAGTCATTCCAAAGGATGTAAAGATTCATACGTGCCCCCTCCCTGTGAGCTCCCAGCATGCTGTGTACACACTGTGTACAAACCTTCCGCCTCCTGCTTGGTCCATAACCCACCCACACAGACTCTTTAAGGGTGAGGTTTGTACCCATGTCTTTTGCTCCACAACAACAGACTCAAGGCGTTGTTCCCGGCAGCTCCTGATAATACATGTATATTACTAATCACAGCAGTTTATTTAAAGAAGCGGTGGGTCAAACATGCTGTGATCACTTGAACGATACTTGAAAATTATTACAGGGTGTGCCCATTGTAGGTTAGGATAATTAAGGCTGTGTTATTAACATTCTGCCCTTCCCTATTGCCAATTTAATTTCCTTGAACATTTTTACATCCTGCTTCTCATCCTGCCTTGGGGGTTTGTAGTAAAACTCAATAACCATTTTCCTTTCTATTTTTTTTTTTTTTTTATGAAAGCACCATCTTATTTCACCATCACAGCTCAGTTAAGTCTCTGTGCCAGCCTGCCTGGTGTTAGTGCTTCCCCCTGCTCAGGGCTCAGAATCCATCCAGAAATGGTGCAGCTGTTTCATCACATCCTACAGGTGCTTCAGAGACCCTCATGGTTAATCAGAGCCTCTTTGAGGACCTTGAGGCAAGCTTTAACACCCATGTATTTTGGGAGATCTCAGTAGTCAAACGATAGAGAAGACTCTTCCAAGTCAACTGTAGGACTATTAGTTTTGGGGGGTATTTTTTTACTAATTTCATGCTGGCAGATGCAGCAGGCACGTGCATCCAGAAGTTATACCACCCATCCTATACGTTGCCCCTGTAGAAAGCCAAGAGTTCTCACCCTGCACACTACCAGCACGGCTTACTGGAACGTGGGATGTACTGAGCAGGGCTCTGACCCCAGCCGTGTTCAGCGCGGCGCCAGCACAGTGCTGGAAAGATGAAAATCTGGGCAGTAGCTCCTCAAGGCAGGAGGGCAGGGGTTTTTTTGGCAATTCTCTGTGTTCCCAAAGTCAGGAGGAATACCACAAGCCTGCCAGAGCCATAGCCACCACTGGTTGCAGCCTGCCTTTAATGGGAAAACCTCAGCTTTCCATGTTTCCCCTGTTTGACAGACAACCCTGGTAGGAAGAAAAACCATGATCACAGAGTGTAGTTCGTGGAGTTTAGCTGCAAAAAAAAAAAAGTAGCCTTTTTTTTTTTTAAGCTATATTTTCTAGTGATACAAGCAGAAGCTTCTTCACCTGGCACTCAAGGCAATGCTGCCTCTCTGTAACAGGAATGGTTGAGCCAAAGGTTCAATTTAAGGGAAGCTTTCCTCCATGCTTTTTAGTCTCTCAGGACATTAAGGTTGCCTCTGACATAACCAACCCTTGAGCTCTGTCTCCAAAAAGCAATGCTGAAGAGCAGCTTTCTGGGCTTTTGGATTGCTTGGCTTGCATCAAATGCCTTATTCTTGTGTGTTTGAGAAGAGCAAATGTTCCTGCAGATACCACAGGGGATTCAGCTCCTTCTCAAGCTCTCAAGATGTGGCTAAAGAGAACAGGAATCAATCTTCCAGCTGTTTAAAAGCAGTATTGCTATCGAGGTTGTGATGGGATTTTCTCTGCATTCGGGCTAGGCTGACTGCCCCCATCACCTGGCATTGGGAAGGTTCTTGTTATGCTATTTCTCATGTCTTACACTGTCTTACAACCCACAGTGGCAAACACTTTCACATCCAGACACCAATCCAAGTGGCACTGCACTCACAAAATAGAGACACAGCACTTGTGCCTGCATCACTGGGTCCCCTGAGACAGGTGAGGAAGGGTTAAAAGGCACTAATGAAGGCTTCATACTGTAATGATGACTTGATAGCTCCAGCTGTGAAAGGCTGCAGGAAGAGCTCAAGCTTTTGAAACAGACTTTGAGTTGGGTCCCAGAGTAGCCTTGATACAGAAAAGGCAAATGTTGGGTGGGAAAGGAGGTGGGACAACTGATCAAAGTAAGTGATTTTAAGGGAGAAAGGGCTGGTGCCAGGACGTAGAACCTGTGTGGTAGAGAGGGGCTGGTGCACGTGGTGAGAGAGGCTGGGCAGTCCTTGACAAGAGATAATAGCTCTCAGGAGTCAAAGATTCCTCTGCTCGGATAACATTTTCCTCACTCGTGATGGACACTGGCCTCCACTTGTCCATGTTTTATTTGGAAAGGTTAACATCCATGTGGTTAAGCCTGAAGGGGCTTCTGCCCCAACCAGGTCTTCGGGGGAAGGAGCTGAGGAGAACTTCCTGTGCCAATACGCTAGACTGGAAATTGTCTTTTAGACAGTGTCACAGCCTGTGTGATCTGACCTTACAGGTCAAAGAGCAGACAAAATTCAACACTGCCTGCTATTAGTTAGTTAAAACTTAACCCAAACGTTGGGGTCAGCAGCCTCAATGAGCTACAACTGTACTGGAGATGATGGGTTTACCTTTGAAAGGCATCCAATGCCTGAATAAACCCAGGCAATACATGGGGACACATGGGACAGTGCTGTGCTGATCCACTTGGCTCCACTTCACACAAACCTCTTGTGGCTTTGCAGTGCTGACACGCTTCCCTCTGGCTGGTCCCAGTTTGGGTACCCAGTTTGCAGCCTGTATAGCTGCAAAACACCTGGGTGTTTTACCGTGCGTTGCAAGCATCTCATCCTGCCTGCCAAAAGCTTGGAGCAGCTGCCCAACCTAATTTTACAAGTCAGGTGTTTGTCTCTGACAGGAAACTCTTCATATCTTTATGACTAGACATTATTATATTGTTCTTTCATTTGATAACTGCTGCAGTAATGGCTTCCATTTGCAGTAAATCTCTTGCGCTGTCTTTCCCCCCCCTGTTAAACATAAGATGATAACCTTTGTGGGAGGCTACGTGCAGAAACTCGGCGAAGCTTTAAGAGGCTGGGGAAGAGGGATGGGAGTGGCGAAACACGGTCAGCTCTGGCAAAGTGCTTGCTGGGAAGGTGCTTTTGGAGAAACTAACAGTATCCTGGAGCACTTGGAAGTCCCTACCTAGCATGCAAGCTGAAGTGAAAAACGAGTATTTAAATAGCTCCTCAAGTTGGTAAGTCTTTATAAAGTGCTGTTCAGTACCTAGAAAACATGCCTGTGATGCAACAACAGATGAGCGTGAATGTGACTCAACGCAAATATTTCGCTTTATTTTACGAGCACAGCGCAGAACCTGTCCCAGCTAATGGCTCTGGAGGCACCAACTACACCACTTTGGTGAGCTCTCCCCAGCACACAACAGTTCATCTGTACCTTGCCCAGTAATGCAGTCCATCTTTGGTTTGCTGCAGGCAATGCTGGAGCTTGACCAGACACCTGGGCTGGGAGCAGGCAAGACCCCAAAGCTGTGAAGGAGCACTCCAAAGACCTTCACTGTAGCTGCTCTCAGGCAGGCTATAACTCCTCTTCCTTGTTAACTGTTTTATACGTATTAAAAAATACAGTCAGCTTAGAAGGTGACAGCACAAGGAGCTAGGACATCAACAGCCTGCATCGCCAAGAGCTTTGCACTCCTCCCCTCTTGTAAAACAGTTATGGTGGCCCAGTACAACAGCTCTGGTTTATCTGGCAGCTCATTTGCTCTGGAGCTGAGCTGAAAGTTTTGAAAACCGTGGTGCTGGATAAACAAACACACCCCTGAGAACGTGAGGAGCTGCACACAGGTCTGCTTAGCTCAGGTAACCATATGCCTGTGTGCTTCAAACCAGGTAACAAATAAAAGACATGCAACTGCAGGAGGAAAAGGAGAGACTGCAGCTCTGAATTCAGCGCTTTGGTGCCAAGCAGCAGTGCTGCGAGCATGTGTTTGAGAAGGACCATGCAGACAAGGTGTAACCCGTCATCCCACAAGTGAAAAGGTCTGAGGATGGGGTGGGACTGGTGCTTCGGTTCTGTGTACAGCCTCCTGTGTCACTGGCTGTAGTGGAACAACTTCACCTGGGTACACAAAGCTTACTGCAGAGTGGTGCAGCTGCTGGAGTTTAAGTCAGGGTTGATAGGGGTATTAAACCAGAGCCTGGAGCTCTTTGGAGGTTGGCAGGTGGTTGTGGTCCAGCCTTCTGTATGCAGCTGAACAATCTGGGCTAGAAATGCAGGAGATCCCTAAGGAGCCCAAAAAAGCAAAACAAATGTTACTGGGTGGAGACCCCAATTTGGGCAGCCCCTGCAGCCTTCTCAGTCAGAGGTGCATGAGCGAAAACATCACAGAACTTCATCTTCTAACTTCTGGATGTGCTGAGGTTACGGCCAGCAGAAGTTTATCCACCAGAGGAGATCACATTCAGGTTGTAAAATAACCTCCTCTACATGGAGTAAAGGGGCTTCTCCCCACCACTGGCCTGTCTAAATTAGCCCAGTTGCCAAAGGACTTTCTACCTTCGACTGGAAAACAGGATGCAAAATTATAGTGGTTATCTACAGCACACTTAAGTTCATTTCAGACAATGAATATCTTGTTGGCTTCCCAAGTCCCCACTAAATCATCATTTACACGCTGTAATTTAAAGCATGTACTCGGCTGGTAAAATCCATAAGAGCTATAATGTGTGTATACAGTCATTACTGTTGCTATTTAGTTTCTTATCTATTTTAATAGCTAAAATATTAAAATGGGGAAAGCACAGTACTGATTATCCACCGATATGCCTAATTTCACACTGTGAAGGTATCTGCTAAAATAGCATGTATGTAATATAGGTAAATGAACGCTCACGGGAGACTGAAGCCAGAACACAGTAGGGATTCCAGAAAGAATTGTTTCTTCAGAGGAAATGGGGGGGGAGGACAACCCCACAACCCACCCTAAAGCTTCAAATAAAGCCTTTTGCTACGCTTTTAAAAAAATAAATGCCAGCAACGTGTTTTAATTTCCCACGTGGTTAGATATACTGGCGTTATGAGAAATCCCTTATTTATGAAGCTCCTGGATAAACCCAGGCGCTGATCCTGGAAATGCCTCTATCCCTGTCGATTATTTCTTCAGCGGCTCAAAAATAAAAAGCTTTTTTTTTTTTTTTTAACTCGGCAAGCTTATGAGCAGCAGGACAGGAGCAGCTCATATGAGGGAAGATGTACAGCATTCATCTCTTACAGCACTATTGAGTTCATCTGGAAAAGAATTAAAAAGTGGGGGGAGGGATGAGCTGTTCATCCCTCAGGCTGCTTGTTGCCAGCCTTGGGATGAAACGTAGACGCTTTGGCCAGAGGAGTTCCTGCTGTAGGGTTTATTTCTTCAATTTTTTTCTAGTTTTTGTTTGGTCTTAATTTTGTCTCTTTTTTCTGCCCTTATGTCTTTTTTGATATTGCCTTTTATTCTTTCACTTTTCTTGTCTTCCGTTTTTGCCTCTCATCATTTTTGTTGTCAGGTGCTTGGGTTTTTTTCCCCAAGAGGTGTGGTGGTTTAAGAGTAGCTGACCAAACCCTATGTTTTATACAGAAAAGCATTCAGTTGCCATAAAGACCACAAAAAGCAGCCTGTCTGAAGGGAAAAGCAACCACTTGTCCTCGCAGGTACCACTGCGGGCACAAAAAATCCCCTTTTTAAGGTGTCAATCGTCACAGGTTGGATGCGGTGAGGTGAGCACGTGCTTCCACCTCAGGCACCCATCGGATCTTTAATTAGGAAACAAAACCAATCAACGGCTGCGTTTGGTTTCTCTCTCTCTCGCCTCTTCCAAACTTTTTTTGGCCCCCGAAAGCCTGCTGGCGCTGCCTGAAGAGGCGGCTGCAGGCCTCAGGTACCCCCCGCTCCCGCGGCGGGCTGCGGGGCCAGGCCTAACCAGGCCTCTCGTGGGGTGGGGGCCTTAGTTCTGAGGGGGAAAAAGCCCGCCGCGCCGGACTAAGGGGCGGGGGGGCGTTCCTGTCGGTGGCCCCGCGGGAGGCGGGAACGGGGCGGGAAGGAGTGAGGCGGGGGGGTGGGCCCGGCCCAGCCTCTGCCGCCGCAGGTGCGGCCTGACGGCAGCACTGCCCGCCGCGAGGCCGCGGCTCTCTGGCCTGAGCCCCCGCGCGGCGGCCACGCCCGGGCTGCGCGCTCGCGCCCGCGGGGCGAGGTGAGGGAGGGAGGGAAAGAGGGAGGGGGGCGGCCGTGCGCGGCTTGCGCGTGCGCGCAGGGGCGAGCGGGCGCGTCCTCGAGGCGGGGCCGCGCGTGCCGCTGCGAGGGGCCGCGCCGCCCCGGGAGCGGGGGCGCCCTCAGGTCAGTGCGGGGACGGGCGCGCGAGGCGGCCGTCACGGCCGGTACCGGGCGCTCGTGCCGCGCTTTTAGGCGGGAAGGGGGGCGGGGAGACGGCGGCGGCGGCGGCGCGGGGAGCGGTGAGGGGGCCGGCGCGGCCCCGGTGGGCCCCGAGTGTCGCGGGGCCGGGGGCGTCCTGCGGCGGGTGGAGGGAGCTGCCGCCAGCCGAGGCGCTGGGTGAAGGCGGGCGGCGGCAGCGCCCGTTCCCGGTGGCGAGCCGGGCCGAGCTGTAGCGGTGGCGGGGCTCTGGGGCGGGCGGGCGGCCGCTGGTTCCCAGCGGGAGCGCCTCCGCCAGGGACGGGGCGGAGCGGCCGCACCTGAGCGTTGGCATCGCCGCCAAACTTGGCAACAGGCAGCTCGGGGAGTTCGCTTGGGGACCCGTCCCCTGAGCGCCCGGCCCGGCCGCCGTTGGGTCGGCACTGGAGCGGCCGACTCCCCCGGCACAAAGAGCCACTTGGAAAGCGGCCTTTGCCCGCTCCAAGTCGTTACTTGCGCCTGCAGCCGTTTGGAGAGGCTTCATTCTTAATCCTATTTTTCTTTTTTCTTTTTTTTTTTTCTTCTTTTTTTCTTTTTACCCCCTCACCCCCTTTCCTCCTGCTGTGTGTACGCAGCTGCCTTTTGTGCAGGAGCGGGTTGGCTTCGTCGTGGTACCGGGAGTAAAACCGGCCGTGATAAACCGCCCTCCGTAGTCGGGTGATTAGCGATGAAACGGAAAAGCGCGAGGAGCACCGAACCCGGGCCCTGGCAGTGCCAGCGCGCCCGGCCGCCGGGCAGGAGGGTCTGTCCGCAAGCGGCCTGCGTGTAGGCTTGCACTTCCACTTGGAACAATGCAGCTCTGAAACCCTAAAAGTTGGGGTTGGGAGGAGGTTCCTGGCTAAAGTAATGCTTCTTTTAAAGAAAAAGTCTTTTAGGTATTAATTCAATGGTTTCCTGGAGGAACAATGAGTAACTGCACCTGATTTGGCATAAATACTGCCACCGCCTCCTCCCAACTTTGGCCAAACTTATGTCTGAAGACCAAGTAGTTCCAGTTAAGAGCCCAGACCTTTACAACTTACTGTTTTCCCATTTGTATTGTTTCAAGAAAGTCTGCCTGTGGTAAACTTCAGGTCAAGTTTAAAAATTCATTTGCCTATAGTGTTTCCCGCATTGGGGTGTATTTAACAATAGGAGGGAGTAGAGGGTTGTTCTCACTCTAAGTAAGAAAAAGTTTGAACTGAAGTGTTCCTGAAATGACGATTACTTAACATGCCTAATTAAACCAACAGAGGCTGACTGTGTCTTATCCGAAGGGTGCTGGTGTAGATTTTATGCATTTAGTTTTCACTATACTTTGTTTTCTGCAAGTAATCTGTATGTCTAAGTTTAACCCGTGTCCTGGGTTGCTTGATTTGTTGTTTTGTAGGGAGGTGATGTTGGGTTATAGTTATACAATAGTATATTTAATGTTACTTTAACTGTTACTTTAGAGTCAGGGTTAAAATAGCTTTTATTTTGGTGGGGAATAACTGCTCTCACCATTTCCTATGGCAAGTAGGTGCAGTATGTCATAGCATGTAGTATCTCAGCTTCATTGGGTAATTTAACTTTGCAAATCACATTTCTTAGGACTTTCTTCATTTGAAATAAATTCTGCCAAATTGCCTAAATTGAATGTAGAGTGCAGTCTCTTATTATTTCTTTTTTTTTCCCTCCCTAAATCCCCCAGAAGTAAGTACACTGCAGCTAACTGCAGAACAACTTCCCTTGTGTTTCCCCTCCAGTGATCCTGAGCTCTGCCCTGGAGGAAACACCTTTCAGAAACAATATGAAATTCCTTTAACTTGCCCTTTAAGGCTGAGAAAGAGATGCAGGTTGCAACAGTAACCTTTATTATTTGGATGCTTGCTTGCCAGAGCTTGTGAGCAAATATTTTTTTTGAAAGTTACCAAACAGTTGTTCTAATTATGCTGAAAGCATCAGTGCTAGGGTGGGCTCAGTTAAAACAGAGCTCTGATGAAGATAGGGCGTGCATTATGTTGTCAGAAGAAATTTAGGTCTTCATCTGTTGTGTGAACTTGTGGAAATGAGACTAGTTCTGTAACAGAATGTTGTTCATGCCCAGCATTAGCATTCTCTCATAATTCAGGTTAGTTCTCTGGTGGTAGTTTCCAACTTCTCAAACATTGCAGGTTATCATTTTGTTTTGTGCAAGTGAATGTTTGGATACCTGAGCTGGCATGGAAGCGCTGTTTTATGAGGTACTATATAAGTAAGCAATAAGCAACAGTTTCTATCTCAAAGAGCTGCTAGATTAGACAAAAGAAGGAAGTAAGAGGTGGGAGTCTTGGAAGGAAAAGATCAAAAGCTGTGTGGGGTGGAGGCTGTAGTCTGTTTTCTGCCATAAATTCCAAACCCATGCCTTATTTACAAAACCACATTATATATATGTATATCAGAAAATGGGGGAATAAAGCTTATATAAAAGATCACTTCATTCAGGTTTACAAACTTGCCATTTTCCAGGCCTATATTGTCTGTTACTTAAGCTACAGTAAAAGTAAACCAGGCAAGCCCCACATCTGGAAGGTGTCTGTATCTTAAAACACTGGTGGTCTGTGACTGTCTTGCTGGCCATCCTGGGTAGGTAAGGTATAGAGTTGCAGAAGACAGATTTGGAAGACATTTTGAGACATCACCTCATCCAGCCCTTACCTGTATCTGGAGGTTACCCAATAACCTGAATAAATATTTCACCAGGTGGCCATGCACCACTTCAGTACAGGGCTGAACGACTTAGTGATAACATCTTCCTGTGATGGGATATTTTATGTGCTAGGAAACACTCTGCATCCACCCTAGTTGCAGCTTCTCCTCTTCATATCCAAAGCAATTTAAAGGAGTAATTTTCTCCAAAAGCACATTCTCTGGGATTGCAGCTTGGCTGCCTCCCTGTTTGCTCAAAGTGTGCTTGGTTGGAAGGGTTTTCTGAGTATATGGAATCAACCCTTCAGACAGGTAGCGTGCTTCCTTGTGCCTGATAGCTGTGAGTTTTATCTGTAGGCTTGCAGTAGTTGGTGGAACAGAGTCCCTTTAAAATCTAATCCATAATATGCCACGTGCTGCTTAACCACGTGTCACTTTTTCTATTTAGTGGGGGAAGAAAGTGCAAGCCAGCTTTAGCTCTGGGGAGGAGCTGAAGCTAACTGTGTATTATTTACAACAGAAGTGTATGCAGTGGCTTAAACTATCCCTTTGCTGCAGGATTTTACCTTCCTTTGGAGTCCTCATCATACAGTAGAGCTCAGGCATGAAAGAAATCTTTGACTGACTAGAAGGCCTGCTCGGTTTGTGTCTAGGAGTGTGGCTCAGAGGAATACTGTGTACTGTGGGATAGTATAATGCACTTCAACGTGTACAGAGTGTGTAGGTGCATTTGACTTCTTAGTGCTATTTGATTCTTTTGTCTTCTCTAACACTTTCCTATCAGACCAAGGTGATACTACTCCATTCATACCAAGAAAAAGTAAAAGTCTTCATACTATATAAAACTTTATAATTCATAAAACTACTGTTTACCTTGCACTCCCTTAATTATGTTGCGTTTGACTACTTCCTCCTTCCTTGGTTTTTTTTTTTCCTTCTGCTGTACTAAAAGTTCTGACACGTCCTAAGGTCTCTGAAACAGTTATTGTGATGGAGAAAGGGCATTTGGGATATTGTAATATTGCTAGACAAATGCATCTTAATGCTTGAAAGTATATTCTGAAACCAGAATCTGAGGAGTATGTATACATTCATCTTGAAAACTCTTTACTGTGATTGGAGCTGCCATTCACTTGTAAAGAGGAGAGGAAATTAATTGAAATACTAAAGCATAACTGATATAATGGGCAACTGAGACTGAAATATTTGCAGCAAAGGAAAGTAAATCTGATTTTCTAAAACACTTGATAAGATAAAAATATGGCAACATCTTGATCCTCCTGTGTAACAGCCACTCGGAGAGACGCTGCCTGTGCTGGGGAGCCTGGAAACAAAGTTAAGGGCAGGTAACAAGATCCGCAGCTCCTAATGTCTGGCAACAGAAGATTAATCCAGTACAGTCCAGTTTGGTTCAATTCCTTGAACTAAGTGGATGCAGCTCAGGTTGGCAGCAATCAGTCTCTCATATCTGCCAAAAACTTTGCATTATTAAACAAGTATAAAAACACGGTGAGAGTTGTTACTCATGGGTTTTGATTCTCACTTTAGAGAAGCGAGAGCCACCTTCTTTGTGAGTGTGTTTTGTATCAAACGCTTGGTTTGCCAATGGGCTGACCTGTTCCTCTCACTAGCTGGGGTGATCTTGCCTCTTCTTTCATTTAAAAATCCATTAAAACCAAGAAACTACCAGGTTTTTTTCCTCCATTTAAAATACTGAATGGTTCAAGGTATGTTCTGGTGTTAATACAAGCATGCCGACCTCCTGATCTGCTTTGGGTTTATAAGCCACACGTTCTCTAAATTTCACTAGATGTGAATGTAGTCTGCCCATGATGGTGTGACGTTTATATTACAGCACCTAACCAAGCTTTCCCAAAGTCCCCTCTGTTTTTCTTAACCTTGTTGGAAGGTGATGGCAGCATCATAGTCCCAGGAGACTGAAGGTTGCAGGCCACAGAACAGGTATGGTGTGGCTCATAGCAATATCCTCCTCCCCCTCTTTTTGTCCCCTAGGGGACTTCAATGTTATGGTTTGACATGGTAAATATAGGTTATCAGCACAAGAAAAATAGTCCTTGAAATATATGCTAGCATAATCAACTGTAATGCAGTCTGCCTGTGGATATTCATGGAGTGGTTACTCTTCCTTAGTTCTCAGAAGCAAGAAAGTGTCTTTTTGTTACCTGTGGGAGCAGTTGCATTTTGCAGACTTACAGTGCACAGGGCGACAAAGACATTTGGGAACTGCTGATGTGAAGGAGTACAGCCAATCACCCTCCAACCAGCCTTTTATCAGAGCCTATATTAATTTAACTCTTCCCTTTAAAAAGAACAGTTCCCAAGCCAAGTTAAAATTAGTATTAAAGTTCAGCTACATTGGTAAGATGTGTCTGTAAGATAGGAGGTTCAGTCTCTAGTCATCCGATCCTGATCTCTCCCTTGAAATAGTCAGCATGTGAGCTCTAATTGTAGTGGTGGTTTTTCTGAAGTGCCCAAAGATCACTAGCTTCTTTCTCACAGGGCACTGAACGATCATTAAATGCTAATGACTTTTGATTACTGTTGACCTCGGTCAATTTAGAATTAGTGACCTAGAGATGAAAACCACTGTATCTCATTACCAATTTCCTGAGCTATCTGATCTTTCCTTTGTAAGTCAGTTTTGGTAAGAGGCAGAGTAGAATTAAAGTTGACCTCTGTCTTGGAAAAAGGGTTGAGTGCTTACAGGTTTGCAATATCATGTTTAGAAAGAATTAAAAAAAAATGGCAGCCGCTAAGAATGAACTTATTTTTTAACTCTGCAGATTGTCAACAGCAAAATTTGACATGAAATAAAATGGGCAAGCTAAAGTAGTGGTGATGGGGAAGAGATATGCAATTTGTCACTTCTAAATTAGTACAAGAGCAGTTTATCACCTGCAACCTTGAATTGAGTTTGTCATATTGTAGCTGCAGACTTTCTCATCTCTGAGTTAATTTATAATTCTTGGTTTTACTTTGAACTATCAAGAAGCAAATTAGTGTTTATAGAATAGATTGAAAATCTATTCTATATCTGGTATATTTTTAAAAATCTATAGATTTTAAAATCTATTCTATTCTGGTATATGTTCTACCTGCAGCTCCCAAGTTATGACATTGGGGAATATGTCTCAGCAAGCTCGTGAAATCATGAATATCAAATGAATTCTTAGGTTGAAAAACACTTTAAGGTTTTGAGTCCAGCTGTAAACCTAGCACTGTCAAGTCCATCACTAACCCGTGTCCCTAAACACATCTACGTGTAATAGGTGTTGTTTCTTTCCATGTGTGCATGCAGCAGAGAATGTTTGTGTGATAATTCACTGTACCATGTTTGAATATGTTGTTTCCTGTAGGTTGTTTAAACATAAGCCTTTCTTTATACAGTTGTGGTTTATATGGACTGTTGTTCGTGCAGGAAGCTTGGTATTGAAATCATATTGAAAATAATAAAAAACTTTTAAAGATTTTTTTTTCTTGCTTGCTTTAATACATGAGCTATTCTTATTTTGTGCCAACTGGGAGCAAAACTTTTAACTTTAAAAGCAAAACTCAACTGTGTAGACAAGTCTTCCATGTTATCTTGAGTTTGGGGCATGAATATAAAAGTTATTAGATGTCTCACTGGGTTAAACTGTGAACTTGGAGCTAAACAAGAATGTAGTGTGAAAAAAATGACAGTGGAAGATGTTGCACTTGGTGTAGGGACACGTTCATGGTAAGCCAATAAAAGTCCACACAGAAGGATTTATTTATGTTTATTTACAAATAAGCACAGGGCTAAATTATTCTTATGTATGATGGTGGGATTTTTTGATTGCTTTGTCTCAAAAAAAAATCAGAAGGGGACAATGAAAATCAAAAATTAAGAAATTAAGCCTGCCTTGTTATGGAGAGCAGTCAGAAGTGCCACATAGCCTGTACGCTAGCAAATAATGCAAGAATGAGAGTGAAAGACATCTAAATGCTCACTCTTTAAGCTTCTATTTTCTGCAAGTTTGTATTTACCTGTTGGCTACGCTGCTTAGGGCTTTCTGCTTTTGTTTAAAGAATTAAGGGCATTTATGGAAAAAAATGTAAAAGTTATCCTAGTGAATAATATTATGCAAAATATTTAAATCCTCATACTTCAAATGCTAAGCAGAGTTGGGAATATTTGCCAACAAGTATTTTGCTTGTATTTTGCTATAGCTTTTAAGCTATGCTATTCAATTATTTTGAAATTTGGTTTAAAGCTTCTGGTGTTGGTTCAAGAGGCAGTTCTGCTCTGATGCCATTCTACTCTTTCCCAGCGCTCAGCAGTTCTGGGAAAAGAATGCTCTCTAGTTTTTATCCTATATTCTGGCATCACTGAGCCTTCCCCCAGTCTTACCCATCTTTCTCTCAGCTTTTAGTCTTTTTTTGTCTTTTTTTTTCCTTTTGTAGAAGACCTTAAGGACTAAGACGTCCGGGCCAACCTTTCCATGCAAGACAGAAGTGGGTGCAATCTTGGTTACTTACAGTATTGCCAGTCAGCAGTTTAGGAGATAGGAGGTTGGAAGATGTTGTCAACAATAATGCTTTTTTTTTTCTTCTGGAGGAAATGCAGAGTAGAGATATCAGCCCTCTTTCTTAATGAGTGCTTTTCCAAACAGAAGGGTGGGAAGGATTTTTCCAGGTGACTGAATAATTCATAGATAGGTAAACAGAAGTAGGCTCCTCAGCTGTGTGGGTTTTTGGGGGGATTTTGTTGTGTGTGGGTTTTATTTAACTTGTACATTCCATTTCTAAATGAGAGCTTAAAGCAAAGTTAAATTGA
The DNA here is from genome assembly GCF_964237585.1 of Gallinula chloropus. Taxonomy (NCBI): domain Eukaryota; kingdom Metazoa; phylum Chordata; class Aves; order Gruiformes; family Rallidae; genus Gallinula; species Gallinula chloropus. The sequence goes on along the minus strand of NC_140087.1, from coordinate 79,570,248 downwards.
GTGAAAATTAGCAGTGGACATGTAGAGTTGTTAAACAGTAACATCGTGTGTTTATTTTGGTTAATCGAGATGCATAGGCTGAAATTTGTTTCCTTGTAAGGGGGAATCCAGAATTTAAACAAAGAATGTTAATAATGCATAGGTATAATAACAGCCAAGGGAGAGACTTGGCAACTTTACAAAAAAGTGTGTGCATTTTCTCATTGCTTACTTGGAATTCATTCCTTTATTTATGATCTGGTTGTAACAGACAATTGGGAATTTTGATGGAAGCTTTTTTTTTTTAATACAGAATTGTCCAGTTCACATTGCTACATGAATAATGGACCAGTAAATGAGAGATACAGAAAAGCAGAACTTATTAGAAGAAAACAAAAATAGAAGTTTTTGCTTTACCTGTTAAACTGTCTCTATCTCAACCCATGAGTTTTCTCACTTTTACTCTCTCAGTTCTGTCCCCCTTCCTGCTAGGGTGGGAGGGAGCAAATGGCTGCGTGGTGCTAGACAGGGCAGAACCATAACACTTGATATACTTGTTATGGCAGGAGAGACTGATGTAATATAAGGAAAAGGGTGACCATCAACCCTGGAAATTAAATGATTTCTCAATCAGAACTTACCTTTAGACAGGCATAATTAAAGTAGTACCATACCATTAAAAGTTGTACCAAGAATTGGGCTATAATATGTTTCCTGTGCAACTGGGATTGCAGGTGTATTGCAGAACTGATGCTTCAGTTGTTCATGTTATTTAGTCAGGAGCTGATTTCCAAGGGCTTCTAAATTGCTCCTAATAGTCTGAAAAGGGGCATGTGACTTGATGTATCTTACCCTCAGAATATAGTTCTTTGTCAGAGGTGAAGAATTAAACATTTTGGAGTTTCATTAGGCCAGTGTTAAGATTTAAGTGTGGGATTTTCTACACCCTTTAAATGAAAATATTTCTGATTTGACTACTTTGCTTATGAAAGAAAGATTTATGTGTCTTTGAAAAACTGTATTTAACTTTTTCTAAGTTGTATATATAAACTTCGGTTCTGATAATATATATTTAATGAAGAAAAATGAGAATTGCTGAAGAAGTTTAGGAACACATAGTAATAAGCTTTGAGAAACTGATAGATCTTTGGATGAAAGAAGGTCAATTTCCTTGATCCTTTTGCACGAGACAGACTGATTTGAACTTGGGATTTTGACTAGCCTTTCAACAGGGTTCATAGGTTGCTTTTACTGACTGCTAACATTGATTTGTAAACTCATTAACAGGATGTGTATAGCAAAAGAAGAAAACTGTGTTGTAGGGAGTTAGGAGTTCTTGCCAAAACAGAAAGAATAGTGAGTACAGCTCTTTGGATTTCTTTTTGTTTGGAATTTGTTGGTTATTTTTTTCCTCCTACTTCACATATATCTAATGATTGGTTTAGGAGACTTAATTTCTGAGCTGAAGAAGTGCAGTGTAAGGTGATATAAAGCCTGTAATGGGTTTATAGTTTTTAGTAGAAACCTTTGGAGTCTGTTGTGTGGAATCTCCTGTTTTCCACTTTGGCCAGATTTTGGTGGGCGGCTTAAGAACAAAGTTGACAGTTAGGCTTTTTATTTACTGGGGAGGATTTTTACCCTGTCATCTTGTCTTCTGGAGGGGTCTATCAGACTTGTGGATTCAGGCAGAGAATAATTTAGATGTGACTAGCTTATCCCTCTCTTCCTTCGCTGGGAAAGTACGATGCACTAGGCATGCATTGTGTTCTACAGAAGTCAGAGGTGTGGTGTACTCCTGCTGGTTCGGCCTTTCTTAGACTGAGTTGAACAGTCAGTCTGTCATTGTCTTTCTCCTCTGCTGCTTCCCAGTGAGCTTATCTGGTGTGTGTATAATCTTTGGATTTATATTGGTCAGATGATCTGCAAAAATGTGCAAGGACCTCGATTTTTATGTACTTTAGGAGTCTATAAAATGGATTTATGGAATAAAAATCAGATCTCCCATATGTATCTAACCCTTGCTATCTTTCACCTTCTCCAGCTGCAGTGGTGAGAACCAGATTTTCTGAAGAGGGTATGGATTTACTGTCTTACTAAGGGTTCTTTAAACATCTTCCTTCTGAAACATTTTTCTTGTGCAATGATGAAAAGGTTATTCTTGTAACTAGAAAGGCTGGAAATTTATAATTATATATTTATAAGGAGGGGGGAGAAAAGTCTTACACAAACTCAACATGCTCAGGTTTTGTGCTGAGAATGCCTGCTGTGCCTCTGTTCTCAACTGCTGTGAGCAGTTACAAACATCCCATCTGTGGGATGAGTTACTTTTCCTTTACCCCTTCTTTTACCTCTCTGCAGTTCAATATGGTTTAGCTTGTTACTTTCCCTTCTAAATCAGTCTGTTGCAGACAGAAAAAGAAAAATGGCAGGAGGGGGAAGCTTGCTAGGAAATATTTCTCTGGAAATTGCATAACCTGCCTCAGTGTATTTAGGAACATACCTGGTTTTCACCCACATCAGGAATAATCTACCAGCTTTTTAAAAATTACTGGTGGTAATTTTGCATTAAGACACTGGGTTGTGAAATGCAGCAGCTGAGGCATGGGCGCATGCCCTTCTGTTTCCCCCTTCCATGAGCACTGGCTTCAGGCAGAGGGGACAGATGTTTGTCTGGAAATGGTTATCATCATCTCAGAACACTGCAGCAAAGTCTCTAGATGGCCCACTGCCAGGGTGTTTAGTTAACACTTAACATGGAGCATCTCCCAAGGAGATCCTGCAGTCTTTGGAATACCTGCACAGTCTCAGGCTTAAAGGCATTCTGGGACTGTGTGTTACAGAGCCATAGCTGCAATTCAGGCAGTTGTGATGGCGTTTCAATAAACAGCCAGAGTTACATTTCTGGGCTTTAAGTCAGTGGCAGATTTCTGTCAGGGATTTCAGCAAGATCAGCCATTTCTCCACCAACCTTTGGTCAGTTTAATTTCCCTGTTGTGCTCTTGTCCAGCAAAATTAATTAAGGCTAAAAGTGGCGAAATTTGCTTTGATAGCAAAGAGGATCTTTTTCCTTTAGAACTTGAAAATAATAATGAAGTAGTATTTTAAATATCCCCCAAAACATTTTAAAGGTTTGAAATCTTGACACCTAATACATAATATTTTTATTTCCCTGCTTTGTTTTTAAGTGTCTATGCTTGCTTGCTTGTTCTGGGTTTTTTATACGCTTGACCTACTGTTAAGGAAATCTGATGTAAATTTAAGATCGAAGTAAACTAATGACATAAAATTTGTCATCTTTCCTATTTAAATTATTTGGCTGGCATAGCTTATATCCCTTTTATTTTCAGAGAGTATTTGTGAATAAAATCAGAGTGTGTTTCCATCTCAAGGACTGATTTCTGCCCAAGACTCTGAATCATTTGGACTTTTCCATGTAATGCTTTGAAATACTGAATAAATACCATCACTCTAGTTCACTTTAACTTCTACATGTGCAATCAGATTTTCTTCCGATGCGGTGCAGCCATGTCTGGTGTAAGCTAGCTTAATTAGCACTGATTAGTGATTTTGGGACCCCTGTCAAAGGCTGTCACGTTATCTAGAAACATAAGGAGTTAAAGCTAAAGCTGTGACCTCATCTCTATTCATGTTACAGTGGAGTAGAAGCAGCGCTGGAAGGGATTGTTTAACTGCATCGCTGTCTTTGCTCCTGCTAGTTGATTGCTTTAATTTGGTTCTGACAGCTGTAGCCTGCTTTCCCTGTCACGCTGGGGATTTGTGGGGACGCTAGAGACACAGGACGTCATGTTAATACCGACTGCCTGTGGAAACTGCTCCCGTGGAAATATTTAGACTCAAATACGTCTTTCTACCTGATTTCAACTTTTTATTGCTTCCCCTTGTGAAAATTCACGCAGCATCAGGGAGAGGCAAAGCACGCACAGGCTTCTGGCCAGTCACACAGGCGCTTACGCAGCCGTGCGTGCCGTTTATTACTGTGTTCCTTAGCGCTGCGTGTTAACCGAGGAGCCCAACTGCTGTCGCTTTAATGTCAGAGCGGCGTACGTTACAATAGGTGTCACTGTGCGGCTGGGTCCAATCGTTATCGGTGACTTCAGCTATTGGCTCCCAACGCTGCCTGACTCCATCTGCAGGGCTGCAATACCTACTCTGTTCCGATCCCTTCAACGCACAAGTTCAGCTCGCCGAGCAGGCTAGCAGCACTAGCGGCTGGCTTGCTAGCCCCCCTTCAGAAAGCTGGTGCCACAGCCACTCGCCTACCCCTCTGGCAGGGTGTTAGAGCTTTCGAGCTATTTCTCATCAGGAGAACTGGAAAGAAATAAAACTGGCAGGAATAATGGGGATGTATTTAACGATTCAAGTACTGGATCAAACTTAAAGCCAGTTTCTTACTCGGTGTACTGGAAAGGTCACCTTGTCTTGCTGGAAAAGAAGCAAACTCCCAGCTCTGCTGCTGCTCTGTTTAACAGCTTCCACGTGCATTTCTTAATGTTCCTGGCTAGTTAGGCTATCTAGCTTTACAGACAAGTATACTCATGGTAGATGAGAAAGAAAAGAACATGAAATGTCTCACCTTCTTCTTGATGCTTCCAGAGACGGTCAAGAACAGGTCCAAGAAGAGCTCTAAGAAGGGAAATAGCAGCAGCAGTAGCAGCAGCAAATTGCCTCCAGTTTGCTATGAAATCATTACCTTGAAGACCAAAAAGAAGAAGAAGATGGCTGCTGATATTTTTCCCCGAAAGAAACCAGCCAACACTAATACAACTGCTGTCCAGCAGTACCACCAGCAAAATCTCAATAACAACAACACTATTCCGGCACCTAATTGGCAAGGACTTTATCCAACCATCAGAGAGAGGTAAGGTCAGGGCAGTTAATTTTTTGCTGTTTGAATGAAGTGGTGAAAAGTAGCAAAACGTTTGTAATACATGTGCTCAGCTGCTCATTTATTTGCCGAAGTAAATACAGTTGAGGGGTTTTTTTGTGTTGGTTTTTTTTTTTATCCTTCCCCTTTGTGTGTGTGAAACAAGTATTTTGGTAATGGAAAATATTTTAGTATCTCTTTTCCAGACAGTGCAGCTGTTGGTCTTGAGTAAATAAAATGTTGCTGGAAGCTGCAGCATACCCATAAAGATTTGCTTTTAGACCCTAGTGGGAATTTTCAGTGATACATGTGCTTAACTTTGATTTCTACTTTTTGAAAAGTTCTCATATAAGTTTGGGGTGGTTTGGGTTGTGGGGGTTTGATTGCACAGCCATCTCTTCATGCGGTTTTCTTCAGTATATTTGTGTGATGATGCTTAAATATGACCTGCTTCTCTTTACTGACGTGCAATTTCAAGTTGTTAAGAAATGTAATTTCTGTGGTCTGGGGCAAGCAGAGTTGTTACAGTGCTCCATAAATTAACACGCTGCCTCTGTTTGTAGAAATGCAGTGATGTTCAACAATGACTTGATGGCAGATGTTCATTTTGTGGTCGGGCCACCAGGTGGGACCCAGCGGCTGCCAGGACACAAAGTAAGCAACGGCTGGGTTATCAGCTTGTGTGGGGATGGCCAGAGCGAGCTCCCACGGTTACGCTGGGACATCGCGTGGGATGCTTGGCTCTTCTGGGACAGGAATAGTTCTGTATTTCAAAAGGCTGCGTGCACTGGGCTAGTCTCTCCCTTGTTTTTATCTTTGTTTCCTGTTAAACAGTACATTTGTGCCAAGGCAGTTGTTGTAAAGTTAGGAATACTGCTTTGTGCTGCTGATTAATATTACTCTTGACTATTTCTAGAAATAGTTAACTTCTGTGGTGCATATGAGCATTTGCCAATGGCTAATACATATATATGCCCATGAGAGTAAAATGCAGGTAAAATGTGTAATTCTGTTTTTAACTTGGACTCTGTTTCTTACCTAAGTGTGTCTGTAGTCTGCTAGTGAAGATCAGGGTGCTCGGTGGCTCTGCCACATTGTTTTTCTTGGCAGTGCTTTCAGTTTAAAGCATGAAATAAGATTTCCCTTTCTCAACAGTACGTCCTGGCTGTTGGGAGCTCAGTATTCCATGCGATGTTTTACGGAGAGCTTGCTGAGGACAAAGATGAAATCCGTATACCAGATGTTGAGCCTGCTGCTTTCCTCGCAATGCTGAAGTAAGCATCATTCATCTGCTGGGGATGTTTTCCTCTTATTATGTATACATACACTGGTAATGTCATAGTTAAAGTATTAGACTTGTGTATAAACAGAAAAGAATTGCTTAAAACAGTCCCCTTTTTGAGTTTCAGGTATTTTAAATTTTTACCTCATTGCCCTCTCCCCTTTTAGTCCCAGGCACGCATATATTAGAGTAATGTAGTCAGTTACAAATAATGACATTGACAGGGGATCTTTGGGCACATTGTATACTGTAATGCCTATCGATCTGATTTGTCTCTATACATGTTACACAAAGGAATGAAGTTACTAAAAATAATTTTCAGCTGTAGCACAAAAAAACCCAAAAACTTTTAACTTCTCAAACACAGTGAAAAGTTAAAATCACAAAAAAACCTGAAAAATTGCTTGGTTTTTATATTTACATCATTCCAGCTTTTTTATAAACTTGCTGTACGCAGGTCTTGTCTTAGAAAAATGACCCTAAGTTATTGAGTTTAACTTCTGAAATTAAATTTCTCCTCATCTATCATATTGATGCACTTGGAAAGTGATAAAAAGGCTGTTTACATGAATAGAGTTTTTTATTCTTAATAGGGGAAAACCAGCCAGTTTACATGATGATTGTTTTTCGTCTTGCAAACTGCATAAGAAATCCTGCCTTTTCCTAAACAAGCATAATGAAGCAGCTTCCCTGCTGATTTGTCCTTGAATGTATCTATAAACTCTGATTATTAAAGAGGAACACCCTATCACAGAAATTCTGTGGATTTGAGGGGTTTTCCCTTCAGCTTTGGTAACTGCTACTGCTTTCTCATGAAGAATGTACATTAGTATCTGATAGTGAACCTTCTAATGTGCTGCAGATTTTCTTGCATGTAATGGTGTACTCACTAGCTAACAATTTGTGTTCTGGAGATTGTTTTGACTCGCTCATGATTGCAGAATGCTTTGGGTTTCTTCTTTTCTGTTTCAGTGGCACTGTGAATGAACGTTCAAAGGTGCATATAGAATTTGTTGCATAGAGTTTTAATAGGCTGTCATGAGCATCAGAAATGTTCTGTGCAAATACCAGTAACTGCAAGGAAAAGCTGAAGTCACACAGATGTTTTGTAGACCTGAAATATAAGGTTAAGATAGAACATTATGTAAGTAAGTGTGTTTTGGATCCCTGCTTTGGGTCTTTCTGGTTTTGCGAGTGTCTTCTGCAGAGCTCAGACTTGTGCTTTACTTTCATGCAGAGTTGTGCAAAGCACAAATCCAAGATTCTTGGATTCCTCTGGTCCCCCTCCCTTTTTGAACAGCGAATCTGTTTCACTGTGTCTAAAAATGATTTGCCACGTAAAAGTTGAATGCTTTCTGAATTTATCATTAAGAAATGTGTTCAGAGAGCAAACCTAGTATCAATGCTGACATCTAGTTCTGGGCATATTATTTAGCCCATGGCAATTTAGGAAGCTATCTTTGAGAGAATGGACAGAACCATGGAATTCTTCACCTTCTCAGCTTCTATTTAAGAAAGCAGAAGACCACAAAAAGTTTGTGATCTTTGGTGTTGAGCTAACCTTACCAGTGCTGACTTGCACCAATGCAGCGTGCCTGACCCTGCAGAATACTCCTGTGTCTGCAGGCACCAGGAGTGTCTGCAGCCGTGATGGTGCAGAGAAGGGAGAGGGATTTTGCTCAGCAGTGCAGCATTCCCCTCCTTGCAGGATCCAGTGCATGTGCTGCACTGGGTGGAGCTTGGGGAGAGCCACAGTCCCCTTCAGCCCTCCTCCCATGGGAAAGCATCCCCATGAGTGTGGTTGCAACTGCTGTGAGCAGTGTGTGACAGAAGGCTTGTGATACTGTTGCTACAGAAGGCAAAGTGTTTTTAACCTGCCCCAAAGCAGCAGCCTTCATCTGCTCCTTCCTGCAGTCAGGAGGAATGCAGCATCATCTTTGTCAGAAAATACACTGAATTGGTTTTTGTTGGGGGTTTTTTGAGGGTGAGTTTTTATGGGGGGTTTTTTGTTTTGTTTTTTTCCAGGACAGTGAATTCTTACAGCATATTTTTTTTTGTCTTTTACTATATAGTGGGCATTCTGAAAACAAACATCAGACAAGGTATTGCCAGATGTAACATAGGAAATAAATCCTTGACTGGTAGATACTAATTCCCCCAGTGAAATTGCTTTGGCTGTCTTTAATGTATTGTATCTTAATCTTGACTGTTCACATCAGAATCATGGTCTAATCTTATCCCAGGATGAATGTGTTGCTAAACCATCAAAGCCTGTGGTCTAGCAGAATCCTCTGTTTAAGAGCAGGGTGAAAAACTGGAGGATCAGTAATTGCAGGCCAGAGTTGAGGTGCACTGGCAGAGTGGGAAGTGTGGAATGTTGCTGACAGCCGATCTGTGCTGTGTTTGTTGTAAATCAGTGATACCAGTTCTTCGCTTTCATGAATATTAAACTAGCAACTTTTGTACTATTTCAGTTTCAAACAGACGTCATCCCTGCTGTACTAGGAGGCAAAGAAGTAATAGAAGGCAGAAAAGAATTGGAGAGCAATGAGGAGAATCAGAAATAGAAATTGCTACATTAAAAAAATTATGGACCATAAAGGAGCTAGGCCTGTAACCAGTGGTAGATAGATGTGCTCTTTGTTGTTACAAATAGCCCAGCTGAAACCAAGTGCTAAAGGTTTAAAAAAGAAAAGTTTAGGTCTCTGCAAGTATTCTTTTCTGTATAACCTCTTAGATTTTATTATATTGCTCCAGCAGTGTCTGCTGTGGGCATGTTTTCTAAGTGTGGCTTGGAGGATAATACCCTATACCTGCAAAAATACAAATAAAGATATTTGCAACTATAATCAGATCAGTGTAGACACTAAATCCACTTTATAAGCATATCTGTTCTGCAAAAAATTCATTGTGTTGGGAAACATGCTAACTAGAAAATTTTAGTTAATGCAGGGTTGCATACAACTTTAGCTTTACTGGAGGAAGACACTTTTATCAACCATAACCATCAAGGCTTACTTATCCCTGTGAAGAGTAAAATTGCATTTGGCATGGTTTTAGCACATTGTATTCACCAGCTGCAAATGGGGCCCTGAAGCATGAGATATTAAAAAGAACAAACTGTACAATGCTTCATTTCCCTGAGCAATGAATCCCAGCAGTTTAGTCACATAAATAGAACTTCACCTTCGCCTCTTCTACCACACTAGCATAGCAGTAAACCTTTTTTTTTTAGTTCCTTATGCAATGAGACTGAGCAAAACCACGGTGGTAGTGGTGCTAGGATGCTGTGAGCATTAATAGATGTGAAAATTGGAATTCTGTGCCCTTCTCTAGATGTTTCCTCCCCCTCCAGCCCCCCAAAAGATGATGGGTAGCACCTAATATATATTGAATGTATTTCTGTTACTCCCAATAAAAATGTTTTCATTCCTGTGTTTGTATTTAACCTCAGTTAAATCATCATTCACCATCATGGGGCATCGAGTCCAAGTTCTCTGTAATGTGTGTTCCAGACTGTTGTGTTAGCCAAGTAAGGTAGCCCTTGAGGAGCTACTGCCTGGGGCAGATAGCCTCTCTTTAGCCAAAGCTGTATGGAAGGAAAACAAAGCTGGAGGGGCCATTGTCTACATAGCAAGTACCCCAAATGTAAGCTTTATTTACCTTGGATTTAAGGCTGTTCTCTTCCATGGTCTTGAGTGAGTGATGAACTTGGTTTGTACTTTCTTCCTGGATAAATCAGTGTTCCCCAAAAGCACTGCTTAGCTTTAATGTGGAGCCATTTAAACCTCTGGTTATCATTTCAGATGTTGACGAGTTCCCCTTCTACATTAAGTGGCAGTGTTTCATGCCTGTGTTTTTTTTCAGATACATATATTGTGATGAAATTGATTTGGCTGCGGATACTGTACTGGCCACTCTTTATGCTGCCAAGAAGTATATCGTCCCTCATCTTGCCCGTGCCTGCGTCAACTTTCTAGAGACCAGTCTCAGTGCAAAGAACGCGTGTGTGCTGCTTTCCCAGAGCTGCTTATTCGAGGAACCTGACCTGACCCAGCGCTGTTGGGAAGTGATTGATGCCCAAGCTGAGCTAGCTTTGAAGTCTGAGGGGTTCTGTGACATTGATTTTCAGACACTTGAAAGCATTCTCCGAAGGGAGACTCTGAATGCCAAAGAAATCGTCGTTTTCGAAGCGGCTCTGAACTGGGCTGAGGTGGAGTGTCAGCGGCAGGAGCTGACGGCCACCATAGAGAACAAGCGCAAAGTCCTGGGCAAGGCCCTGTACTTGATACGCATCCCCACCATGGCGCTCGACGACTTCGCCAACGGCGCTGCTCAGTCTGGGATTCTGACTCTCAACGAAACCAATGATATCTTCCTCTGGTACACGGCTGCCAAGAAGCCAGAGTTGCAGTTTGTGAGCAAGCCCCGGAAAGGCCTCGTCCCTCAGCGATGCCACCGCTTCCAGTCGTGTGCTTACCGCAGCAACCAGTGGCGCTACCGGGGCCGGTGTGACAGCATCCAGTTTGCTGTGGATAAGAGAGTGTTCATAGCCGGCTTTGGGCTCTACGGCTCCAGCTGTGGATCAGCAGAGTACAGTGCCAAGATTGAACTCAAACGACAAGGAGTTATCCTAGGCCAGAACTTGAGCAAATACTTCTCAGATGGTTCTAGTAACACTTTCCCTGTGTGGTTTGAATACCCAGTGCAGATTGAGCCTGACACCTTCTACACAGCTAGTGTGATTCTGGATGGTAACGAACTCAGCTATTTTGGACAAGAGGGAATGACAGAAGTGCAGTGTGGGAAGGTGACTGTTCAGTTTCAGTGCTCTTCGGACAGTACAAATGGCACTGGGGTACAGGGAGGGCAAATTCCCGAACTCATATTTTATGCTTGAATGAAAGTGTGTGGAGATGAAGCGTTTTGCTATGAAGAACCTGTCTGGTTCAGGCCTACTGACACTTAGCTTTTTACCTGTGGATGTGTGATCAGTACAGGTAATACGTAACTAAATGCTGTGGGCAAGTTACTAGCTTGCTATACTTGTAGCATCATTGGTGATAAAGTTTTAAGTGTAAAATTTAACTTTAAACTGGAAGCTCTTAGGAACAAGCAAGTTTTAAAGGCTTTGTAAGAGGTGCCTGTTTGCTAGTAATGCTGACCCTTTCTTTGCACCTGTATTTCACTGTCCTCATTGATCAGTTTTCTCTTCCTCTGTTTCCTGCTTTCTGCTTGTAATTATTTGGGGAGGTAGGGGTAGAAAAAAACAAGACCCTTGTTTTGTAGCTTTCTCTTCTGTCTGCTCTTCGGACTTAAGAGATTCCAATAATGAGCTGATTTTGGTCATGGGAGCTGAAAGAAGTACTTCAGTTGTAAGCAGAAAAAGCATTGGTTTAAACCTTCATCCTGTGTGATTCTCCTGTGGCCAGCTGTCTGGGATGGCTGCAGGGGAAGGCGAAGAGAAGCAAGCAGCTTTCAGGAAGCTACGCAGCATGCTGACTCTGTCCATAGTGCATGGATGTGTTTACAGTGAGGGGGGGTGTGGGCTTGGCAAATCACCCTCAGAGTTCATTTTCTTGGAATACCACCTTGAAGGCAAGGAAGTACTTGCACATGTTCAAATTGTTTATGCAGCTCTCGAAACCCTACTCCCAAGACCTAGTTTTTGCTACATTGAAGTTGATTTGCTATTTAAATAGATTTTCTTTGAACCCTTGCAAAATAAATGGGAATTACTATCTATCATCCGACGCAAGATAATTTTCTGCTTGTTTTAGGTGGGTTTTTTTTTCTTCCTCCTGAACATGTTAGAGGCAGATTATAGAGGAACAGAAAAATGTGCCAATCCTGTCTTGGACTTTTTTCCTGTAACATGAGATTGCTTTTTATTACCATACATTATCAGTGGAACTTTAGACAAAGAAACTTCCCAGCTGTGGTTTATATTACACTTGGTGTATATCAACAATGAATAGTAACAGAAGGAAGTCTTCTCTGATGCATTAATCTTGTTGGGTCTCTCTGCAGCTGATTATGGTTACACATCAGAGGATTATGTGCTACAGAACCTTTTCCTTGTCTGGATTTTTTTTTTTCTTCTCCAAGCTTCCTGTTTGACTGTCTATATCAGTTCTGGAAAAGTATTAGGGTTTATGACTCCTTTTATCAGGGAAGGAAACCAGTATAAGTAAGAAATACAGGTACTATTTAAACATAAGGAAATCCTTCACCAGTGCATTGGGACAGTTGCTTCTCAGAGGCATGCCATGTCTTGTTAAGCATTTCGTTCTGATTTCACCTCCTACATGGGTTCTGTTTGTTGCGTATGTTTCAATGACGAGAGGACCAAATGATTCTTGAGACAGACTGAAAATTAATGCTATAGTATCTCAACAATGAATGTAGCATAATCCTAAATTCACTTGTCAGTTTTATAAGAGAAAAATGTTTTTCTCATATGATTTCTTACCAGTTTAATACTCTCACTCTGAGTGTTTGATGACGGTTGGAATCCTAGGCCCTGGCCGTCCTAAAGTGCTGATACATCTTTTCAGTGTCTGATATACTATCTGAAGTAAGGAAAGCTGGAGCATAGACATCAAAGGCTTGATGGCCAAAGCCCTGATATTCTCTCTAGGTAATAAAAGGAGAGCCAGGTAAAAAACTGCCCTGCTAGATCTATGCTTTTCACCCATCTTAGATTTTTGTTTTATATACATACATACGTACGTGTGTGTAAGCAACCCTCTTTCTGAGATCTAAATACCCTCAAAATACAAAAACTCAAAACATTTTTCTATGTAACAGATGTACATAATCCAGACTGTTAGTGAAATCTAAACAGAATGCTCCATGGAAAACTCCCAGAGAGAGATTTTAAAAAAACCTCCAGTCAATTATATTTGGATCTGCAGCCTAAAATAGACAAGTGTATAAATTGTGTGGACTGGAGGGAGAGTTGGTGAAGAGACTGCAGAAGGGATTGTGATGAGGGAATGGTCATCTACTTTTAGACAACATCTGAGCAGCAGTTCCATTTATTCAAACACTTTTGAAAGCAGAGAAAGATGCTAATCAGCTGATTAAGTTTACTTACAGCAAGCGGTTGATGTAGATGTAATTACTTTAAGCAATGATCAGATTGACAAGTTGCTTGCAGTAGCAAGCTGCATACTCTGATGTTTGGGAAAAAAAAATCAGGTGCCTCAGCTGGTAGGATGAATCAGAGTAATGCATTGCTATAACTAGACTTGGGTTATCCCTTTTAATTTATTTTTGGGTTTTTACTTATCTGCAAATAAAGGTAAGGTGTCTGCTATGGTCACTGGCTGGAACAGAAGTTAGGAGATCAGAATACTATGTAGCTGTAATATGTAGAAAACAAGATGTTATTATTACTTTTATTTTCTACTCTTGTAAAATCTTTTCGACGAAGTAGGCTGAAAGCTACTTCTAGCTTAATTCCTCTGAGTCCATTCCAGGTTTTAGGAGCTGGTACATGTATAGTTCTTCAATATGGATGGATTATGTTTAATTAAACATAATAAATCCATATTATTAGAGCATAATAATAAACCCAATGGTGCACCTTGATTCTGAGCACCACCTGATGCTAACAAGTACTGGTATGTAAGAAGGTGGCTAGTACCAATCACTTTTGGACATCAGGGCACTTCAGTAGGTGTCTAAATGTGGGTTTGGTTGGTTTAGCAGTAGCATCCAAGCTGGAATACGTTGATTGACGTTTTGCAAGCATCAGCCATATCAACCTGGAATGTAAGTATGATGTCAGTAGAGATCCTTCCATAGATTCTGTCTTAAACTGTACCTGGCCATCTCTGCTAGTATGCTTGATTTTCCTGGTGAGGGGAATCTTTGGTAAGAGAGTATAGTGTAACATACTTTCTGCATATCTGAAATAGTATTTAAGTAAACATTTTAATTTCTGCATACTTATTGCACTGAACTGGTTTAGTTTCTTTTTTAATTCATTGTGATAAACTCAGCTAACTTCAGGTCCCAGCACCCGTTTGTGCTGGAGCGGTGTTTGACCTTAGCAGGCTTACAGCATTATTTATAAAGGACAGATATATATATATATATAAATATGAAGTACCTCATGTTGAATGTTATTGTACTGTATCTTTAATGTCACAGTGCAGATCTTGTTGGACTCATGAATGTGTATAATCGCATTAAACATACAAATAAAAATGGTTCTTAAATGGCTGTTTCCTGCAGTATCTTTGAAGCATGAGCTGTGAAAGCCTTTACATAGTTATCTCTTTTAGCAATTTCTATTGTTCCACAGTTGTGCACAGATACTTCTTGAGCTTATGTATTCAGAGATCTTTTGATCCCCAAAGAAGTAAAAGTCTAAGGAAAAAACAAAGAACAATGAAAATGTTAATCAGCTACATTGTAAAAAGGATGACGATTAAGCTAATGAGCTAGACTGAATGAATTAATTTATGTGCTTTATGAAAGACCCTGTCTACTAGCATTAATATTTTAATGTTCTATTAATATTCTTAAGTGTGTGGAGATGAAGGAGGGAGGGTCTTGTGTTTATTCTAAAAGACAGTTGGCACAGGAAAGGCCGTGGTTTTCAGTCTGATGTATCAGAATAAAGGACATGGTTAGTGCAGAGGCTGTTCTCTGCTGAAAAGTTAATTATGTAATATTATTCAGAATCCTGACTGGTTTTATACTCAATTTTTCTTCCAAGAGTTTTGAAACTTAATTTTAAATGCTTTTATGGTCAGTGAAGCTGAAGCCCCACTTCATGGTGTCCATCTCTGAGATTTTCAGGTATTACTAGCCAGTGGTGAGAAATACCCTGCAGCGTGATAGAGACATGGAAATTGGAGATAATCTTCCCCAGGGAAAACAGTACCTTCACATTTCAGCAAAACTTCTTATCAAAGCATGTTTGCAGTTATCCAACATGTCACTTTTGGTAAGCTGTTTTTCTAGAATTCTTCCTGCAGTACTTGGTACCGTGCTACTATGTTCTTAATCCATATTATCTGACATGTCTTGTGCTTCTCATCTGCTTGAAGCCAGTTCCAGATTAGAGCTGTCCTATGCCTTGTTCTGTGCCAACAATACCAGCCCTTAAATGTGTGCTAGATACAGGTGTGATTTGGTGCAGAAAGGACCATGTCAGCAGCTTAACTAGGTAAATTGCAGGAGGTGGGTGCTGCTATCAGCCTCGGTTTCAGTGATAAACAGGTAAGAGCTACGTGAAGATGAATAGATATCTGATCTCACCCAAAGGGGCCCTCTCCTCTATTTCTGGGTGAAACCTGACAGAAGTGCTAGACATTTGCTTTGGAAAGTGATGTTTGCAAGAGACTGACACAGCTCTATCTCTGCGTTCCGTGGTGCAGGGAAGCATGTGTGTGCCAGTTCCTGGCATGGGGTGAGATGGGGACTTAGCAAATCAGCAATATTTGGCCACTGTGACAAGCAGCAGCTTTTAAGCCAGCCTATTCTACCACGCTTGCAAACTACCAGTGGTAGCAGGAGTACCTGCTGATTTCCTGAAGGCAATGAAAGGAACTGCTGTTTCACATGGTGAAAATAAAATTTAAAAAACGCTTTTTGGCATGCTGCTTCACTTCCAGGAGTCTGAATTTATCTTCTCCCTAAGACTTCCCCATAAAGTGAGGCCCTGACCCAACTAAAATCGGTAGGAGTTGCCCTAGTGACCTCAGTAAACCAAGGATTTCATTGGCAGTGTTCAATTTGTGTGATTATGCCCAAAACACAGCATAGAACTGCCCAAGAAAGGCAAATTAATTTTGAAATCCCCGTGTAATCTGATTATCTAAAATATAGGTAGAAACCTTTCTATTAAATCTTGCAAACCTCCCTCTCATCAGATTTTATATGGCTCCCCCCCCCCCCAGCTTTGCTGCTCACACGCTTTATATTCAGCCACAAATCTATAGGCAAAACAGTAAATCTCTCTGAAGCTTTATGTGGATTTTTACAATCTGTGTATGGAATTCATAGTGCATGAGATGCACAGTATGGATAAAGTATTTGTAAGGGTAGAAAGCGTGTGTAAATTGCCTGTAGTCTGTTCAGCATAAAGAAAAACCAAAACTGGTTATTTTGCTTGGAAGGTGGTGTATTCTGAAAGAGCTTGGAGTCTGATGAGCTTGTTGGTAGCATCAGAAATGCATTTATATTAAGCCTGTAATTGTAGTATTTTAAAATAAGATTTCTAATTGTTTTTTATAGACAAAGATAACACAGATGGCCTTCAGGGATCCTCCATCCTGGTCCAATAGGGTTTACATTTGAACAGGCACTAGCAATTGCAATTTTCCAGATTTCATTTTAAAGCTTCCCAGTAACATTAAGTGCTACTTGGGGAGCATCAGCATTTCAAAAATAGCCATGGCTGGTTTTAGCCTAACAACAAACAGGCATGGATGGGGAGCTATCCTCAGTGGTGATGCAGTGGGGAAGTACAGAGGAAGTGTTTCCATTTCCCTGAAAGGGAAACACCTTGTGCTGTCTTATACTGAGAGCAGCCACATACTGAATGCCATGTCTAATGGTTCTGGAGCCACATAGAAGGCATAAAAAGCCATGGAGGACCACTGCATGAAGGCAGCTGTGGAAGCTACCAAGCTGCAGTGAGTATGCTGATTTAATGAGCTGAAGAACAGGTATCCTGTGTCATAATGCTCCCTGTGACTGAAGGTTGTAACTCAGCTGCTGCATGGCACATGATTGTAGTTTTTCACAGCTGTGAATCCCATGTTGCATTGTATTGTTATTCTGGGGGGTGCAGAGCTCTCCTCTGCCCTCAGCTGCCTATTGCTGCTTGGTGCCAGAGGCTGGCATGTGATTGCAGCCCAGTGATGTCCTTTGTGCTGAGGCTGCGGGGTCTGGGTGGGACATCCCAGTGCTTTGCTCAGCTGCTTTCATGCTCTACTGGGGTGCTGAATGCTGACCTGGTGTGGCAGAAGGCAGGATAATTCTTCTGTGTCTTTCTGTGTGCGTGTGTGTGTATTTCAGCATTCTTTAGCCTTGCTTTCTCCAGCTGAATCCTGGTTGTGCTCAAAAGGGAAAATTGGCAGTGATTCACTTTTTGTGGGGTATTACAGTTGTGATTCTGCAAAGGCTAATTCCTGCTCCGGTCTTTACAAAAATCAGTGGTCCCAATGGGCTCAGGGGAGGTGGTAAGGGTCAGGTCTCATGTCTGCCTTAAAAACACACATGGAAACATCTGCTTTCTTCTCTAATGCCTTATTCTTAGAAAGTTGTGATGCGATAAATTCGTGGCACACTGGAACCTGGCATGTGTGACTTGTTTCTGCAGCAGAGATTTTTTGTTGAACACAAGATCCAAGGAACTGCATTTAGCCTAGAAATACTAAATCCTGCGTAACTCCCAGGCTGCAAGGGTAGCACAATATAAAGGCACTTCCAGATGTGAGGATATTGCCCTTTGGTTGCAAGTCCTAAGCACAACATGTTCTTGTTTTTTCTTCCTACCCACCAGGACATGTGAGTGGTGGCACTCGCATCAGGCACCATGAGTGCTTAGGAAGAAGTGATGCTGAAGGAGAGAAATGAAGTTCAGAGATCTGGAATCCAGGGGGAAAGTATCTAATCAGAAATAACAGCTCTCATCAGGCACAGACAATAGGCAGTAAACTGGCTTTGGTAGAACTATTCAGACATCATGGGACCCAAATCAACAGACACAGGGTAAGAATACAGTCATAACAACTATTTGAAATGATTTTTAAAAGTGCTTATGCTTGAGACTTTCCGAGACCCTACAAAGAGAGAAGTTGTTTTGCTGCCTCAGAATAAATCTCATACCTGTTTTTACCTTTGTCCTCTATGCTTCATGCAGTAGTTTCTTTACAATATATGCTGCATAAGCTGCTTTTCCTCCTCCGTGCCACAGCATGAGCAAGCTGGCTGACCCTGCTTAGGAAAACCTGCAATCGCTATCCCAAGCACTCTCCTGTGCTGCCCTGTGCAAAGTCTTCATTGGCTTGTAGTAAGATGGCAAAGAGCAGGAGTCTAGAGATGCAGTTGGGAGAGGATGCTTTCCCTGCACCCCACTGTGTTTCCAAGGATGGCAGTAGCAGGGTGCTGTTTTCAGTTGCCAAATACTCCTCCTGAATTAATGCGAATCAGGCATGGACTCAACATGATGCCTTCCTAGTGAATTAACTAGGGTACACAGGATGCAAGTTCTGTGACTTCTGTGTTGCCTTTCTGCCAGCTGTGGGGGAGGATGGATGATCCCAGATCTGGCATAAAGCCTGACAGGGTTTTGAACAAATATGAGCCGACAGAGTGAGTTCATACTAGGTCAGCATTTCATGGCATTTCTAAGCTGGTATTAGGAGCTTTAAAAACCACTGAGATGCAAGATGAGGTATTTAAAAGTTGGGGTTCCGACCAGCTCATGACAGTCATTTTTGTTCCCATTTTATAAGCAGAAGTCCCCAACAAGAGCAGTCACAGTGATCATGGATATTGCTAGCTCTGGGGTACTGGGAAAAGGCAGGGGCTTAAAATCAAAAACTGGAGCTCTACAGGAGAGTTGTGGAGTGGTCAGTAAAATCATTTGAGGGACACTCTGTTCTGATTCCTTCCTAGTATTTCCACTAACGCAGGCTGCACTGGCAGGCTTCTGGTCACTGGTTAAAGGCAGGTTTTCATGTAATGAAATATGGCTCCTAAGGGCTGAGAGCAAACACCTTCCATTTCCCACCCCAGAAAGCTGGCATTCAGCATTCCATGTCTGCCTTTGTAAGAAGGAGAGTTTCTTTCCAGTACTGCCAAAGAAGGGAATTGAACTAAAGCTTGGAATGAAATTTGAGTGTGACTTGATCTGGGAGGCATGCTTGTAGAATGACATTTAAAAATATGCAATGGTGGGTTAGTAAGGAGAGTTTATCCATAATTCCACTGATCTGGGACAGAAAGGTAGGAGAGGGGAAGATGCACATAGAAAAAGCAATGCCTGCACAGTCAGGCTGAGATCAGCACCCTTCAAAGGAAGAAAAAAAAAAATAGCCAAGTTAAGGGAAAAGAAATCTCCTGCTCTTGGTTCCTGCCATTTGTCATGCTGCTCCAGTGATTGTGTAGATAACGCGCTTTTGCTGAGCTCCTGTTAGGACACCATAGTTAGAGAAATGAATTACCCCAGAAGGGCAGAATGAGGTCTTTCAAAGGTCATTATCAGAACTGGTTTCTCATCAATAAGCTACTTGATTGGAGGAAAAGACTCAAAATTGCAGGGCTTTGATTGCTGAGGGGGAAGCTTTTAACCGCTTCCTGCTGTTCTGTCATTTTGTGCTAACCCCACATTGCCCTGTTAAATTGATGTCCTGTTTCTCATTCACTGCCCACAAATCACTCTTCTCCTGTTAATATAGGAAACATTTGCACATGATAGGAATTGGAGTGGCTAAACACTAAATCTTAAAGCCAGTAAAGAAATCAAAAGCATTTACCTAGTGAGCAATGTGTTTTTTTTTTTCTTCCCTCAGCACCTCATAATATTCAGTTGTGAATTTTATTAAAACAATACAGTACCTCATGTCTGCCTTGAGAACCTTTCATAGAATCGTAGAATGGTCTGGGTTGGAAAGGATCCCAAGGATCATACAGTTCCAACCCCCCCACCACAGGCAGGGCCACCAACCTCCAGGCCTGGATCTACACAAGGTTGCCCAAGGCCTCATCCAACCTTTGCACGAATCCTGTTCCCAAACAATGCAATCTGATTTCTGTGTCATAGCTAATTTCTTGTAGAAGATGAAGGCTAAAGAGTGATGCAGCTGTTTAGTCAATGGAGTGGCATCGCTGACCTAACCCACTCAGCTTCACTGCTGTGGGTTAGGTCAGCGATGAAAACAGCACAACCACTCTGTGTCCTCAGGACAGCAGTCCTGCGAGAGAGGGCCTGGAAGCTCTTTGACCTGAAGAGGAGCTGGTGGCTGAGCCCCAGAAAGGTTTCCTTCACTTTGATGGATGTCTGAACTTACACAATCCTGCAGATTTACACATAGGTACAGTCTTCTGTTCAGAACTGAATCCTGCCTCTGGTCTTTCCGGTGACAACATTTTACTTGAGTCCACTTTTGCTGTCAAATAAACTAAAAGCTGCTGACACTGCACTGGGATGATACACAGTCCCTTTTTAGACCTGCTCTGCTGCAGAGCTCCCCCAGCAGCAGAGGGAAGTGGCAGTAATTAACGGGACAGTGAATCCTAAAACAAGGTTAGGTAGTGCAGGAAAACCCCAATAATGGTCTCCAAGTACCTGGATGTAAGAGGAGAGGACAGATTGAGCAAACACCTTGTAACCTACACTGTTTGTTGTGAACAAACCAACAAAAAAATTAACCCTTCTTCCACTGGCCTTCGAATAGTCCCGTTCCCTTTGCTCCTCCATATCTCTCTTTCCCCTGCTGCAAAAATGGGAGGATGAAATCGAGCCCCCCTGCAAAGTACTTTGATATCTGCCGATCAAAGCTGCTCTATAGACAGCGGGCAGCGGGGCGAGTGCGGTAAAGCCCCGC
The DNA here is from genome assembly GCF_964237585.1 of Gallinula chloropus. Lineage (NCBI taxonomy): Eukaryota > Metazoa > Chordata > Aves > Gruiformes > Rallidae > Gallinula > Gallinula chloropus. Next base: position 79,549,526 of record NC_140087.1, on the reverse strand, counting down.
GTTCCTCAGGCAGCTGAGGCTGCTGATTCCCTCCATCACTGAAAGATTTCCAATATCTGGAAATGTCACTAAACTGAGAAAAGTAGCATTACTGCAGATCAGGATGAAAGTGGCCTCAGATGTAAATCCTTTCCAAAATCTTTGTAATCCTCATCTGCTTTAGTTCCAACAGATCTTCCCATAAAATGAACTGCCAAGAAAAAAAGGTAAATAGAAATGCAAAATATCCCCAAAGCAAACATGTTACTGCCTTTAAAACAAGTCCATTTAAATAATGTGAACATATATTAAAGAAACAAAATCTATTCTGTTTTGTGTTTAAAGATGAATTAATGCAAATATCACAGGTTTATCCTGCGTTACTCCCTGGAGAGGAGTCACTGGGGAAGCAATTTGTTTCTTGTTAGCTAAGAAAGGGAGCTTTGAAGTTAGATGGCTGCCTGTCTCTGGGAGTAGCCCATTTAATCTTGAGGAAAAGCGTCAAATCCAAGTTGGAGCGAGTTGTGTGTCTGTGCCTTATTTAAAGCTCTGGCAAGAAGAAGTCTTCAGCATGCCACCAAACCAGCAGTACAAGGAATACTGGAAATGGCACAAAGAGATCTGGAAGACAATTTTTATTGGCTATTAATGATGGACATGCAGCCCTGAAGAGTGAATTTTGCCTACTTTTTTTAAAATTGATTACTACTAGGCTAAGGGCTCTCATCAAGTGCTTTTTGGTGATAGCAGGTGAGGAGGTTTTCACTGAGAACTTGTTGCTGGGAAAGCCATCAAAAGCAGCCTTTTTTCCACAAAGACAATCTCCAGATTTTTAGGGATGTTCACACACTCCTGCTCCCTTGGCAGCGCTCATGGAATTGTTTCTGGAGCTGCGCTGTAATTGGATTAGGTAAATGAGCTAGATTTAACTTCTTTTAATTTCAGCTGGAAATAATTTGCTGATTTCACATACAGGATCACCCTATGATCAGATTGTTGGCACAGCCACATAGGCAATGAGTTGTGACTGGTTAGGTGATGGAAGCAGGTACCTCCTACAGTCTGTCTGCATTCTAAAAGCTGTTGTCTGAAACTCCGGGGCCATCAAGTTCATAGCAGACACCACCTTCATCCCAGAACTGTTTTTCAGAAGCCAATTTTTCTGCTCTTTAATGAGAAATCAGACCTTCAGATATCAATCATCACAGCTCCACTGAGCTCTACACAGCATCAGCTTTTAGCCTGAAGGTACCAGCCTTGGGGTATCAGCTGCAAAGGAAGTCTCCACAATGGGAAGGGCCTGCAAAGCAGTTCAGGGAGGTCAGTAGGCATCTGAAGATAGCTCAAAACAACAGCTAGAGGGAGAATATAAACTGTTTACTACAACTGGCTTTTCACTGAAATCTGCTGATGCAAAATTCATAGCCAACATAAATTAATTTTCTCCTGATCATCTCTTACAAAAACTCCAGCTTCTCCCAGCTTTCCCTAATGACTTCTCTTCAACAGCTCTGGGTTTGCAAAGCAAACTGCAGCAGCAGAGTAGACATCACCATTTTGAAAGAGCACTCAAAAAACTTCCAAAAAAGTTTTGGAACTTTAAAGCTGCTGCCGGTTTGTACCAAATTATGCTCGTCATGTTTTTATGGACTACACTTAATCTTTGAGCGTCTTCCATCTCATTATCACTTCTGTGTGAGGGAGAAGTGTTGGGCAGGTTTTACAGATGGAGAAGTGAGATACAATACTTCTGAGACGGTCCTGGAAATGGCTCTGCACAGTCGTACTCACAAGTACATGGCTGCACTCTCTCACCTTTTCACATTAGTCAGATCAGCTGCACAATCAGCTTGTTCTTCCTGGTGTGCCATGGAATTTAGGTCCAGTTCTCACTGGGGACCAGGCAGTGAGTGAGACGTGCAGCATCTCTCCTGGTTTGTACTAGCAGGAGACAAGAGTAGGGCGTTGCTGTTTCAGGGGATGTTTTCCCCATTCCTCCTCTGAAGGGTGAGCAGGAGGCTGGAGCAGAGTTAACGGCCTCTGCAAATGCGCTATAAAGTCAGTTTATGTAATGACCTGGAATTTATATCTCTGCTCCTGAAACAGGAGCTAGTGGCTGTTTTAATGACTTGTATGGAGTGTAAATACTACACCAAGCTAAATCCTTTCCTCAGATAGTCCACACATGCTGGTGAAGTCAAGGAGAACTGGGCTGGTATCCAAGGACAGAATCTGGTTGCTTCTCTACTTAGGATACGTCAAAAGCATCAGGAACAAGATGTGAGAAGAATAAACAAGCTTATTTACCATGTGGAAGAGAACTGCCTTGCAAAAGTTAGCTGCAAAATGACTATTTAAGGACTGCAGTGAATTGCCCTTCCCAAAATTGCGTGCTCACCTGCTTTCTCTTCCCTCATCAACCAAGAAGTGAGTCCCAGGAAATACTTTAAAAGGGAAACTCTGCAGTAAGGAGATCTAGTCTGAGGTACTCTGTTGAAAAAGTCCCTTTTGTCTGAGGAGCTGAAGGTAGGAGTAGTGATCTTTGTGTAAAGAATTGCAGTGAGAAAAAAACAGATGTAAGAATATTCTGTACTGGAGAAGAAGCAGAATTAAATAGTTCATAATGTTTGCTCTATAAACTTCCAGAACTAGTCAGAAGGAAATGAGGTAAAAAGATGTTTCACTTCTACAGATATTTTCTTCTATTTTTTTTCCCTTCCTTAGAACCTGCCTTACAATTTAAGCTTATGTAGGCAGCTGGTGTAGCAGAGCACCCTGGCTCTAAACTCTGGCTTTGGTTTGTCTTCTTTGGTAACATTAGCTGCAGGAGGACCAGCTGGATTCTCTACTGTATTTTGGGAAGCTAAAAGGAAATCTGTCACATGCGGTTGTGAAGTATGTAAGGACGAGGATGGGAGAGTAGGGAGTTTCAGTGGTTTCTTGCTTGCATGCAGGATGTGAGCAGAAAGAGGGCTGACTTGTCTCAGGCTACAGAGGATTTGATGCAGAGGAAGATAACCTAGAAATAAGATTAGAGTTGAGGAAGAGACATAATATCATTCAGGACCTTATACTCCTGAAGCAGGGTGTCAGATATGAAGTAAGTTATGGGCTGGTTTGGGACTGAAGATGGTCTCTTGGACCATGAGATCGAACACAAATTGTCACTATAGGCTGAACGCTAATTCAGGTTTAGAAATCTGTGTGGTATGAAATTTGTGGCTGAAACTTACCGTTTAATAGTGAGCTATTAATAGTACAAACCAGGCAATAGTACAAACCCACCCTGTGCAAACTGGGTGGGAAGAGAGTGCTTGTGCCTCTTGACTACAAAAGATCTCTCAAAAAGATTACAGGATCACCTGTGAGGGGAAGAGTGTGGTAAAGGGGCACAGCTGGGTGGAAGGTCTTGTTAGCCAAAGCAGCACCCTCTGCAAGGCCTTCACAGCAGAATTAAACATACATCAGCTCTAAGACCTTAATAAGCGGTTTCCAAAGGAGATGTGGCAAAAAGAGCTCAACAGAGCAGGCAGATCCTGCTGGCCCAAGTGGCTGTAAGCCAGGAGCTATAAATAAAGGGACAGTGGGAAAGGGAAGGTGTAAGTCACAAAACAGCCGGAGTTTGTTTAGCGTTTCTCAGGATTTAAAGCTAATCACAGTGTACCCTCACAATGCCTCCTCCCACCCCACACCCCCAGGATCTTATAATTTATAGCCTACCAGATTCCTGCACTTTTCATGACTGTGCTGTACGTGGATGGAGCAGTCTAATACCTCCGTGGCTCCCGAAGCCTGACAGTGTTTTCACATTGCTCCTCACTCCAATAAATCAAAGTGCTTGGAACAATGGGCTGCGTAGCCAATGGAAGTCCCGTGGCAGGGAACAGGGGCTGTTTGTGTGGTTCTACAGCTGGGAATCTCCTGGATGGCATTCCTGCTGACTTGGAGTGCCTTACAGCAGTTAGATAATTGCATGGGAAAAATTTCAGCGGTTCGTCAAATTGGTGAACCAGAAGGGTTTGCTTACTAAAGGACCAGAGGGAGGGAACTGGAAGGGAGACTTAAGGCAAGAGGCTGTATAAACTGTGGGGCTGCGGTCCGCATTTTGATGGCTTTAGGAGTTTGTCGGGGGGGGAAGGGGGGAGGAAGGGGGAAAGTTGTGTGGTGAGAGATGGGTGAATAATTAACCATGTATAATTTAGTCAATTAATTTTGCTGATTGGGGATTATCTACAAATGGATTTGTGTGCGTGTCGAATGTTATTCAACAGCTCTTTCCTGTGAATAATTTCTGAGTTGTAGCGTTATCCTGAGGAGTTCATTTGGGTGTTTGATAATTAAATACTGAGGAAGAAGTGAGACTGCTCTCACACCAAAAACTAATCACGTAAATGGTGCGTCTACGCCCTTGTTGACTTCTTAAGATGTAAAACAGGGAAAGTTTGTTTGATTTGATCTTTCATTGCTGTCTTGTTTCTGAAGAGGTCACTTTAACTCTTGAGAGCAGTGAAGTTTGAGGCATCTGGAATGAAGTACCCAGTCCTATCATCACTCAAACTCAGCTCTTAGGGATCTGAATACTTGATTATGATCAAATGTTGATATGCACATGATTATGTGTGTGAAACACTCATCTACTAATCTAAACCTATTTCTTTGACTTACTACTACTGTTACTCTTGCATCCCTCCAACCCCTTAATTAAACTGCCATGCTCCTCCTAGATTGCATTACAAGTTATTCAAAAAGAGCAGTTTCCTGTAAAATATTTGCAATGGAGCCCAATCATCATTCTCAAGTGTTCTATTAAGATTTTTAAATTTTAGTATAGTTTCTTGAGACTTTCAGGATGACACTGACACTCTTTAACCTCCCCTCCTTGTGTAACCTTGGGCAGATCAATTGCTTAGAGAAGTTTTGTTATCCCCATCTTATGGCTAAAGCCCATTTGGGTGAGAAACATCACTTACAGTCATGAAACGAAAATCCAAGAGACCCCATATCTCAAAACCTGCAATAGAGGTCAGGGGAATGCATGTCCCCAAAGATCTGCAGGAACTCATTCCACAGAGCCAGTGTCATACCAAAACACAGAACGTGGTGATCTGCAGTTCCTGTTGATGAAGGAAAACTGCAAATAAGATGAAAAATAAATAAGAAAGTAAGAGCACACACTGTTTAGATGAAAGACTTCACTGGAAAAGATGTGAGATTTCAAATGCCAGGTTTTGGTTGTGACAGCTTGGTGACATTTTACCTGTTCAGTTTACATTGGCATCCACAAGAAACACCTGGAGCTCAAGCTAGGGCAAAATCTTGCCTTAAATTTAAGAAGCTTAAAATTAACAAATTTCTGTATTCTAATCCCATGCTGCCATGTACCGTTCTCCTGCAGAGTGCACAGTCCAAGCAGCACAACCGGACTTTCAGAAAAGCACATGCTGTGCTCTGCTCTGCTCTGGTGTGTGTGCAGCTCACAGGCAGACTCCTAATGTGCACAGAATTATAGGGGTTGGAAGGGACCTCCAGAGATCATCGGGTGCAACCTCCCTGCCAAAGCAGGTTCCCTAGGACAGGTCACACAGGGAGGTGTCCAGATGGGTCTTGAGTATCTCAAGAGAAGGAGACTCCACAACCCCTGGGCAGCCTGCCCCAGGGCTCTGTCACCCTCACTGGGAAAAAGTTCTTCCCCATATTGGTGCAGAACTTCCTGTGCTCCAACTTGAGGCCATTGCCCCTTGTCCTGTCCCCACAGACCACTGAGAAGAGGCTGGCCATTTCCCCCTGTGTCCCACACTCCAGATATTGATAAACATTAATCAGATCCCCTCTCAGTCTTCTTCTCTCAAGGCTGAACAGCCCCAGCTGACTCAGCCTTTCCTCATAGGGGAGATGCTCCAGGCCTTTAATCATCTTTTTAGCCCCCCACTGAACTCTCTCCAGGAGATCTCTGGCTTTTTTTGTACCAGGGAGCCCAGTATTGGACACAATACTCCAGGTGGGGCCTGAGCAGGGCAGAGTATAGGGGGAGGATCACCTCCTGTGACCTGCTGGCCACACTCCTTTTGCTGTTTTTTTCAGTGCTTTCTCTTAGTCAGTGATGCTCATGACAGTTTGATTACTTGAAATTTGAGGTGAAAATGCCCACCTAAAAAGATCAAGTTGAGTGAGAAATGAGCAGCGTGTCGAAGTAAGAAAATCAGCCTTTTGTGAAAAGCACAATTGCTTGTTGGTGCATTGCTGAAAAGCAAAGGTATTTTTAATAACACTTTAAACCTCAGCTTTTTCTAATAATCTTTATAATCCTCACCTAGGATTGCCAGAGAGTAATTTATGGCTGCAGTGTGTGTGAGTGTGGGGCGGTGGCGGCGGGCGGGGAAGGTTGAAAAAGAAAAGCTGCTTGTCACAGCATCAAAGGTTTGTGTCACTGGAGTTTTATGCAGCCATTGCTAAATCGTCTGTGCTTGAAACAATGATGAAAAATGATTGTCAGCTACAAAACCAAAATTATATCAATCTACTATGGGGTTGTCATTTATTTTTTCTTCATTTGAAAACATGACCCGGCCTATCACAGTTCAGTTACCAACCTCAAGGGTTCTGTCAGGATGAAAAAAAACAATAGAAGTGAGTCAGGAAGGGTGAAGGTATTTCATGCTTCACAAATGTGTGTTGGGGGTGGGAAGGAGAGAAAGCTGAAAAAATAAAATGAGGCAGGTCAGTGCCCAGATAGCTCATTCTGATTGTCTTTATATAATGTGTGTGGCAGACAATGTACCTGCCCTCTGTATTTCCAAGGGGAATATTCAATGTAGAGTAACTGAAATGGAAGGTGAATTTTACTCTGGGCTTTAGTTCCCCAGATGTAGTGCTGCAGGTAATTTTTCTAGCTGTAAATAAAGCAGTCCTTAAAGCTTGGTGCTGAGAAACAGAAGTTTGGGGGTGACCTGGGGCTGTTCAGCCTTGAGAGAAGAAGACTGAGAGGGGATCTTGTTAATGTTTACCAGTATCTCAGGTGTGAGACACAGGGGGAAATGGCCAGCCTCTTCTCAGTGGTCTGTGGGGACAGGACAAGGGGCGATGGCCTCAGGTTGGAGCACAGGAAGTTCCACAATAACATGGGGAAGAATTTTTTCCCAGTGAGGGTGACAGAGCCGTGGGACAGGCTGCCCAGGGGGGTGTGGAGTCTCCTTTTCTGGAGATACTCAAGACCCATCTGGACACCAACCTGTGTGACCTGTCCTAGGGAGCTGCTTTGGCAGGGGGGTCGGACACAATGATCTCTGGAGGTCCCTTGCAACCCCTACAGTTCTGAGATTCTGTGATTTTGTTTGTCATCTCTATCAAAATCTCACCTTAATTAATATCTTTTTTGCTACTTACACGCCTGCTCTTTCCTACGCAGTGGCCTCCAGAACGTGCCAAAGAAGGGGACTGATAGGAGAGCAAGAAGAAATGCCAGGTACACACGCGCAAGAAAGGCTGTCTGAGGCAGCTTGTGTGGCTTGTTAACAGGGCTTCACAAGAGAAACTAATTATTCTCTTGCCAGCTGTGGCATGGGGACACTATCTTGTTCACTCTAGAGAAGAAAATGCTGCAGGAGACCTCATTGCATCCTTCCAGTACTTGAAGAGAGCAGAGAAACAGGAGGGGAATCAACTTTTTAAAAGGGTAGATAATGGCAGGACAAGGGAGATGGATTGAAGCTGAAGGAGGGAAGGGTTATATTAGAAATTAGGGAGAAGTTCTTTACAGAGAGAGTGGTGAGGTGCTGGAACAGGCTGCCCAGAGAGGTGGTGGATGCCCCGTCCCTGGAGGTGTTCAAGGCCAGATTGGATGAGGCCCTGGGCAACCTTGTGTAGATCCAGGCCTGGAGGTTGGTGTCCCTGCCTGTGGCAGGGGGGTTGGAACAGTATGATCCTTGAGATCCCTTCCATCCCAGACCATTCTGTGATTCTATGATCTAGACAACATCCATTCTCCATTGCAGGTAGTTTTTTGTTGTGTTTGTTGGAGGGAAACAGGAAAGATGCACCCTGGCTACTACACTCCTCAGGCATGAGGGTGAGGTCCCATCAGCCTGGCTACCCTCAGTGGTTCCACTGAAATCACTCTTTCCCTCCCCAGGCTGCGTACTGATCAGCCAGCAGCTGATGGAAATCCAGATTCTCCCCCCTCCAAAGCTCTGTTTTCCTCTCACTGACGAATATTTGCTGATCTTCTCAGCCATTTACTTAGCAAAGTTGTGTTCTAATATCCTGATTATAATTTGAAGCTGATTAGCATACACGCACACAGCCAGCCTCAAACATATGGGAACCTTTCGGAGATTATGGTAATTCTAAGGAGATGCTGCTCCACGATTAGTCACAAAGTCTGTGGGATAAATTGATACCTCTCCCTGCCTCTGCTCTCCTTCCCATTGCTGCTGCACGTTCTCTGTGCCACCTCTGACAGGGAAGCTGGAGGTCAGACAAAGGAAGAAATGAAATACAGGCTGGCAAGGAAAGGTTATAAAGATAAATGGTGCCATTCAAATGCGACACACTTGCAGTTGTGCTGTGTAGTAAAGGAGTGCTGCATGTTGATGAGCTGTGTCACCTTACTTGCTTGCAACGCTGCTTCATCTCCCATTGTTTTGCTGCAGAGCCAAAGCCAGAGATGACATTAAGCTGGTTTATTCTGAAAATCCAAATGCACAATTTAGACGAGGCTTGCTCTGCTCTTCAGCTAGAGAAGGCAGCCCTGTGCCAGAGCTTTCTTTGGGGAAGAGAATAATTTCAAGCAGTTAAATAAATGGGTACTGTCCTTTCAGCATTAACTTATCTGTTCACAAAATAATAATAATAATAACGTAGAGCATTGTTTTTATTAATATTATCAGATACTCTCTTTGTTCAGGAGGTTCCTTTGGTAAGATCCCACTCCATGAAGCCCTGTGTCTGTGCTGCTCCTTCAAGGACCGTGCATCTGGGATGCTAGGGAGAAAAAAAAGCATCAAATCAGCTTCTTCCTGCAGATAGCATCCTTCAAAGGCAGTCCCCATGCAGCAGGGGTGGGCTGCATGGCATGAGGAGAAGTAAAAGGGTAAAGCAACATGACAGGACCAGAAGCCAGCAGCTGGTATTGTTTTACTCCTGCATCTGCACTATAAGATTTTATATGATTAAATTGATCCACAGGGTAGCTGTAATGAAGTTATAGTCTTGGTGTTCCAGCTGGCAGGCAGCAAAATGTGAGATGCAACTGATGGTCAAATGTACACTCTAATCAGTCATGAAAAGTTACATTAAATTCACTTAGGTTTACTTGAGAGAGACTTTATACTCCTTCAAAATACCCTCCTATTTTGAAACCTTTTTTTTGGCCCAATTCCTAAAATGTGAATGCTCAGGAGTGGCACTTTTGACATTTCAAGCCAGAACACAGCTGATCCTCATGGCTTAAACCTCTAATTATACAAATGGACTAGCAGAATTCTCTCTTCTACAGTGATGCTCCTTTTTTCTCCATAGCTTTCCTTGGAAAGGTCCAAAACTTTAACTAAAATGATCCTCTCTATAAGCTTGTGTTTCAAGTCTCAGAGGATTTCTTTTCCTTTAGTAAGCTTTTATTGAAGATGTAAGATTGACTTTTTTTTTTTCAAATCTTTCTTACAAGAAGGTTTATTTTTAGAGATGTCCTACTTCTGTATCACCGAAGATTGGTGCTTTAGATGGCATAGCCTGCTGAATTTACAGCTAGTGAGAAATAGATTTTCTCTATCAGCAGCATCTTGTGCATGTTGTGTGTGAATCAACAGTGTGTAGAAGGAAGTACCATGTTCCAAGGAATAAAAGGTGGGGTTGTTTTTTGTTTGGTTGGGGTTTTTTTGGTAGGGGGGGATCCATCCATAGGAAGTTGCCCTTCAGAATATAAATTAATCCTGTTGTAATATTCTTGTGCTTCTGTCCTGAAGGTTTTCAAGGATCTTGCGTCTTCCTGCCCCTGCCTCCCCAAGTACATTGCATCCCCTGGATTGCTGCCCCTCATCCTGCAGTTCCATTCCTGGTGTTCACATTGTCTTTATGCCACATATACAAAGGTAACAGAGTATGAGTGGAAGAACTGGTCTCCACCTCATGTCTGGTGGGAGTAATAAACCACAGAGAAGGTGTACTTCTCTTTGTTGGTCTGCTCTCTTTATCTGTTTTGCTGAAGTGGAAAGCAGGGCCAGAAAGGCCTATAATTTCTGCCTATAATTTCCTGAAAGGAGGTTGTAGAAAGGTGAGAGATGGTTTCTTCAGCCAGGTGACAGGAGATAGGACAAGGGGAAATGGCACTAAACTGTGCCAGGGCAGGGTCAGATTAGATGTTAGGAAAAAATTCTTCACGGAAAGAGTTGTCAGGGCCTGGAACAGGCTGCCCAGGGAGGGGGTTGAGTCACCATCCCTGGGTGTGTTTAACAGACAGGTTGATGAGGTACTTAGGGATATGGTTTAGCACAGGACAGGAACGGTTGGATTTGATGTTCTTAAAGGTCTTTTCCAACCTTGTGATTCTGTGAAACCCTGCACAGGTTCATTTTCCTATGAATTGCTCTGCTGTAAAATTTCTTGAACCATCTTCATAAGTGGCTGGAAGAGGCCCTGCTGTAAGATACTGAATTTGAAAAGCCAGAAGTCTATCTGATAGTGAGTTACTGGTCTTTCTGAAACCTTTGCTGCTTAATTTCCTTGTTTTGAGAGTTTTCCTCATGATTGCAATTCCTTTGCAATACATTAACCTTGAATTTGATACAAAAGTGATGGGGCCAAACTTCTTCCTCCTACTCCAGTGGGCAAAACTTTTTCTTCCTACTCCAGTTTTGCAGCTTAGATGATGAGGCCTTCGAGAAGGAAGATCTGTCTTTGACCATTTAGTTTTGCTTGGTTCTCTAAGTGTAACAGTCAGTTTCTAATAAAAAACTCCAACAGCTCTTCAAAGCTTTTGTCTTTCTGCATGACATCTTTCAGACTAAGCCTTAACCTGAAGGTGAGTTTATTTGAAAAGACAGGAAGAGTCCATACTGGATTTTTCAATTATTTTTTTCTTAAATGAAGGATCTGTTTTAAAAGACTAAATTTGTTGTGTTTTTTTTTTTTTTTTTTTTTTAGAAGACAGTATTTTTTGGTGATTAGGAAAAAAACTGGGTGAAACTCCAAGTGGAACTCATTGCTGCGATGTGGTTGTGGCCATAGATTCACCAAGGTTTGGGAGAGGACTTGACTTTGTAGAAGCCGCAGCATCCAGTTACAATAGCTAATAATAAAAAGAAGGACAATGGAAGGGAAAGAAAACTTGTTTCACTTAAGGACTTAACAATGTGTTCAGGACAAGACCTGATTAGGATAGATTAGCTCATTATTTTCTTTTTATGAAGTGTTCTGTACAATCTCTTCAGGCACGTTGTACTGTCCAGCGGTACAAGACCACCTAAGATCTGGAAGTTCATTCCCATGAAAGTGACAGAGAAAATACATTTTTCAATGGGAAAAAAATACCCGACCATGGTGATAACTGTGGATACTGACAGTGGCGACAGATCCCATAACATATGTGTATTCTATCAAGTTATTCTGCTCTTGCATTTTTAGGACATTAGGACAGAAAATTAAGAACTTCTTCCATGACAGTGCTGACAATAAAGGACCAAACAAAAAATAAATTTTACTTCCTCTGCAAATTTGAACATATTTTAAGTGTAGCTCTTTCAAAAAATAACTGTTAAAAAGCATTATAAAGAAAACAGTTTTTTTGAGAACAATTTTTCAATGGGAGTTTTTCCTGGCACACTCAAGTAGAGTGGCAAACATGGCCCAACTGTGAAGAGGCATTCAGTACAAGTCACTGGCCAATCTACAGTAGGTAACACACTTAAAGCCCCAAAAGCTTGGATGTGGCATTCCTAGCACGAACAGTCTGTCGCACATTAAAGGCCTGAAGCATCTCCCCTACGAGGAAAGGCTGAATGAACTGGGGCTGTTCAGCCTTGAGAAAAGAAGCCTGAAAGGGCATCTGATCAACATGTATCAATATGTGAAATGTGGGACACAGGGGGAAATGGCCAGCCTCTTCTCAGTGGTCTGTGGGGACAGGACAAGGGGCAATGGCCTCAAATTGGAGCACAGGAAGTTCCACACCAATATGGGGAAGAACTTTTTCCTAGTGAGGGTAACAGAGTCCTGGGACAGGCTGCCCAGGGGGGTGTGGAGTCTTCTTCTCTGGAGATATTCAAGACCCTTCTGGACATCTACCTGTCCTAGGAAACCTGCTTTGGCAGGGAGGTTGGACTCAACCTCTGGAGGTCCCTTCCAGCCCCTATAATTCTGTGATTCTACCCAGCTACTTCTGCCTTGTGTCATGTTTGGCTGTGAGAGCCTGTAGAGCTTGCTCTCTGCTGTTTCACCTGCTGTATTAAGCACAAGTGCACACATACAAAGCCCCTTCAGGTGTTTTGGTTTGCAAAACATTACAGGGTTTTTCATGCATTTTTGGAAGCCGACTAAACTGCTGCCTGTTTGCTATCCCTGGGTTGATAATGCACTGTTGAAAAGATCCTCTCCTTCAGTCATCTCTTGATTAGTTGCCTTTCATTTTACTGAGTGCCCTCCAATTATTTAGTAGAGGATGGATAGAATTACCCGTGTGACCTTTGTGAAAAGTTCATATTGGCTTCTACTTCCCAGCCATTATTAAGAAACCTTTTTTCCCTTTAAATTCTTCTGTCTTGAGTACTTCCAACAACTGATGGAAATTTTACTGAGACGCAGAGAGGGAAGGAAACAAAACTAATCTAATGATATCAGGGTAAGCAAGTCTCCTTCCCCAACCCTGAGAACTGTCTGCAGGCTCACCGCTGGTGGAAGGTCTGTGCGTTTCAGCACTGCTGGTGAACAGCTCTGGCTCTGAATGATTTTGTCTATCCGAAAGGGGAGTTAAGTGTTTGTTCAATTTTGTCTAAACTGCCAGGTTTTCCTAGAAATAGCGTTCCAGGTTTTCATAAACCTGGAGATATTTTTGTCGTTTCAACCTCGTTTAGCTTATTACATCCTGCCAGCCACGTCTAGATAAACCACGGTGAAGGCTGCTGCCTCCATTATGAGACTGCTTCTACTCTATCAGCAAGCTTTCAGTACCATGGCTTTTATAAAAGCCCTAAAATTTGATCTGCCACTGATGATAGGCAACTTTCAATTTGTGGTTGCCAGCCTGCAAAAAATGATCTGCAAATGGCATGTTGCAGGCTGTTATTTTGTCTCCTGTGGGATGGTGCTCAGGTCTCCTCTTTTCCCTCTTCGATGTGAAGGTCATTCCTCTGGATCAGAAATTACTGTTGTTCTAAGTGATGTGGGGGGGAACTGTACCAGAAGCTTAACACAAAATAAAAATACAGGCAGTGGAATAATGCTTCATGTCCATTCCTTTTCTCTAATTTGATAAATATGTTAATTTTCATCAAATTCTCTCCTGGGCCAGAGACTAGTTCTTAAGGGAATGGTTCATTTGGAAATGTATTTCGTCATTGTTCAAATTGGTGGATCAGCCTTCAAATGATTCCTGCTTGATTTTTAGTAGGAAATGTTCTCCCATTTGCCACATCACTTCCTTTAAAGCAGCAAAGTACCCACGGACCACCTTTTTACAGCTTTTATTTTCATCAAGCTTTCCTGAGACTGTAACTGCTCGATATTACCAATCCATGTTTCCGAGTATTGATGAATCTGGCCCTTGGAAAGTGTGAGTTACAATGATTAGCTATCTGATTAAACCAAGAGAAAGAGCTGCCTTGAGGGTTTGAAACAAGTGCCCTTGGGAAGATTTACTTTCATGATCTCCCTAATCAGTGTTTTGTAAGTTGGGTGTACACCCTGTGCACATCTTTTACATCAGTGCGGATTGCGTATGGGTTTATATTGTTATCACAAATTAGCAGGACAATATCAATTCCTCTGATGGGGAGGAACTCTGAACAGGAATCGTTTTCATTTGTATTTGAGTGTTCTGGAGACAAAATATAATGAAATGAATAGCCTTTTAATTTAATTGGCTTCCAATGTGAGTCTGAGAATAGAAAGCACAATACATTGCACAGTTACTGTAGAAACCACTGAGGTCAAAAGCTCAGCAGGCAGACCCTACATCAGGCACTGCTGCTCTTGTGCAGTCATTTTTTTTAATTCTCACTGCATCTCCATCAGACCCCAGGAAGCCAGATAATACAGCTTCAGTATTCCAAGTGGAAGTGCTGGGTCATTTCTCACTGGTCAGATCATGCAAAGGAATCCATTTTTTTTTAATAAGAAAAAAAAGCTGCCCAAATGAAAAACTGCATTGTATCAGTGCTCTTATATATCAGACACAAGAATAAGATCAGGAGAGGGGAAAAAAAAAAGAGAGGAAAAAAAATCTGTTTCCTTCTCATAGAAGGAAGAAAGGAGACAGAACAAGGCAAGAAAAAGTGGTACAGAACAGATAATAGTCTGCCACAAACCCCTTTTTCAAAAACATCTTTCTCTTACAGCTCACAGTTAAGATTTATGTGCTGTTTAGTGGAGCCAGCCTTTCTGAATGCAATGCAAGCAAAAAGGGAGATAATATCTTGCTAATATTCTAAACTCCTACACCCTTCTGACTGTAGAAAGAAAGAGATATAGCTCTTGTAAAACTTTAGCCAGCCTGGGAGCTCATCAATGAACACATAAATGTTTCCACATGGCGCTAAATGTAGAAAAGGGATTTCTTTACTATTTTTGGACTGGCTAGTGTGAGATCTGGGCTGCTGCTTCAGCTTGAATTCATTCATCTGCCTGTTGAAAAGTACTGAAAAGTTTGGTACTCCTCATCTGTGTCTGATCCCATATGCTTAGGCTGGAACAGGAAAATGATATTGTGCTTGCATAAAAGTGCTTGTATCTATAGCAGATTCAACCTCATGAAGGGAGGTCACATTAACGCCCCGTTTAATTTTTGGATTGTTGATTTTTAAAAGCATGAAAGCTCTTTTTTAGGAAGCCTCTCATGAGCAGTTTTTGGCCTTCTTCATGTTTTCTATTACAATGCTAAATGGTTACATGGGAAAAGCATTATTTTTTGCTGAAGGAGATGGAGGACGTAGCACTTTCCAATTATAGGTATCCCAGTGTTCTTCCCAAGGAGGCAGAGGACTTGGGCTCAGCTCCCCTCCTGCCTACAGGAAATTCAGTCCCTTGCCTTACATCTGCGAGTCAGGTGCCCAGGCTGTGTGCAAGGTCTGGCTCTGTCCTCCTCTTGCACAAGCTGTACAGTAAAGCCAGATACACCAGGCCAAAAATAGGGCATAAGCTGGTGTGTGAGTTTGGAACCTGGCAGCTCCCTTGGGAAGGACAGGATCCAGAAGCGGTCTTCTCGTTTCGTCTGCAATGGCTCAGCACTAGCAGGGAAGCAGGAGCTCAAGTTCCCCAGGTATAGACATGGTTGTTGGTCTGTTTGTAACAGGGTGGTTTGCAAAGAGCAGCTCCAGTGGGCAGGGATGAGGCCTGCACAGTAAAGGGAAAAGGGGAGATGGTTGGAAAAAGTTTTATATTGTCATCTTTTGTGATGGAATGGCTCAGAAATGGAAGAGTGCAGAAGAGCTTTAGATAGTACATGTTGTTTAGATGGGTTCCTGTGTACAAATACTGGAGTGGCATTTTGTAACAGCTTGGATACAGCAGTGAGGGTTTTTTTGTGTTCAAAGAAAACAGACCAGCAGCTGAAATCTGTCTTTTAAAACATACACGTTGCCCTTGTTTGCCCTGTCAATTCCAGAGAGGAGAACGGACTTTGAGATTGCTTTGCACCCACAGCCCTAGTCCCTGTTCAGAAGAATGAAAAGCAGCAGGTTGCAACCCAGCTACTCCTGATCACATTGAGGAGTGACACCTGAGAGCAGAGCCTGGCTGCTCAAGGATGCTTTGTCTAAACCAGGACTTAAGACTGTGGTAAGCCACAATAACACTCTATGTAGATGCTCTTTAGGAACCAAAGGCATTGAAGTTTGATTTAGGTGTAGGCATATTTGAAGCATGTGTCTGCACTGAGGCAAACAAACCCGTGCTTGGGTGGGTGGGGTTTTTCTGTGCCATCGTGGGAGGTTGTCCTAAGGAAACGTGCTAATGCAGGGTTTGTGAACCTGAATAGCTGATGCACTCAGACAAGTGAAGTGCAGCCTACACACACAGTCTGCATCGTCCTCTGTGGGAACAAAACCTGCTTAACTGTGGTCAGGATGCCATGGCCAGGTATCCATAAGGTGGACTCATGCAGGTTGAATTATCTGCCTCGAATTGAAACCCTTAATTATCTTGAATTGATTTCTCCCAAGTACAGTCATGCAGACAACCCTCAAATCAAAGGGATTAGCCTCCAGTTTAACCCCACTGAAAATGCTAATGGGAGAGCAAATGCAAGCGTGAAAAAGGGGAGTTTTAAAGGGAAAGCTTCAGTGCCTTGGGGAAATAAATGTCACAGGTACATTTGAGGCAGGTGGAGTGATACCAAGGTATCACGGCATGGTAACATTGCATAGTATCACCTACCTTTCAAATGGTTTCTGTATCCACTATGTTTCACCAAGTCACTTTAAAACACATTATCACTCCTGCTAAAACTGTGCCTCTTTCTCCTGCTTTGATAACTGGTATTCCTCAGATAACATTGGACCTGGAAGCCAAGTTATTCCTGTTCCAAATGTACAGCTCTAACTATCGAGAAATCCTGATCTTCTTTTGAAGAAGCAAAGTTTCACATGGGACTGTTTCTTCCAACCTCACCTAGTTCACTATTTCTAATTACTCTGCCTTTCAGAAGGAAATCCTGGTGTGGTGACCTTTGAATATTTATCAAGTGGCATAAGATAACTGAGTGTTACAGTCTATCTGTCGAGAAAGGCTCTCTGTTGAAGCAGATTTGATAATTATACAGAGAAGAGAACTCATTTCCCTGTAAAGGAAAATGATTCACACCTGGCCTATCCTCCCGCTGCAGTACGTTAAATAACATGTGCATTTTCTAAAGGACATTAAAACATGGCTGGAAAAAAAGAAAAGAAAATGAGAGAGAGGAGCTTGTATAGCACACTACATCAGGGGAAAAACAATCAGCAGGAATACATGGAGAAAATGGCTGTGTCAGCCCCCATGGAAATAACACATTTTCTTCAGAGTTTCCTGATATGTGGAGCAGGCAGTTCTGAAGAGCAGCTGGACTGTGCTGGCTTGAAAAAGAAAGGAGGCTGGAAAAAAACCACCAGTAGAGCCTGCTAGCTATAATCTGCATGGTACCTAAGAACTGGGAGATTGTTTCAGAGCATACGAGGTAGCAGCATGTGCCTGTTAGGATGGGGAAGCAGTCAGCAAGGAGGCTACAGGTGACCCCCAGGAGAGTGCCAGTACTGCAAGAGTTAAGAGCAGAGCAGGGCATCTCTACCAGCACCTTGCTGCAAACTAAGGGGCAATCAGCCCAGGTGCAAATCTCATTCACCACCACCTCAGTGATTGAGGAAGTCTTCCTCACCCCTTAAAGTCCTTTGTCTTGCAATTGTAGGCTCTTCAAGTCAGACAAGCTACTTCCTGCTGGAAAACAAACATGAGCATAGGTAGAGAAATGCTTCCTTCTTCTAAAACCGGCTTTAAACTGGAAGATGATGCAACTGCTTTACTGTGGTAAGTCTCAAGGCAGTGGGTGGCCTGGCAGGAATTATAGTGGGGTCTCTTTCAGGCAGTGTGATGTATACCTCTAAAATCGTTGCTTTCTATATTGATATTTATTTTTGCTCTTTTCTCAGCACTCTCCTTACTAGGTGTGTTATTTTCTCAGTTTATCCAAGTGTGTTTTTAGGGTGCCTCTGCAGCCTTGGGATGGTTTGCACCTCTATTTTTTCAGGGAGTAAGGATGTTGCTCAGGGGTGCTTTTGCCTCTGCAGCAAGTTTAATACAGGTTGACTGCGCTTGCCAGGAGGTGTGATGGTAGTGCTTGCTTCCTGAAGACTGGGTAATGAGAGGTAGGATGCGGGATTGCAATGGCTGTGTGGAAGTGGGGTTGCAACAGAAGAAGATGTGAGGACTAGGGCTGAAGGGTAAGAAAGGTGGGGAATGCTTGCAGGTAGGTAATACATTGGTGGCTTTGTCCAGAGCAGCTGTTGGTAGGAGGCTGGATCAATGCATGTAGTCAATAGCTGCTATGCATCTTTTATGAGCGATTCCTTCCAACTACTAGGTAGGTTTGTAGGCTACTGCTTCATTTTTTTTTTTAAGGAAACTCAGCTATCCTGACAAGCACCTGTCTTTTGTGGGGTATTTTTCTTGCCTGGAGCTGTAAAAAAACAAATCACAACAGCTCACCTGGTCAGTTTGCAGACATGCTCTGTCTTGTAGCAGGAACAGAAGAGGACAGACAAAGAATGAGGGCCCTTCAGCCTTCAAACACATCACTGAGAAGCACTGAGGCTGCAATATAATTTGCATCATTGCAATATAATTATTTGCTACAAAGGACAAATTTTGCCTTCTGTTTTTTGGTACCATTCCTGGGAACAGCTGCCCCTCTCCATGGAATGCATGCCTGCATTTCAATTTACAAAGTATTTCATGTCCTGGAGATATGCATTCTGTTGATTTTTATCCTGGAAGGGAGGTGAAAAATGTAGCAGGTCTAGTGCCTGGTGTAATCAAAGATTTATAAGTAGCCATGCATTTTTAATGCATATAAAGTAATAAGAGCTGCTCAGTCAAAGCAGAAATGTGACATTAAATGGTTGCTCTTGCCAATTTTCCACAAGGTATTATCAAAGCACCGTTTTGGAAGCAGGGTTGCAAGACCACATCTTCCAATAGCAAGGTGATGGTTTGATCAGCCTCTGGTTAAGGCCGTGAGCATCCTGTGCTTGAGGGCCTGCTCAGCTTCCCTTGTATCACTTTAAAAGCTCAGCTAGTCAGACCAAACAGCTAATCATGGCCTTTTTTGTAACATATCCTTTTATTTCATTCCCATAAATGAAAACTTCAAAGCCAGTATTTAAAATAAAAACTAATTAAAAAAACCCAAGTGGTTGTGATCAAAGTGGAAAGGAAATGTTAGCACAGGCTGAATCTCTAACCCTCCAACCTGGGGTGTACTGCTTGGCAGAGGAGAAATCTGCCCCTTCTCTTTCTATATATCTTCCAGTGTATTAATCTTTTTTTCTCATTGTTTTCTTTTTCCTAAGCTTTCCAATCTTTCCTTTTCTAGCTAGGTGTCAGAGAGATGCATTTTTCCCTTACTAGCTGCATGAGAATTTCCTAAGGTTAGGGGAGCTGGCACTTCTGGGGAATTATTGAATTCAGGCTATTTGGTGATACTTCTTCCTGCTTCTGCAAGTATTGCAGGACAGATAAGGCATATATCATCTGATTTCCTTTTTTTTTTTTTCCTGGAACATTTAGGTCACTGGTTTGTCTGCTAGCCTGGCAGTGGCTTATTTTCAAATTGTAAGTGTAAAGATCTGTGAGTTTAATAAAATCAGCGTGAAAAGAGACTCAGGTTCATCACAGGATTTCTTGCAAGTTAATTGTTGGAATCTGGCTTGCTTATACAGTTGATTAAAATGGTTGGGGCAAGAGGCAGCATTGTATCTAAATTCGGGCAGATTTGTCTTAAAAAGTGGGGTTTAGAAATGTAACAAGAGAAAAGTAAAAGCAAACAGCTGGTATCTAGCTGTTTTGTGACCTGCCTTAAATGGTCTGCTTGGAGAAGCCTGTTAGTGGGAAAGGTCTGGTATGTGCTGAATGCTGCTTAACACATCCCCTGTGGTCCCTCCTGGGGCTTAAACTAAGTTTTGGTTCAGCAGTTAGAGCTTGGGTCACAGCTCCTTGGTGCCCAAAACACTCCAGATATTTTCCATTTTGCACTTATTACTACTGTTCTTTGCCACTATGTTTTTATGTGTTCACTGATACGTGTTTTGGAGTAGCTGCAGTATCAAAACTGTTAATTTTCTGCCACTCTGTACACGTGTGGATGTGCCCTCCAGCTTTTCCTCTTTGGAGCCCTGGCATCCTGCTTCGCTCTCGAGTTTCCTGTGAGAGAACTAAGCCTGCCTGCGTGGCCCTGGCTTGATTCTATTTGGCTTGAGAAGCCAATCTTCACAATTATTGTCACCAATTCAAGCCCATCCAAGTAGCTGGCTTTGAGAATATTTGAAATACTGCTGCCACTGTTTCGGAGACCCAGATGTACTAGCTTGAAAAACGTTTATGCTATTAAAAGAGCTGTGAGAAATTTTGGATGAGGTTTATGTTGACTTTGCAGCCAAGATTTCCCCCTTTCATTATAAGGCCAGCTTTCAAAATTTTGATCAAACCATGGGCTAACAGATTTATTTCCCCCACTCCCCAAAATCTAATTTGCAAATATAATCTTCAACCTGAGAATCAGGCTGCAGTTGCTGCTAATTGGAATAGCGTGAGGGAAATCAGGCTGTATAATTCTTTATTTGGTATCATTAAATGAAATGCCAACATTAGTTAAAATAGCCACCAAATGCCACAGGTTTATACCTTAAGTGTGTTAGTTGCTAATTGTTCTTTGGTATTTCCCTGCGGGTGGAAAGGACTTCAGTCATAGGAGAAGAAACAAAGGTCTGATCAATCACAGACTTCTTGAATTGCAAATAAGAAGCAGCAACCAGCTCAGTGAACATGTTCCCACCAGCCTCTAATGCTAGTCTGTTGAGCTTTGCAGCCCTCTAATGTCACTCTCTGATGATTTTTTTACATAATGCACATGCTGGAGTCTTTCTCACTGTTTTGTTGTTGGGTTTTCTGGGTTTTTTTTTTAATACTGCCAGTAAGTAAATGCAAGAATGTGTGAAATCTAATGCAATTCATTGCAAATAAATGGTGCTTTTTGATTTGTAGAGGTTCTTGAAACTGAGATGTTCTACCTTCCCATTGGCACAATGCCCATCATTTCAGAGCCAGGGTTCTGATGTCACTGACAGAAGCCCTAACATAAAGTCTCTATTGCACCTTCATACAAACCATTGTTATCTTTTATATTATGATAAGGAACTAGCAGTGGTTTAAGAAATGGTGCTAAGCTGTCAATGCAGTCAAGTGTAGGGTTGGATTTCTGGGTTGCAAACTCACTTTGCTGGGTCAGTTTGAGCTTCTTGTCCAGCAACACCTCCAAGTCCTTGTCGTCAGGGCTGCTCACTATCCCTTCATACCCTAGCCTGTATCAAGATCAGGGGTTGTCCTGTCCAATGTGCAGGACCATGCACGTGGCTTTGTTGAACCTCTTGATGCTCCCATGGGCCTGCTTTTCAAGTTTGTCCAGGTTCTTCTCGATGGCATCCTGTCCCTCAGGTGTGCCAACTGTACCACACAGCCTGGTGTCACCTGCAAACTTGCTGAGGATGCACTCAATCCCACTGTCTGTCACTGATGAAGATATTAAGCATTTCTGGTCTCAATGCATACCGTCTCTTGTGATCACATCTGGACACTAAGCTGTTGACAACTACCATCCAACCAAGCAGTCCACCCATCAAATCCATATCTCTCCAATTTAGAGTGAAGGATGTTGTGGGAGGACTGTGTCGAAGGCCTTAAAATATTATTTAATATGAATGTATATATGCATATTTTATAACTTTATTGTATACTATATTACAATATTAATGTACACTACATGATTTAATATAATTATTCTTTATAATAGAATAAGAAGGTATTGTTTATTATCTCCCCTCATTAATGACTGGTGAACACCAGTACAGCTCAACTGTGATATCAATGCTTTAGAGTCATCAAGGCCTCTGTGGCACAGCTGTCCTGTTGGGAGCTGCCAGAAGGGACTGACTTTGCTGCTGCAGAAAGATGCTGCTGGGAACATCTGCAGCTCCCCATGGTCTCCTCTTCCATTACAGGGAAATCTCAAATGTTCCAGGCACAGAACAACAAATAATGCCTTGATCCCCCAGGGTTTTCTTTTTTGCCATCTGAGAAATCGTTTAACAAGTTTCTGCCAAGCATTTGAAACAGCTTTCAGTGAGTTGTGTGAATGTTTTCCCCTTTGCCTCACTCATGATCAGATTGAGACTGAATGACTTCTTTAGAAATATGCTTCAGACAAACCAAAGCCATTGAAGTCCTACCTGGATTCCTGGTGGAAATGTAAAGGACTGGGGGAGATGCAAAGGTAGACAGGATAAGCTGATCTTTTCTTCTATCTGTAAGCTGCAAAATCTGATGTAACGTTGTATGCCTTGCTCAGGAGCAGTAGCTCAAGCTTTGTTCAGGGGCACTTTTTAGAGATGTGCTGCTGATGGCTTAGATTCTGTTGAGATCAGGCTGTTGGAAAAGGCTAAAACATTTTATTACTCTGGTCTTGGATAAGGCTATTTCTAAATAGAAAGCTGTTTGGAAAAGGACTGTTCCTTGTCCTTTATTTTTTGCTTAAAATACTTGGCAAAATTGGGTTTTATTCTTGACTTGGTAATAAATAAAAAAATATAATTAGCAGTGAGTTGTGTGTAAAGTGATTGTAGTTGCTTAGCTTTAAGACTGTTTTCATGTGGGTGTCTGTTGTAATAACAGTTGCAAACAACAATTTTCCTGACTGATTTCAGGCAGTTACCATAGGAAAAATACTTCATGATCTAATAGCAGATATCCCTATGTAACACAAGCCCAGAATTCTAGCTCATGTATCAAAATCTACGTGGATGAATTCTGCCTCTGACATCTGGGGAGACTTGCAAAACTAGAATGTGCCCGTTGGTAATATAAGCATTAGGTACACCTTTCTCCTGCTTGAATCATCTTCTGAAACTCAATTTTAATCTTTTGCTCAGTAGCATGGCAGATTGTGCCCAGGGAAGGCTTCTGAAGGAGTTGGGTTTCCAAGGAATTTGGGTTTTAGATGGAAATAGCAAGAGTCATGGTAACAAGAGGCTTGTTTCAGGCTGGGTTAACTTGATTTCCCTCCCCTCTCCAGTTCATTCATGGCTGAGACTAAAAGAAATAATATCTGGAATGGGTTTGTGTAGCTTCAGCTCTGTCCTCCTTATCCATCTGCTTACCTACAGCATCTGAGTCTGTGTCAGCTCTTTCTTGGCGGGGGTAAGGCAGCTGGTCCCGTTGTGTACCATGATCACTTGACACATGGTTCCTTGCCAAGTAACGTAATCAGTCATCACAAGCAAAGCTGTGTTGGTATGTACCCAGTCATTCAGTTTGCTCCAGTGTTAGGTCAAAAACCTGGGAGGTGGCATGCTATTGGAGAGATGACATAAACCAGAGATTAATAATACTGCTCACAGACACAGCCTTGTGTTTTAAAGTGATCCCATCATTTAGATTATGTGGATGGCCCCAATCTTTACTTGGAGTCTTACTTAAATGCTTCTTAACCTTCCTGTGAAAATGCAGCTCTTAAATGACCAAAATCAGAACATACTGAAAGAGGACCAAGACTTCCTCATTAACACCCAATTTTGGTACGATGCAGCGCGGTATTAATGTCATCTGTGATCGTGTTCTGTTGGGAGGGCCCTGCCGTATCTGGACACAATAGCATGACTTTAATAACCTTGTTACAAAAAGCAATTAGGGGCAACATCCAGCTCTGCAGTTATGTATCACATGGAGATGTAAGGAGCTTCCAACAGTGAATTTAATTAGCAGCAAACGTAGAGTACTCAGTGACCTGCAGTGCAGATAACACGGTTTCCATCCAGCACTATTGGTCTCTTTCTATAAAAGGGTACCTAACCCTCTGCGATGCTGGACCTAGATGTAACTGACAGGCTTCCAAGGGACTGGAGTTGGAAGCCTCCGACTTGGAAGTCTTAATCAAGAAATACAATGCCAGTAAATCCAGTCTCATACCAGGCAGCAGCATGGGCGTCTTTGCAATGCTGAGGAGTAATCCAGGAGGAGCTATGTGCTGATGCCAGGAGTTGTCAAACATTTCTCAAGAATGTTTAGAACAGACTTTGGTAATCAAATCTGCACTGCGCAGAATAATTAAAATGAGGTGGTGCCTCATATGCATTAGTGCATAAGGGTAGGGAGAAGCATGGCATACAGCTTTGTATGAAAGGGAGGCTTCAGGGCTTGCGTGTTGGCTGCGATGAAGGAACTCCTTCTTTGACATTGAAGGGGTATTAAAAATTAATTAAGCCAGACCTGGTTTTGTTAAGGATTGCAGTGCTAAATTCCAACCCTCTGAAGTGTCTGAGGTTACGGAAGAAAGCTTGTTAGTTACCCTGTACCTCTCAGACCAAAACAGCTGATAATTGAAGCCATGCTCAGTTAGGATGTAAAGGAGGAGGAGGTGAGGCATGCTTTTGCAGGGTGGAAAAATATATGAGGAATAGGATGTTCTAGTAGCTGGCCTTTACTTCAGGCACAGAGCTGGTGCCAGGGCGCTTAGCATGCCATCCTGACCCAGCTGAGGTGGAGGAGCCCTGAGCTTTTCCCCGCTGAACATCCCTTGCCAGGACAAACTCTATTGAGGACACCTGTCTGCCAACAGGTAGGGTCTTGGGACATGTAGGCTGTCTCTATCCTCAGTGAATTGCTGAACGACTTGGGTTGCTTTGGAGTGCCTCACGGAATCTCCAGTGTAAAGTAGGCCTAATGGTGTGTGCTCTGCTCTGCTGGGCAGCCACACAAGACAATGTCTTATTCTGCAGTACCACAGAAGTACCAATACTTACTGTGAGAAGGGCTGCCCTCGTTCTGCTGCTGGTTTTCTCTCCTGCTCCATGCTGTATGTTTGTGCTGAATGCCTGTTGCATTTCGGAGCATGGATGCTGTCAGGTTTTCTTCCTGCTTAAATCTGTTCCTTTCCATTTCTCAACCTGGTTGTGCCTAGTGCCTGACTTACAGAGACTTTTCTGATGTGACGGACTTGCAGGGGCTTACTTGCAGGTAGCTGGCTTTGGCTTTTGACCTAGAATAAGAGCAGAGGTTGTTAGGATTTATTCTTGAATGTAACCTGAACTCTTCAGGAGCTGCAGAAGAAACCAGAACTGGGCTATATGTGCACAGAAACAAAAGGAACGGCATTTCAAATGACTTATTAAATAGGTTGGTAATAAAGGAGGTTTCCTAATTTTCACCCAAGCTCACTTTCATCATAATAACAAGTACCTCTCAGAATTGTGATTCACCTTGCTCGCATTTGGGGTGTTCAGACTTTGGGGTGCTTGGATCTCTGCGGCAGTGCAAGAGCAAAGCACCTGTGTTTGAGGCCACAGCCTGTTTTAAGAGCACCTCAGTTCTATGGGTTCACCTCCATCCTTTTTGCACCACCTCAGGCAAAGTCATTAAAAACCTTCTTGGTGTAATTTTTAGTCCTGTGCCTTTCACTTGCCGGCTGCAGCACGAGACAGCCTTGCAGACAGCTCCCAGGTCACAGCTTCAAGCTTGGGAACTATCTATAGCTACAAGGAGGATACCAGCAGAGCTAGGCAAGATTTCTGTTCGCATCTTTGTCCCATTGTAGGTCTGCTGTATGCTGTAGAGTGAGTAACTTAATTTCTTTGGATTCATATCTATGCTTTCATCTGCTTAGCGTGGCTGGGATGAGTATTGCCGCTGTAAACCTTGCTCTGTGCTCCGACCTGCCCTTGGGGAGGATGTGTGGGTGCCTAAGGGAGGAGAAATGGGCAGCGAGGCATTGCTTGTTTGGTTTGAGAAGCACTTGGCTGGACTCGTCTGTCTCCTTGTGGCAGGAGGTGTTTGCAAATACATATGTGAGTGCTGGGGTAAGGTGTGTCCTGCACCATATGGTACATGCAGATGTATGTTGGCAGGTGTGAACTGTGTAACTATATTTGTGTGCGCTGAGGATGGTTTTGGAAGGAGGAGGCTGCTGAGAACTCTGGCTAGGTACTCACTTTTCTTGTAATGTATTACTTTAATTTAAATTCACTTTACAGTCAGTGCACATGAGAATTATTTTGAAGGTTTAATTTGCTAGCTGCTGAAAGCAATAAGGTGGCTATCAACAGAGAAGAAATAGCTTGGCTGTTTGTTAATGCTCTTGGGCTGTACTGTAAGTACTCCAGGCAGCTGTAACAGTAGAGGAGCAAATAAAGCGCTGTGCTTTTAGTCATTTGTTTTATTGTATCAATAGTTTTCTGTTTCTAGATATTTACACACAAAGCATTTTCGGGGGCAGATAGCTGGGGGGATCTCTGTGGAGTCTCTGAAACATTCAGACAGAAAAGCTGTTAAACCATCTAGAAAACATAACGTTTGGTCTCTTAGCAGTGGCAAAAACTTCATTACATTTATTATGTTTGGATTGGTGCTAATTTTCTGGCCGTTTTGGTCAGCAGAAATTGTACCAAAGTGCCTATATTTGTACTGGGAATTTAATTTCTTAGGATGGTGAGATTTGATTTTTTTTTTTTTTTAATCTGCTATAAGGCAACCATCTGGAGTAAGTTTATTTGTGTTACGTGGTTTGCATGTATTTATGCTTCAGACCGAGATCCCTTAAATTGAATTCTCTGAATTTTTACATATCATCTAAATGACACTTGCTTGCAACACAGCGGAGTGATTACAGGGAATACTAAAATGGCAACATTCTGCAGTAAAAAAAATTACAATGTAAAATGAACATTCATTTACAACGGGGTATAAATTTATACTGTTTAATGAAATGCATTTGCTGTGCAGTGAAATGCTTCTTGTGCCTATTGAAATACAATTACAAAGCACTGAAACTTATAATATTTAACAGAGACATTCTGTTGCACAGTAAAAATTGTGTCATGTTTGTTAAAATTATATTTGATAGAGTGAAATAAACATGGTCTGTGCATATGTTTATTTCTCTATATAGATAAAATTAAAAAATTATATCATGACATCAATCTGCTATAGCCCACAAGTCCTGTACCTGGGCTTTTTCAGTATCAGTTGCCTTCTGTCATTAACTCTTTCCTTGTAGCTGAGAAGGTGCTTTCCTCGGGAGGGTTGTGAGGGGACACAGAGCTTCAGGGACAGCACTTGGGTATAGATGTTTCTGGAGCAGGTCTGTGACAGGTGAGCAAATGTTTTTAGCTCACAGGTTCACCTTGTTAACCTTCTACATGTGGTTGGTGGGGCTGGGAGATGCTGATGCATCTCTTACAAGGAGAAAGAGGCTGACCAAAAGGTTGCTTCGCAAGTAAAGTGGGAGCTGTGTGAATGGCTCTCTAAGCAGTATGTAAGGTCTCTGGACAGACATTATTTTGCTTGTATCCAAATAGGATATATTTGTGGTACTTGGCAACCAAACCCTTTTCACACAGGTGCTGGAAATGATTAAAGCATAAAACAAGAATGCATTTCATATGAGCCCAGCACCATTCGCTGCCATGAGAGAAGGCTGACAACACAGATGCATTTGTCCTCTCACAACTCTGCTTTCAGGAGACATATACAGAGAAAATGTGCATATTCAAGACCTGTCAGTACGCCTACCTGTGCAACCTGTCCTAGGGACCCTGCTTTGGCAGGGGGGTTGGACTCGATGATCTCTCAAGGTCCCTTCCAACCCCTACAATTCCGTGATTCTGTGATATTTTTTGATAGATTCAGAAATGTTTTTAATAGTATATGCTTGGTAATTACACTGGTTCATTAGGTCATAGTAGTGCTAGTGAAATACAGGGTTTCTGGCTGTGGTTTTGGGGGTTTTCTCGGAACGGTCACACTATCAAACATAACCTTTCCTTTTCATGGAGTCTTTGACAGGCTTCAGCTGCCCTGCAAAGCTTAGGGCAGAAAAACCTTCTGGAGATAGCCATCAGGCTGCACTGGCACCGCAGCTCCAACATCCACCCCTTGCTGGTGCTGGCACTGAGGCTACCTGGTGTGACCTACCCTGTGTTGGGACTTCCAGGTGGAGGCATGAATCGCTGTGACCCTCTGGCCGCTCTGACTGTAAAACCTGCTTATTGCACCTCAGGCTCTGGAGAGCACTGGAAGGAGACTAAAGGCCTCATCCGTGGGTGGTGATGGATGGACTCTCACCCGTGTTGTGAGGTGAATGTCTGTGCTCTGGAATTGCTGGTGCTGAATTAACATATTCATTTGCTATATCAGTGTGAGACAGACCTCAAAGAAAAGGCAGGTTCTCACTCCATGCAAAAAGATTAAACAGCCCAAATTATGGCACTGATCATCAAATAGTGCCAGATGCCTTTTATCAGCATGGATCCTGACCTGCTTTCTTGTCGTTGTTAAAACATTCATTGCAAAATACGTTCAGTGTTAAATTCCTGGCTGCAGATAACCATTTATCATGACTTACATATCTGCTCTATTCCATAAATGTAAGGAGGCTTGACTCTCTTGAGGTAATAACTGATACGTCCATTTCTGTCTTCATCTTAGCCAAGGAAGTCAAAGTTCATTAGTAAACATGAAGCTGGGCATTCCCTTTCTCCTTTTCAAAGGCTCATTATGTTGCTGAATAAAATGTTAAGACTTGATATTTTGAACTAACAAAACTTGACTTCCAGTTGCCCTTTTTATTTCAAAAGATGAAGACTTGCTATTTATTCCAACCAAAATGTTGGCTCCAATTGAAAGGGCAAGAGGTTCAAGAAGTTGCCTGGGTTAACTTGTGGATTTGCTGCTAATGATTTTTCTCCAAGTTGCCTGTATGTTGCATAGCACAGCTTGTTGCCTCTCCCTGCACAGTCTTTAGGCCCAGATGCACAAAGATACTTACTCTCTACTTTCATTTAACTTCCCAATTCATCTCAGTCTCCAGCTTTTTCCCTGAGTGGCTCTTGGTGCAAAGATTCGTTATATATTCTCAATAACACTGGTCTTAGTGCTTAGTGACCTCCTTGGCTGTCTTGAGCATGAGCAATGCCTCGCAAGGGAGAAGTGGAGGAGTCTGGGAAGGCAACTGGGATGAAGCTGATAAACAGGAGTCTGGGGGGGGGTGTGACAGAAAACGCCTGTGCGAAGGAGCTGTGCCCGAGGAGGAGCGGGGCAGGGGGAGGGAGATGATGAGCTGGGTAGAGGGTGCCAAAGAAAAGTGAGAGACCCTTAGGGGGTATGCAGCATCCAGGGAATTGAGAGCTGGAAGGAGGAGAGGGGGGAAAAACACCCTAAAAACGAAGCTAGTTAGAAGAAATGTGAACTTATGAGGAAAGTGGGAAGAAGGGAGGAAGACAAAATGATGCAGAGGCTGCGTGTGGATCTGGAATTTCCAACCAGAATCTCTGCTGGTGGAAAAGGGAGGGTTTCAGGAAGAGGAGAGGGTAGGGGATGTGATGAAACCTGCCTGTAGGGCAGTAGAAGACTGGCCCCACTGCAGAGGCCCACTTTGCTTACCCTTCTGTCCCCCTCCCAGCCCCCACCCTGCCTTGCAGCTAAATTTATTCTGCTCTTAGTACTGTTTCTGTGCTGAACAAACCAGCACTGTACAAATTAAGAGGACAAGATGTTCAGAAGTGGAAAATTCACACTTTTTTTTTTGTTTTCCTAGCACATAAAAGCAAATTTAGATTGGTGGTGGGGAGGGCAACCAAACTTCAGGGAGGGGGGGTGTGAGGGAAACTGCATTTCAGTACTCCAAAAGCCCAGTGCAACATATCAAAGCAGCTTATAAATGAATCTTTGAATTAACAAGGTGGGCTGCAGCAGCAGTGGTATTAATAATGGCAGGACCAGGGGGAATGGACTAAAGCTAAAGGAGGAAAGGGTTAGATTAGATATTAGGGGGAAGTTCTTTACAGAGAGAGTGGTGAGGGGCTGGAACAGGTTGACCAGAGTAGGTGGTGGATGCCCCATCTCTGGAGGTATTCAAGGCCAGGTTGGATGGGGCCCTGGGCAACCTTGTGTGGAACCAGGCCTGGAGGTTGGTGTCCCTGCCTGTGGCAGGGGGGTTGGAACTCTGATCCTTGGGGTCCCTTCCAACCCAGACCATTCTGTGATTCTCATAATAAATGGCAGGTTTCTTCCTGTAGAGACCTGAACAAAACCATGTGTTGTCTCGGGACAAGTCTTTTTTTTTTTAATTATTTTTTTATTAAGACTACTATTTCTGCAGACACAGAACAAAACTGCCTAGCTATGCTTGACCTCCACATCCCCAGTTTCACTGGGTCAAATGGCATTTAGCGTTCTCTGTATCCCTGGTGTTCTGGCCCTCTGTTGAAATGGGTTTTCTGACATGGGGTGCAACAGAAGCAACGCACATCATTGGCCTGGAAAAGCTGAGAGCAGCTCCAGGCTCAGTGGCTGCTTTTCGGACCAGGGACCCACTCAGTGCAGCTAGGAGCTGATTCTTGTCTGTGAGCAGTTCAGTGGAAATGAAGAACAGAAGAAAATCTGTTCCTTAACCTGTGTTCTACTCAAAAAGATGATGAGGAGGACACATCTGTCTCCTAGGCACTCACAGGGACGCAGTTTTTTAAAATTATGCAAGAGCCCAAAGGTACAGCCTCTCTAAGCTGAAAGTACCCACTTTCCTAATTCCTCAAACCAAAGGGATTTATGTGCACAACTACTACTGTAAATTCAGCTTTTGAGATCAGACTCCTGCTGCCATGCTGTAGCTGTTGAGGGTCTGCTACCCCCTTCCCTTCTTTGTAGCTCAGGGCTGCAGTTAACAATTCAGAGAGGAAAAAGATGCAGGAATATGCTGCCAACTGCTAGGTTTAATAAAAAAAAAAAAGTTCTTTTGAGTTTATTTTTCCAGGGAAAGTGGCTTTTCAGAGGAAATGCTTCAGAGTTCTTTTAAGGGGGAGGAATAGAGGGGAAACCCAGACCTATTTACAGCATCAAATTCAAAGAGATTCCTTGATGAAGGGGGAAAAAACCTGAAACCTCAAAGTTTCACATTAAAATTTAAAATTCAGTTCTGTTTAAACTTTCCTTATTCCAAACTGGTACAAGAGTTGACCTTGCACTGCCAGGGTAGTGTTATCTTGACTTTCTCAGTGACAAGCTTATGTTTATCAGAAAGAAACTAAGAAGAAAAGGGGACCTCTTAGAAATCTGGAATTAAAATTTGCCTGTCTCCTTTACTTTTTTCCTTCCACGTGCTAGTTTTTCTCCAAGGGAGGTGGTCTGCATTGATACTCTCCCTGTGATGAACAAGATCTCCCCTACCTACATAGTAAGTGCAGAGATGCAATATGTTGTCATAAATCCAGCCCAAGACTCCCTTGCAAAATAATTACACTTCAAGGAAATTTTAATCTCATGTTAACAAGACCCCCTACAATCTTTGTGCTCTCAGTCATATTAGAAACTGATTTATAATTAAGACAACCACAATGCCTCTACCTATGCATGAGAGAGATCTTCAGCTGTCTCCTCAGAAGGGTTTGAGGGGAAAAAAAGAATGAGAGAGAAAGGTTTAATGGCTGCTTTGCCATGTTAATAATAACAAGTAGCTCTCACTCACAAGTACCTGGAAGCATTGAATATATGAGCAAGAAAACAATCTTTGTACCTCGAGCATTCAAATTACAGCAGAAAAGATCTTATTTACCTAAACCAGGTTCCAGGTGGCATAGTGTTTATTAACTCTATTTTGTCCTTAGAGAGATACTGAAGTCAGTACTTTGACCGGCATTTGGCAGTTTACAGAGTTCATGTTCAAGATGTTTGCAGGGTGGATGTTGTTAAGAAGCCTGTTAGGTATAGCTTAGTTTAACATAGATTTTTTTTTTTTTTTTTTTTTTTTTTTGCTGTTGCTATTGTTGCCTTCTGCTCTTTTTTGTGGTTTAGGGGCCTTTTTCCTCCAAGATTTATCAAATAAATAGGTCCCTGATGAATCTACATTCTTCAACAGCATTAAAAAATCTGGGTCTGATTAATTAAAACCTCATTATCCATCATAATTGCAGTAGGTATGTAAAAAATATAAGATTTATTATTCAAGGAATTAATGCATTTCTAGAACTCTTTGGGGTTCATGTGAGAGTTGGAAATGAGCACTGTATAATAACTTGTTTCAGGAGAGCTAATTAAGTCAGTTCATTTATTCAGTTATCTAAGCCTGGTCTAATCCCATATACGGCTAAAACCTTGTGATGCTCCCAACTTCATTAGTGATTTGAATTAATGTGAGAACACAAACAGAAAATGTCCTCCTGTTTGGTTATGCATGGGAGATTTTGGACTTGAGGCCCATGAGGCAAATCCATAGCCTGCAGAAAATCCCTTTTATTCCAGCCGAAGATGGGGACCCCTTTTAATAGGAAAGCACCCTTGGTCCTGCTGGAGTATCTTCAGATAAACACAGTTAAAGCTACCCATGTCTTAGCTTGCCTTTCAGCCCTGAGGGGTCCAGCAGGGAAGAAGGGGGTCCGCGATCAATCTGTGATCTCAACTGTTGTTACAGTTGGCATTTAGTTTGCACAAAAGGGTCTCTGTTACCAGAAAAGAATGGTCCTTGAGGTCATCTTTATCCCTTTCTGCTTCTCTGCCAAACACTGGTGAGTATACACAAACAAGGCAAGAGTCATCTTGTCAATAAACAAAGAGCGTTTAAGATGAGGATTAATTTCGAATCCATCTGACAGCTCTCTGTTTGAGGATGCTTATTATGAGGGTGGGGAAAGGGCCACAAGATGTCCTCTGCTCTGTGGCTTCCTGCAAAGGCAATTGATTGCTTTTAAAATATAACCCAAAAATATTTATTAAAAAACAAAACAAAACACCCAGAGAGACAAATTATTCTGTCTCACTAATTCTGGTGGCTCTTTTGCTTTCCAATTATCATGAGAATGTTAGAATGTTAGAAACAATGAGAGGTGACTACTTTGTGTTTGCAAGACACAACCACAACTCTGGATCCAAAATGTAATTCAGAAACAGAGGAACTGAACTAAAGGAACTATTGGCCACAATTCCCTGCAGTGGTTGGGTTGTTTTGGTTTTTTTTTTAATTTTGAGGTCATTTGTTTCACAATGTTGGCATAGTAGATTTGAGAATCATGTACAGAGTACCTGAGTTCTTATTCCTTCCATTATGGTCCTCCTCTATTTTCCCCTGAAACTTCTCCAATGTAGGCAGTTGAATAAGGGCTAAGCTTACTCAGACTAGCAACTTCCCAGGAAGCATAGATGCCTTAAAACTTGTTTAACTGCCTATTTGAAAATGAAGCCATGCTGCAATTGAGCTCCAGGAAATCAGCCTTGGTATTGTGGAAAATGCTGGGGAATGTTGCTTTTGCAAACTGAAATGGGTTTGTGGTATTTTTCTATGATTTAGGAAGATAAAGGACAATTGTCAAACTGGATATGCAGCAGATAGCGTATAAGATAAGGGGGGACACTGTTAATGATTATAATTTGCATTATTTTTGCTGTCGGTTGTGTTAATGAATTATGGTAAAATTGCTCTGTTGGATAATGGTTAAATGAGGAATACATAGTTCTGCTAAAAGATGTGGATGAAACTTATACCCTTACATTGGACAATGAGAACATATAAGTGGCTGAATTCTGACTCAGGACATGGGGTGGAATGTAAGGAATCGTCTGGCTCAGAGTTCTACAAAAAAGTTTCAGCAATGTCCAGCCCATCAGGTGACTCATGGGGCTTGTACAGTGACTCAGGCTTGGGGTGCCATGAGGCCCCATCTCAACAGAGACAACCCATAGAGAGCTGTGTAGATAGCTTGGACTTGAGTTGTCCTGTAAAATGAGATTAATCAGGGCACTGCTGCATAACTGAAAGAATTGAAACATGGGTTGAGCCCTGAATTCTTTCAACAAATATTAGACCCTGAGTTCAAATCAAGCCTCCCTATTCAGCTGCCTAGCTGTAACATAAAGGCAAGCACTTGAAGGTTCCCATTTGGCTTCAATGGGCCTAGGCAAAACAAAGATGCACAACAGTTAAGGGCTATGTGAGATAAACAATAGTAACTTAGAAAGATTTGGCATTTTGCTCAGTAAGCTCATAAATATTTATTTTCTTCACCAATGGGAAGCAGGAACCTGACAGACATGCCATGTGTATTATAATATGTACTATTGTGAAGAAGGCACCTCGGTTGAGCCTGTAAACCTTGGAAATATCTAATCCATATGTAAACAGGGGAGGGATTTTGGATGGGAATATGGTATAAAAATGCTGCAAGCTCTGACCACAGGTGTGCCTACTTTCCTAGATCACCTGCTCTTTCAAGAACACATAATAAATTACTGCTTCACTAGTACATCTACCACAAGTCCTTTCTTAGGACCTTTGGCATTTCTAACAGTATGTAATGTTTGGAGGTGATAATGATGAGCATCTGAGTCAATCATTTATGAGGAAAGCTCTGGAGACTTCAGGCCTCATGCAAACTGGCCACACTAGGACACCCATTTGATTTCTTTTCTAAAAAAACATGCCATAAAAACTTTGGTCTGAAGCTTTTTGAATATGTTCTATGCCGTTTCTTAAGGAAATCAAAGGAAAAAAAACCCAAGTAGCAGTTCTGGAGAATTAGCATGAATATATTGCACTGGGTAAAAGAAATCTATGGGAAACTTCTGTTTTCCTAGGAAGGACTGGGGCAAGTGTTTCAGTCTTTGCATTGCTGTAATAAGGGCATTATTAATTGGCAAGCTGCTGTAATAGAGCAGTAGGTGTTCTGAGTAAGCTGACTTTTAATTTGCTGTTTTGTATGTGAGTCTGCAGACCTCCTTTCTGGTGAGCTGAAGGCATAGCCTCATCAGATGAATGAAGTGATGAAGCTTTGTAACATTCTTTTAGCATTATTTTTGGCTGTGCACGACTTCTTTGTAAATCCCACATCCAGTTCTTTTTTTTGTTTTGGGGGGGGGGGGGGGGGGGAGGTCCTAGATGCTATAGCTTTTGATTAACTAGGGTTTGAATTTTCCATTTTGGAAAGAATCTCCGTTATTAGATGCTAACACCAATTGATTATCCCACTTTATTGCATCTTCTAAGAATACATAGACAATTAAACCCCTCTGCCTTTTTAAGGGTGAACAAGCCATGTAGACTCCTAATAGTCCCACCACAGCATGTTGTTCCTTTGTTACTAAGGCAGCAATTAACAAGTTTTTAATGGAACAAAAGCTCCCAGAGACAAGCACAGCGTGATAATAGGAAGGTGTCTACTTTTTTCCCTTCTCAACTTGGCAAGATCTTGTATAACGCTTTGTCCCTTCCCCCTCTCTTGGGTTGAACATCCCAGTCAAGGTGCTCAGTGTGGGATTTTTATTCCTTTGCGATCTGCCACTGTGCATCTAAAAATAATGATATTTACACGTGTTCAATTATTAAAGGGTTCTGAAACGTAAATCTGAACCACCACAGCCCTGTTAAAAGCAAGAGGTGTTAATGTCAGAAAAGGGGAAAATTTATCTTCTCGTTTCTAACCAAGATGATCTCCGTGGTGCTGTTGAATTCTGCACTGTCAGGTTTTGCTGTTGGAGTAATTGGGTTTGGGGTTTTTTTTTAAGTGATTCTTTCAGTTTTTAATGTCCTATTTATGCAAATTAAAACACAGCAGGATAAAAGGGAGGCCAAGAAGGAGACTTGTCATCTTTCCAAAATAATCTATATGATTATTTTTTTTTAAATAAAAGTCTCAGTTGGGAAATAATTGCCTCTGTGCATGAGCTTAATAATAACTAAGTAATCCGCTATTGTTTTTCATTAAGAGAGTAGGTTTTCAGCAGAGCTATTTAAAAACCTAAAAAGGTGCCTCTTGAAATTCTGACTGTTTTTAAAGTAAATGAGATGTCCTTAGACATGTTATGGAATGCAAAACACATCCTTTTCCCTGGCGAACTTCAACCTGTCTGGGCTTAATTTTGTGCTCTAGTGCATGCTAGGTATTTTTAGAGCTGGAATAAGCAGAATTATTGCATCTGCATTAGTGGGGAGCCCTGACATCCTGGTCTATTCTTAAACCTCTAAAACCTCTTCTGTGTGGGGGAAGGATGGGCTGGGCTGCATGGAAGAAAGACTGGCACAGGGCTCAGTTCTCCAAAGTGGTAGAGGAGCCCTGGGATAGATCACCAACCAACTCTTGGTGAAAGTTGTCCTTTATCTTTTGAAAAATACAGATTAGGAGGGCTCGATCTGTCTCCCACTGAGCGTCTGAACAGGTCTGCTTCACTCTTGAGAGGTAGGAGTTAGATGGAGAAGAGCTTGCTGCTCTGGGGAAAATTGACGTATTTATTGTCGTTGACTTTCCCACTGGAGATTAATGTTTCTGACTAGGAAAGCGTTGTGTTAGGGGTTTTTTTTAAGTGTAAGATGTCACAGGAGATGCACGTGGGTGTTTGTGGTGTAGCCCATAATCTGCATCCTGTAACTGAGAGACCTACACTAAAACTGGAAACCGCGTCAAATGTGACTACTTTCAGGCTGTGCTGTGAACTTGGATCACGTTGGGAAGCTGTGAAGAGAATCTGTCCTGATCTCTGAGACTTCAAGTTAAAGGTTTGCATGAACGTGTTCTGCCACTTGTGCATCTCTGCTTACACCTGGGTCTGAGAAGGTGCTGCTTCGGTTGTTTCTGGTTTACTTCTCAAGGAAATCCTGTAAGGGGCTGGTGCAGTTCCTCATACTTTTGTACCCATGGTTTCTTTTTTATTTGTTGTTATTTTAAACTAGAAAGCAATAGATGACTCTAAAGAATTTAGCAGAAACTTTGACAGAATTTGGATTCACTAGAGTAGCTTGCGGCTTGAAACTCTTTTCTCATTAAAAATGTAATGGGTAAGCTGGTATCTGTCAGTGCAACTAGTCTGGGGTGAGGGGGGGAAACAAGGGCTCTTTTCTCTTGGATAGTAATGTCCTCTGTGTTGGACTCTTGTCTTCATAAGCAAGTACTTTATCAGTACGTAGGAAATAAGGGTCTTGCACTTCAGTGCTGTCACTTTGGAGTGATGCTTTAAATGCTTTAGCAGTCATGTAAGTGCGCAAACAAAATGTTAGTACAGTGAGAGACTAGAATAAAACATAAGGTGTAATCACACCCTTGTAAAATAACTGATGATGCATCTTCATTGGGAACTCGAGCTACATCATCTCCAAAACAGTGCAGCACTACAGAATGAGAGAGGATCTGGAGATGTGAATTTTAAATGGAAATTTTCTGCTTGTCTTTAGCCTTAGTGATGGTAAAGTGAATTTTAAGCAGGAGATGTATCAGAGAGCATGTGTAGAAATATGAGTGACAGAGAAGGTGCACTTCTGCCTGCCCTCGCTCGTAAGGTATTAAGAGGGAGTCAATTATACCAGAGGACAACAAATTGAAATTGAGAGGAACTGTCTGCACCATTAACTGGTGTGACTCTCCAGGGCTGTATATGCAGTCTAGAGAAACTCAAAAGAGGAATAACCTCTTACAGAGGTGAGCAGATTTATCTGGCAGTGTCAGTCCCTGGTTCTATAGGGCTGTGTATGGTGAATCAAACACTCAGTGACAAGGTACAGGAGAAAATTCTGGTATGAATTGATTAGTTTGTAACTCTGCATACCCATGTTTCTCACCCCTAAGCACTCTGCCTCCTTGCAGTAATTGCATCATCTTGTTGCTGTATTGGTTTGCAGAGTGACTTCTGATCATCATATCAACAGAGTAATGACAGGTGGTCAATCCCCTTCTCCAAAAGCTTGTGTGGGATGTACAGAAGTCAGTCAAGCTGACGTGCCATGAAACATGCCTGCTCTGCAGTATAAATTGTCTCTGAGCATCCCTTGGCATGTTTTTTTTTTCCCTAGTCTCCTGTGCAAGGAGAATTGATTTGGTCCTGTATTCACAAAAGCCAGACTTTTGCTCCTGAGCAGCGTGCTGGCCCACTGAATGCGTGCAGGTGGGAGGTGCGAGTCCATGGCCAATCTGTAGCCAGTGTTTCCCTTGCAATAACAGTATTTGAGGCTATTTAAATAACTTGATACACCTGCACTTTTCTTAATAGGCTGTTAAAGTGCTTCAAACTGTCCAAATCTCCCAGTGTACAATGGGACATACAAAATCATGGTAATGCCATTTCTGAGAGGAGCAAACTGCTGTCAGAATACCCACCGTGTTCTCAAAGAGCGAGTGTACGATTGCAAATCCATTGAACTGCGCTCCATTATCTCTTATTAATGGGAAATTGTCCATAAATTGCTGAGGCGTGACGGGTTTCTTTTCCCCAACACAGCTGCAGTCTCTTTATCCTGTGATATTCCAGCCTCTCAAAAATAAAAAGAGATAGTGGTGTGTGGGGGTGGGAGGGATGGATGGGTGGAGGGGGAGGGGGGCTCGAAACCACTTGCATTAGGGTATTCCAGCAGCCCCTGGCAAGTGGAGCTTCTTCCCTGCTTCTGGTCTGGCCCTGCACGAGACCACAGCTGGGACTGGCTTCCCAGCAAAGGGGTAGAAGAGGAAGAAGAGCAACTAAAAAAAGTAGGAGCAGGAAAAAGGAAAGGATTTACTGTGGCATAGAGACTGTGAGGTTGTATGGAGATAAACTAGTCTGTCCACAGCACTGTTCTGGACCACAAACACGTTGGCAGGATGCCCTTTCAGTAACACCAGCTTTCCTTCCTCTTTCTCCCAGTAGCCCCTCTCTGCAGAGGAGTGATGAGCATGGGTGAGCTCAGAGAGTGACCCAGTGCTTGCAGAGGACATGGAACGTTCCCTCTTGCCTTTTTATGTCTGATCTTGTAGCAGCTGGGAACAAGAAATGAGTTTGATGGTTGGATTTTTAAAAAGGACTCAATGCTCCTTGGTATAGAACAAAAAGCTGCCACAAATATCACAGAAGGAGGTGCTGAAAGCTGAGAGTATCCAAATCTGGCCCAGAGCTGCTGTTACCAATGGCTCAGTGCTGCTTGAGGGGGAGGATAATGGAAGGAATGGTAGAAGGGAGAGTGGCCTCTTGAACTAGGACTACAGCACAGAGATACGTGTGAAGTTTGGTCTTGCAGTGATCAGCTTTACATTCCCTGTTCCTCCTTTTAATTTTAGAGGACCCATAAGTTATCTGCCCTGACTTTGTGCATCTGTACAAGCAACACAGATGCTTCTGAATGGCAGGAACCGCTAGGAAGGGTAGAAGTACAGGTGCATTTGTTGGTTGACCTATCCACACAACCCCTTTCCTCCCATCATATTAGGAAGAGAAAGTGAGCAACCTTGTATGGTGAGTAACAGAAGGTCATATCATTTTCCCTGTGTTAATTATACTACAGACTTTAATTCTGTAAACCAGCTGCCTGGCAGGTTTTCAGAACAACTGCTCAACTGCCTCTCTGGTCTCTGTGATAGGGTCAAGAGCAGCTCAGCTGTGAGGCTGGTGGGCTTCTACCATGTGGTGGACATCTCTCCTACCGGTGTGCAAAGCAGGGGCACTCTGCGACACCCCTGAGCTCATATGCCAGGCTGGTGGGACTAAATTTTGTGGAGGAGAAGACAGGGGAGCTGTGCAATTCAAGCTCTGGAGATAAATAAGATCTGGTTGAGATACATGTGAGAATTTTTTTTAAATCAAGACTTTTAATTTGGCAAAATGCTCACCAAAACTGTTGGAAAAGGTACCTGTCCTTGTTCCTGTGGGCCTTGGGCTGGATATCTAAGTGTCTGAGGGACACTTAGTCATCAGCATGTGGCAGAGAATAACAGACAAGTAATCTGTTTGACAGCTTCTTCACATGTTGAAAGGAAATAATGATCCCAACATCCATACAGAGTGCTCTGGGATCAGCTACAAAGAAGACTAGATGGTATCATCAACATTAAGCAGGGAGAAAAGACAGCAGCCTCCAGGAGTAACGTATGAGGGACCTCGCTTGGGACTTGACTAGGCTTGGTTGGGAATGACATCCCTTAAATAAACGGTCTGTGCTGCTAAAGGTATGGCCAGCACAGCAAGTTAACATCTGTGTAATTAGGTGGAGAAATACGATCAGGGCATGAGCAGGAGTATTGCCTTCAGGTTCCCATGACGACTTTTCACTACAACAAATGTTACGGAACACAAGGTACAGTAAGTGCAAGGCTGCTCACCCGCTAATTACGGAGCTCTGAACTTCTTGCCTGAGGTCTGTAATGTGAAACATGCTGCAAAAAAAGGTATGTATGGGATTTAAGTGGCAAATACAACTTTGGCTAAGCTGAGTGCCGGCTCTTCTTTTCTGCATGAAAGGTCCAATGCAATTTGTGAGCTAGAAAAATAGATCAAGTCATCCAAAGTACAGTAGAAAATATTAGTCTTTTATGAGGATGCAATGAAAGGATTCTAGAATTTGCTGAAGAAAATTACAGCATTGAAGAGAGAAGTGGCTTTTAGCCCTTTGATACATAAGGGTTTATAATGCGATATAATAGAGGCCTTTTTCCCCAAAGGATATGT
The DNA here is from genome assembly GCF_964237585.1 of Gallinula chloropus. Classification (NCBI taxonomy): domain Eukaryota; kingdom Metazoa; phylum Chordata; class Aves; order Gruiformes; family Rallidae; genus Gallinula; species Gallinula chloropus. Next base: position 79,509,173 of record NC_140087.1, on the reverse strand, counting down.
GAATTCCATTTACATCCCATTACTTGCCATAAATTTAATATAAAAAGTCCTTTATTTAGGATGACATGTAGAGATGGATATTTAGGAATGAGATTCTTGGCTGTTTTACATTACACCAGTTGAAAGTTTGGCCCTTAAGTGCTACTTATTGATTTATTTTTTTTTTTATTATTTTCCCCTCGTTGTCCGTTTTCTTTCATATTACCTACGGACTTCCCCTCTGCTCCAAGTCTGATTGTGGGGAGACATTAAATAATATAGTGTCTGCGATTCCAGAAACTGGGGCTTGGGTGATCCCAGCCTTTCAGAGACAACTGTCACTTACCGCTTGTGTTTTGTGACATATTGTAGAACGCTACTTCTCTGTGCGGCAATTTTGTCATTATTCAAGATAGAAAGAAAAATGGGAAATCCATTACAAGCCAGACTTTGTTATGACACAAGAGAAGAATCCCCTGGGAAGTTAGATTAAATTCGCTTTGAAAATAAAATAAAAATGCCACCATGCTTGACAACATTAGATTTATTGTACATTTATATCAGAAACTCTAGGTATGCTCCTTGTCAAAGCTTCTTTAGATGCTGAGATATGTGAGACAAAGGAAATCTTTCCCCGAGCCTTTGAAAGGGAAGTTTGTTACTGAATTGGAATTAAAAGATTTGAATAAGAACAGGAATTGGCAGCTCCATCACCTGGTTGGAGGCTGACTGCTAGCTGCCTATATGAGCTGTTTAAAACCGCTCAGCTGTGAAGTTGGCGTGCATGGACAGAGGTGCTATGAATTTGTTGTGTTTTACAGAGGTTTAAGGAAAGGTGTTTTATTCCACAACTGGAGCGAACTCAAAGGGCAGCTCAGTTAGCAGGTACGGCTCATCTAATAGATGGTAACTTGCTACACCTTCCTATGTGTAAGGTATAATCATTCCTGATTGTATAGCCATATCTTGAAGGGGGGAAAATGCCTTGTTGTGTGGTTAAATCCCAGGGTCATTCGTGCTCGTTCAGAGATTTTTCTACAGCTAGTCTCAGTCCTACAAAGAGCTGGCCATGCTCACCTCTGATTAACTCCTGTCATAGGTACTTGGCACAATATCAGATTACACTGCTGGCCTGAGAAATTGAAATTAGTGGGAAGACACAGCTTTCCTCAACTGTACATTATCTTAGATTGTACATCCCAGAAGTACTGGCAGATTCATCTTCTGTGACCTGATGCCAGAGGTTACGTGGATGCATATGAGGAAGCTGGAGTTCCTGTCGTCGTGAGTGATTGAATTTTCTGCAGGAAACTTGCAGAAGGAACGGGGAATGAATTGCTAATGGCATCAGGCTAGGGGAAAGCAAGATAGTCTAAGAGGAGTAGACACCATCTAGAGAAGATGCATCCGTGTTGGTTAGCTGGTCTTTCCCAGGATCCTGGGCATGGCAGGGGTGGATGTGCAGAAAGTAGCAGCCTGTGTAAAATACACCAATGAAAAATGATATTGCTCCAGATGCCAGGGAGTGTCTTTGTAGTCAGCAGTACTAGAGCAGATTGTGTCTTTAGATCTGTGGGAAATATTTGTGAGCTTGAAGCAAGTCAAACTGACAGGGAATTTAAGCATGAGCCTCAGAAAGCAGTGGAGCCAGAAGGTTTTTCTTGCTTTTATGGCATTTCCACTATTCAGGAACCATAATGCCAGAGAACGCGGCTGTGTTATTTTATGATTCCCAGATGTGTTGATAAAAGGCCTGGGGGAGGAAACAATACATGAAAAAACAGAAACAGTGAAGTCCAGAGGGACAGCTCTGAAATGGGGGGGGGGATAGAAAACTGTACGCTCTTTGCAGGAGCTGGTATGTTGGCCAGAAGAGGAGTTGGGGGTGGGGGGTGGGAAGAGAAGGAAAGTAATGGCATTTAAGAGAAGTTTGAAGACAAGGAAAAGTAAGGAGAGGTGAAAGAGGCTATCTGTAAATCAAAGAAAGGAGACTTAAAGCATGTTAAAATACTTCTATCCCCAAAGTTTTCCTTCTGTACATTAAAAAGCTTATGAAATATTCTGGTTCTTGCTGTGAATTTAGCTTGAAGTCCCTGACTCTAGCACTTTGAGAGAGCATTAAGATTCATTTGCAGCCTTTTATTCCTTTTGATGCAATAAAACCTATATAGTACCTTCCTAAATGAGTACCGATTAAAGGGACAAAGCTATGAAAGAGTCATTTCCCACAAAATATGAAATCCAATAAGGTTTATTACCTACCATTTAGTGAATGGCAGGAGTCTATGAAATATATGAATAAGCTTCCAATCACCAATTCATTTGTCTTCTAGAAGATGTACAGCACGCGGTTATCCAGCTCTTCCCCTCCCCCATAGGTCAAACGTAGCATCAGAGTTGTTTACGCACCATTTAACTTTCTTATATCTTATATGACATTATAACTTTGTCTTTTATCTTCCCGCCACTGCTGAAAGGATAAATTCAAATTGCAGCTTGACCCTGCAGTGCACTTGGCAGTCTGCGTGGTCTCTAGCTCCATAGGCGCTCACGTGGGGCACCAAGCAATTTTTGGGGTTGTTTTTTCCCTCAATTCCTTCTGATTATTCAGCACCATTGATTTTAAAAAGCTGTTTCCTGTTTCTACAGATCTGCAGGAATTGGCAAATATGGAATGTGAATGAAGCCCCTATGTGCAACATATCAAATAGGCCTGGGGTGGGGGAGCTGCTGCCATTTTTCATCATAAGTTTGAAGGGAAGCTTCTAAAGTGGTGTTTGGTGGAGGTGGCAGCCGTGCCACAGCCTGACTGATGGCAGACTTGTTTGGGGTGAGTGTTTTGCACTGGCCAGTTCTTCTCCTAGTCTTGTTCAGGTCTCTGTAGGAAGGCTGAGGCGGCCCTGGCATGGCTGTTCCCCAGATCTGTGCCGAGGGTCGGCTGCGGGAGGGTAAGAGTGGTGCTGTGACCTCCCTCAAGCTAAGCTCAGCCTGCAAACTGAAGTTTCTGTTCTGATGGCAGTAGCCAAAGTTTTGAGGAGAGGAATTGCTTCTCTTGGTGGCTAAATTCCTTGCAGGATTTTCAAAAGCCTGAAGCAGAAAATTGCTGGTTCCCCTCCCTTTCCATCTTTACAAGATGGAGGGTGCATTACTTCCTGACCTGCAGCACTGCAGTGAAGATACATGCACTAGACATACTGCAAGGTGTAAGGTACACAAAACTGGCTTGGGGCAAGCCATATTTAAGAACAGCCTGTCAGCACAGCTAGTGGAACATTTCCCACGGTGTTTGTAGGCTCACGAAATCTCCATTACCAATTAGAATTGATGCTGACACTTAGCACCACGCACTGCATTCCTGGGAACCAACCCCACTTTCTAGCTGCTTTTATGGTATGGAAAAGGAGAAGTGGTACAGGACTGACTCATTCTGTTATATCAAACAATTAGATTAAGTGAAATTAAAAGCTGCTCTCTTTAGAATGAAATTTGTCCATATTCTTTTGGGTCTCCTGAGTAGTGGCAGAGGAAAACTCTCAAACATGAAAAAGTAAGAGCAATTTTAAAGTTATTTTTACACAAGCAGCAGACCTCTAGGGATGCTCTTTTATGTAATTCTGAAGTGATGGGTTTTAATTCTTTACTTTGCTCTTAAAAAGGGCAGAAGTTAAGAGGCTTCTTGATTGGGGGAGGGATGGACCATAAAATATCCTTTCTCTCTGCAGCTATTTTGAGCTGAGTCATTGTCCTGGTTCTGGCCAGGCCAGAGGTAACCTCCCCAAGCAGCCAGCCCAGGTGAGCTGAGTTAGCCTGGGCTGTTTCCCCACCCCCTGATCAGTCCCACATAAAAGGGGCTGGTTGGGGATGGGCAGGAGCTTGGTGCCTCTAGGAAAAGTCGGAGTGTGGCTGGGGTATCTCTCTCTTCTGTTTGTCAGTCCTTGGTTTGTGCAGTACTCTGTCATCCTTGCGTCAGTAGGGTACTCTCTGTTATCACTGGGTGTGAGTGTGATTGGCAGTTATTGTTCCCCTTTCATGATGTTTTTGTCAATAAACTGTCCTTACCCCAACCCATGGAGGTTCTGGCTGCCCCTCCTGTGAGAGTGAGGAGCAGCATGTGGTGCTCAACCACTGCTTGGGGCTGAACCACCAGTCATTCTGATTTAAATACAGAATTCAGAAGAATTCTGTTTTATGAAAGTTTGTACTGGAGGAAAAGTCTTGAAATTTTTCAGCAGGATATTGCTTTTTTTTTTTTTTCTTTTTCGGAAATGACATTTTCTTAACTAAAAACAATGAATGTAATTCTCCAATATTTTCCAGCATGTTCTGCTCCTAAGCTGCGACTCTGTTCTGCTGCGCAGATGTGGGCTGGCGTGTACCTTCTGAGAGCCAGGGGCATAGAAAAGTGTTTATTTTTTGTCTCTCCTATTCAGGAGGCTGTCACAAAGCAAGCAGCTACGTAACTCTATACCTTTAATTTATGGACTGTGTGGATTCTTGGCTTGTTAGGGGGTTTTTTTTGTATCTTTTAATCCTGACTTTCCACTTTTGATCTCTAGAGAAGAAAGAATAACTTGTACAGCAATTCACAACTTGGTCTTGGAGATGGGTGGGCAGTCCATTCTCACCTTGACAGGCCCCTGCAGAGAAACTCCCACTACTGGTAATGGGAGGTGGTGACACGCATGAAAGAAAGAATTTATTTCCAGGCTGGTGGGATAATTTTTTTACTATTTTTTTTTCTTTTTTTTCTCTGAAATGCTGTTGTCAGACAATGCAGTAAGAGGATTTGCATGGTAATATGATGGCTGATGGATTTCTCACCATAAAATCCAACAAGCTGGTTTATGAGGTGCTTTATATATTCCTTATTTGTGTTATAACAGCAGCAAGGAGCCCCGGGGATATGTCTCTGCTCTATGAAACTCTTTGCATACATGTTACAAATAGTCCTGCTCTGTGTGTTTTCTGTCTGCGTCGGTTGGTTTTCCTCTCTCTCTTCTCACTCAATGTGAAGGAAGTACATGTAAAGGCAGCACATTTATATGGATGTTATTCATCGCTGTTTGTCCTGTGATAATTTGAAAATAGAGCTGTATCAAAGATAACATGTGAGCACATTTCACTCCTGACAGGGAAGACTCACCAAAGTAGATGTCATGTCGTGAATTGACATGAAAAAGGAATCGGATTTGAATAATAAAATACCATGGGGTAGGGGTGGGTTTTTTCCTCTCCAAGCGCTGGTTTTCACGCTAATGCCAGTAAGCCACATGTGCAAGTATTCAGCCCTCCTTCTGCCTGCCAGTACTGGGGAAGGTGTGATAATTTTGTCATCTGTGCTGCTTGGTTTTCCTGTGCTTTAGCTTTGCTTCCAAATTAGGCTCCACGCTATTAATGGCTCGGAAAAAATAGTGTGATAAGTCAGTTAACTCATAATTTTAAGGCAAAAGAAAACAAAATCCTCCGGCAGATTTAAAGATAGTCCTAGTTCTGAGCTGTGTTATTTCTGCACAACCCCAGCTATCCTCTCAAAATTTGATTTTTGCTAGAAATTGATGCGCTCTCTCTTAAGACAATAGGTCTCTTCTCATTTATATCAGCTCACAATCTGGCTCTGAGTATCTTGTATTTTGCTGTAAAGCAATGTCAACTTGACTTTGCTGAGAAATGTCAGCCCCCATTGAATTAGATGAACAGTGTTTGGTTCTAGGGAGAGGGGGAAGTCTCTTTAAAGGAGAGGGAAATGTGGGTTTGAAGCATGATCTGCTGTCCTCTACTTTTCTGCCATAAATATGCACCTTTATGTATATAATTGCCAAGAAGGAAAGAATAACAAGAGATATATTAAAAAAAACCCAAACTAAAAACCAACACATTACAGAAGATTGTATGATTATCCCAGTAGGAAGCAAATTCAATTTATGGATGAATTATGCACATAGCACTACATTTAAGAAAGTAAATTTTAGGGAATTATAAAATTGAGTAGGCCAGGTCCACTGGGAGGAAGCGGTGGAAATGAAAGGGGTTGGGAGAAGGCTGGAGGATGCTAGCTGGAGTAGTAATTAAAACAGAACTGGTCTTAGTTCCTTTTGGAAAAGTGGAAATTAGAAAAAAAAAAAATCCTGAAGAAAAACCATGAGACAGGAAAGTAACATTTCACAGGGGAGTATTTAAGAGTTGAAAGCAGAAAGCAAGTGCTGGGAATTGAGTAAAGTTGGCAGGGAAGAAGGGGAAGGAACAAAATAGAAAACCTCAGTATTGGGACATAACAGCCCCTTGCAGTGATGTAGACTTGGGGCAGACTGGCTCTACAGCTTCCAGGCATAGAAGGACCTGGGGTTGTTGGTTGATTGCAGGCTGAATGTGAGCCAGCGGTATGCCCAGGTGGCTGAGGAGGCCAACAGCATCCTGGCTTGTGTCAGAAATAGTGTGGCCGGTAGGTCTAGTGAGGTGATTGTGCCCCTGTACTCAGCATTGGTGAGGCTGCACCTCGAGTGCTGGGTCCAGTTCTGGACCCCTCACTACAAGAAGGACATTGAGGTCCTCCAGCGAGTCCAGAGAAGGGCAAGAAGGCTGGGAATGGGGCTGGAGGGAAAATCCTATGAGGAGTCGCTGAGGGAGCTGGGGATGTTTAGCCTGGAGAAGAGGAGGCTGAGGGGAGACCTTATTACTGCCTATAGTTATCTAAAAGGAGGTTGTAGAGATGTGGGCGATGGTCTCTTCAGCCAGGTGACAGGAGATAGGACAAGGGGAAATGGCACTGAGCTGTGCCAGGGCAGGGTCAGATTAGATGTTAGGAAAAAATTCTTCACTGAAAGAGTTGTGGGGATGTGGAACAGGCTGCCCAGGGTTGAGTCACCGTCCCTGGATGTGTGTTTAACAGATGGGTAGATGAGGTACTTAGGGATATGGTTTAGCATAGGATGGGAACGGTTGGACTCGATGATCTTAAAGGTCTTTTCCAACCTGGTGATTCTGTTAGCAGTCAAAAAGCAGAGCACAATGAAGATGAGCAAAATGCACGATTTCACCATCATGATCTTGGTTGCTGTTGGAGCTTCCAGGCTGTGCCTCAAACACCCCATCTGGTACAGACCCTCTATACTCATACAGACCGTCTCCAAAGTCTTGTTCTGTCCTATCTCTTTACTGGTTGAAGGAACTGGTAAAGAAGCTGGGGAGCATAAGGGATCCGCTGTTTTGTGTGAAATGTGAAGAGAAAGGAGAGCTGTGAAGGGGTAACCAGGGACCAAACCAATATGAAGGAAACATCTAATGGGTGGACAAGGACTTCTTTAGAAAAATGAAGCATCAAGGCTGTGTGTGGCAGTGCTCCTCCTGAGGGTCTTTTTGAGGGCTTAAATGGAAAGGCTTGTGAAATGTTGTAGTTAAATCAAACAAACCTCTCCTGAGGGATTGCCCAGCAAATCATTGCACTGTTTCTCATTGGAATGGAGATTTGTGATGGACTGGGAAGTGGGACAGGAGAGAAGTAGCCTTTAGTCTGGTTTGTTTGGGTTTTTGGTTTAGGTTTGGGGGGAGGGGTTAATTAAAAAACCTTTAATTAAGCCAAAGACTTACTAAAAAGCAAGTTGATATTGCTGTTGAATATCACAAACCAGAAAGTACTGAAAAATCAGAAAGAATAGAGAATATATATAAGTCAAGAACCTGGAAAATGGGAAGCAATTTTTTTGTAGGGGAATTTGAAGGATGGAGAAAGAGGTGTCAAGACAGGCATGTCATTTCCCAGTAGCCTAAAATCTATATTTGCAACGCAGGAACTTGTCTAGCACAAATGAAAATTCTGGATGCCAAAACACAGCTGGATATTTGAGAGGCCTGAAGCCTCAGTACTGGTGAGAGGTTTTTCCAAGGAGCTATGTGAAAGCGGAAACAGTGGCCTGGAAGTGACAGCTCACGTTGTGCTTCGGTCCCTGCGCTCAGGCATCACTCAGTGCTGCCTGGAGGCACCTGGTGTTTCTTGGGTCAGGACTTTAATGTGTGTTTGTTTTGCAGTAGGATGTGGAGAACTGACACAGAATGAAAACTGGAAGGATTTCAGAGAGGCAAAAAGGACTGAAGCTACAGACAAGGGCATAACTTGCTGCTGTTGAGAGAAAATCTGACCTGCAGGTAAGAATAAAGAGGTCTTAATTCTAAGTGTTGTAACTAATAAGGATAGTGAGACATAAGGCAGTAGGAGCACATGTGGAAGCTATGGAATGGAGATGACTGTATCATTCAGAATTAGCGTGGACAAAGCTCCTATAAATATTCCTGTGCTTAATGGGTCAGTGCTGGATGGAAAAGGGATGTGTTGTGGCCTACCAGATGTCTGTTTATTTTCTTTGTTATCTAAAGAGATATCTTTAATATGGAAGGATAAAGCCTATGGCAAGTAATGACAGTTGTCAACAAGGGTGAGCAAGTGTCCTCAAGCTCCTGGCCATGACCATTTTTCCCTGTTCTCGGGGGGGGGGAGGGGGGGGGGGGCGGCGAGAGGAAAGTGCCCTTCTACATCCCCATGGCTGGACTGATCCCATCCAGTCCCAACAGGGGCTGTAGGGCTTTGGTTGGGGACATGTTAGATGGTTTCTGAGCAGCTCTGCTGAGCTAGAGAGGACAACCTGTGCCTCCCATTGCCTAGGATGTTGCTGAGGGGTGTTCTAGCTTTTGTGGAAAGCAGGGACGGATGACATTTGGGATAGCACACCTTGAAGGCAGGTCAGATCAGCAGCCAAGTTACACTGTAGTTCCATTTTTGGCTCAGCTGAGGACAAAGATGGGGTGCTCTGACTCACAATCTCTGGCTTTGCTGTTCTGTTACACTGACTTGTGCTGTGTCCATGGGTGGGACTGTGAGTGGTGACGGTTGAGGATTCAGACGTGCCACTAAACCGGCAGAGACCGAAAGGGTTGTAATTCCACCTGCCACAGGCTGGCAACCTCCTCATCCTTGCTAGTTAAGCTTTCAGGGACTGCAACTATGTTTAATCCCTGGGCAGAAAATAAAGCATTGGAGATCACTAATGCTGCCCTTGCCCTTTCTCTGCATGGCTTCAGGCAGCCCTGGGTATCATCTCACTCCTGCACTGTGTTCTGAACTGCCTTTCTGCTGGGGAACATTTACCTACTGACCTCCCTGTGTCCTGGGAAGCCCCAGAGAATTTTATTTCCAGGAGCTGTTTGCCTGCTTCTTTTGATCTCTGACCAAGCAATATGAAACCATTGCTGTCGGGATGTAGGATTGGATGCGCTAGCTGACCTGAAGAGATGCCCCCTACCTTCTTTTCTTATCCAAGGTGCCCTGTGTTTCTGAGGCTTCCCAAAGATTTCACTATGTGAGATAAAGTTCTGCAGTTCTGTATTCTTTGCTTTTTTATATGCAGATATTTCAATAACCTGTGTTGGTTCTGGAATTTCATCAGTAGAAAACACTGCTGTGCCCATATGTACATAAAATGTATGTGGCACTGTGTCAAGATTTTAGAAGCCCATAATATTTGGTAGGAATAGTGCCACTTACTGATAAAATCTTCCAAAATCGATATTGAAAGCAAAGATATAGGCCTGGTTTTAGGTTCTGTGCATGCTTTGGGTGTGACTGTGAGCTGTTCTGAACAACAAAAAGCAATTTCTCTGCATGGGGGAAGAAAATGCCTTGATATGTATATATTGTTTTGAAAATACGTATAGGTAGGAACATATAAAAAGGAGTTTTAAAACTTTCTTATAAATCAACCAAAGCCCTAATAAGAAAGCTGTGCAAGTAATTGTTCTCCTGCACATCCAGCAGTGTTCTGCTGCTTTTGATGTTTACCTCAATTTCTTTTTCACCTTGGTTTTTTGAGCCTGCAATTAACACCTGTAATGAAAAAGGAGATGATGTGCTGTTGAGAAATTCTGGTGTTAATTAAAATTATTAACAATTAGAGAAAAATAAGCAAGGAAAAGGAGGCAATAAATAATAAGTTCTGTGTATTTTTATTTTTTTTTTAAATTAAGGTGGACTAAAGCATGGGAGATAGTTTTTTCTAAAGAGCACACTTCAGAATTAATTAGGAAACTTGGCCAAAAGACACTACAGTGAAATTCCCTCTTTTTAGGAGGGTTGGCATCCCCCATGGTCCCTTCGACAGCCTTTAGGTTTGCCAAGGCCTTTGTATAGAGCCGAATTTCATTCCTGCCTGAATTACTCTAATTTACAGGAGAACAATAGGGAAACCAGCTCTGGCAACAATAGAGAAGGAATTGGGAGTGTGATTCATCTTAGCATGGGATTGGGTACAAATCTTATTGAGAGGGGAATAATGTAAAGTGGCCCTGGGTTTCTCTGAGAGCAGTTCTTTCACCGAGCTGCCACGCTGTGCTTGCTGAGAACATTGCAGCGACAGACTTAGCCCATGTCTACGATCTCTTGGGAGCCTTGTTGAGCACTCAGGGCTATCGCGGCACTCGCAGCCTCAGGCGCTGAGATCCTTGCCGAAGGCTTCCACCAAATGGGTGTTTGGCACCTAAATATCCCCTTGGATGCAGGCCCAAATCTGCTGTGAAAATGAGCCTCACGACATCACTGCAGTACCATAAGTTTTACCTGTGTTGCATAAAGCTAATTCTGAGGTGCTTTTCAAGGATGTGCTTGAAAAAGGATTCGGTGACCCGTGCTGGAGAAGAAAGCAGCAGCGGTGATAGGGGTGTGTGTAGGGAGTGACAACCTCAACCATGTCCTCCTGTGTCCCCTGGAGCATAAAGTATGCTAAAGTAACTGTTGCTTGCTTGGTGGCACGTGTGAGGGGTTCATCTGTTACAGGGTAGGAAGCTGTGAAATCTCAGACACCAATTCGCTACCGAAGTGTTTCCCAGTAATGTCCCAAGGAGCAATATTTCTGCATTGAGTTTATTATCAAAGTTATTAAATTTGCAGTATTAGAGAGCATGACTAATAACTTGCCCTCTGGAGAAGCTGTTATTCAGGAAGGGTGGTTGGTTTCCTGGTCCACGTAGATGCTGGCATATGACATGGGAGAGAGGGATGTTTCTCAGTCTCAGGCGTCCTCGATGCCTTTCAAGATGTTACCTGCAGTTAGACTTGCCATGGGAAATCCTATAAAGCAAGTGTCCTCAAGCTGAACAGTGACAGAGTTTGGAAGAGGCTGTCAAGAAACCCCTGAGACGTTCCAGGTCTCTGATTTTAAGTAATCTCTGCAGACTCAAACCAGTCAAGCTAGTGATGAGAAAGCACGCTGCTTTCCCAAAGAGGGCTCTCATAACTGCGTTAAAGCCTCTCAGGGGCTGCAGATTGTTACCCAGCCTTATAACTTTAAGACTCTTGGGGATCAAGAGAAATAAGCCCAATGCAAACCATCTGACCCAAAATTAATTGCAGTGGCTGGAAGCAGAAAATCTATCAGAGAAATGAATCCCACAGATCTGTGATGTTATTTTTTTCCCTTCCCTTTTCTTAGCTGCTGGGCTTGTTTCTACTTCATAACATGTTGTCTTTTTTTACCCTAATTTTTAAAGCTGTTCTTTGTGACGAATTTCCAGCTTGTTTTTAAGCTAAGTAACAGGTTTCCTACTTTTGGTGTCATGGCAACTTTCACTGAGGAATTAGGCTTGACTCTTGAGAATTAACACCCTGTGTATCCTTCCCTGGAGACCTATAACTTGGGTTTGAATCAGTCGTTACTCGCTTGAAAAATTCCTCTTCAGTGAGAGTTCAGGTAAGGATAAGAAAAATCCTCTAAACTTGAATATTTCTCGCATCAGCAAGTAAATTAGTTGCCTAATCTTGCCAGATCTTACTGATGGAGAAAGACATTATTGAAGAACTTAAACTCCTAAACCCTGGCATCTTAATCCTCACAGCCTGCAAGAGAAGTAAAGAGTTCCTTTTTTTCCCTTTTAACTTCCCAAAGCCTTAGTAATATGTTCCACATCTCTTTAGAGAACTGACACTTAAATTTAGGATAGTTTAAGCCTAGGATCGAGGTCAGTTCTGCTGTTCCATTCTTCTTTTTAAGATAATACTTCAGCTTCAAATATCGTACCTAGTAAGTTCTGGCTACGAGTGAAAAGTAAAGATTGTTTCCATGACATTTTAAAGCTGAATAATTAGAGAGGAGGAGGGGAAAAACCCCAGGAAAATGCACAATATATTATGTGGATTTTTCTCCCTCCTCTTGAAGACTTAAGTTTGATGTTCTTAATTTCTCAGACTTGGATTTGGAGGGAATGATAAATCACCCTAGCTGTCCTCACAGTATTTTTTGGTATCTCCTCTGATCATCCTTTCTGGGAAGGCCATGGTGATTGTAGGTGATTTGTACTTCACTCCATCTTAGACTCACCTGGAGGTGAGTGATGCAAGGAGCCTGAAAGTATTGGCCAAGTAAAGGGTGACTGCTGGACCCGATATACCCTTACACTGTCCTCTTGTATCTTCCTGGACTAATAGCTTATTCTGGACATGATTCCCCTCTGCTGTGCCCTGGTGAGATCACATCTGGAATAGTGTCCAGTTCCAGGCCCCTCAGTTCAAGAGGGACAGGGAACTACTTGAAAGAGTCCAGAGCAGGGCCATTGAAGATGATTAAGGGAGTGGAACATCTTCCTCATGAGGAAAGGCTGAGGAAGCTGGGCCACTCTAGCCTGGAGGAGACTGATGGGTGACCTCATTAATGTCTATAAATATGTAAAGGGTGAGTGTCAGGAGGATGGAGCCAGGCTCTTCTCAGCATTGTCCAATGACAGGACATGGGGTAGTGTGTGGAAGCTGAAGCATAGGAGGTTCCATGGGAACATAAGGAGAGACTTTTTCACAGTGAGGGTGATAAAGCACTGGAACAGGCTGCCCAGAGAGGTTGTGGAGTATCTTTCTCTAGAGATGTTCAGAACCCACCTGGACACATTCCTGTGTGACCTAAACTGTGTCCCTTCCAACCCCTAACATTCTGTGATTTTGTGATTCTGGTGGAAAATGCTGTGGTGATTAGCTGGAGGCTTCAGCCTCATTCTTTTGGGGCAGAAAGCATCATGTAATGACTCCTTAACCTGCCCCAGTGCAAATGCAACCTCAGGCCAGCTTTTCCGGGACAATCTTGGATCGCTCCCTGTGAGAAATCCAGTATTTTGCATCTGTAACTGTGAGCCTGAGGTGCTGGTCTGGCTGCATGCCAGATGTGCTTCATGTATACACTGATTTAACCCAATATAAATATAGAGAAATGGTGGGAAGGAGCTGTCACTTGCAAAGAAAGGGGAAAGATTTAGTTGGGGGTTGGTGGCACTGTTGCCAGCCTAGCTAAAGAGCTCATCTTCTCTTCCCCCCCTGCCCTGCCTCCAAAGGATGACTACTGCTTCATCAGAGACAGAAGCAAGAGAGGCTTCAGCTTGCTTTGCGTTATGCTCTGAGCTAAAAAAATGAATATAAAGAAAAGGGGAGGCCCTGTGTCGTGGTTTTGCCCCAGCTGAGAGCTGAGATCCAAGCAGTTGCCTGCTCTTTAAAGGAAGAGGGGGGGAAAGATGGGGGGAGGGGGGTGGGAAGGGAAAGGGAAAAAAAAAACCCCAAAACCAAGAAACCTAAAACCCTGCGAGTAGGGATAAGGATAGTTTACTAGAATAGCAGAAAGATAAATATAACAGTGATAACAGGACTTTAGAGCAAAAAATATGTGAAACTGGTGATACACAATGCAGTGATACACAACTTGGGCCATGCAGCCCAGAGCCGTCCCGGAACCGGATCGTCCCCGAAAACTGCGTGTCCTGGAGCTGCCCTGCTCCTCCTCGTCCCACCATCCCCCCTTTATACTGAGAATGACGTAATTGGCATGGAATACCCCCTTTGGCCAGTTTGGGTCACCTGTCCAGGCTGCGTCCCCTCCTTTCTCATTAGTAGGGAAATATGAAGAACTGAAAAAGTCCTTGATTGCTTGGCAACAACTAGAAACATCAGGGTGCTGTCAGCACTGCTCTCATCCTAACTCCCAAACGCAGCATTCCATCCGCTGCTAGAAAAGAAATTAACTCCATCCTAGCTGAAACCAGGACACCCTGTCAAGCTAATACCCTTGTGCATTAATAGGCGTCATCTGGCAGATGCTGTGTGGGGAAAAATACCTCAGATAATAAAATTTGGGGTGGCTCAGCTAAAGCTAGAAGGTAGTATGGGAGTCCAAACAGGCTGAGTAAAACATAATAATGATAGTAATTAGAGATTTTCATGGCCTAGTCCATCTTGTATTTGTAGAACAATAGCCCTTTTAACCTCGTCCAGCAGACAAGGAAGTTGAAATTCACATTGCTGCAGACACTGATAAATTAAACTCATCCTGACAATGTATGTAAATTTATTGGTGATTTCTGGTCCTGGGTTGAGAACCTTCCAGGGAAGTTGCTTGCATTTGCCAAAGAGCTGACAGTGTACCCCTGTCATGTGGTAACGTTAAGGTTCCAAAAGTGCCCCTGGGGTGTGCTGTCTTCCTGGGTGGCTCTGGGAAGCACAGCCTCCCTCTCAAGACCCAGGAGGGTTTGTCACAGCAGCAAAATCTCACACAAGAAGCTCCAAGTTGTAGACCTTTCTTGTCCAAAATGGGAGGAGTTGTCCAGAAGGGAAGGAAGACCATGACCCTAATTCTTCACATTAGTCAGTGTGAACCCAGAAAGCAGAGAAACAATGTTAGCATGGAAGGACAGCCACCTAAGATACACCATGTGTGATACGGTCTTCCCCCTAAATAGTGTCTGTATGGTAGGGTATTGTGCCAAAAGAGGTTATCGTGCTGATCTTTGGGTAGGCTGGGTTCATGGGGAAAGCTCACTCTCAAATGAATCACAGAATCATAGGGGTTGGAAGGGACCTCAGGAGATTGAGTCCAACCCCCAAATGAGGCCAATGGTCAGGTCAGTGGCTGGATGAGCATAGCCACAGGGCATGAGTTGGACATATATAGATTGTAGCATGTTTCCAAGTTCTGAAACATAGCCAGTGTGCACTCAACAGATTTTATATCTACTCATATTCAAGGACTGGATCAGGTCATCCATTCAGCTTTGATTGAAATATCATTGAAGTAAAATTGCTTTTCATGGGATGTGAGAAACCCTTCAGAATCTGGCTTATTGCTTGAAATGTGAACATCTGATTTATTTGTAAGTGTCCTGAAAACTCAAGCTGTGACAGAGTGAAGGGGAAAGTACCCTAACTGACCTTTGCTCTTGCAAAGCCATCATAGACAAAATTGATATTGGCTCAAGGGAGCTGTACATTAGTGAAATGTAACATCAGTTCAAATTTCATCATGTCACACCATTAAAAAAAAAAATTAAAAAGTCAATAAGTTACTGAGATGAAATAAAGGAAAAAGAAAAAGTAGCAATACCAGAAAGCCATGTAGGCCTGAGCCATCTGGAGGGGACAGGACACGATGCAGGTATTGTTTGCTTTAAATCTCCATAACAGCTGCTTTTTTTATTTTTCTACACTTGTAGTCTCTGCACTTTGCTCCTTTTGGAATAGCAATTATAGTATGTCTGGAAAGAATTCATGACAGCTTAGGATCCTGTTTAATGGTGGCTGGGGTTCTTTTTTATTGACGAGGCAAGAAAAAGACATTAATACAACTTCAGATCTCCTGCCAAATCCCAGAAGAGATCCAAGTTATTAATATAGATACATGTGTAAGACGTGATACACAGGTCTGAATCTGTTGCTGTTATCAGAAGGGCTCATAGTGATACCTGTGGCTGTCTAGCACTCTCCATCACATATTATTAATCTTGTAACAAGTCTACTGCTCAAGCAGAAATTTCAATTCCAAATGTTGGCTTCAGGTTGTTGGGTCACTTTGGAGGAGGAAGGAGGTGGGGGTAGAGGAGAACTCAGCAGGAATAGTCCAGTGGTTTGCAAACATCAAGATACCCAGTGGTGAGACAGTGTTAGAGACCCTGCAGTGCCCCTGTTGGGTAGTTAATGTTTCTGCTTTGGAGCTCTAGGGCTGAGCTGTACCTGTGGCGCAGGTTGCAACATGCGGAACGTGTCCTGTGCTGTCTGTCATGATTTAGCTCTGGCTGGAGGCCAGATGCCCACCAAATTCAGTCTAGTACTCCCCTTCTTAGTTGGACAGGGGAGAAAATATATATTAAGAGGCTCAGGAGTCAAAATAAGGACAGGGAGAGATCACTCTGTCATCAAGGACATGGGCAAAGCAGACTTAACACAAAGTGAAGAAGAGAGAAACTACTCTACTTTGTTACGCTACATTACAACTACCCAGAACAGTGAAGAAACTGGAGTTGAGAGCACAACCAGATCTTAAAACAAACGTAACCAGATCTTAAAACACTTTCCCCCCACCATTCCCTTCTTAGCAGACTTTAGTCAGAATTTTGCTCCCTT
Source organism: Gallinula chloropus (assembly GCF_964237585.1). Taxonomy (NCBI): domain Eukaryota; kingdom Metazoa; phylum Chordata; class Aves; order Gruiformes; family Rallidae; genus Gallinula; species Gallinula chloropus. The sequence continues at coordinate 79,492,789 of NC_140087.1, read as the reverse complement.
CTTCCCTCCTGTTCACACAGCTGAGGGGCAGGGACTGGGGAAGATGGTGTTCTCGGTAGCACCTTCCCCCCCACCCCTCCATTCTAAGCAGACTTCCCTTTAGCCATGATCTTGCTCCCTTCTTCCCTCTGCTCGCAGTACAGGGAGACAGGGACTGGGAAAAAATGGGGTTCTCAGTTACTTCTTCATGAGCTGTTTTTGTTTTCCAGATCTTAAGACACCTCTAACCTCCTGCCCACTCCCTTCTTAGCAGACCTCACTCTAGTCATGGTTTCACTCCCTTCTTCCCCCTGCTCACAGCACAGGGGGGGCAGGGACTGGGAGATGGGGGCTTTGGTCAGTCCCTTGCAAGTTGGTTTCCCTCTCGGCCAGGGAGTGGGGGAGGGGGGCATTCATTCCACACCCTCCCTCTGCTGCACTGTGGGGTCTCACCCACAGGAGATAGTCCTCCAGGAACTTCTCCAACATGAATCCTTTCCCCAGGGCTTTATCTATTCACCAGCTGCCCTGGAGTGGGTCACTGCTATGGCAGGCAGTCATAAATCACAACGTTTCTCAGTCCCAGTCTTCTGTGGGGTCACCAGCCTGCCCCAGCAAACCTGTTCCTGTGCAAATCTCTCTCTCACTCATCTCTGTGTCTCTGTTTCTCTCCCTGGCTGCAAGTGCTGGCAGGGGCTTATCCCAACGTAGGGTCACTGCATCTTCTCTATGTCTCCACCTGCTCCATGCAGCGTGGAGCCCCTCCACGGGCTGCAGGTGGGGTCTTGGCCTTTTCCATGGGTTTCTCCACAGGCTGCAGGGGCATCTTTCTCTCCGTCACCTGGCCCGCCTCCTCCCCTGCCCTGTCCTGGCCTTGGTGTCTGCACAGCTCGTTACATCTTCTCACCCCCTTCTCCAGTGGCAAAATGCAGCTGCTTCTGGGTTGTTTTCTCCTGCATGTGATTCTCAGAGGCGCTGTGACTATCTCTCAGGCCACAACTTTGGCCTTGAATTGCTCGTTGTGTATAGCTTAGGCTGGCAGAAAACTCCAACTGCTGCTTAAAAAACCCGTCTCAGCAGCACAGCCTCACAAAACTGCAACACCATCCCACGTGGCTGAAGCACACGCCTCTGAGACACGGACACATCAGCATCATCTGGCAGCCAAATCCCAGGGACCTCTCCTCTGCCCCGAGCTTGCTTTTGGGTTCAAACACCTGTGCATCACACTACTATGAAGTGGTTTGGGTAATGGTCCCGCTCAATGCCAAGGTAGCATCAGGTGCCTGGACACACATAGCCTTGTTGTGTGGAAGGATATCTCCATGTTTAGCCTTTCCCCTCACCCTATGCACTGCCCAAGGAGAGTCATCGCTGTGGCAGGAAGGTGCATCAGATGTGATGAAAATCCCTGGCACAAGTATTTTGTTTCCTATCTGGACCCTAGAAGCTGAGGGGGTTCTGTTGACAAATTAAATATCTCAGAGTCAGAAGGGCAGTCAGGGCTGAGGAGGCAGGGGAAGGAGGGCAAGGGTTATGTCTTGCCATAGCAATACTTTTCACTTTGCTCATCTCAGATCTGTGGTCGCTTTGTGTTGCTCACTTGGTCTGAACTTCTGCTTGCAATGCAGCTAAAGGAGCTTTAATTGTTTTTCATTTTCCCTTTGTGTAGTTTCAAATCTGGACTGTTTTAACAAGCCCTGGAAACTGAGTGCTTGCTCCATCAGCTTTCTCCAATTTGAAGGAGCACTTGTGGAAAATCAGATGCCTTTCTTGTATTGAGGTGTATGCTTGCAAGTCCCAGTAACAGACCAGGGGTGCCCCAACCATCATCTTTTTTTGACTCTGAAGCTATCATAAACATAGATTCAGGGCCAAACCAGTTTTAATTAATAATACAATGGCTCCTTCCATCACAGCATTGGAAAACTGCTAACCTATGAGCTGGCTGAGTGTTACCTCCCACTTTTAGGCTGAGATACAAGGGGTATGCAGTCTGTGAAACATAGTCCCTCCAGAGCAGAGCATCACAGCAGTACCACAGGCTGGTTTTTGGCACAGGGCAGACAAAAACTGTGCTTGTACCTTATGCAAAACTTCATGTGAATGTCCAGGAACCAATCAGACAAAATATATCCTTCTGCTGGCTCTGTTTCAGCAGGATTACGTCAGTGTTTCCTAAACTGAGTCGCTATTTGACTGGGGCACTGAGTCGCAGACCCCAGTGCTTACCATACCTTGCTGTTAATTGAGAAATCCCATCTCTGGACACACAGTGTAGAGCCTGGAGAGTCTTGAGAGCCTCTGAGGATAACCTCAACAATTAGGGAAGTAGCAAAGCTTAATTAAATTCCCTTGTGCTTTTAAAAGCTGTAGGGAACCAAGCCAAGATAATTCCCATCCTCAGAAAAGCATCTTTGGGTGGGATTCGTCTCTTCCAAGAGCCAACTTAATTTTCACGTTCCCCACAGCAGATTTGTTTTATGAAAGGAGTCTTTCCCTACCATTTGTCTGGCTTTCTCATCACTCTCTACATTCTCCCTACTCCAGCATTCCTGACTCTGCTTTCTCTAGTTTCCACGGGGGAGGTTTTCCACTTTATTTTCTGGCAGCGGTGCTGATTTCTGAAAATACTTATTATCCCCATAACCTCAGACAGCCAATTTCCTGGGAAATTTCTCCCCGTCCTTTTGAGGAGCCGCTTATGCAATTACAGGCAGCAGAGTTGGTAGTTCAGTGTGTTTTTGCCATCACGTGTGCTCCACAACCTGCCTCTCACATCCCACCAGCCCCCCCCTTTAATTGCAGCCTCGACCACAGCTCAGCTCAATTAGATGCGACACCTTAAAAAAAAATAAAATATATCTTTTCAAGCCCAATTTTCCAGCTGTCCTTGGAGGGATGTAGGACTCCTTGAAAGCTCCTATTTTTGAGAGGTGTTTACTTCTTTGCTGATAACGGAGGATTTTCCGGAGCAGGGGGCACCATGAGCCAACTTTGACCTGATCCTGTCAGTGAAAAATCCAATGTAACTTCTTTCAGAATTGTTATGAGGATGAGCAATAATGTATTAAAGCAAGGGTCTAAATATCTAATTCCATGTGAAGGGAAAAGAAAATCACTTACATCTCTATGTCTACCCAAGGGGGTGTGGAGTTCCCTTCTCTGGAGATATTCAAGACCCGTCTGGATGCCGACCTGTGTGACCCGTCCTAGGGAACCTGCTTTGGCAGGGGGGTTGGACCCGATGATCTCTCAAGGTCCCTTCCAACTCCTACAATTCTGTGATTCTATGTGATAAAAATTCACTCTTGCAAGAAGACAGGTGCAGGCACTTAATGGGAGGGGTCCCTGGGGACCTGTTTCCTGCCCTCCCAAACCTCTGCAGCTGGTGAACCATGCACAGGCTTCCAGGTAAGCCAGGGGCTGTGCCCCTTTCTCATCCTCATCAGCTGCCATTGGACCATATTTGCTGTTCCCCCTATGTAATCCCATAGAGCACAGCAGAGGACTTCCCTGCCTACTCCCCCATGTCATTCGTTATTTTAAAGATACTGGAGGGATGGGTGTATAGAATAAGCTCCCTGGACATGGTCATAATTTCCCAGTCTGTGTTTCTGCATGCGATGGGCAGCAAGGACTGAACCACCTGTTCTTCTCACATTCATTTGGAGGGAATGCTGGGGTTTTTGGTTTTTTCCCCCTCCCTACTCTGCCAGCAGTAGGGTATCACCTGTCATCTCTCTCTCCATCATGTGGTCTATGCATCTCATTAGTGTTTTAGGCAGTGTAAAGCCGGGGAGGGTTGTAAATTTCCGTGTAGCTCCTAAGAACAAAATCTTCCTCTGCCGTGTGGTTCTGCAGTGGAGCTCCTGCCTGGAGCAAGTACTGAATGTGTGCTTGCCCTCTCCTAACAGGCTGAGTGCTTTTGGGTATCAGATAGGCTAAAATAAACATGTTTCTCTCACCTATAGCTGGGCCAGGGTCCTAATGAACACCAGGCAGCTGCAAATACCTCACACAGGAGACATGTTGCCAGAGCCATCCCCATCCCTCCCTGTAACAGTAATTAAAGAGCTGGAAAAGTGAGGGGATGTTGCTGCAGTGATTGGGGGAATTGCAGTCCTGCCTATCTGTGCCCAGCACAGCCATCAGTGATAGAATCTTTGTAAAACCAGCAGCAAAGAGCAGGAGGCAGCGGATGCAGGTGGTGTCAGCACAGCTTTACTGCATCAGAGGAGCCGCATCAGCCAGGACCTGCAGCTCCTCTCCTTCAAAGGGAGAAATCCATCAGATTTCATCATTCTTTTTCATTTAAAGGGAAAGAATTGTGCAAACAAGAGGCGGTGTGCTTCCCCCCAACCCCCCCCCCCCTTTTTCATTTAAGTAGCAATTACCATTCTCTTTAAACTGCCAAACAGCCTGCACAGAGAACCTAGACATAAACAGTACTGTGCAGAAGGTGAAGCATAACATGAAAAGGAAAGATCTACAGGTTGTGGTTTGCCTTTAAATGGGAGCAACTCTGGCATGTGTTGACTGTGCAAAATGTTATGCATATGAGCATGTTGCAATTTTTGCATAATATTTACTTCTGAATGTAAGCATTTGTATGGTTGTGGACTTGTTTGGAAGGTTTACTTCAGTGGATTTACAGATAAAGTGTTTCAAATCCATCTCCTCCTCTGTTAACCAAAGGACAAACACTTGACCAACTTTTAAGGGAACTTGACCGGTTTCTCATTCTTTTGTTCATGAGAATTGCTATTTCCCACACCTGGAGATTATTTTGCCTCTGATGCAGAAGCTCATTTTATTTCTGTTTTTAAAAATCTGATGGTGTGGAGGAAGGGGAAGTCCTTGTTCTGAAGGTATATACTCACTAGGCTTCATCTTCGTGAGTGCCATGGAGCATCAACTAAGAGAGCTGAGGGATTCAAAGGGAAGGGTAATACACCCAATGAAGTAAAACAACAACATGTAATGAGGACAAAACACAGGGATATGAGACACAAAGCCTGTCTTACATGCAGAAGACCAGAAGGACACAGGGAATAAATACATCAGCAACTCAGTGCTGTTGTTTACTTCACACAGTTTTATTTGGCTGTTGAAGCTGGGGGTTTGGGAACAAACCACTGCATGTGCTATTTGCTGTTGAATGTGTGTCAGCATGCTGTGTGTTGTGGCAGGTGGCAGAGCCCTCCAGTGCTGGGGGAGTTTTCCGATGAGCCTCCTACTCACTGTGGAAACAAAATCCCTAAGTTGGGCACTAGGATTCACAGGACATCTATAGCTGTGGTTTGTAAGTTAGAAAGCAGTGTTCAACATCTATTGGGTTTGATTTATGGCTTATATATGTGATCCTGATAACCTAAATACTACTTATTTGTAGCTCGTATGAGAATGGAAAGAAACTGGAAGGCACCTTCACCCCTGCTTTTGAGAAAGTGGGCTAAGAGCAATAATGGCAGCAGGGACAGATGTTTGCTAGCTCATTTCCCCCTGCCTCCTTAAGACTAGAAGAAAAGGCAGGGAACAGCACCTAGCCCAGTGTCCCAAGGAGGTCATGCATCACTTGGCCTCCTCCTACCTTAAGGGTAGGAAGCAGGAAGCCGGAGGAGCTGTAAACCAGCCCTCTGTGGAACCCTGCCACCCCTGCCTGAGCACCCCCAAACCTGTGCCCCACAGGTAATTGCAGCCTGTTGGTCCCCCAGCTGTGATAAATAACTGTGCAAATAGCTCTGTGCTACATATAACCACAGTCAAAAAAGGAAACTGATTCAGGCAAAGTGGTGGGGTTTGAGATTTCTGGTAAGAAAGAGTATGCAGTGAAGGCAGCTGACCTGTTCTGGTGCCTCTGAAGTGCTCGTGTCTGAAAGGATTTTGTGTTTAATGCTGAATCGGGCTGTTGGAAATTAACCTCCCACCTGCAGATCCACAGCTTTCACAGCCTCCTGAACAAGCTCTGTTCCTTTGCCCACCAAAGGTGTGCCTCTTCCTTTGGCCATGACCCTCATTGAGCTTGAATTCATTTCAGAATGATCTGAATCAATTATTATTACTTTGCAAGAAATAAGTAGGCACTTATTTCAAAAGGGTTTGGGCTTTTTTTTAATTTTTTTTTAAAAAGCCCCAGACTTGGCATGGTTGCTGGTTATTCTGTCCATCTCTCTTGTATGTTCTATTACTATTTTCCTGCCTGTTGGTTTAAAGATAAAGGGGAGACTCCTGTTTATCACTGTCCAAATGGCAATGCTTTTCAGCTTGATTGCAACAGCAAAATGAGGATGCCCAACAGCAACAAAAAACACTGCAGGGGAGGAACTGACACAGTTAAGCTGTACACAAGAAGTGGGTAGTGCAAGGGGCAGCAGAGCCCAGAGTAGCTAAGTAAACTGCAGCGTGGTCTGTACAGGTGATATAAAGGAGAACATGTTATAAGGAGGAGGATTGTACGTAAAAGTTGCTGATGTGTATCTAATGTTTTGGGGAAAGCACGGGGCTGGCAGGCTCAGCTCTGCTCTCCTCTCCTCAGGTGATCTTCCTGCAAGCAGTGAAGCAGAAATGTGTTGGGCCAAGAGCAGGAGGATGCACATGCAGTCGGAACTATGGAGTATCTGAAAAATGCCTGATAGGGTTGGCTGATTGCTTTTTAAAATATCTGAATTTGTGTTCAAAATTACTGAAGTGATGAACGAAATATACCACTTATTATTTTTCTTGCTAGACACAGCACAATGAAAGAAAATACAGCTGATGAGTTCCTTTTCTGTCATTATCACATGGTGCTCTTCCTTTCATCTGTGGATCAGGCCTTCGTATTTCACTCTTAACAACTCTTGGGTATTGATCTGCTTCTCTTAAATCCAGTCCTTAATGCAATTAAGTTTGCACAGAGAATCCACATGGCTGAGGATTCAGCTTTTAGCTGACCCAGCCTAAGAAAGTGCCTATTTTAAGAGAGAATCATCAGGAAATAGTAAAAAGTATCTGTAAGCAGAAGAGAAATGTCAAAAAAGGAAGAATTCCGTAACGGCCTTAATAGGGTATGTACACCCTTACCCAGGTTGTTGTTTGCAAACAATTCCCCCATCTCCCTGATGACTGCTGTACTCACCAGGCTCCTCAGTTAATAAGCTTTCTCTGATTTACCATTAGCCAGAGTGTCCTAATTACATCCAGGGGTGGGATTCACATCCCACTTTCCTCATCAGTGTTACTTACCAGAATAGCTGCCATCTTCTGTGGTTTTCCCTCTCTGTTCAGTAAGAAGCTCCAACGTCTGGGTCAGGGCTATGAAAATTAGCAGGCACTGGAAATTATGTGTGTCTGTGGATCCATTCCTATGTGATTTCATGGACCATCTTTAATATTAAATGTGTAGTAAACTTTAGCCAAATAGGATTCTCAGTGTAGCACCAAGCAAATAGTAGGATTGGTTTCGTAAGACCATTATATTAAAAGAACAGAAAGGAGCCCCTTGAGCTGCAGTATTGATGATTGATTACACCAATCAATATATAATGTGATTGGTCCACAAAGGAAAGCTGTCCTAAATCAGGCTGAAGTTGTCTGCAGTTTGTGGGCAAATCTTTCCTGGCTTTAGTTTCTTTCCTGGACCATCACTACTGGAACCAGAGCACGTGCCAGTTGCAAACATGTACGAAAGTATAATATACAGATCAAAAGTATAGCAGCCTTTTGGTTAGATGCCCAAGTTGCTCTGTCACCTAAAATTACAGTAAGATAAAATTTCTGTCAAAAAAATGTCACACTGTCAAATGAAAACCTAAAGAGTTTATTGTTTCTGCTGAAGTTTCACATTGAGGAAATAGAAGAAGAAATGGATTGTGTTTTTTATTACCATCACAATGTTCTATACTGACTAGGAGCAAACATTGTGAAGCTTTTTTAACATTTGTTTGTTAGAAACTTCATTTCAGTTGAGCCTTGCTGTGGCAATATCCTGTTGGCAGGTGGTGATACCTCTGAGACAATCCTACCCCAGGGCATATCTATAAAGATAACAGGGTGTGCTACCAAAGCAGCGTTTCATTCACACCTGGACTTAGTATTCAGTGAAGATCATGACAGTGGTGCCCCATTTTTTGTGATTATTTTGTTACTATCTGGGTTAAACTGAAATAGGACTCTTCTCATTTGAAAGAAACCTCCCTATGGAGAGATGTGCCACAGTAATGAGATGAAAACTCAAACTAATTAAGTGATTTTTGAATCCAGAGCATGTGTAGGCAGGACTTACTCTTACAAAGTATTCCTACCCCTTGAAAGAAGCAAACAAAATTTAGAGAAGGGTCCTTCTTCCATAGAAACTCGTATCTGTCTTGTAATTGGTTTAAATTTTTGAATTACTAGAACAGTTCTTCCCTTGTTTTAGAGAGGAAATAGGGGACATGGAAGATCTTAAGTCCTTGACGTGGCTGTACAAATATTACTTACGTCTCTATCTCTTCTGTTGTGTGTTGGAGCTCTTTCTATATTGCCATAGCATCCTGCTAGAACCTTACAAGCGCATGCTCCGTTTCCAGCAGTAATGAACTAATTAAGAAACTAAAATCAGCTAGCTTTCTTTTAAAAGAAATAAATTCAATTTAAAATTTTAAAATATACTGTCACTCTCCAGATATTGAAGTTGCAACTCTTTTTTTTTTTTTGTGTTGTTGTTAATACATTTCAACAGGACCAAGTAGCAGCAACAAAATATTCCATTTCCATGGAAATCAGTGTAGTTTTCTTTGCCTCTAATCAGACCACTTTGCTGAAAGCTAAACTGTTTATTTTGAACCTCTCAGAAGATGAAAGCTTGCGGTGCCTTTTGTGTCAGGAGCATAACTGCTGTTCTCTGCTTCATTAGGTCTGTTGGCTTCAGCCTCACCTGCAACTGAGAGCTGGGCTGTGGGACAGATGTGCAGAGGATGCTAATACCTCTGTCCTCCTTCTTTTGCTTGTGCTGGTGCTTTCCAGCCCAGTGCAGCAGGAGTCAGCATTTAAAAAAAATAGATAGGGCTGTCTCCTGGCTGGCTGCAGGCTGGGATAGTGAGAAGCATCAGATCCAGTATCTAGAGGGTAAAAGGCAGGAGATACTTGAAGAGCTGAGTTATCTCATGTATATGCATGAAAAAAAAAATCTGCTAGTCTTGTCGTTAGCCCCCAAAGCAAAGGATGAGATTAGGCCAAAGATGGCACATCAGGTAGCCCATATGCTGCTTTCCAATCTAGAGGACATGGTGTTCTGCAGATCCTCCAGGAGCACCTGTGTCCTGCACAGCTCAGTTTAAAAGAGAGTTTTTAAAGATCGCCATTGCAAATGCAGCAGAGACCTTAAGAAGCTCCTGGGTGCTTGGAGCTGAACTTGCAGTCCAACAGTCTGGATCTGAATGACTCCATGGTCCTTGTGGTCATACAGCATTGCTTGTGCTCATACAGCATTGCTGTATGCTGTATGAGGTTGGATAGCCTCCTGTGCAAATACCATCCACCCTGGCCTCACAACTGTCTATGCCTAGAGGCACTCCTGTGTGTCCTCCCTCCCTGGCTCTGCAAGAAAGGTGGCATAAACAGGAAAGCTGGAGCCAATATGCACTGTCAGCGCTGTGAAAACTTTCATTGTAGAATGCTTCTGGGTCACTTAGTTTTATTCTTTTTCCAAAAATAGGCTGATGACTTTGAGCTTGGTTATAAACTAGAAGCTATTACAGTAACGTGTCTTGGGTCTTTCAAAGTAGCCTGGTCTCTGGGACTAAGCTGATGTTTCTTCACACTGATAAAATAGCACAGAGCAGCAGGTAGCGTGCAAGTCACATCAGTTCATGTGTGGTTAGGGTACAGCTCTGCATTTGTACACAAAGAAACTCCTGCTGGATAATAGGAGTGCCCTGGAAGCCCACTGCTTGTGTATTGTGTCATGAGTGACCTCAATGAGCAAAGCAGCATGGCATGGTTAGGTAAGGAAGTCTGAAAACGCCTGAGAGCAAAGGTAAGAAGCAGCTCCCAGCACCTGGAGGGAATGAAGTCTCTGTCAGGGACCCTGAGGTTTGCCGTGTCCTCTGTGAAGACTGAGCACTGCACTGGGGTGCTTCCCAGGTAGCTCTTTTAGGAAGGACCTAGTGCAGAATAAAAGAATTCAGGTGAGGGAAGGAGCCCTTGGGTAAGAGTAATAGTCAGAAGGAAGTGACTTGATGATGGCATAAATAGGGTGTAGGGAAAGGGATCAGGAGGGTAGGAGTGTCAGCAGGGCTTTCTGAAGTTCATCCTTTTCCTGCCTATACCTACCACACCAAGGTCTCCTCTTTGTTGCATGTATGTTAGCTTGGTGCTCTAGGACAGGACAGTGGTGCCTGGCTGAAGTGTCTTGGGGAGATAGTTTTGTTGTTTCAGGTTTCATTTGGTTTCCACAGTTAGTGGTTTTTGCAGACATCCTGCAGACTGAGCCCATGAGCTCTCCTGCCAAAACCTTCCCAACGGATCACATCAAAATTGGGTGTATCGATCTGATGAGACTGATGGATCTGTGTTTCCTCTTTTCATTCTTGGCCTCAATAGAGATTAACTTTTGATGTATCTATTTGACCTTGGTATTGTTGAAAGTGGTGTAGCTTAACGTTAGCCACAGTGCTTTCACTTTCTTTAGCTCACATTCTTGTTGGCCTAATGATGTCAAAAGCAATAGAAGGAATCAAGTACAGCGCAGGGACTTGAACTTCAAAGGTAGGAAGAGATACAGCTTGTCAACTTAAGGTGCTGAGCAGTTCCCCCTAATTACTCTCTGGTTTGCACAGCTGAGATAGATAGATGTTACTTACCTCTGCTGATGACACACAAGGGGGAACCAGCCTCTACTCCCCTTTTAATAGCTGTGACACTTCTGCTCAGATAACAAGAGCAACCAGCGGTAAAATTGCATCCTTGCCACTAAGGTCAGTAGCTGCAGCTCCAAATTCACGGAGGAAAGCATGCAGGAATATGCCACTTTTGTGTGGCCTTCACCCTTGAAGTGGCATTGAACTGCCTGCATGGGGTCTCTGCTGGGTAGGGAGGCAGAGAGTCTTTCTTATGACACCAAAAATTTACTCTGACCCTTTTACCATGTACTTAAGTAGTGCCAGGGTTGAGCTGGGGCAAAAGCATGATGATAGAATGACCTGATACAAAATAATCTCCTCTGCTTGACTTCCTTGGTTCTTGTTAGCATTCAGATAAGATTTTAATTAAAGTTTTCATTTATTGCCTATCGATCTTTGATATTTACCCATGGTCTTTTTTTTTCTTTCTTTTTTATTTTTTTTTTTATTGATTTGATCTTCCTAGATAGGAATTAACTACACAATTAGTCCTAGGTTAGCCAAAATTGAATAGTTCAGTTAATGAATGATTCACTGACCGTACTAATTGCTCAGTTTGCTGATAGACTCCAGGAACCTCTGCGAGACAAACTGATATTTATGACAGGTATCTGAAGCTGGCAGATGTTAAGGGAGAAGAAAAGCAGATAAGCAGGACTGGGGAATTTCAGAAAAAGTTAACCTTTTTCCTTTCTGGGCCACACAGGCCTCGCCTGAGGCATCATTGCTAGAAAAATGAGGCCATTGTACAATTTATTGGCTCAGTGCAGCATTTATTTAGTGACAGTCACAAAAGGTAATTGTGTGAGCATGTGCAGCCTGGAGTGTTTAATTGCCTCTGTGCCAAGGCTCCCGTGCATAGATGGGAAGTACTTCCCCAGATGTACCAAGCAGTGTCCTTCTCAATATATAAACCACTGAGAATATACCTCAAGCAAGCCCACAGCATTGCTGCAGCAAAATGATTCTTGGTGTGAGAAGGGGAAGCAGCAGTGGAAGCCCCAGTTTGGTGCTCGTTTTATCCCCACACAAAAACATCTCCTGGGAGCATCATTTCTGATGGCTCCGTCCTGTGGAGCAACAGCTCTCAGGAGCAAAACAGGCACCTACGTGCCTGCCAGAAGGTGCAAGTCAGCCAGGACCAGGAAGAAAAGGGATGTGTGTGTGTGAGAAGAGGACAAAAATGTCAGCTATTTCAGTCCCAGGTAATTTCCCTTTAAAAAAAAACAAGAAGAAATCATAACTTGACTTCTATTCTCCTCTTCCTGCCAGTTTTCCCTGCGGAGAGTTATCTTTTCTTCCCCTGTTTTCCTCCTTTACAAGCAGACTTTTTTTCTTTTTGGCACCAAGAGAAGAGGAAGAAAAGAAAGTCTGTAGGAGGAAATGAAGGAGAAAAGGATAAGCACAACCTGAAAAAGCATTTACTTTCTTTAGCAATGACTAAAAGCAGGAAATGGTTTTAAATGGGGGTGGGTTTTTTGGTGTGTTTTTTTTTAATGCAGAGGTCATTCAAAGTAATTTTTCAAAAAATAATCCCCCCCTCGGTTCAAGAAATTTCTTCTGCATCTGTATATGAGTGAGTAATGATGAGATGGTAAAAACGTGCTGCTCTCATAATTTTTAAAGAAAAAAAAAGGTGATTCTCAGTCACATCAGTGCTTGCTTTTGTATAGCTCCTTGATTGCACATTATGATCCTGAACACCAGCTTTATTGAGGCCTTCTGTGCCCAGAGTTTAGAAGTGAGTTACTAGATTAAACTGTTTGGCTGTGAATACAAAGCCAGGGAGCAGCAGGGGCTGCCTAATCCTGAAAGGAAGCAGTGCTTGTTGATGGAGGCAAACCAAACCATCACCTGGCATCCTTGCCCTGCAAGGAGAAAGGGTGGAATGGGCTGCCCAGGAGTCTCCTTTTCTGGAGATATTCAAGACCTGTCTGGATGCCTCCCTGTGGGATCTGTCCTAGGGAACCTGCTTTGGCAGGGGGGTTGGACCCGATGATCGCTGGAGGTCCCTTCCAACCCCTACGATTTTGTAATTCTGTGGAAATGGCAAACTGATAACCAGAAAGGACCTGGTTTAAGGGCTAAAATGAAAAGCTATGTATTGCTGTAAAATGCTGAGTCTCTGTTTTCCTGTGAGGTGTAGGACAGGTTTCTAGGCCTTGCCATTTATGAGATAATGGACTGTGTAACTGTTCCTCATCTCTGTGACTAACGGCTCCTTTTTGGCACACATCCTGGAACCCAAAGCAGTGTAATTTTTAATTCTGGATATCACAACTAATTATACTATTACAACTAGCTGTAATATTACAACTAACATTATTCATCTCAGCCTTGGTCGTCCTTTCCCTTTTATAAATTCTACGACTTCTGCACAGATTAAATTCTGAGGCTATTAACACTTTGATTATGGTTTAGTCATATTAAATTATCCCTTGGTAGTAAGGCTGTCCTGTCAACTGCTGTGATACCTACAATTAATTGAAAAGATAACTGGTAGTTTGATGTGAAGGCTGTGCCTGAGTAGGATAGCAACCCTGGGGAGCTTGGTGCAGGCTCAGTAGGTGTATCCTTCCTCCTCCTCACAATGATGCTGGAGACAAAACAGAGTTAGGCTATAAATGGGAGCAGGATTTATACTCATGACAAGGTTGGGTGGTATGCTGAAGCGTAATGAGATATTTACAGTGTCTTGGGTGGCAGAGGAGGGGGAAGTATCAGGAATGGGCAACTGAGGCACTGTCAGACATTCTGTTTGAAACAGGGATCCCATCGCTCCATGTCTGCAGGGCCTTGGGAAAACCTTACAGCTCCAGGGAAGAAAAATCATTGTGCTTGAGTGCTTCAGCCCTGATGTACAATACCACTGCCCACCTGGGTGTATAGCCTTTCAGGGTGTTTGGGGGGTTCCCTTAGGGTTATATTGTGTGCCACAGAACTTTCTATTACCAGCAGAAAAGCTTAGGACTCATTTCCAAATACACATTGCCCCTGTACTGAACAGCCCCAGTGGAGTAGGTCCATGGATAATTGCCTCTTTGGCAGCTGTTGCCCAGGGCTGGGAGATACCTTGGAAGGGTTGCTTGCCATAGGCATGGTGCAAACCTTGACTGCATTATTTATTTTTACCCTCACTGGGGTAGACAATGAGCTATGATTTTCTTTTCCGTAATTATTGATACAGGGGCTGATAAATGCTTCCTTGCCTCCTCACCAGTTTCAAAGGTTAGCTTGTTAACGAGGAGGTTTTCAGATACTCGCTATCGGTGTTCCCTTTGGGGGGAGAGCAGGGTGTCTTTTAATAGTAGCTTGATGCTGTTCACATGGGCAGGCAGCAAGATAACAAGGCAAATGATTGTCTGCTTCGCTGATCAGAGTCTGTAATAATTGCTTGCTTGGTGCTACACATTCAATTCCTGACAAACCAAAAGGCATTTGCCATTTTGGCTGATGCTATTTTTACCTCTGACACATACCAGTTGGGTATGGTTTTGTTGCATCTAATTGCAAATGATCTTTGATATTTTTTTTCCTCTTCTGTCTCCAGAGGTATTCCTCTTGGAGTGCCAGTAGCAGGCAATACGATTTCAAAGCATTTAGGAATGCCAATTAAAGGCTTATTTATGTGATGATTGCACTGCCTGAGATCTCGGTGCCCACCGGAATGCACTGTGGCCTGAGACAAGGGGAATTTTCTTCTCTGCCCACATCAGATGTGGAGGGAGCCTTGGGTGATGACTGCTGCTGTTCTCTGCCGTCAAACACCTCCTCTCAATTTTTCGCACCTGCAAAAAGTAATGTGTCCATCCTTACATGGAGATTGATGTATTTCTGTGTTGCTTTTGTTGATATTAATTAATGTTATTGCATAGAATACAAAATAGAATTGCAAATATCTCCAAGAGAAGAAACACTGCCTATACATGTAATAGCATTAACTCAGGTTTCTGCTTGTTAGTTCCACTAAACCAAACTGGGCAATATTGGTATAGGTTTGGGGCTGGTTTGGTGGTTGTTTTTTTTTTACTATTTGAGGGTTGGTGGAACTTTGTTTGCCTGTAAAAGGGTAGGACTTTAGGGATTGCATTTCCATTATTAAACCTCCCATATTTTGGATATAGGCTTTGCTGCTCAGCCCTGGCATCCCCCAGCCCTCAGAGAAGGCAGGAGCACATCACACATCTTTCCAAATTATGCAGTCCTCATAGGTGGCTGAAGGACGGCTCCTGCTGATGATGCATTGGGATCTTCTCCCTGCTCCCCTTCCTGTGTGGTGGGCCCAGAGCTCACAAAACTCTGTTAATCAGCTTTTTTCTTCCTATTCTTACTAGTTGTTAGTGTTCAAAGAAATATTCTCGCGTTTGGGCTTACCTGGGTCCCTCTCCTGTGTGGCAGGTGAGCAAAACAAGCCTTTGCTCTTGGAGGCTGGGGGAAACCATTCCCTGCACCTTGCAAAAACCAAGTGAGACTTTGTCCTGAGGGATGCAGCCCGATGTATATAAAGCTCACACATTCTATAAATAAGCAGACTGCATATGTTAGGGCACAAAAGTAGGAGGACAACGTCAGAAGATATTTACCGCTTGCCTGAGGAGCAGTCACTTTAGATGAAAGCTTTGTGGCCAGAATTTTCCGAAGAGCTCACTTGCATGGTTGAGGTCAGCTCTCATTTAGCTGCTAAAATTAGTAGTGGGGCTTCTAGGCAAACTGACTGTTTTGGGTGCTAAACAGCTTTGACAGTCTGGCCATAAAGGTCCCAGAAAGTGTTTCTGTGTGCTAAAAAACAACACATGCTGTTAATGGAGTTTCTCCAATGGGAGTGGACCTCCTTTGGACCTGTATCTTTCACACTGCCTGCTAAGATCATGAAAATTGACTTCTGTCTTGCAAACAGGTAGTACAGACTTGGAGATATGTATAGGCACACGTAGATAGATACAGATATATAATACATGGACACAGCGGCAGAGCTCCTCAGCTGAGTGGCTGCTGGAGCTGTGACTGTTGGAGGTGCTGCACACTCAAGAGATACAAGGTTGAGTGCAAGTGGTCAATGCTGTACACCAGTTCCCAGCCATAAACCAAGCAAATGTTTCTCTCCAGGAATGGCAAGGGTTTCATTCAAGCAAACAAGAAAAAAGCCCAACAAAATAGAAACCAAAAACAACAACAAAAAACCCACTCCACCACCCCAAACCCAAACAAATGAAAAATATACCCCACAATAGCAAGCTCTTTTCCTTCTCCATCCTGTCTTTGTTATTGTTCTTTGCCTTCTGTTCTTAGCTTTAAAAGCCCGAACTTTTCCCCACAATGAGTTGGGGGAGATGTAATTTTAGAAGACAATAAGGGTCTCATGTGGCTGGAGCTGCATTTAAGATGGAAGAGACTAATTGGGGTAGGACAAGAACCAAATGATAATGTTTCATTTGTTATGAAAATTTCTCATGAAGAGGAAGCGACTGGGATTAATATAAAGGTCTCACTTGCATTTTCACTTCAGTCAAACAGAACAACATATGTTTGTTAAGAAATAATTGAAATAGTATTTTGGGTTTTTTTCATATAAAACACATTAATCCATTACATGAAAAATTTATAAAATATTTTTCCGCTGGTCCTGCAGAAAGTTGGTCCTTTGGAAAATACATAAGCCTTCTTTCTTCACCTGTATCAGATACTTAAGGTTTAATGTAATAAAATGACAAAAATTGATAATACGAGTGGCAGTGAATGAGACCAAAGACATTCATTGATCCACTCAGCAAGGGAGGATGGTCTGCCACATGCTGCCTAGTTGTTGTTGTAACTCATGTGCAAGTATGCAGGACAGCACTGTGGAATTTATTTTTATAAAATAATAATATTTTAAAAAACCCTGAACTACATGCAGAGTTCACTATATGCACTAACCTAACCCAAGTTTGGAAATGGGTGTTTTTTGTAGAGTTTAAACTTTTATTTGAAGAACAGAAGTTAACTATGCCAAGCCAGGATATGGAGCCTGATGTTTTGAGTCACCTGATAGCTCAATGTATTTATGCAAGATAGTAGTAAATAAAAAGAGGTGGTTAATAGAGTTTTTTGGGAGCTATAATAGGGGAAAATGTAATTAATTCTTATTTCCTATATTATCACTCAATAGGAAGGGAATTGCATGCAAACTTGATCCTTTCGTGTCACCTCTTTGGCTGTGGGGGGAGGCTGGAGGTAGAGAAGCAGTTCATGGACTGATCCATCATACTCCTGTATTTTGAGCCTTTACAACAAAGGCTTTCTCGACAGCTGCCTCGAAATTGTGACCTTACAGACCAGTGTGGCAAGCCTGGGAACTGATGGTCAGCAGGCTAATTCCAGGTTTTGGTGTTGTTTATCTGGGAAAGCAATCAAAACAACCAAAGCTGTTTCTAATTGCCAGCTCTGTAGATACTGTGTAAATAAGCAGTCCTTGGAGCAGGACTTTGCGGCAGAAAGGCCCCTGGAAGGCTATTGACTCTATCTGCAGGAGAATCTGCAGGTTCATTAATCACTTATGAAAAGGGGTTTTCTTTTTTTCATGAGCTGGAAGATATATTTATAATTAAGACAAATGAAGAAAGGGTGGTTCTACAGCTTGCTTTATGACAGTAATGGAAAGCTGGAGCTTTATCTCAGGAGTATACCCACCATCCATTGGGAGCTGAAGCAGGCACTGAGTGATAAGGCCACGGCCTTTGATCATCTGTCAGAATTAAACCTCGCTGAACATCCACGCTGGGTGAAACCCAGCCCTTGGATATACAAGGAGTTCTTATTAAAGATGTGCATCTGAGAGCTAAACATAGAAGTCCTAGCCCCAAAGATCTGATTGGGGTATAAAAGCAAGCTTTTCACTATCACAGTTTCATGGAGGGAGTTGTACTGCATCAGTGAGTGAAGGCCTGCAGGCCTCTGATAAAAATGATCTTTATGGAAACTATTAAATTGGGTTTGGCCATCTCGGGTCATTTTATTGTTATTATATCTTTGTCAGTGATCACCCAGAACAAAGTTTTCAGACTTTCCAGGAAATTAATTGAAGCTCAGTTACTGTGCTGTCTCCCAAATTTATGGCTCTGCAACTAACTACAGACCCAGGCGTTCAGTGATAAATGATCTCTCCTGTCTTCTAGCCCATCAAAGAGGAACCTGCTTCCTCGTGAGCAGGCAAACTGAAATTGGTGCATTACAAACAAATCTATTAAAGGGTGCATTCAATCTTTCATGAAATACGAGGACTCATCAGTGCTTAGTAAGGACTGAGATCTTTTTGGTTTGATTATGCATGTATCTGAGAAACTCAGTAAGAGGACCAGCATGGAGTACCTTTACCTTCTGAATGTCAACAGCAAAGGCCAAACCTGGAGCTGATTAACGGCTGCATAATCTATCAATTCAGAACCAGGGAGCTGCAGGTTGCAGCTAAATTATTTGTGAGGTAATTTGGCTTGACCGTAATGAGAGCTAAGGTCCCACAGACCATGGAAAAGTCGATCAATCTTTCTGGTTCTGGAAGCTCTTGCAGGTTTTCTTACTCTATCGTGAAAATGCATTTATTATTTGTGAAATCTTAAGATGGATAAGATCATTATTTTTTTAAAAACCCACACCTTTTGAAATAAACAAGGCTATTACAGCAATGATGGAAAACATTAATCCTGGAATCCAGTATCTGGGGGTTTTTTGTACTGGGCGTTACTGTGTCGTGTGTGTGTCCCTGTCCTGTCCCCCGCCCCCCAAGGCTTTCTCAGGTGCAGGTAGTGAAGTGTATGGTCCTGAGGGGAGGTGAGCAGCGTGATGGTGGCAGCATTGTTGGACAGAGTCCAGCTTGAAATCACAGTTCAGGACATAGGTTATAGGTGACTCCAGTTATTCTGGTTGCTTCCGGTCTGCTATACACTGACAAATCCAGTTTAAGTGGCAAAATGGGTGCCAGGGTACAGTGATGAATTCCTCAGTGGCAGACATAGAAAATCCGTTCATCCTCTTTAGTCTACAATAGGAATGATCCAGACTTTTTGTTTAGTAGGTCACTTTATCTTGCAGCCTTTCTTGCTGAAGATAAGGAAAGGTGCTGTGATGGGGTGAGAAAAAAACCCTCCTGGTCTCCTTAGGTCGAAGGTACCTGAGGAAGGTTGTTCATCTGAAAGGTTTTACTTGCATTATAGCTAAACCAAAGCAGAGATGTTTCACTACCTGGTGGCTACTGAGTAGTAACAGCACTTCCTGTGCTTTTCCAGCCTTTGCCAATACAGCACTCTACTGGTCCTTCATCTGCCCAAACTCTTTAAAATTTTATCAGTTCCTGACCCTCCTGCCAGCAGTTGCTAAGTAGCCCATCTATCAGGTGCTTGTTTTGTACAGACATGTATTGGGGATGTAACAACAGGAAAATGCCTTCCTCTGTTACTGCAGTGCCAGAGAGAGCCTGATACCTGTTTTTTTCCTAAGGTTTTCCATCCCTAAGTTTTTATTGTTTGTATAGGTATTGATTCCAACTCTTAATTTCCTGACTACAACATAGGCGTGGGCCAGTTTTCTTTGTGTGGGTGAAGGTGATGGTTACCAGGCATTAATGATGCATCTTAAATTCCACTTCATGGAATTATTTTTGCATTGCTAAAGGTGACCTAAAGAGCATTCCATGGCTGTTTGCACACATGGTTCATCTCACAATTGTTTGCTCAAGTGCTCAGGGTCTGGTATAGTGTCTATTTGAGATGATATGAAGGCTTCCAGTGGTTTTAGCGAGCGTTGCTCTCAGTTGAACTTGTTTTTGTCAACAGTCCTTGCTACTTTCTTTTAGCAGAAATGTTGTTATTTTTTTAATATAGGGAATCATCTGTGTTCTTTTGCTGTAGCACTGCCTATGTTTACCCTGTTGCTTTGCTTACACTGTTTTCTTACCAATATTTAGTTTCCAATAAAATCCTCCCGGACCTGCTCTTTTGACGCTAGTTTTCAGTCTCCTCTTATTCCTTTCTCACCCAACAAATTCAGCTGCTGTATTTTTTTTCCAGTTGTTTCTTCTGCCTCACGGTATTTCCCAGCTTTTCTTTCCATTTCTCCTCCCTTCCTCCTCCCTCTGTGCAGAACAGCGCAGGGGCCCAAAGCACAGGTGTGTTCTGCACTGTGCCATTGATCCTTCTCCTTTTCTGCTTTCTTCATTGTTTCCTCCTGATACAGCCCTGGAAGGGAAATAATAAATGGAGAAGGAGCTGGTGAAGGAGGTAGCACGGCCACGCTTCTAGAAATGGAAGGCAAAGGTACTGGTTGATGGATGGTAGTTTGACATACAGTATTTGAGCCCCCTTAGCTGTTTTTTCACTTTGTGCTAAGCGTTAACTGCCCCTCTGTCTCAAATTTGGAGGTGGATGAAGGGGTTCACACAGCAAAGCCAGCCAGTTCTAGCTTATATGTTTGCAAAACGAGGCTTCACAATGTAAATCAAAGCTGTATAGATCTCTGGGTGGTGCAGGCTAAGTGAGATGGCAGTGGTAAGCTCCTGGATTTCCAGGGAATGTTGGGGTCCTATCCCAGAAACAACAGCTTGAGTAACTCAAACTCATGATTTGTATTCACTCCTTTACTTCAGTGGGTTGTGGTTCTAAAGTAGAGGGGTTTTTAGGGATGTTTTATGATGATGTTCTGAATTTCCTTTTAATGGTAGTCTTGTTACTCTCAAAAGATATTTTAGCAGACACCTCAATATTTCAGGGAGATCTCTTATTTCAGAAGGAAACTAATTCACCATTTAACTTGTAGCAGCATCTTTTGCAACCTTTTTTAATAGGAAAAGCAAAGATAAACTCAATATAGTGCAAATCATAACAATAATATACAGTGTCTTATTTCATCCTTTTTTGCAGCCAATGTTAGAGAGAGCTCTCCGATGGGAAAAGGAGATGCAGAAAGTGCTGCCATCAGTCTTCACCTGCACTTAGCTAGACCCGTTGACATTCATGGAGTGTAATGGCAGGAAAGCTTTCCAAAGCCATTTGACTCCAAAAATTTGAGTTATCATCATTGTCATATCTCAGTCTGACAGGGAAAATGATTTGTCGGTCAAAATGTCTCATAAACACACGCATTTGATTCAATTTAATCAGAGACAGTCCCTCACTCTGAATCCAGGAGGCTCATCCACAGGGGAAGGAGCAATGAAATAGCGAGTAATTCACTTACTGCTGCACCACTGTCCTGCTGGCTCTGGACTGGGGGGCAATGGATCAGTACAAATGGGGGTTGCTCTAGGAAAGCCAGACTCTCCCGGGCTTCAGGAGCAGGTCCCCGTTCAGGCTCAGTGCAGCCACCAGAGCATGGATCAGGCTTAGCCAAGAACTGAGGTTTGTGTCTCTGCATGGGGCTGCACTGGGGTCATAGTATCATAGAATCACCTGGGTTGGAAGAGACCTTTAGATCATCGAGTCCACCCACAGCCTAACCCTGACTAGCCCACCTCTGGATCATGTCCTCAAGGACTTCATCTACACGCCTTTTAAATCCCTCCAGGGATGGTGACTCCACCGCTTCCCTGGGCAGCCTGTTCCAACGCATGACACCCCTTTCAGTAAAGAAACTCTTCCTTATATCTGACCTAAATCTCCCCTGGTGCAGTTTCAAGCAGTTCCCTCTGTCCTATCACTTGTCACCTGAGAGAAGAGACCAACCCCGACATCTCTGCAACCACCTTGCAGGTAGCTGTAGAGACTGATAAGGCCTTCCCTCAGCCTCCTTTTCTCAAGACTAAAAAGCCCCAGCTCCCTCAGCTGCTCCTCATAGGACCTGTGCTCAAGACTCTTCACCAGCTTCATCGCTTTCCTCTGGATGTGCTCCAGCATCTCAACATCCTTCCTGTAGTGAGGGTCGCTGGTTTCGAGTTCATGGGGTGCCTTTACCAAGGGGGTCGGTAAGGGAACCTGCTGGGAACAGAAAAAATGCAAGTAGCCTTACTGTTTGTTCGACACTGGTTAGGGATGGGGCTGGCCTGGTGCCAGCTGACTGTAAGCAGGATCTCGTTCTGCGAGCACTTACGGGCCTGAGTAAATCTACTTGTGCTAATGGCCTTATTAAGCTCAAGCCTGTATATGTTACAAATCTACACAAAGAGAAATTAGAGCCCAGATTAGATTAGTCGCTGAAGGCTGTGAGCATACAGCTGTTTGCCAAATTGCACGCTGAATTTCATTTTTTGCGTAGACTTTTACTGATATCAATTTGAAGGCAGTCATTAGAGCCATCAGCCTTTGAATGAGAAATTTCAAAGGACACTTCAGGATAAATCTGCTCCTCTGCTATAAGAAATTATTCCAGATTTGCTTTGGGCTATGGAAAGCAATTACATGAATTTTGCACAATAACCTGTTTCTCCCAGACAGGGGTAGCACTTCTGCCCATAAACAGACACACTTTTACTTCCAGTTAACTGTGTGGGTGTGTAAACATAAGGAAAACTGCTTTTTCAACTGGAATTTAATAACCAGAAAATAGTTGGAAGGAGGAATTATCACTCACAGTTAGAGTATGAGACTCTAGCCATCCTTATTCCCTTCCTCTGCAAGCCAGCTGGATTTGTGAAAGCAGAGATACCCTGTCCCATTAAATCATAAATACTTCAGACGTTATTCCTTGCCAGATTCTAGGCTCCAATGTTTAGGAAAGGGTGTAATATTAATTTTGAAAGCTAAACTTGACATAACTCACAGTCCTGTGGCTTCCTTTTAAACTCGAGCTGTGTTTTTCTCCTATTCCACGTACTCCAGAGCTGCACTGCAATCCCTGAACCCTGCTGAATTCCCACCCTGGTGATATATAAACATCCAAGGGCTGCAACTGGTAGATCTATCTGGCTCTTAAACTGCCTTGTGTCAACCTATTTCTAAGCGCTGCTGTCAGTGTATGTGTTTTACCTCTTCCAAACTGTGGTGAAATTACAAAAATAAGGAACTTCTAACGCTTAAAGCAACTGTTCTCTTCTCTCCTTGATGTCCTGTTCCACTATATTAATATCAGCATCCTAAAATGAAGCTTCTGTATGTGCAACTTGTGCTGCCCCTGTCATTTGTTTGGAAATCTTGAGAGAGTTTTCTTAAATAAAAATTGAGTAGGGAAGGAATTGGGTCTTTTTATTTACCTTCATATTTCCATCCTTTAGGACTTTCTTGCTGGGTGTTCTTGGGTTGTCCCTGCAATTAGAAGGCTTAATTGGCTTTAAATGAAAGCTAAGATTCCTCCATTCCCCAGGAACTGGAGTTTTCATTAAAATCACCACCCAATATCATGAGACTGGCAATTAAATTCCTGAGCTGCCAACACAGTTACAAAATGGTTTGTAAAGTCTGGGTGGGATAAACGCATTGGGAGAGCTGGCTCTCAGGGGGCATAAGCTACTGCTAGTGCTTCTGCTTTAGTGAGCTCTGGATATTTACTGAGAGGCACAGCACTGCTCAAACCAGGTCTAGCCAAGTCTTTAGCCAAGCTGGGGCCAGGACAGATGCATCCAGAGTACCCGCATTTGCACAGTGCCTGTGGGAACAAAAGGCCATCTAATTGCTGCACAAGGTCTTGTGTTAATCTCTGTGTGCAAGGACCTGGTTTGGAGGTAGTAGAATGGACCACAACAGCTTCAGTTGCATTGTATTGGACCTTTGCAAAGGTTAAGCCTGCTGCAAAGCTTTTCTTTCCAAGAAGTGGTAGCATTGGGAAGGCAAAAATAATAAGACATGCTGTGTCTCCACTCTCCAAACTCAGCTGAGTAGAATATCAACTTTCCTCTTGGCTTAGTTCAGTGATGTTAGCACAGCATCGGAGAAGTGCCTGCCAGGTTGGGCTACAGGTTGATACCTAACTAGCAGGAAAGAGCTTAGGATCTGGGGGGTGGGGGGGGGGAGGGTAGAGAGATTTTTCCTTTAACTGCTTTTACATCTTCCACAGAATGTCAAAGTTTAGAAAGAGCAGCCTAACAGAGAAGTGCTGGTGTGTCAGTGATGTGGATGCATCAATCTGTGCTCGAGGTGGCCAGACGCAGCGTCCCTTGGTGTGCCACTGAAAGCTTCAAGCTCAATCAGAAGTTCATTTGGAAATGTGACAGAAACATTGGTAGGTCAGAAAGATAAGTCATCAAGAATCAAAATTAATCACAAAATAGACATGCAGTTTTTGCTATTCTGGGCTGTCTTTTCTTGTAGTACCTTAAAAAAAAAAAAAAGAGAGAGGATGTTGCAGAACTGAAATCTTTTATACCTACCACAAAATTTCTAATAAATCCTTTCCCTTTTGAACTAGGGGGAAAAAAAAAAAAACCCTTTCAGGTTTTGATTGAGAGGAAGCTGTGCAGGACTCCCTGGCTCCCTCATGTTAGCCTGGGCAGGTGTCTGTCTCCTCCTCCAGCTGCGGTCTGCTGAGCTCCCATCTTCCTGTAGATCCCTGTGGCTTTGCCACACAAATTCAACAAGGTGCCTGTCTGTCCCCCAGCTGGTTGCTGTCTCCCCCCTTTTAGGCACCGGAGAGAGATTTATTGCTTTTTAAAGAAAATAAGACCAGTATTTGAAATTACCAGTGATTTGAGCTGTAAACAAGCCTGGTGTGATTATGCAGCAGCAGCTGCTGGCTGATACAACGCAATTCATCCAGGTCTAGCAGGCCTAGGGACCACGTTTTCCTGGGAAGAACCACCACTGGCATAGCAGCCAGGTTTTTCCTTTCTTTTTGTTTATTTATTTCATTTTTATGTTTTTTTTTTCCTCCCTCCCCCCCCCCCCCCCCCCCCCCCCTCCCCGGCAGCAGTGCTACTTTCCCAACTTAAAAGCAAAACCTGTTCCTTTGCTCCACTCCTGCGAGTCTGCAGAGACAGTGTGCAGGAAGATGGGCAGAGGCTGGGAACTCTTTCATCTTAATGGGGCTCTGCGGGTGTGTGAACATCCCGGGGGGGAGCCCTCTCGGAGGAGGAGGCGGGGGGAAGAGCTTCAGAGCCCGCGGCAGTGTGCAGTGCCGATAAGGAGATGAAACAATGGCTGCGACACCGAGAGCCTTCGCACAATTACTTGGTGAGGATGTTAGAGAGTCAAGTGCTTTGAGCGTTTGCTGCACCGAGCAAATCCGCTTGCTCCTGAGTGGTTAACTGTTTCTCTTCCTTCAGCGTACAATCTAATGCATGGCTCTTGAGGGCATTGAATGTGTGGATGCTAAGGAAATAGCAGTTGTGTTTCTTGTTAGAATCATAGAATCACAGAATGGTCTGGGTTGGAAGGGACCCCAAGGGTCAGAGGGTTCCAACCGCCCTGCCACAGGCAGAGCCACCAACCTCCAGGCATGATCTGGACAAGGCTGCCCAGGGCCCCATCCAACCTGGCCTTGAATATTTCTAGGAATGTGGCATCCACCACCTCTGGGCAGCCTGTTCCAGCCCCTCACCACTCTCTCTGTAAAGAACTTCCCCCTAATATCTAACCTAAACCTTCCCTCCTTTAGCTTCCCCCTCGTCCTGCCATTGTCTGCTCCTTTAAAAAGTTGATTCCCCTCCTATTTATACCTGCAATGGTCCTGCTTTGAGGATCTCTGTGAGACCTCTAGAATGCCGCAGGGGAGCCCAAGTCCTTAGTGATGCACCAGCCATGCTCTGGCAGAGGTGGGAAACAGGAAAGGTCCAGAACTGGAGCTAAGGAACCATTCCCAAACTTCTTTTATAATGGATGCCTCATTTCCTCATTTATGCCACAAAGATTAATGTGAAGGGATTTCCACAGTGCTAATGGAATTACCCAACTAAATCTCCCCTGCACCAGTGGCAGGGAACACTGTACTTCTCTGCCCTCATGTTAGTGCTGGGTGAGTAGTTAGATTATTTGTTACCTAGAAAAAGCAAAAATCCTTTCCTTTTAGGTTTGATATTTTTGTTGGTAGTGTTGAGGGCTTTTTATTTAGACTTGACTTATAGTTTGGAATATGAATTAAAAACATCTCGATCATTTTTCTCATTCCAATGCCAGAGATGGTCAGTGGTTTCTACCGATCATTTCTACATCTTTTTGTGAACAACCGTTTTACCTACCTCCATTTAACACACAAAAGCTGTAAAGAGAAGTGTTTTTGAAACAGATATGTTTCCATTAAGACTAATAGCAATTATGTTACTGGTGAAGTCACACTCGTGCCTTTAATCCATTGTTCCTCTGAATGTTGTGCATCAGGGGCTGAAGGCAGGGAAGACATTTATTCCCATGCACACAAAAGGAGCTGTGCTCTTCAAATGCAAGCTGAGAGAAGGCCAGCAATCTTCTCTTTTAGGGTCAGGCAGATGGTGTTTCTTCAGGCTGTAGCAAAGACAGGGCTTGAAAAGACCCTCCAAAAGGGACACGAGCTTCAAAACGCTCAGCAGTCAGAGGCTGTATCAGAGGGAAGCAGGCCAGTTTTGGAGGGTCCTTGACCCAAGCTAAGCGAGGTGCCACAGGCTGGTGCCGGTGGGCCGTGCCTTGTGGTTACTTGGGCAGAGGCTGTGTTAGGCTGAAGAGCGTGCAACTTCTGCAGTGCCTATGCCCGTTCCTGCTGGGGCTTTCACCTGGCTTCACATCTGGTTATGGTTTGCCTAAAAAACCTCCCCCATAGCCTTGCTTTCCGAAAATCCCCTTCCATTTGATATCTGCTCCAGTGCACAAAACCATGTCAATTGAGCCCTGGGAGTGTAGAAGGACCACTGCAATTGCTTGTGCTGAGCAGGGCTGACTTTTGGCCTAGTGAAAATGACTGTGAAGTAGCAGGAATAAATCTGAAAAGACCTGCCCTTAAACCATGATGGGAGGATTCGGCCGGGGCTGGGTAGCCTGTTGTGTGAAAACACTTTTACTGATCTTATCCAAGTGTGTGCACGGGCACCTGGGAGTGATTTATTCACTGGCCAGGGCCTGATCCTGTGATGCTCTGAATGTTGCCAGCAATGGCAACTGGGCTGGCTGCTCTGTGCGGTTGGAGGAGAGGATCACAGAATTGTAGGGGTTGGAAGGGACCTCCAAAGATTTTTGAGTCCAACCCCCCTGCTACAGCAGGTTCCCTAGGACACGTCACACAGGGAGGCATCCAGACAGGTCTTGAATATCTCCAGAGAAGGAGACTCCACAAACCCCCTGGGCAGCCTGTCCCAGGGCTCTGTCACCCTCACCATGGAAAAAGTTCTGCTGTATATTGGTGCAGAACTTCCTGTGCTCCAGCTTGAGGCCATTGCCCCTTGTCCTGTCCTCACAGACAATTAAAAATAGGCTGGCCATTTCCCTCTGTGTCGCACACTTCACATATTTATAAACATTAATCAGCCTTATTTTCTCAAGGCTGAACAACTCCAATTCACTCAGCCTTTCCTTGTAGGAGAGATGCTCCAGGAGGTGCGTTGTAGCCCTCCACTGGACTCTTTCTAGGAGATCGCCAATCTTTTTTGTACCTGGGAGCCCAGGATGTATCTGTGGGAAAGAGAAGTACAAGTACAGGACACTGAAGTTATGAGGCTCAGGAGATTAATGATAAAAACTGTCATGAGTGTGGGGAGGGGAAAGCAAGCAGGAAACAGGAGCCTAAATTAGGCTGCAGCTCCCTGGGCAAAACACTGGTTATAAATATTCTGGTAGCATTTAAAGCAGGGCTGGCTGCATTGATTGCTCTTCTCTGTCCTTGACAGTATCGGTGTGTTATTCACGCCAGTATGCTGCTTTGCTGACGAACGCGCCCCCAGTATCGCAGGGGTGTGGGAGGCGGCTGTGCATGTGTTTAGCAGCCAGGGGTCAGAACGTGCCAGGGAGCCAGGAGGCCAGGCCCTGCTTGGCAGTGTGGCACTGCGGGAGAGGAGCCGTGGGTCGGGCTGTGGGTGTTTCATTGTTCAGTGGGTGCCAGTGATGCTGGTGCTAAAGAGCAGCTTCTCAAAGGAGCCAAACCTCTACATGAGACAGTGTCTTGACCTTTGATCGAGCTGGTGCAAGGGCCGGAAAAGCATCCTTGCTCCTCCCCAGCCCCAAAGCTGACAGGCAAGGAAAAGTGACGCACGAGGAGAAAAAAGTGGGGTTCTGGGGCCCCAGCCAGGTGGAAGAGCTGGGAGCAAAGCAGCAAAATGCTTTTCATTCTGAATCTCAAAGCACAGCAGCTTTCAGCCTTCAAAATTCCACAGCGATTGCTTTACAGGAGCAAAACTGTTATCGTTCCAAGGAGATGGTGCCTGCTGTGAGCTCCACCTTTCCCTCTCTCTCCTTCACTGCCCTTTCCTCAGGAGGATGGAGGTGCAATTGGAAGTCACCAGCTCCCACAGTTTGTAATAAACGGGACCAGGCACTGCTTGGTGTTTTAGGTTGCAATTTATGGGGTGGCTGTGAATTGCTGCATTGCTGAGTGCAGTCAATCCACTTAACAGCTCAGCAATGCTTCCAAAGGGTCCCAGCTGGCTGCTCCTGTCTGCTGTGGCATGCAGAAATGAAAAGTGTAGTCTAGCCTCTGGGGAAGAACTTTTTCACAGTGAGGATGACAGAACACTGGGACAGGCTGCCCAGGGGGGTTGTGGACTCACCTTCTCTGGAGATATTCAAGACCCGTCTGTATGTGCACCTGTGCAAGCTGTCCTATGGAACCTGCTTTGGCAGGGGGGTTGGACTTTATGTCTGGACGTCTCTTCCAACCCCTATGATTCTGTGATTCAAATGGAAGTTCTCTCCAATCAGGAAGAGCTCTACCCAGGGTGGTGCCATAACTATGATAGCAGGGCTGCCATGCCAAGGAGTATGCATTTGGGGTTGGGTTTTTTTTGTAATTAAAAAAACTTTATTCCTATAATAAATAAGTTTAGCACAGAAAGCTAACTAAGGTAATGTTTTTAGAAGCTGAAAATATCAGGAACTCAAAAGGCAACAGCGTTTTTATTTTTTAAAGTATTTTTTCCTCCTATTCTAAAGCCCTTGGGAATTCATTTCCTGGTGTCGTTGTCATAACTCCAGACCTAAGTAATTAATTTGTATTCACGTCAGTCCCTCGTACGCTTCCGTAAATACCGCATGCGATTCAGCCTAAATGGACAGTTAAACTAAAGATGGTACTGAGCAAATCAGACTGTGGATGCTAAGTAGAGGCAGGAATAGAGCCTTCTGCAAGAGCTCCGCTCTGCTATCAGTTGTTCCCTGCCTGGCTGCAATGTTTTCTCCTGGATCACTCGTACAAAGAGGCCGCTTCGATTTTTTGTTTCCACATGTGACATACTATGTGAGCAGCACTGATGTCCCTGTGGTGTCAGTTTAAATTCTGCCTCTTTCTCTCACTGATATATTGGGATGATGCATTTTCTCTGTAGGAAGGAGATGTGGAGCTAGGACATGCAGTGCAGATTCCGGCCCTGGAATTTCAGGGCATTCACTCTGAGCTTAAATGCGGAGGGTAACGGTTACCAGAGATGGGCATTGGCTGGTCAGTCAAGTCTGTCATTTCTCAGGTACCAATCTCCTCGGGATGGGGGAGGTTTTGTGGACTTAAGATTATGATCATTCCTGTGTTATGAATATGTTACCTCTGTGTGTTTGCTTGTTTTAGAGCAACACAAAGGAAAATGAGTTTTGAACCCTAGAATTGTGTGAGTGTGTTTGCACAGTGGAGGATGTGAATAAGTTAACTGTATGCACATTAAGGATTTGGGGGTTGCTTAGGATTTTCAGCTTCAGTAAATGAACTCCCTGAAGGAATCATAGAATTCTTTGGGTTGGAAGGGACCTCAAAGATCATCTGGTTCCAACTCTTCTTCCATGGAACACCCTCAATAGATCAGGTTGCCCAAAGCCCCATCCAACCTGGGCCTAAACTCCTCCAGGGATGGGGCAGCCACAATCTCTCTGGGCAACCTGTTCCAGTGCCTCACTACCCCCATAGTAAAGAATTTCTTCCTAACATCTAACCTAAACTTGCCCTCTTTCAGCTTGAAGCCATTGCCCCTTGTCCTATCACTGCACCCTCTGGTGAACAGCCCCTCTCTCACTTTCCTATAGGACCCCTTTAAGTATTGGTATGCTGCAATTAGGTCACTCCAGAGCCTTCTCTTCTACAGACTAAACAAGCCTAGGCCTCCCAGCCTGTCTTCATACGGACTAAAGCCTAACTTTAGTGGAGCAGTACTTTCCCCCACGACCGTATCTGTATCTCATTTAATAAGTTATCTTCCATTTTGATATTTACATTTCACTCTGTTAATGCTGTTGGACAAACCAGTGACTTCAGCCAACAAGGTTGAGTAATTTGGGGAAAACTTTCTGGGCCTCTCTTGTCTGCTTCTGCTCATTCCCAGCTGTGATGGTGCCACTGTTGAAGTCTATATTGAGCAGGTAGCCCTCACATCATTCAAAAGTAGGACTTTTCATGTTAAATTGTAGGTTTTGGCTTAATCAGTAGGTTCTCAACCAGTGTCATTGTTTAGCTAATCAAGACTTTAAATCAGGTTATTTCTGTAAAGGAACCAGTGTTTGCTGGACACATCTCTCTGCAAGATGATACAGGAGTTTCTGTACGGATGTGATTGTGTCATGGCTGTTTTTGGGGTAATGGTTTGAGCTGGGGGAACAAGAAAGAGGATAAAGTGTAGTGGGAGTGGGGCTACGAAGGGGTTCCCAAGGTAAGCATGGGCTGCAAAGGGATGTGGGCTCTGAGAGACTAACTGGTTGGTGTGTTGTAGTTGTCTTGGCCAGGGTTGGGGAAAAAAAATACCCAAATGGGTATCTTACTTGTCTCCAGCTCCCTCTTAATCACGGTTGCTTCTGGGGGGAGATGGATCCCTTTCCTGGCACACAATTTCCAGCTCCAAGGAAACCGTTAACAATTTTACTTGGAGTATACTTTGAAATGTATCATCTGTTCATTATGAGGATGGTTATTATGGGCCATTCATGATTTAAATCACAAGCTATAATGATTCCTCTCTCCGTGAGAATTCATTAGGCTTTATTTCATCAGCTACCTAATGCACACTATGATCTTTCCAAGCAGCAATTGCACAACAAGAAAAACAGACTCCATGGACATGAGGAAAAACACCCTGGATAGCAGTCTAGACAGTTCAATCCTGCAAAATCAAAAATCAGATACCAATAGTTTAGGGAAATTGGAGTTGAAAGAAAGCAAAATCACTTTGCAGACCCAGGATAAATGAAAAGCCAATCTGAATATCAAATTGACCCTGCTCCAGGGGAGAATAATTCGGCATGATGTATTTGCCATCTCTGAATGTGCTGCTTACAGACAAATTAAGTGGTGTCCCTGGGAAAGAAAGGAGGTGAACATAAAGTCACAAGGAAATAAGGGTCTCAATCCCAGTGCAACCCTGAGATCACTTCTAAGGGAAAGCAGCATGGTAAGCTGCAAGGTTTTTCTTGGTAGGAATGTTCCTTTATGCAGAAATTATGCAGCTATTATTGACACCAATTTTGACACAACAGCCCAGGGAAAGAGCAAGTAGGTGTGAGCATATAAGAAATGAAGAAAAAATACCTAATAGAGTGACTGGAAGAGTAAGTAGCAAGAGGTATACCTTGACCTCTGTAAAGTTTCTGGAAATTTTGTTGTAAATATCTCAAAAGGAGAGCACTCTTTATGTTTTTCTCTTTTTTTTTTTTTAATTTTATTTTATTAGTGGTCTTGTTAAAGTGCTTCTGTAGCCAAGCAGCCTCTCTCAAATGTGAGGAGTGGCTGGATTCTTCCCTGAGAGCCAGAACAGGAGTGGTTTCATTCACAAAGTCTCGCTGCCAGGTCTCCTCAGTGTTGTTCTCTCCTGATTACCCTGTGCAGACACCCCCAGTGCTGTTCAGCTTCAGTTCATGGACCTTCAAGGTAAGTGTAGCTTCATAAAAAGCCAACCTGTTTGGTAAGATGTGCAGGGTAAGAAGGTACAAACCTTCAGGTGGGTGCAAAGGGTAAATGCAAGGGCTGAATAAGAAGGTGGAGTGGCAGGAACAGGAGCAGGAGATTTTACCTGTTAGTTACTGTTGGATCCCAGGGGAATTTTGCCACCGAATTCCATTTAAAAGAGAGTTTCGACCTTTAAAAGTACAATTGGGTGGCTTGTTTCGTTAAATAAGCTAGGAAAGATTGTATATTAGTCTGACAGAGCTACATTTGGGTGAAAACCGTGCTGAATTATTTATTTTGTCATTAATGTCACACAAGCCACAGTCAGGAGAATTATATGGGCTGCAAAGGGGAGCAGCGCCGAGTCGGATTCAAACAAATGGAATTGTTATTCTTCAATACCAGTCGCAGGTTGCAGCTGCCTAATGCATCCAGGAGAGGATGAGAAGTGAATGGTAAATCAATGGAAAGGTTCACACCTGACTGACAGCCTTTAAATAATGTAAAGGGTCCCTCGAGGCGCGGCAGGGTTATATAATGCATTAGCATTTAAGGCGGGTGGGAAGACATGCAGGGAAGGGTTTCAGAAATTTTGTCCTTGCAGTTGCAAAGCTCAAAAAAAAGCTGGAGAGGAGCATACCTGGAAAATGGGGTGGAAAGCTCAAACCACACCTGGAAAATGAGAAAACAAAAATCAGACTTTGGCCAGACTAAAAAGGGATTTTGTGCTGTGCAGTGCAGAGGACTCAAGGGCATGGTGCTCTCTGTAATACTCACGACAAGGAGGTGAACCCAGTGCCAGTTTGGAAGTGGGCCCTCAGCCTTCTGTTGTGCAACAGAAGAGGATGTCTCTGTAAGCCACACTGTCAGAGTTTCCAGGATGTGGGTGCTCTCTACATACCTCTTGGCAGCTGTGGACATACCATTGAGGGCATCCTGTATGCTCCTCCTTCTGTGTAAAATAGCCTCTCTTCCCCATCCATTCAGTTGGATGAACAAAGTGAGGAGCTGGATTTAGCAATTACGGTTGCAGGTCACAGTCACATTCTCCCGCTGGTTCTACAACCCCAATCATTGTTGTATGTTCTCTTCAGACATGTGCACACCCTGTCTTCCTTGTGTGCAAACATTCTCTTTTTGAATTATGAAAGGTCTGAACTTTGCGTTTCTGATCCCAGAAATAAATTGGATTTGTAGCTGTTTGGCATGCTCAGAGAAAATGTTGCAAGGGTATAAATGCCTGTGAGCAGAGATGGACATCCCTTCCCCCTGACTCCTGTGAGCAGTTTTGAGTTACATCTGCTAGATGGTTACCGAGAATGCAGGGAAATCCTTGATGATCTGGCTTTAACCCCGATGGCAGTTTCACAGCCTTGATTATAATGAATTAGAACTTTTTCTATTTATAGAGAAGCTGCCTGCAGAAAGTGATCCACAAAGATGTTTTATTCTTGCAGCTTCAGACTCAATGTGAAAATCTAGATAAATATATAAACCATGTGGCTGATACTCTCTTTGCTGCTCTGCTTTTTGTATTGCTGTTGAGCACCATTAAATGTAGATGGCTTCCCCAGCACCCCTGTCTATCCACAACCTCCTCTTACCAAAAAGCGTTGAGGCTGAGGCATGCCAGCTGTACCCCCTGCCCTCCCTCTGGAAGTATCTCTCCACCACACATCAGGGTGGGGAAAAATTGGGACCTGGCAGGGATGGTGTTTGATTGCTGATTCAGTGGCAGACTTTTAGAGGGACATCAGGCATCCAGTGATTTACGCAGCTACATAAAGCTACTCAGCTTTCTGTTTCGTCATCTATGAAAGCAGAAGTAGCAGCCTGAGAATTATGTAGTGCTGATAAAGACTTTAGTGACTGGATGGTGCTGAGGCACAACTGTAATAAGGTAACAAGGCTGTGAAACTTTGGTTTATTAAATTCTTTTCTACTTTAACCGTGAAAGTTTACGGCAACAGCATCAGAAATACATCTGTGGGTTTTTTTTTAAGAAGCTGAGGTGTCATTTCTTCTGCAGTGAGAAACAACAGCCAGTGGGGAGACAAAATTAACTTTTCATGCAAGTTAAGTAAGTTCATGAAGGTTGGGAGATTCCATGGCAGGTTGGGGGCTGATATGCAATAAGCTGTTTGCTGTAATGGTTGAATGAAGCCTTTCAAAAACAGCCACATCAAGTGGCAGTAAAGAAGTGACTTCTGACATCCAGCAATGGGGTAATGATATTAATTGTACATATTTTCTCAAGAATAGAAAAAGTTTTAATTTAAAAGTACGATGGATGAAATTCGGCTTTGTGTCCATGAATACCCTGAAACAAACCCCTAATCTGATAAAGCCTGTAAATTGGTGTTACAGTGCAAGAAGAATCTGCTGTATAATAACATGCCAAACAGAAAATAAGATATGCTACCAGCTCATTAACTAAGAGCCCTTTGTAATCATCTTCAATAATGCTGCAGTATCTTTAGACATCCCTCTGACTTTCTGATAGAGCTATGAAAAGTCTCTCCTTTCTTCCCAGGCTTTCTTCTTTTTTACCTACCACCCACCGCTCTCCTCACTTGATCCCATTCCTCTAGCTGGATGCTCTGAATTTCCAACTTGGTTTCAGTGACTCCAGGTTGTGGGATAGAAGTTAAGCCCAGCACCAGCAGTGGAGAGCTGAGTCTTTTGACCTTTTCAGCAGCCCCCTGCTTGATGAGAAGAGCGTGGGGAAAAGCAGGAGGGTCTCTTTGCAGCTACCAGGTGGAAATCCACAGTAGCTCCCTTTTAACTATGAATTCAGTGCAGCAATTAAAAATACCTCTCCACCAGCAGCTGCCTTTCCACTGAATTTACCTGGCTGGGCTTCGTTGTTATTTATTGTCCTACTAATTTATGTATCATTGTCGACATATGTATCATACATCATGTGCAACATGTTCCTGCTAGTTACATTGATATGATCTATTTTTTTTTCCCCCCTCTAAATCATGGACTGAGATACTGAGCCCCATGAGGCCAAGATACACCCCACAGGGACCTGTGAGGACACTTTGAGGGATGAGGATTTCACAGCTCGCCACCCTGTTTGAACAGCTGTCATTTAGTCACATTGTTGAGAAACACAGCGCATGCTTATTTGGTTCTGCTTGATGAACCCCCAGGCAGGGCAGTTGCACAATGTACAGTTACTCAGTTAAGACAAAGTGTGATAAAGGGAAAAACCCACCCCAGTTCCGAGCAGAAAACGGGGTCTGCTCAGCATGGAGTATGCCATGCTGTTAGGAGCCACTTACTTGAGTAAGAATTTCTGGGAGGTCGACCGGAAAGTTTGTGTCTTGAAAAGGCTTTGCGTTCAGGTGAGAAGTCTGTGTAGCCAAACAACTGTAAAAATATATTGCAATGGTTTTATATCCTGGGCTCTTCAGACAATCCCCCGAACCAGAACGAATCTGGCTGTCAGGGTGTAAAGAGCCTGTTTGGGCCTGGTAACACCTGGGAAAGCAGTGTAAGCATGCAGTGAAGAGAATTGCTACAGTCCAGATTAAGGCAGTTGGGATATCACTGAAAGATTCACAGAATCATAGGGGTTGGAAGGGACCTCCAGAGATCACCGAGTCCAACCCCTCTGCCAAAGCAGGTTCCCTAGGACAGGTCGCACAGGGAGGCATCCAGATGGGTCTCAAATATCTCCAGAGAAGGAGACTCCACATCCCCCTGGGCAGCCTGTCCCAGGGCTCTGTCACCCTCCCTGGGAAAAAGTTCTTCTGCATATTGGTGCAGATTCACACCAATGTGAGCGAAAGCACAGTTTGTGTTTGTAGCCTAGAAGAGTAGCTCCTGGGAAGAAAAGATGTGAATATGCTCCACTCTCAGATCTTCATTAACTGTAGAAAAGGAGTCTAGCTGCATCACCCTGAGAGAAGCTACCACAGGTCTTGATCTTACTCTGGCATTGTTACTTCTCTGAGTAATTACTCAGTATTTATATAGCAATTTTTCTTCTCCTGACCAATAGAAAAACCTGTTTGTCATAACAACCCCAGTGATCATGCTGCTTCTCGGGCACGAAGCGCCTTCCAGCAGACGCATGCCAGTATGTAACGTGAACTTTGGAAATTGGTGTTACAGTGCAAGAAGAATCTGCTGTATAATAACATGCCAAACAGAAAATAAGACATGCTACCAGCTCATTAACTAAGAGCCCTTTGTAATCATCTTCAATAATGCTTTTGCTTCCCTTGTTGTTTTTTTCTTTCTTTTGTCTACGTGTGCACTTTAAAAACATTTTTAAAAATACATTTTTCTTCAAGAAGGAAAGAATACAGATGCGGGTGGGTAGATGTTGAGGGATATTTTTAGCCTAGTGCTTGACAAAGATGCTGTTAGCACTGCTAAAAACAACTGAAGGTGAGAATGCATCCTTCTTTCCCTTAAAGGGAGCTGCTCTGGGGTTGCAGTGATACAGACCAGAAGGCTGCTGGATGCTTACCTGGGCTGCCTGCAGAACTTGTAAGAAGTAATTTAGTTTCCTTCTCAAGCTGTGTGTGTTTGGAGAAAGGCAAGGAATCCCCTCATCTTTTGGCTGACCCCTTTTTTGTCTTTCACAGAAATGTTGCTGCTGTCCCAAAAGTCACAAAGGTGGCTGTTTCCCAATGCCTCAGTGCATGGGGATGGGCTGACGACAACCTCTGCCTCCATCAGCAGATTCCCAATGCATTGTCCTGGCTATTGAACAATATATTGGAGTGATTCACTCAGAGAAAACAGACCTTCCTCTCACACATGTCTGACTTTTCTGGCTGGAGCTCCTGTGCAGGCTTCTGCAGTGGGCAGCTCTGCCGTTCCTGTGTAATTTCAGGGAAGGAAAGAGAGGACATGGAATATTTTTCCAGCCTTGCAATTTAATAGCCAAGATGTGAAGGATGAAAGGGAGAAGGCTGTTCTAGAAACGAAGCAGATGCAGGAAACCATGTATCACTTGATGAAACCATTCTTGGGTCTGATCGTGCTCCCTTTATGATCAACTGAGGTTTATGTGGGTACCTCTCAATGTGCTTATCTCTTTTCCTGGCAAGCTTTTGAGCTGCAGCTGCAGCACCCAGGGCAGGTTAGCGGCTATGGGGATGGGTTCACAACAGTTTTTTGGGGGCAAAGCACGCTATGTCCAAAAAGTCTTGGGCTTGGTAACAACTACCATGATGCTCAGAGCTCTAGAGTGAGCCCTAGAAATGCTGGGAAGCAGCTGAAACAGGAAGGAAAACCAGATCATAAAAATGACTGTCAAACCAGGCCTGATTGCATTTCGCTTAAGATTTGACCAGCTGTCAATGTTTCAACGGGACGAAGTTTTTAATAATATTATCAGGATCTTCACAGACTCATATAGGTTGGAAGGGACCTCCAGAGCTCATAAAGTCCAACCTCCCTGCCAAAGCAGGTTCCCTAGGACAGGTCACACAGGCAGATATCCAGACAGGTCTTGAATATCTCCAGAGAAGGAGACTCCACAGCCCCCCTGGGCAGCCTGTCCCAGGGCTCTGTCACCCTGATCGTGAAAAAGTTCTGTATATTAGTGTAGAACTTTCTGTGCTCCAACTTGAGGCCATGGCCCCTTGTCCTGTCTCTTCACATTCCTTTGGAGTTAACTAAGGGCAAAATGGAGATGATTGCTTTAAATCAACTTTCAGATGATAAAATAGGAGATAGGACTGAATGACCTTTTTAAAAACAAAGTTTAAAAGAAAAAAAATCTAAGCAAAATAACCAAAAAATCCACCCAAAAGAACAAAAGACAGAAGCCTGAGTATCAATGCCTTTGTGGAAGGCTTGACCAGCAATGCTCCAAAGCAGATCATCATGAGGTAATTGGTGGCTTTCTGTACCACCACTTCTGTTTCTCAAAACGGTAAATCCATCTTTGCATCTGTGCTTAAAGAAAACCTGGGGGTGCTGCCTACCTTTCCTAAAGCATGAGTAAGAGCAACAGGGGATGGCAACACAGCAGCGTGGGCAGCGGACCTTGTGCGAGGTCTTCTGGGCTGTTCTGCTGCAAATGCCAAGACATACAGGTAAGTTGGCATAAGGCAGAGGAGCTAGTTTGCCAGTGTTAGCAGGCTGCATTTATCCTGCATGTACTGACAGAGGTCAGGGTAAAATGTAAGTGGAGACTGAGAGGAAGGTAGCAGCCAGTCAGCCCTGCTTCGTGGTAAGCTGCCTTCCCTGATGGGGGAATTTTACAGCTTTTGGGAGTCATAAAAAGGGAAGGCAGAGATTGGGAGAAGGTATCAGCCTGAGCTTAATATGGAATTCATGGAAACTGGATTAGGCCTTGCTCTCAGAAGTGTATGTTGGCTTCAGCAGGACCCGTGCTGGTGTGGTGGATCTGGCTATAGTTCGTGTTAGACTATCTGAGATTGCGGGAATGGGGTTAGGAATAGTTTTGGAGTTAGTGCTGCGTTGAAGGCTGGGTGAAAGACTGGATAACACTTCTGCAGCATGTTTTTCTTTTGGTGAAGTGCAAGACAGAGCAGGCTACGAGGGAATTTTAGGGAAAAAAAAATATATATATATATAAAAGGTATTTAAAAGCAAAGAAACAAACTTGAGCCACAGTATTTCATTTGCACAGTGAATCCTCCAAATCAATTTCTGATTCTGCCCCCTCTCTGGGCAGCCCATTCCAGCACCTCACCACTCTCTGTGTAAAGAACTTCCCCCTAATATCTAATCTAAACCTTGCCTCCTTCAGCTTCACTCCATCCCCCCTTGTCCTGACATTATCTACACCCCTTCCCTGAAGGCCGAGCTTGGGCCACAGCACGCTATTTTGGTCCTACACTGTGCCAGGAGGTGCTGTGCCACTGCTTTGGGGCAGAGTGGGGCTGCTGCCTGCACCCATACTTGCCTGCATTCCCACAGTCCCTCCTCACGCTGCTGAGCCAGTTGTTTTCTCGATGGGAAGAGTAATATCTTGTGACAAAGGCAAAGCTTTGTGACAGTAGCAACAGCAGAAATTACTCTCCTTTCTGACTAGTCCTTCATGGAAAATGTTTCAGATGTGACTCTCCGGGGGTTGAAATCAATGTGGGCATTAAGCAACATGGCTTGGCTATTTGGGTAAAATAGCCTAGTTTTGATTAGGTAGGGAATCAGAGGATAAAGGGATTTCTTTTTCTCAGAATCGGGCAAAGAATAGCAATGTAAAAAGCTGGATCAAATAGCTAAAGCCAATATCTTCCCCCCGAGGCTTTCTTTCCGTTCCTTTGTAGCACGTCAACTTAAGAGAGACTTAAACTCCAGTTTCTGAAGGTTGCTGAGTGGGAGGGTGAAAAATAAAAGAAAAAGGGAGTTCACAGCTGCAGCCTCTTAGGAAATTGCGGTAACAACCTGTCATCCTTGGAGTCGGGGCTGATAACGCTTCTGTGTGTCCTTGAGCCTGTTGGTCTTTATCTAAATTATCTGCTGGCACATCTGAGATTTAATGATGCCATATGACACTTGGTAGGGTACAGCAGCTTTAGCCTGCTCCCCCTTTCCCAGGGCGCAGGAAGGCAGCACGGACAGGAGGGGAAAAGATGCTTTTTTGCTCCTGATGTGTTAATCCTCTCCAGCCTGCTAAGATGCTCGGTCTGTTGGCTATGTTTGGGCATTGCACACTGAGAAGCTGATGCACACACTTTCACACCCCTGCAGATATACCTGTCCTTATGGTGTGTTCTTACAGCTGAAACTATACATAGCGTCAAAAGGAGAGAACAGATAGAGAAATGCTTCCTTTAGCATTTCCCATATTAAGGACCTATCCCCACTGGATTGGCACAGGGGTATGTGCTGCTGCTTCCTCCAAAGAGATTCTTTTTTCCCACAAAATACCTGCAATATCTTCCCCAGAGCAGGGTGCAGCCATTCAGGAGAATCACAGGCAGGGCAGTTTTCACAGCCCCTTCCTCTGTGCCAATGCACTGCTCACATGCACCCTTTGCTGCTTTTATTTTTCTTTTTAGTGGCCAGGCCAGGAGACTGTGGAAAGGTCATGGGAGTGGGTGAGCAGGATGCAGAGAGCGATGAACCTGCCCTCCAAGTAGGCAGGGGACCGGTAAAGTCAGCACCCTGCACCCACAGAGCCGCTCCCAGGCACACTGGCTCTGACTCCAGTTCTCCTGACTGGTGGTTACGTTTTTTAGCCCTTCATGTCACCTGCCTGGGTCTTAATTTGATTTACAGTCCATGTGCTGCCAAGAGACCTGAAATTTATGGAAAGAAACAACACAAATATCCTCACAGATGTGACAACAAAAGAATAGATAAAGAATACCTGTAAAGGGGAGAAGTGGGGGGAGAAGGAAGAGTTGGGTACTTTGTCAGGCGTATTTAGTGAGGATTTTTTTCAAAGACCTTCCCTTTTTAATAACATATTTGGTTAAAAGGAAAAACTGTTTTATTAAAAGTACTTCTTCTTCTTTGCTGTAGAATTAATATTTGCCAATGGAAAAAACCCACAGCTTCTACTTTGCATGCTAATTTTGACTGCTTATTTCTGCTCCCTTTAACTTTTTTAAAGGAAATTTTACTTGGGTCCCTGTAATCCTAAATCCAACATGAAGAAGGAACCTGAATGCTACTTCAAATTCTATAGTTGTGGACTTCCAAAATATCTAATGCAGTGTATGACTTGGAGAGAAGCCACACTTCCTTCAGCAAAAGGAAGGAAAAGTTCTCTTGCCTCTCTGCTTCCAGAGAAAACCTGGAACACACCAAATCTAAAGGCTTCAGTAAGAGAAGACACATAGTGAGTAAATCTTTTAAAATATTATTGCATCTAAATCTTTCCTTATGTTGTGGGGTTTGTTGTTTTGTTGAGTTTGGTGGTTTGGGGATTTTTTTTTTTAACATCAGCAGCTGGTGGCACCGAACTTAGTTCTGAAATTACACTTTGATGTGGGGTATGTTGCTACAACAGGAATGGGATTTCAGGGGGACTTGGGCTTTCTCCTTCGGGAAAATTTTCCCACAGCTCATGTCATTTGTTCACAGAGGATGGGGCTTATGGCAGGAAAGCTGTCGGGGAGTCCTGGGGGTGCCTGCTCTGGTATTGAAATTAGTCAAGTCTGCTGCTGCTTTGACATTTTTGGTGGGTTTTACAACCTTTTGTGTGTGTTTAGGCTACTACTTAGTCAAGTAGTTAGTGTCAAATCCTGATAAAGCCAACTCCAATGTCCCCAAGTCAAATGATGATATAGTGCAACAGGCACAGGCTGGGAAAGGTTTTGGTTAGGCTTTTTTCCCCCTTTTTATTCACTCAGGATATTTTTTAATACAGCTGAGAATTTGCCTGTGTCTGTCACTTCAGTTTAAAAACAAGATGAGGCAGTTAATTCAAAATGATTGGAAGATATGAAGATAACTTTTGTTTTCCGGAGCTCTGTATATACAAGACAGCTTGTATTTCAATCTGAAGAAATTTTGCTGTGATGTTCTTCATCTTCTCCATGCTTTGATGGGAAAAAAAATCAAATAATTTTGATACTCTGGTGTTTCAGATGAGCTATTGCCTTTGCAGGTAGTGTAATTCCAGCTGTATATCACAGCGTGCAACATTTTATCATTCTGACTTGCCTAAATTATTTCTGTGCCACATCATCCTGAAGTATTTCAGAACAGAGCAACGTAAGAATCTCCTCTGCAAGGGTTTGGCTGCTGCACTATAGACTTGTGAGCTCTCATTGCTGTAGGAGCCAAGCACCTTCCAGCAGCACATTAAGCACTGCAACTAATAGCTACCATGTTTTGTTTGCTTTCACATCCTCCCCTCTGGGAAAGGAGCAGTTTTGGTCAGGTTTTTCCACATGAAATTGGTTTGATTATATTTTTTTAAGACAGATGCGTCCTGCATTTCAGTTAGAAAAGGCAAGTTGGAAGAGACACATGTAGCACTCAAAGTGGTGTGCGAAAGAGCTTTAGAGGTGTGGGGGTGGGGGTGTGTTTGGGGGTGTGTGTCTCTGTGTGTGTGGTGTTCTTTTTCAAATTGACCTGGACTTTGCCGAAAGCCAGGAACAGATGGGCTCATTGCCAACTTGCAGCAAGTGAAATCACAGCTTGCTGGAGTCCAGCCACAAGTTAAGGGTTGCTCCTCAGAAGGAAGCAGTGTGCCCTTGCTCTGTAGCAGAGGAAGAACGGAAGGGTTACTTCTAGGGACTGCTGTCTGACAGCTTTGGCCTTGGATCCACGTTTGCTTGCAGAGGTTTGTGGTTGTTGAAAGTGAGATCTTCCTGCCCAAGAGGTGGCAAATGTGATACTGTCTTGGGGCTGCTGGTCCTTGGGCAAGAAGGGATGAATGACTGCAGTTTCCAGGGAGCCTCAAACTTCAACTCTGATGCACAAGCCCTGTCTCCTTCCGCTAGCTCAGATGTCAGTAGTTAGACTCCATCTGCATTGCTAACTATTGTGGTTGCTCACTGTTAACTCATCAAATGAGATGAGAGGATCTCATTACAAGGACCTGCACTACCTATTAGCAGTGCTGCCGTGTCAAATGAGGCTCATTCGGTGTTGGAGTTTAACAGCGCCAAACAGGCTGCACAGAGGCACAGATAGTTTAATTGTCCTGAAAGTCAACTCCATTTTCCAGAGGAAGGATGAGCTTTAATAGAGTCGATATTAAACCAGTGTCACTATTCATACCTGCTCTGTTATGAGAGGTGGCCAGTCCTCCAGTCACTGGCAGATGGATGGATGGACGTTCTCACCTCCACCAGCAGCACCCTTGATCTCTTGTGTAGAAGTCAGGGCTCAGTCCCTCCACCATGATGATCAGACACTGGCGTTGCTGTCTTGTAAAGAGGCACAGCGCACGTTAATCTGGGCTCATTCCTAAATCCAGTGCTGCATTACTAAATAAACTGGAGACACGTTACAGGCATCTTTTGTCCTTTTAAAAGTCACAGGCACAGCTGCCAGTGCTCACTAGGTCTGGAATAACTAGTTGAGAGTTCAGACCAGCATTTTCAGATCAGTTCTGCAAAAAAGGCAGCTAGAACAGCTCCCCAGTTCCTAAACCTGGGTGAACCCAGATTTCTAAATTCTCTGTGCAATATCCAAAGCAAATATTTTCCCAGGACTATCAGTTTTATTCCTTTCTTTTATTTCTCAAAAAGCATGTAAAGACTGGACAGCAGGAGGTGATGGGTGAGAAGACGCTGTCAGCACAGTTGTGAGGAAGAACATGAACTGTTTGGATAGGTAGTGAAAGGAAGAAAAGACTGCCATGGGCAGGCAATCCTTAAAGACAGGGAGAAGAGGAGAGACAGGAGTGAATATGCAGGCCATGCAGGCAAAGAGATCCATAACAGGATTAACTGGAACACATGCATTTCCACTGCACCTAATGTGCACATTAAGGCTGGCGGTTGGCAGCCTCCTCCGTAGGGAGCAGGAAAGAAAGGTGCTCCCTTGTTTTCTGTCCTCCAGCTTGGGCCTCAGCAGGATGTTTCCAGGGATGTCAACCCTTTATGATTTCTAGCTGAGAGGCATTTGCTGAGCCTGAACTTACTCCTGCAGTGACTCCTGCTGCCTCTCCTAAATGTTTAGTGTCTGTTGCAGACCTTCCTAGGACCTCGCTATAAACGATACCCACTTAAAAGCCAATGAGAAATCGCTCATTAACTACTCCTAATGACAATCACCCATAGATGATGTGCAAACTGAGCCACCTGTGATGGCCACAACTTCTCTTTCAAAGACAGATTTAGATGGATTTTCTTATGGGCCTTTCTCTTCAGCATTTTCACGTGCCTGTTCTTTCTTCTGGGTTTTGCTACAGCAGAGTCTGATTCTTCAAATCAGGGGACGTTTTGTCACTGACTGCTGCAGGGACAGACACAAGCTTCAAAAGGTGGTTTGTGTTGGTTTGTTGGGGTTTTTTTTTAAATCCCTATTAGCAGAAAGAGAAGCTAAATTTGCAAACAGAAAATAGTAAGAGGAGAAGCACGTGCCTTCTGATCATGATTATGCTATCAGAAGCGCATTGGCGTAATGAAGGGATAATTACTAGCTGTGCTGGGTTCTGTTTTCACACATTTGTAACAATTAGGCATAGGAACGGGCAGGTTGTCACTGATTTTAGGCAACGTACTTTAGCAGGCATGAAGGAAATTGAATACAGATAGGAAACAGTTTGGCTTTTGTAGCCCACCTCTGCATTTCCAGCAGGATTAAATTCAGCCATCAGTAGCAAACACCGAGTGTGCGGTGTTGTGTGAGCAGCACCCAGTCATTGTAATTCTTCATGGTATGAAAAGAAGGTGAGGTGGTAAATACTAAAATACCCAGAGCCCCAAACCACACGGCTGTGGTTTCAGCAGTCTTTGGAGCAGCTTAGCTGTCCTCTTGCACATGCATGTGGAGCATGAAGCCTTTCACCCAAATTTAATTGGTCTTCACTCTGGTTCCTGTACAGCGGTCCCATGCAGAGCTGTATTACTCCATTGCATAACCTCCAGTCTACAATCTGTTGGCAGGATAATTTTGAGGGATGACGCTGGGTATTGATGCTTCCATGGGATAAAATACTTCCTAACACTTGCTCTGGTTCCAGCTCTTTAACAGGATATGGAAAGGCACATCCTCATTTTTGTGTCAGAGATAGTGTAGCCAGCAGGTCTGGGGAGGTGATTGTGTCCCTGTACTCAGCATTGGTGAGGCTGCACCTTGAGTGCTGGGTCCAGTTCTGGGCTCCTCACCATAAGAAGGACACTGAGGTCCTCGACAGTGTTCAGAGAAGGGCAACCAGGCTGGAGGGAAAATCCTATGAGGAGCAGCTGAGGGAGCTGGGACTGTTTAGCTTGGAGAAGAGGAGGCTGAGGGGAGACCTTATCACCACCTACAATTACCTGAAAGGGGGGTGTAGAGAGGTGGACGATGGTCTCTTCAGTCAAGCGACAGGAGATATTACAAGGGGAAATGGCACAAAGCTATGTCAGGACAGGGTCA
The DNA here is from genome assembly GCF_964237585.1 of Gallinula chloropus. NCBI lineage: Eukaryota > Metazoa > Chordata > Aves > Gruiformes > Rallidae > Gallinula > Gallinula chloropus. The sequence goes on along the minus strand of NC_140087.1, from coordinate 79,448,093 downwards.
GATTAGATGTTAGGAAAAAATTCTTCTGACAATGAAAGCTCAACTGAAAGAGTTGTGGGGATATGGAACAGGCTGTCCAGGGAGGTGGTTGAATCACCATCCCTGGGTGTGTTTAACAGATGGGTAGATGAGGTACTTAGGGATATGGTTTAGCATAGGACAGGAACGGTTGGAATCAATGATCTTAAAGGTCTTTTCCAACCTTGTGATTCTGTGACTGTGATTCTGTGCTGCCACTGAGCAGACCTGAGAGCCAGGGACCTCGAGCCTCCCCACACAACCAGAGCCTGATTTTCTCTTCAGTCCTGTCACCAGCACCGGACAGCCTCTCACCACTCAGCTTGGAATCCATATTTACCCCTTATACGGGTTAAACCCCACCGGGGCTGACTGTTCTCCGTGATTCAAGCGTGTTCATCTCATGATTGGTCTCATGGATTATGCTCCAGATTTTGTTGTGCTAATTACCATTCCAGGTGGCTAGGAGTTAATTAGCAAGCTATGTATTTCAGGGTGCACCATAACCTTACATAAATAAATTGTTACTGATTAAAGAATGCACAGATATAATGTATTTGATCATGTAGCAGAAATGCTGTGGTTTCCAGAGGACCCCTGAAATGTGGTATTATTAGTGAGCATATGTCGTTCTTTACATTAATTGGCTTCATCTGGATTTGGGGTTTGGAGGTCTGGGGATAAAGGGTTTGATCTGGAATCATTGGTTATTATTTATAATGGCCTGATTTTAATTTCCTTTGTTTTCAGATGTACCTGTGTTTCGTGATATATGATGATCTTCCCTCAGATGCCTAAAGGGAACCTCTTTCGGTTTGGACATCTGGGAAAGATGATACAAAGCCAGTAAGATCTCCTTCTGGTAAGCACCACCAGTATCTCCTGGTCTTGAGCAGCAATCCAGGGTCTCTCACGTGTTTTCTTTCTCTTTGTCACCCCTGAAGGTCACCTATACACACAGATGGCCCCTGCTCAATGAAGTGTGGAGGAAGGCAACCAGAATGCGGGTGGCAGCCATCCCTGGTGCTGTGTGACAGATTGAGGTTTTACTGTCACCACAGAGTAGGAAGCAAAGCATGTGTTCTTTGCTCCACCACCAAACCTGTGCGGTGACTGTATCCTCCGTGGGCATGTCTGGGCCTGAGCCTGTTGGTTTTTCCATTCCTCTCCTCTGTTCCCACAAGCCCAAGTTGCAGAGCTGCCTCCTTCCCATGCAGAGCAGTGCCAGTGGAAAAGACTGAGATGAAGGAGGCAGAGCAGATCAGCAGTGTGGGTGCAGTGACTCTTACAGAGGCAGTTTGGCAAGTTGCCACTTATGGATCCCCACCTTGGTGGGTTCAGGAGTTCCTGGCAGATCCGTACTGCATCAGTAGCATCCATCCCAGCCCTGCATCTGGTGTCTGTGACCACAGCAGTACAGAATCACAAGGTTGGAAAAGACCCTTGAAGGTCATCAAGTCCAACCACTCCCATCCTAAGCTAAACCATATCCCTAAGTATCTCATCAACCCTTTTTTTGAACATACCCAGGGATGGTGACTCAACCACCCCCCTGGGCAGCCTGTTCCAGGCCTCGACAACTCTTTCAGTAAAAAATTTTTTTCTAATATCCAATCTAAACCTGCCCTGGCACAGCTTCATGCCATTTCCCCTTGTCCTATCTCCTGTCACTTGACTGAAGAGACCATCACCCACCTCTCTTCAGGTAGTTGTAGGTGGTGATAAGGTCTCCCCTTAGCCTCCTCTTCCCCAAGCTAAACAGCCCCAGTTCCCTCAGCCACTTCTCATGTGATTTTCCCTCCAGCCCCTTCCCCAGCCTGGTTGCCCTTCTCTGCACTCGCTCGAGGACCTCGATGTGCTTCTTATGGTGAGGAGCCCAGAACTACACACGGTACTCGAGGTGTGGCCTCGCCAAGGCTGAGTACAGGGGCACAATTACTTCCCTAGACCTTCTGGCCACACTGTTTTTGATACAAGCTAAGATGCCATTGGCCGCCTTGCCCACCTCTGCACACTGCTGGCTCATATTCAGCCTGCAGTCAACCAACACTCCCAGGTCCTTCTCTGCCTGACAGCTCTCCAGCCAGTCTCCCCCAAGCCTGTAGTGCTGCATGGGGTTGTTATGTCCCATGTGCAGCTACACTTGGCCGTGTTAAACTTCATCCCGTTGGTCGCAGCCCATCAGTCCAGTCTGTTCAGATCCCTCTGAAGAGCCTCCCAACCCTCAGGCAGATCAACACTTCCTCCCAGCTTAGTGTCATCTGCAAACTTACTGAGGGAGCATTCAATCCCTTCGTCAAGGTCATTGATAAAGATGTTGAACAAGACTGGACCCAGGACTGAGCCCTGGGGGATGCCACTCGTGACCGGCCTCCAGCTGGATTTTGTTCCATTCACCACCACCCTTTGGGCCCGTCCATCCAGCCAGTTTTTAACCCAGCTGAGGGTCCACCTGTCTAGGCCAGTGGCAGACAGTTTCTCAATCAGAATGCTGTGAGAAACCGTGTCAAAGGCTTTACTGAAGTCCAGGTAGACCACATCCACAGCCTTCCCCTTGTCCATTAAGCGGGTCACCTTGTCACAGAAGGTGATCAGGTTAGTTTGACAGGATCTACCTTTTGCAAACCCATGTTGACTAGGCCTGATCCCCTGGCCATCACGCATGTGCTGCATGATAGCTCCCAAGATGACCCTCTCCACGATCTTCCCCGGGACTGAGGTCAGGCTGACAGGCCTGTAGTTCACTGGATCCTCCTTCTGGCCCTTCTTATATATGGGTGTCACATCTGCCAGCCTCCAGTTGAGTGGAACTTCCCCAATCTGTCAGGATTGCTGATAGATGATGGAAAGGGGGTTGGCAAGCACATCTGACAGTTCTCTCAGCACCCTCGGGTGAATCCCATCTGGCCCTATTGACTTGTGGGTATTTATCTGGCCATGTAGGTCACTAATCATTTCCTCCTGAACCATGGGAACTTTGTTACGCTTCCCCTCCCTGTCAGACAGTTCCTGAGAATGAGTACTCAGGGAATATCCATCTTTACTATTAAAGACTGAGGTAAAGAAGGAATTAAGGACCTCAGCCTTGTCCTCATCCCTTGTCACTAACAAGGACGTTTCTGTAGAGCTGCAGAAGGTTTTCTGGTGTTAAATTCTGCCTGGCTGACATATTTGTTGAGTCAATGCCCCACTCAGCATCGAGAAACACAGCCTGGGACTATTAGCACAATTCATAATTTCAGCAGTTCTTATGAAGCCTTCAGATTGAAATAATTCTCTTGCTGGAGTCATTGTTTACTTCAGCATAATTTTTTTTCCCTTTAAGTACATGCCCTCCCCACATGCATCTGCACAGCCCTCAGAGAGATTTTTCATGCATTTAAATGAAAAAGCTGAACAGTTCCCTTTCCTCATTCACATTATGCAGTGTTGCCCTTCTTTGTACCTCATCCTATCTCAGAGCTGTCATGCAAACAAACCAAACTAACAACAACAACCAGAAAAAAACCTCATTAAGGTAGTGTGCATCCTATCAGCCTTCTGTCTTGGCTCCTGCTCTCACTGTATGTGTAAGGAGAAATCCCTTCTCCTGCTTGCCCTCTTTCAGGTGTTCACTTCTTTCCTGGCTGTAATGCAATGTATCTATCGTTCCCCAGATCACTCTGGTCTTCTCCAGTTGCTTAGTAAACCCCTACTCCTTTTTCCTCATGCACATGTAGAACTTACTGTTCCAGGACCATGAAGCTCCTGTTTCCTGAAGCATTTTTAAGTTTTCTTCTCAATCACTTCAGAAGTAGGAATTTTCTTTTTCTGTAAACTCTGCCCTGTCAAGCCCACTGCAATGCTTGGACATCCCCTTTTCTTATCCACCTGAGTGTATCTGGATGAAGGAGCCGTTGCAATTCATTCCTCCATCACTGGAATATCCATTTGCTTCCAGTGCAATTCCTTACTCTTTTCTGTCATCTGAGCCAGCTTTTGAGAAAGACTTAGCCATAGGCCTTCAATGTACCTTTATTTTTTTTACTTTAAAATTTTAAATTGTCATTATCTTTTGAGCATGATTGCCAGTGTAGCTTATCTTAGCCACCTTCATCATGCCAAAAGGTTATGCTCTGATAAGCCTGACCCTTTTCATGTCCCTGACTTTTGATCAGGAACATATCTTGATTTTTATCCACACATGGAAGGTGAAATACTCTAAATCTTACTGATTTCTGGGATAAGTCTACTTTTCAGTTTTAGTAAATACATTAGCCTCTTTGTCAGTGAGGTTTTGTCAGAGCTGTTTTGAATTCATGGTGCATTTTTAATGGTTCTTTCAAAGATTACTTTTTTCCCCCCCTCCCTAAGCTCCTGTATCTCAGAAGAAACCAGCCTGCCAAACTGCTCCAGAAAGCTCTTCTCAGATAGAGACATCCATCTCTGTGTACGGTCTGTACTTGTGAAGCAGAGCACAAAGCCCTTTTTCCATTTAATCCATATTAATTATCTCTCTGCAACTCCTCCAACTTATTCCACTCAGCCTAGGCACCAAAACACGTGTGGCTGCATCTTGAACAAACCAGACCCTTTCACTGAACACCTGGTAAGTCAACACTCCAAAAATAAGAATAAATATAAAGGTTTACTGCTGAAGAATTGAGGCTCTCCATGCTTGAAAACTGAATGCCTTGGGACTGTGGACTAAGGCAGATATTTTTAGTGCCATCAATATCTCCTGGAGTTGATATCTCCCAAGACAGATGGTTGTTTCCCACAGAACGTTGTCAAATGTTTGCTCAGCCAAGATCAATTTTGTTCCAACTCCTTTCCCACCTTCTGGCGAAATATATTTCACTTGCCAGACAAAAAATTAAAGAAACAGCACGAAACCGTGTCACTCTAGAGGGTTCTCATTCCCATAGCTCTCCTCTGTCCTTTAGCTGTGTGACTGACATCTCTTTTGATGCCTGTGGAAGAGTAAATACAGTCGTGGTGGAAGCGTAATGCCAGAAAAACGAGGGCTCAAGTCTTCCATCAGAGGCTGATTTCCAGAGATCCACAAGTCACTTCTCAGCCTGTCCAAGGGTCTTGCTGCCACACTTTGCTGTTAGATCTCCTAAAAACCAAAGAAACCCCGAGCTCTTGTCCTGAGCACCTCAAACTGACCTCATAACAAAATGAGGAGCAAATTGGAAGGAGTAAGAGAAGCAGTGCTGAGGAGGAGGTGTCAAAAGGAGGAGGCACAGAGGGGCTGAGTTGTGCCCATTGCTCAGCGACAACAGCAGCAGTTTCTTTTAATTACAAGCCCATGTGAGTCTGGAGCCTCTCCATGGTGTCTGGCAGCAAACTGGACTGAGTGAATTTTCAGCTGAAATTAGGAGCAGGGGGGCAAAGTACTTTTTTAAGGATGGCATGAAATGTACCTCTGGTGATTCCCTAGTTGTAAAAAAAGGCATCATTAAAAAAAAAAAAGAGAAAAGGTAATTTCTTTTCCTTACTGGTTGCTATTTTTAGCAGAGCCTGACCTGTCCAAGTAGTGAGTGGGACAGAGTTGGTACTTTCCAAAGTACAGTCTCCTAATTGTTAAAAAAGAGATATTAGAGCAGCCACTGCTTGTGGCAGTTTCTGAAATCATATTCCTTGTTTTGCTTTTGCTTGTTGTGGCTGCTTAAGCTGAAAATTCTTAATAGAAGGTTGTTTTCTGGCTAGGACATCAGCAATCCAGGATCAGTAGGGTGTCTCCATCTTTATCACATCATACATAATAATAGTAATAATTCTGACTTAGTTTTGTAATTCTAAATCCTTTTGAATGTGCTACAAAATCAAATTCTTTCTTCTGCACATTGAAAAGTAAATTTGATCATCCGGAATATTCTTTCCGTGTTGCTCCATAATCTTTTCTATTATGGTTTCAAAGGCAGGCAAGGCTCTCAGTGGAAGGGGAAATCAGTGCTACAATGCCCAAAAATATTTTTCATATTTAATTTAGTTGTGAGTCATCTGTTCACACCAGCCTGACTTCTTCAGAACCCCTATATCCTCAGACTGCTTTTTGTGGAAGAGGATTTTGGATGGAAGAAACCTGCTAGTCTTGGTCTTGTGCCTTCTTGTTTGCAATTTGCTGAGGACTCATTAATATGAGAGTCTTACATTTCCTTACAAATTACAGATTCCTGACCCTTAACTCATGTAGGAGGCATTTTCAGCTTCCTCCTGCCAAAAGAGCATCTTTGCCATTTCCAAAATACTGTGTATATATATATGAATATATATATTAAATATATGCCCAACTTATCACTGAATCACTAACCCACAGACATTGCTTTCTGTTACCTGGCTCTCTGTAAAGGCTGGGAATCTGATTGCTGATAGGGATTGTTTTTATGGAAACCTACCAATAGAAGCAAGGTTTGCAGAGTCACATTGGCACCTGGGAGAGCCTAGATGCATGATTGTGTGGTGGCAAACAATCATTTGGGCTGCAAGCAGGTTTGGGACAACCCAATCCCTACCTGTTTTTCAGAGGTGTGCTCATATAAGCAGAAATGAAGGAGACCCAGCAATTCCACATGCAGAAACCAGAGAGAGGAAAAAAACCCATGCATACACACAGAAACTGGGCAGGAGGGGGCGGCTGGTGATGGTGTTAATTATTAAGCCTTATTTTATCTCTATGTTCCTACTTAGTGGTCAGGTTTCCCCTTGCTCTGATTTGCTGCAATGGAAAGACACTCAAATGCAGGGTTTTTAAAAATGAAAAAATAAGAATAATTCATTTTTGAAACACGTGCATTCAATATGTCACTACTGCAGGTTTCATGGATACAATGGAGAAATGCACTATTGCTGTTTAGAAGTACGACTACACTTACTACAACCACAAGAGAGTCACAAAATACACTGCTGCCAGCACAGCAGTCACGTCACTCACTGTTACCGCCTGCAGGCAATTCACAAGGTTCAATATTACAACCACAGCAGAGTCACAGAACACTCTGTCACAAGCACGCTAAATACTACATGTGTGTTAGTTAATTACCTGAGACTACAAACTTAAAGCATATAAAATATGCACTTACCCATCTCTCTGGTAAGGGTTCTCAGTACATTACCTTAGCCAGCATTCTGGCTAAGGGGGAAAGAGTCTCCTCACAGAGCTGGAAAAGCAGGTCCCCCATCTCAGGCTGAATCCAAGGTGTTTTTATTTTTTGTCTGATGTACAGTGGGCAGGACTGTGTCCTAGTGGACAATGCCACCTTCTATGTGTGTCATTAGCAATGATCCCCCTTATCTTATGCCGTATCGGTGGCAGATCTTTGCACTGTCTGGGCCCATTAAGGCCAAATGGAGACCCTCTGGCTTGCCTTTATCTTACTGCTAGACTGTTGAATAGTGGCTTGATTGGACTCAGGGCATATTGTTTGCTGAAGGGATTCCAAGACTCAACACTGTTTTTGGTGCATTGAATTATGCAGCAGTGCCCATTTAGTCTCATTTTGCAGGACAACTCAAGACTGAGCTCTCTACACAACTCCCCATGGGCTGTCTCTGCTGAGATGGGGTCTCAAGGCAATCAAAGGTTGAGTGGCTTTACAACCCCCATGAGACGCCTGATGACCTAGACATTGCTGTCTGATGGGTTAGACATTGCCAAAACTTGTTTGTGGAGATCTGAGCCAGATGATCCTTACAGTTGCTTTGAGCTGTCAGGAGAAAAAGCTCTTGCTTTTCTCCTTAAGAATATTCACGTGCAAAGGCCAAGCTCCCACTCTTCTCTGAGATACATTAATCCACAGAACAGAGGTTGAACATCGTCATCATTAAGATCCAAATCAAGCTGCCTGCCTTGTAAAGGATCCCCCTGCCTGCAGCAAAACAGAACTATTAATGCATTTTTAATAAATGATGCTGTTAAAAAATGCGTGAAAGATGTGTGGCAAATATTAACGTGGAACTATCGCTGCCTTTTATTTTCTCCCTTAACTCCATGAGACACAGCACAAAAATCTCCAGGTGAAATTCCTTCTGATGCTAATTAAACCAGGTGCTTTCAAGAGTTTTTGCTTGTCTGGTTAACTACAGTCATACAGTTTCTGCAAGAGCTCTGACACAGCCCCGCTAGGATGCTCACAAGAGTGGTGAGTTCAGTTATGGAACTACGCAACAATCGAGTCAGAAAAACACTCGAATGAGAACAGGGCAATGGCAGAGAACACTGTAGCGTGCTGAATCTGCTCCTTGACCAAGGCCCCGGCAGGTTTGACAGGCAGGGTGGTGTTTTTCTTGCCCCATCCCTTATACGGGATGCTGGGCCAAGGCTGGGCGCAGGTTCTCTGTCGCGGTTATCTCCCAGCCGCCTTATCCCACCTAGTGGCTGCTGTCTGCCTGCTCTCCCTTTGCACGAGATGGGGGGGCGGGGGGGAGGGGGTGTGGGGTGTGTCCCATCAAACAAGCCAAAGTTTGACGTATGGCTGCAATTAGCAGTGAATATACCTTCCCACGGCTTAGGCAGATGGGCAAGCGCGTGCCCTTGCCTTACCTGTGATACACCAGGGACAGGTTTCACACCTGGATGGGTATTCACATAATCTAAATTTATATATCAGATATAGATGCCTGTCTAATGGTTAGCTTGCCAGTGTAAGTACTCTGCATCGCTCTTCTTACTGTGTATATCCAGCCCCTAATTTGGGCATATTGAGATAATGAAAATAAGCACATTCCTGTCCCTGCTTGTAGGACCAGCTCAGTTTCCCCTAAGTCCCTAATGGCAGTCACAGAATGAATTTTGTCTTCATCATCATCCCAACTCTATGCTGACCAAAGCCAAAAGTAAAAATGCTATTTCCATCCAGAGAACAAGCCAAAAATTTTAATTCAACGGAAATATTTTATTAAAATAAGGTGCTTTAACAAAAAAATATACTAATCTTGAACTGCATGAAAAAAAAATTCTTGTTGCCATAATTTCATGGCAACAAGAACGAAGAGGGCTTGCCAAAGCACTGCAAGAAATTTCCTTACAATTAGACACAAGTACAATTTAGGGTAAGCCTTCAAGATGGAGTTCACCTTGAAATCCTTTATTGCTTCCTTCTAACATTGGTCTTTGCCCCTCTATTTCTACACCACATTTTGCTCTGTTACAACTTTCCAAAAGTTGCTTTGTCATGAAAAGAAGTGGGGTCTCTCCCCTTTTAACTATTTGATTGCTAAATGAACACATAACCAACTCTCTAGGTTGTCTTCTGTAGCCAGAAGAGCCTCTTGATTCATTTCATGATCTTTTTTTTTCCTCCTTTGGACACCTTGCTTTGTGAGGCTGAAGAACAACTCAGGGGTGAAGGTAGCTGAAGTTCCAAGCATCTGCCTGAAGAGTGTCTACTGCGCTCTGCAGAGCAGAGATTTAATAATGAAGGTCACCCCTTGTAAATTAACGATGAATCTTTATTGTTTCATACGCAATAGATGCCTCTCCTTTGAAATGCAGAACTATAAGAATTGTTTTAATGCATACAAATTAATCACATTAAAAGCATTGTCCTGACCATAATTTTTACTAAAAAAATTCTAAGTATTTAGTTTCATTTTTTGGTTGGACAGAACACAAGGAATTGCTTTAGTCTGCTGCCCCTTATTTAACTGGAAATATTCCTCCCTGTGTCTGTACACAGACTTTTCCCTAGAAAAGGGAAAAAAAGGCTCAGAAACCTCGACACATACTTTTCTTTTTCTTTCTCTCCCCTGCAGTTTTTAAAATATATATAATTTGGTGATGAAATGTATTTACCATCAATATCATACTCAATTTAACAGTCAGCTTCTTCATGCAGAAGACCTCTGGCTCCTCTCTCCATGAGCTGCTTGCCGCACACAGCCTGGGAAGCTGTTTCCCTAGGCTCCCAATTAGCTGCCTACCCAAGCTGTCTTTTTAAACCGGATCAGATATCCATGATTCACTTCATATGTCTCCCTTCTGCCTGCTACACTTTAATTTACATTTCCAGCAGTACCCTTTACAGGTGATCTGCCTGACTGGTTTGCTGGGCTTTTGAGCCCACTGCAGGGTGCAGTTACCAAAGCTTCTGCAACCTCTGACTGCTGCAACTTCTTGTATCAAATTTTCCATGGGCTGTGGGATGCTCAGGCAGTCTGGGATGAGAGGGATTTCCCGTGGCATCATGGAACCTGGTTGCCGTGGTGGGGCCAGGGCAGAGCTGAGTGTGGCACTGGCTTCCCCACTGGGCTGCAGGTCAGTGTCAGGACACTGGCATCCCTGGGAGAAAAAAAAAATTGCAGGAGATAATTTCTCAATTTTCTATTACTATATTTCTTAAATTTTGTTATTTCAGTCTTGTGGGCAGCTGCTTGCTATCTAAAACTTATTTCTAGAGAGATTCCCACTTAGCTGGTGATCAGCTTCTAAAAATAATTGCTCTGGAATTAATGATGCAGGGTGGGGTTTTTTCTTTAATCAAACTCTCTATGTACTTAGGTACACCAGACCCATCACATCAACTCAGGATCATCTGCTGCCTTCCAATAATACTTTAGTCTGAGATCATAATCCTCAGACTGAAATCAAAGCATCACCTTAAATCTGCAGCTTAAGAGCAGCTTGGTGCATATTGCCGTAGATGCTTCAGTGTGACAGAGATTTGGCCCTGTATTTTGAAATATTACTCTTAAATATATCTGAAATGCAAAGGACCAGGCAGAGCAATAGTAACTTCCTTCCCTTTGGTCAGCCTGGAAGGCAGAGGGGAATTTCTCTTTGCACTCAGGAGTTCCCTGTGCTGTAAAGAGTTCTTTGGTCTAGTCTAATGCAACTGGACTATAAAAAGGGTGGGTTTTGGTGCTTTTAGTGTGCTTTCCTTAAGGAAAAAGCATTTTCAAGCCGATCCACTTTCAAGTTCAAGTCAAGGCAGGGTCTGGGGCACAGGAGTTGAACACGCACATAATTAAGCTATCTTCATTTTCATTACCAGGCAAGGAAAACCATTATAGTTCTGAAGCACTCTGCTCTCATCCTTTGCATAGACCACAGAGCTGGAGATAACTAGGGAGATGCCTGAGAAAAGGAGCAATTACAGTTAATCAATAATCCTCAAATGGCAGCAATTAAAATTCTGGAAAAAAAAAAAAGAAAATGCTAAAAAGAAAGCAGACAAGGTAATGGCAAACCATCCATCAGCCATTCAGAGAGATTTTACAGATCTCAACTTGCAGAAAGGAAGAGTTTTTAATTAAATCATCATCTGAGGATACCGTTGATCCTTCATGTAAGACAATTTAGAGTGCAGAAATGTCTTCAAGTGGCCGTAATCATAAAAGATGTGTTTGTTTTCTCCCCAAATGAGCCCCTTGCCTGGCTACGTAAAAAAGATTGTTCTGCTGAAACAATATGGGAGAGCTCTCTGCTTTTAAATGATCTCATTTCCATCTCCTTAGCCGAGTTAATTTAGTGCACTAACATATGTATTTGTTTCCAAAGAAAGACTTTTGTAGATTGCATTTTCTGTATAACACAGTCCCCTGCCCCTGGAAGATAAAACCAGCGAATGGTGGTTCACGAGGACTCGTGTCTCTATGACGTGAAGAATTTGAGGAGCTTGACTTAGGAAGTGCTTTTCCTCAGCTCCAGACAGGCCACAAATTTCATTTTTAATGATTCTCAAGAGGTTTTTAGGGGCTCAATGCTGGGTTTCCCCTGGTGACCCCATGTGTCTTGAAGGGGTAGTATGGGTGCTTGTATCCTTAGAGAGGTCACGTACAGTTTTCAGAAAAGGTGACTGATTTGGGGTGGTACCTTTCAAGGCTGAACAAGTGTTAGCTCACTGATGATGAGGAGGAGGTCTCAAATCACCCAGCAGCTGGTCAATGCTGGGGGAGGTGGAGCTGGGCATGGACTCCAGAGACAGCCCAATTGGCCTCATTAAGAGACTCAAGTGGCCTCAGGTTGTGGGGTTTGCAGGTTTTTCTTGGGGTGGGAGGAATCTCACTCACATCTGGGTAGAGCTTGGTGGCTCACCCCATGTTGCAGGGAGCAAGCCTGAAGTGGGTAAGATTTTTCTGGTGTTTTTTATTGTGGGGTTGTGTTGGGTTAGTTTGGTTTTGTGGGTTGTTTTTCTTTTTAGACCATCTTTCTCTGATGGTTTACTGCATTGGAAAGTGTTGACTGCTGTGTCTGGGGCCTGAGATAACAGGAGCAGTTTGACAGGAAATATGAGTGTAACCTATGCATTAAAACTGGAGGGACTGAGGCTTTGATGGGGTTTTGTACAACTAAAAACATTATGGTGCTGGTGTTCATGTCAGGCTTGGTGTTGGAGTTTTACTGCAGGTGGGTGGTGTAAGTTGGGGTGGGTGACTGGGATCTATGTCACTTGTCCCCTTGATTCCCTAGAGACAGGCAGCAGACTAGAGCGCTTTCTTCTTCTTTATAAAGTATCTACAGTTGTATTGAAGCTGGTGAGACTACTCGTAGAAGAGAGATTAGGTATTCATGCAGGCTTTTGGAAGGTGAGGTATCTGACCTTTCTTTGCCTGATTTCCCTGCCTGGATGTACAGCAGAGAAGTTAACATGACCTGCTTGTGTCAGGAGGCAAAGATATTTGCATCATCTATATTTAGCCAACCTGGGGCAACAAAAATAGGTACTTTTTGGGACATATACACCTCTTTTTTTCTTGTAATTTGCCTGGGGCAGCCTGAAGGAGACATTATGAACTGCCACATCTTTCTCCTTCTTCCTCAATCACCTAAACTCTCAGGTCCCAACCTGCAGTCAGTGAGCAGGTCCTGCTGTCAAAGGGCAGGCAGGGGTTATAAACAAAACATCTCATCTGTCTTTGCTTTCCTTGACCAGCTGCTAAACAGCTCTAGCAGCTCCTCCTGCAGCATGCCTTTTTCTCAGGGCTTGCAGCTACTCAAGGTGCAGCCTTCACACTGAGGTTAGCACACCTGGAGCCCTCACTTGACAAGCCCAAAAGTTTTATGTTCAATATATGCTTTTCATTCTCTGCTTCTTGAAATGCAAACCTGAGAATAATTTGTCTGACAGTTTATGCAGCTGGGAGTGGTGAAAGAGCTACTGAAAAGTAAGTTTAGTCTTGTTTTTCTGTTGCATGTTGTTACCAACCACTAAACATTCTTCTGTACTCTGTGATGTTTTCCAATTCCCACATGTTTGCAGGGAGGAGAAACAGAGCCACTTACAAAGATACACTGATAAAAGAGGGATGTCTCTGTGAAGGCTGATGTCCTTGTCTCCTGGGACAGGTCAAACTAGCAATAAGGACAATTTTCTATGTTACCCTTTTGACCAAAAAGTTGGTGCCAACACCTACATCCTCATGAAGGAATAAAAGCAACTGATCCTGGTTGGCTCAGATCACAAAACATGTAAGCATGTGTTTAGCCTTAAAGAAAGCAAATGAAAACCCTGAGATTTGGGGTTTTAAATAAGTTTAAGTGACTTGCTTGATTATTAATCACTAATAGCAGTGAAGCAGGAAGGATGTGCAGGGGTAGTTGGTAACGTGTTTACGGACTTGGCCTTGTTGAAGCAGCCAAGTCTGGACTCAAAACTCAGAGGCAGTGGTTGTAAGGAAGGACAGATCCCAAACAGAGGTAGATGAAGCCAAGAAAGCTCTGCTCGGTGAGTCCGATCCAGGAAATCTCTGGCACTAACGTCCTTTTGAAGTCCTTCAAATGCCAGTCCCTGAGGCCCTGAAGCAGCTAACCAGAGAAAAGCAAGAGAAGACCCAGGGGGCACTAAGAGCAGTGGGATGCAGAGTGTGTATGTGCATTTAGTGCTTCCCAGGACTTAATCTGGCCGAGATAAAATTGAAGTTGTAAATATATTTTTTGTGTGTGGCTTCTAATTTAGCACTGAACAGACACAGAGTTGAAAGTAAAATGCCTGTTAAGGCTGCTGTATCTGTCTTGATTCACTGTAACGAGATTCCCTCCCTTGCAGGGCGCTTGCTTCAGAAACACACCCAAGGAAGCAAAGCCACTGTATAGCCAGACTGTAGCAAAAGAGCTCAGGCTTGTTTCCTCAGCGCAAGAAAAACAGTGTTTCAAGACATGCCTTGTGCCTCTGCTCTACTCCCCTTAAAGCAGTTCAGGGGCAGGCTGCTGAGGATCTGCCAAATCCACATGTAGCTGCTGCTTTAGTTCATCCTTCCCTCCCTTGTGGGAGGGGTGAAAGTACGTTTGGCTTAAAGATCACCTGGAGTCTCTAGCTTGGATCCCCTGTAGAGGGAAAGCAATTCTCAGCATATATAAATATCTCCCTGCTTGTGCACATCCCCATTTGCTGCTCCAGCGTGGTGGCCCTGCTGCCCTTTGGTTTCTCCAGAGAAGCCTGCAAAGACCCGAAAGGCATCAAATGGCTCTTTCCCCTGCACATGGGGTTGGTTTTCATCATCACTGGATGGAGCTGGCGATGCGCTCTCCAACCCCCATCAGCGATGCTCCTGGGTTTCTCCCCTTCCTTTCTGCTGTGGTGCAAAGGTTAAAGCGAATGCCAGCTTTGCTTATAACAGGTTTAAAAAGGAGCAAAACTCAAAGGGAGCCTCGCCAGCAAGCTTTGCTTTTCCACCCAGCAGGGATGAGCCGTGTGGCAAATTGTTTGTTAAATTGAATCTCACGTTCTGCGCTCCAGCAGAATCAAAACAAGAGGTGTCACAATTACAACTTCATTCCCTGATTACCTGCCTCAGCGTGGCAGCAATAAGCATTCACAATTTGTCGCTGCATGCCCGATTCATCTTTAAACTGAAATGGCATCTTAATTGTATCCACTAATAGTCAGCTTCAATCAAAAATCACTCTGAGGCACTCCAGCTAGACTGGCTGGGGCTCCTGATACTTGCTTCTGTTGGTTAAGGGACTCAAATGAGATCATTGTGTTTTTATTTATGTATATGATCAGCAGGGGGGGAAGCACTGGCAGCCATATAAACTCTGGAGCATCTTTATCACCCAGTACTAAGCTGGGGAGACAGGACAGTTGGGATTTATGGCTTGGTACGTGTGACTCCCTTTTATGGCTTTTTGCGTGATTTAGGCAGAGCTGGGCTTATGGATGGCAAAACTGATGGAGGGGAGGGTCTTGGGTTTTAATTTTGCAGTTCCTGTTGATGACAATAGTTATAAATTTCAAAGTGATTTGTGTGGGGCTCCAGCTTTCATTTGTGGGTGTAGAGAATGCAAATGTCAGCAAGTGGAATGAGAGCAAACCCTTTTTCCAAGGCAAATGTTTGGGCGTGAGAGTCTGTAAGAATTGCCTGATGGAAGTTAAACCTCTTCTTGTTTTGTGGCAGGCTGAGATTAAACCCACAGACTCTCAGGTTCAGCAGCTGAGCACAGAATTGAACAATTTCCCCTTCTTGCAACTCCCAGGGACTTTCCTCTTGTGAGCAGTGCTGCTCCTCAGGGAGCAGCCGTCCTTACCAGGGCACCTGGCAGTGAAATATATGCATGGGGCCGGAGCTGGGCACTCTCAAGGATGATGTGGTGGAAGCAGGGTAAGGCCAGCAAAACCTGTAAAGATGAGGTGAGACTCCATCAGGGGCTTCCCTCACCTAGAGAGGGACAAAGTTTCCCCCTGGGTACCTAACTTCCACCCCATTAAATCACACTGTGGATCAATAGCAGACAAATGACTCGGTGGGCAGTGGTAAGTTTATAAGTTTTTTCTTTATTACCACTTCAGCTCAAGTGCTATCCCAGAGGAAGAAGGATGAGACTAATTTTATTTCTTTTCTAGATGATAATTACCTGGGTATTTAAACCCTGCTGCCAGATGTACATCTCCAAGTCTACCACTGTGAAAAACAGGGCTTTTTGGTTAAGCTTCTCCTACCAGAGCATGTCGGTTTCCCTTGCAAGCTCCTAACTGTAAGTACAGATCAATGGCTTCCAAATTACTATAGCATTGAAGAACCAAACCATGGGAATCAGAGAGGGGTTGCTAAGGGATGTGTTGGTAACCCCAAAAACTGCTGTATGGTGTTTTAAGGCAGGGATGAAAATGGCAAGTGCCATGGCAAGCTGTTTTGCAGCAGGAGGTGGCCAAAGCTCTGCTCTGAATTCCTGTAGAAGCCTTGGTGTCCTTTCATGTCACAAATGAGGTGTTGAGATGTACTGGAGGGTATTTTTCTTGCGTCTCAGCATGCTGGAAGCCTTTCCCTAGTTGTTCTGTTGACCTCTGGAAGCAGGAAAGACAAACGTTTCCGTACCGCCCTGAAAGCTCAGGACAAGCTGCTCTGCTTTAGCTTGGGTGTGTGAACAACGACACGTGCTGTGTGCACCCACTTCCCGGCTGGGAGTTCCTGCTCAAGCCTTTCCACCCAGTAAATAAAGCTGCTCTGAGATTTCCTCCTTCCTCTGTCTGCTAGCATCTCCCGAGGACAGATGATGTTTAGTAGCTCTGTTCTCTGCTGTTAACTTCACTCCCCTTTTTGTGTGTTTGTATTTGCTCTGTTTTTCCCTGTAGGAAGCTTCTTTGCTCCCGTGTGTGCTGCCCCTTGCAGCTCTGCTTTCTCAGCACTGAGCATCCCTATCCTCTCTCTTTCTGCTTTTTCTTCTTTTCCCCATGCTCATCAATTACTCCAGGTAGCTCCCTGCTCTCTCTGACTTGCCCATGGCCACAGACCTTTAGCCTGTGGTCCTTGTGCCTTGCATCCTTCAAACTTGTCTCCTGTTGCCTCCTATGTGTAAAACTCAGATGTTTATCAGTGGGTTAGTGAGTCCTGCCATGCACCAAGCCAGTGAATGATGCCGACGGGCAGGATTTCTGTTAGATGATTGTATTATTGATGTTGGCATGGGTTCCAATTGTTCCTTGATGCTAGTGTGACTTGATGTGGTTTCTCCAGCCTTAGATTTAGGCTCTGACCTAACAAAGCATCTTGTTGAGGTTGATCAGAAGAGAATCAATCCTTTCTGTGACTGCACTTTCGGGATGAGTGCCCAAGCTTCTTGATGGTGCCTTGGGAAATTTGGGGCTGCTGAGGTACTGTCCTGCATATGGTGCAGCGGCCTGGTTTGTTCTTCCAGGCCAGAGACAGCACCCGGCACCTTGGGGATCCAGCCTGGCTGGGGATGCAATAGGCCTCACAAGAGTGTTGCATCCCATGCGTTGGACTGAGTGGGATTTTACTTGTGATATCTGTGGATTTCCAGACCTGGGGATGAGGTTCAGCGTCGATGCTATTTCAAAGCAGGTTAGATGAAGGCACGATGATATGCAGAAGGCAAAATAATTCTGTCCCCTTATTTGCATTTTTCTGATGCCAGACACACCAATAAACAGAAGAAATGTTGGATAAAGACCAGAGGAGTTTGCAATTAACACATTAAACAGATCTACTGACTGCAGGATCAAAAGCAGAGTAAGAAAAAGAAACACCCATGCAATGTGACCATGGCTTTGCGGCGATGATTTGATTTACGCTAACGTTAAAGGCCTGTAGGAAGCTGACGTTGCCTTGTAAGCTCCCTCTCCTTTCATGTAAACTACTTCCCACAGTCTGGCACCAAACAGATAATTTCTCTGTCCTTCTTGTCTTTTTATAACTGCATAATCTTCAGGATCAGATTCCTGCCTTTACTGCGTGCTTGCTTGCTGCTAAACAAACTTCTGTGTGTGTGCCAGGCAGTATTTTGTTGACAAAAATCACTTTGTCGACAGAATTATATATATATATATATATACTTGCCTGATGAAATGCCTTTCACTGACAGAATGCTTTTAGTCCCATCAATTTCCTTGACTAAATGATGTTAGGTGGATTAAACCAAGGATTTTGTCAGACTCTTTCCTCTAAGAGAAGAATTTCTAAGACCCACTCTGAAGTTTGAGACACCCATGCAGTGAAATGTCTTTATTAGATAAACAAGTTTGCTGTAGCCTTAAAATTGATGCAGCTGGACACAGAGATGCAGCGGGCAGCTTGACGGGCTTGATAATGCACTGGGGGTCAGGAAGGACCCATGAGATGTGCTGCTAGGTGTGAGTTGGGTTTTTGGGTGCCAAGTCTCTGGTCATCACTGTATGACTTTCACAACAGAGAATGGGTGTCTGGCAAAACCCCCAATTTTTTTCAGGTATTGACAGGTATACATCAACAAAATGCAAAATCCAGAGTAACCAAATACTGCAAATGCATTGGTTTTGTTCCACTTTTTCCCTTGAGAATTTTGTATCTCCTGATCAGCTCTCCTGAATGTTAGTGCAGACCCAGCTGATGCTCTGCAGGTAGCAATGCTAAAGCAGGTATGTTACTCCATTATCTCCTCTGCAGCACTTTCTTTCTTTGGTGGTAAAAGAAATCGGGGTTTGGGGAAGGAAAGAAAGAAACTCCTCTTTGTACCCAGAGAGGTCACAGAGAATGAAAGCGTTGCTTGCTTTTGTGCATGGTGATGCCTAATGATACGCTGTCATCTCTCCTGCCATCAGAAAGCCTTGATTTCACCTCGTGGGTCCCTCTACAGCTGGATGATGGGTAAAAAGGGACCCCTCCAGGCATTAATCTCTGCTGGGAGCTTACGTAGCACTGTTATAATAATCACCCAAATTATTATTCCTAGTGTGCCTTTAGGAGTGTTCAGATGAGGATCTGAATGCTTTTTACATAGAAGGATAAGAACTGCTCCCATGTTCATTCTCGTACAGCCTGAGTCTGTCTCACACCAGCGTAAGGCAGTGGATGTGAAGCATTGCTCTGTTTTTCCCTGGGATGCCGAGTTCAGAGGAATCGAGGCACAAGGGTTATGTGCCCGTAATTCTTCACTTGGTCCCAGAGCCAGGGGAAGAAACACCCATTAATTCTTCCAGGCGATTATGCCTCTTGCTTAAGCGTGCTTGGAATAAAGTGCATTAAATTCTGGCTTGTGACTCATTGCCGCTACCTCTAACGAGGTGTTATGTCTGAAGTGCTTGTGTTTGGTGCTTTGTTTGTGTTTGGTTTTTTATTGCTGCTCCCTTCTGGTTCTCGGTATGACTCTTTGCAAGGACCTAACTTCCACATGTGGACTTGTGTGTCTTCCCATCCAGGACATACACAGGGGCTTTGCCCCATCTCTCTTCTCCACGGTGGTAGGGCAGGGGATACACTTCCATGGCCAAGGGGTGCCCAAGGAATTAATGCTGTGTGCGTTAGCTGTTCCCTGTCTGACCTGCGAATGGGTATTTTTACAACTAAAACATGGAAAATGCTACCAGGTATGTCCACTATTTTTAAGTCTGCTGGTGAGTAATGACAAGTGTATATATATGGTGCCAGAGCTGGGGCTGCTTTCCATTAGGGTGGGTTTTCCTTGTGCCAACTGATTTATCTGTGAAATAAACAAGCAGTGTTGAAATTAAAGCACATTAATATAGCTGATTTGTAAATAAAAAGGAGAGTTAGCCAGACAGAGTGGAAACATAAATAGAGACCAAATGTTATAATATAATGAGACGATGCTCCTGTTTAGAGAAAGACGATCATCTCCCTGCGTGCCTGTGGTAACGGTGCAGCAGGCACATGAGCTCGTAGTGAAGCAGAATCACAGAATGTTAGGGGTTGGAAGGGACCTCTGGAGATCATTTAGTCCAACCCCCTGGCCAGAGCAGGATCACCTAGAGTAGGTCACATGGGAATGCATCCAGGTGGGTTTTGAATGTCTCCAGAGAAGGAGACTCCACAACCTCTCTGTGCAGCCTGTCCCAGTGCTCTGCCACCCTCACTGTGAAAAAGTTTTTCCTTATGTTCACATGGAACTCCCTATGCTTCAGCTTTCACCCATTGCCCCTTGTCCTATCACTGGACATCACTGAGAAGAATGCTCTTGCTTAATACTGCCAATTTTAAATAAATCTGTTATTTGAATACAAATCAACTATAGAAAAACAGAAGGTGCACTACAATTATACACTGGAAGGGTTTTCCTACGGATGCTTCATGGAAAAGTTTCTTCTGTCAGAGTGCTGCAGATCTGGGATGGGGAGAAGGGAATTGAAACCTTTATCACTTCATCTGAAAAAAACTGAGCTATGTGGAGGCAAAAAATCAGAGTGTGTGGAGGTGGTCTGAGGTTTTAATAATTCACAATGCAGAAACAGGGAGGTGGTGGTCACAGCCCCATAATTTAGGACGTGTGGCTGAGCACTGCTGCTCCCCCCTAAGAAGAGTTTGTGGCTAGGTATTAAGATAGAGATTATTCAGTATGATGCACTTGAGCCACCCCAGGAAGGATGAATTGATGCCTCCATGTATTGGGGGTTGGGACAGTGACAACTTATGCTAAATGAAACACGCAGCAGTGAGAACAGATGTATGGTGGAAGGGTGGCGTGATAAATGTGCATCTTGATATTTACAGCGCCTGAGAAAACACTCCCAGTCTGATACAGGTTCAGTAGCTACAGTCATGTTTGAGTACGGTGGTGACTTGATTGATTTAATTAGCTCTCATTAATGGCGTTGAAGATAGTTCAACAACAAGCAATGGAGAGTCTCGCTGAAGTGTGGAATGTTAATTGCTTGATGATTTGTGTTGTGGGACGGCTCTTTTGCAGAAGTACAAATTAGATGGTGAGTTGTTTGGAAACACTGGAGCCTATCCTTGCCGGGAGAGATGAGACCACTGCCCGGGCTGGCTGTGTCATGCACCTTCCTCATGCAGGCAAAGGGGAAGATGTCCTGCAAAGGTTTACATCCTCTAAGTAGGAAGGCTCTGGCTCCTTTCCCTGTCACCCCCCTCCCTGTTCACATCAACAGAAGGGACTGTGCAAATCGATATCCTCATTAAAGCTTGCAAATTACTCTTTTCATCTGCATTGGCTCTGAAGAGCGAGCAAGCTAGCCCAGGAAAATTAAAATTGTCCCATTACTAAAAAAATATTAATTTTTTAAAATCTTTTTCATAATAGCATTTTAAAATTCACTTTGGTGCTCTCTAACTGCAAAATGACAAAGTTTTATCAATCAAGCAAATTTCCTACTCACATGTTTTATTTCATAAAAGAGATAACTGAACTTGATATTGCCTGCCTTAAGTGGGAGTTACCTGTCTCTACCCCAGACTTCACCGCTGCTTATAGCTCTCCAAGGCTGACCTGGCATTTTCCATGCCCAAAATCTGCCTCTAGCTGAGCTCTATGGAGACATCCTCACTGTCTAAGGGAGTAACATAAGGGCAAGGGAGGATAGTCTGTTTAGTAAAGTGGTTGTAAGAGGTCTTTATTTTCCTTTCTTCTGGGTGAGGAGGGAGAATCAGGCTGAGGGTGAGCACAGAAGATGGAAACCTGGGATGGCCCAAAGGGACAGCGCTGCAGAGAGTGGACAAGGAAGCAGCAGGAGCTGTGTGGCACTGCCTAATTCTGCTACGCCTGTAGGGAAAAAGCTGGTGCAGAGGATGGAGGTGGTGATGTCCCCCCACATGTTGTTGCTGGGATGTGATTGCCAAGGGGGGGGGATGTAACTAAAACTGTTTGGTTTGAGTGGTATAAGCCCATAAAGACCAGTTGTAATTCTGGCGTTGTCTTTCTTTGGAAAACCTTGTTTTTGTACCATTAGTACCTTAGTGCTGTTTACACTGGGTTATCTGTGGGCTTTGTTCATGTGGTGCTAACAGAAACCACAATGGGAGCCCATCCCAGTGAGGTTATTTTCATACAAGGTGTGTATTGCCAGATGACTGCAACATGGAGCAAATGCTTGTGGAGATAGTATGTTTGTCCACTAAAGGAATGGTATGGCTTCATCCTGGTTTTCAGGATGGTTTAAAATAGTAGAAATTAATGGATTTCTCCTGTGTTTGCTATTTCTGTGTGAAGAAATACCTACTTGCATCTGTGCTTGTGTATAGGAGGTATGTCCCCACACCTCTCTCCTTTTCCAAGAGGAATGCTTGATAACAGTGCAGGCACATCTAATTCTACAGGTGCAAGGCTGCTTTTGCCTCCAGTTTTGCCAGCTGCAGACTGTAAGACCTCTGTCCAAAGGTCAGTTCCTTGACCTGCCTTACTGCAAGCTGGAGGAGAGCAGAAAGGGGCACCTGCCTCTGCCAGTGCTCTCCAAGGGCAGAGGCACACCCTGTAATGGCCTTTTCTGAAAGCCCAGAAAAGATCCAGAAGTGCCTTGTATTGATAAGGATCCAGCCCCAACTGTGAACACGTCAGCTGAATATTGCATGAGCAGAAATGCTCAGGTTGGCTGGACCTGTCTTTCATGACTGGGTGAAGCCCAGAGATGCTGTGTGCTGGATTTCTGTGCTGAGGTCTTCCCTTTTGGAAGCAGTTTTAAGATGCTATCTGCAACCAAGTTTTTAAGCCATCCAGCCTTGGGGTGCTTTGGTTCACCAGCTGTGCTCAGTGTCCTTCACATATATCAGATGCACTGGGAGTTCTATTCACTTAAACCAGCTTTTACCCTCCACAGGAGAGTGGAAATTGCATGTCATTACTTGCCTCCATCTTCAAGGCAGCATCATACACATGTACTTGGGAATGATCCACATGGAAAAAACAAATTGCAGAGATGCCTTGACAGATGAGGGGAGCTTTGGAAATGAAAAACAGTGTTTAGGACCCAGGGCAGCAGTTTCCTGTAAAGCAGCTCCGTGTGAACAGAGCATGATGCTGGAAGACCCTAGGTGAGGTGCAAGCTGTTCTTCTCAAAACAACTGCTTTTCTCCACTTTTTTTCCCTACATTTCTTTTTCTCCACCTGATGATGTGCTCAGATGTTGAAGTGAGGCATGCATGCTAGTGTGCAAGCTCTGTGCTCTTGTCAAGCAAGAGCTTTCTGAACCGGAGGCTGCATCATATTCAAGACTTGTCCCTTTTGTGCTTTTGACCCTCTCCATATATCATGGGAAGTATTTTCACCCTGTGAGAAAATGGCTTGTGTAGTTGCTTTGTCCAAGTTATTAATAGGGCCAAGCAGGGAAACCTGGCCTACAGTGATGGAGCTGGTGTGTGCTGGTGAGGGGCGTTTTGGAGTCGTACCCCTCCAGACCCAAAGGAATGATGCCTGTTGAAAGTCAGGTTGTGCATTTACAGATGCGGTGTGGAGTACTCACATCTTCTGTTCGTTATACCTTCTGACTACACAGGTCACTGAACTTCATTTAACCTGTAGCTTTGGGAATGCGACAGCATTAAGAGAGGGATGAGAAAAGAGTTTCTCTCCTTGAAGAGATTCATAGATGTTGACCTTCTCTTTTGCCCTGAAGTAAGGCAAACAAAGATGAAAGTGATAAGTCTTTGCAAAGGCAAAGCCTACCACATTTTCAAATTATTGTAGCTTTTCCAAGTTCATCAGATTGTTTTGATATTAAGATTAAAGTGACTCCAATAATCTAAATTCCACAATTATTTCCCAGAGGTTATTTCTGTTGAGTGCATGTTTTCAGAAGACACATCCATGTGACCACAGAACTTCCCTCTAGAGACCACCAGGTTATCTGTGTTGGGAAGGAAAGTAAGGCCCCAGTGCTGTCTCACAGTGCCTTGATCCCTGTGACTTCCCTGACAGCACAGTTCAGCAGTGTTCCCACTTGGCTGTGAGCTCAGGACAGTGAGGACAACTGCCCAGTGGGAAGTAGGAACCTCTTAACTTTTTACTATTTCAAAGGCTAAATGTTTGGGTGCCATTAGAAGATTTTGGTATGTTTTTACCAGTGTGCAAAATGTGCCCTTTCTTGTGCAAAACAACAGGGGTTTTGCTCAAAATCCACTCTGGAACAAAACCTGGAGCTTTATGATTAACACCACTGAGTTTCCTGGGGTGTAACCCTTTCTCAAACAATTCTTGTCTAAAATACCATCCCTTGGTTTATAGATTTTATGAGGAGATAAAGTGCTGCAGATGACTGTTTTACAGGCTGTGCCCTTTCTACTCGCAGTGTGAATGCTGGGCTTTTCCTGAAATTGTATCTAGCCCTTCTCAAATTCTATGGAGGACTTGTCTTAGTTGGCTAAAGAAACAAATTTCCTTCTCTAAGAACAAAAGGGACCCTGGCTTTTAAAATATACAACCTGTCGGTTATACACACACACACACACACACACACACACACGCCCTCTTTGCTCACGAAGGGTATGGATCCTGTACCTCCTGACTTGAAGATATTTGAGAGAGATTTTGGCCTTTCATGTCATTCAAATACTGGTATTAAAAGCCCTTCCTTGACATTCCCAGTTTAGCAAAATTCTTTGTTACTGTGGTGTAGGAAGTGTTGCTCATCACTTTGTCACTTGTATCTGGGGAGCTATTAGCAGTTTTCATTTAACCAGAATTTAGGATTAGCAAGTTGCTGTGGTCCAAGCATAAATATCAAATAGATGTTGCTTGTAAGCTGGGACTGTATTTTTTGGTTGGATAGCTGCAATAACTTAATTTCTGAAAGGAGTGTGTTGTAACTTGATAGGAATTCAATGCACAAACTACCATGAATTAATGGTGCTTTTTGGACTGAGTTGCTGAAGTCCTTCAGCTGTCCACAGATAAAACCCACAGAAGAACCCTGTCTTGGTAAAACCCCTTAATTTCCATTGTTATGCAGAAAAACATCAGGGGACCAAAGGCAGTTATCTATCTGCCTTGGCCTGCTCTCTGCTATAAATAGGCAGGTTGTACCTGCAGCACGTTCTGTCCTTCAAAAGACGCCAAGGTTTTGTCTCCCTTTGGAGAAAGACAGTAACTAGCCTTGTGAATGAAGCTGACTACTTCCAGGCTGCTACTCACCTTGTGCTGAGGCTCCCCAGCCTGTTTTTCCTCTTCTTTTGTGGGATAATAAAAATATAAAAATCCAGACTTTTCAGTACAGTAGCTCTTGATTTGATACGTGTGATTCAGGTTACAGTGAGGACTTTGTCTTCCAGGTTTGTCGGCGGGGGGGGGGGGGGGGGGCGGTTCTAACACTCTTATTTGGACACATGTGTTTGGGGTTTGTTTTGTTGGGGTTTTTTTCCCTCCAAGTTCCTAAATTTAGATGAGGGTGATGATGTGTTTTCCCCATTTCCCATGTGAATGGGTTCCTAACAGCTTCACAGGATTAATAATAGCTGAGCGTGGCCGCAGGCATATGCGCAGAGCAGCACAGAGGGAGACCAACTGACAGGGAAGAAAAGCTAAGAGCTGTAATTCTGCAAAATAGGTTCTCCCTTTACGCTGGGCCCAATCTTCTTCTTGGGGCAAAGCTTTTCACTTGCTGCAGACACAAATCTCAGCTAATTCTTGCCTGGTGCGCTACCACCTTTATTGCAGCGGCAGGACTGATGGAATTGCTCAGCAGTAGGGAGCGTGGCTTCCCACCAGCCTCTCTCCTCCAGCCATCAAATACGCTTTCCCCTTCCTCGAGCCAATCTAAAAGGGTCTAATAGAAACTCATGTTGTGCTGAGCTTTAACAGCACCAAGATTGCTGTACCTACCCAGTCTTTCCCTTGTACAAGCAAGAGATGTTTAGTGACTGTGGAGGAAGGGCAACGAACTTTAGTCTATCTTTCCTGGTTTTTAGCCTTCATCCCAGAGCGTCTGGAACAACCACAGCTTCTTAGCAGGAGTCTGCTGTCCATAGCATCTAGTGTGATATCCTTGTCTGCACAGCTTTGAGCAACTGAACCTGCCTTGGTTTGGTGGTCTTGCTCCAGAGAATGTCTTGGCTTTAACTGCAGCTTGTTAATAGGTTTAGGGGATAAAATATTGCACCAAACTTATTCGACAGCTCCTGAGAAACTTCGAGTGCTTTTTACGAAGGCTTATTTTCAGTTTCCCCTGTACGTAGCTCAGAGCTGCTTGGCCCTTGGTTAAGTGTTGCCAGGAAAGTGCTCGATCAATGAGAAAAGTGGTTGGTGTCAGGGATGCTGACAGGTAAAGGAATCACGCTGTCATCCAATTTTTGACTAAGGAAAGACCCTTGCTAGGAGAGCTCTCCAAGACCACTTAGACACTCATTGCCCACTGTCAGGAAGCTGGTTTCCAGATTAAGGAGGTGACAAAAAGCCAATTGAAAATCACCGCAGGGCCCCTGTGGTGAGGGAGTTGGATGGCATTTGCTCTGTGCAGCCTTCAGCAATGAGAGGGGAAATGGCATTTGCTCTTGCCTTCGCAATGGGCAAAGCTCATAGTCTGTCATAATTAATGTATCGTTAGCTTGTCATTACTCAGGTCATCTAACTGTCTGTGCTTCTACCCTCTCTGGGCTTTTCTATTTAGAGATGCCTGGAGAACATGAAAATGAAACTTAGAGATGAATTACAGGAAAAATCTCAAGTGTTGGAGGAAGCTGGGTGTTTATTTGAGGGGTGTGTGGAGATGGAAGGTCTGTTGTTCTCCCTAGGGAAATGCACACTCGAATATGCTTCAAAAAAGTGGCAAACAAGAACATTTTAATGTTGGTTTGCACTCTGAGTAATTTCTGTCCTCACTAAACGTAATGTGACTTCATAAGGAAGATTGTTCATCACAGATCACACAGAAAAATGAATAGGGAGAGGAGAGGATTCCATCCAATCCGGTGGAGAAAGCAAATTGACTCAATGCCAGGACACGCAAAGGAAGCCCGATTATTTTTGCTCAGCTGTTGGGATCACAGGAACAAGCAGCTTTGGCTCTGCTTGTTTATAGAGGCAGCAGCCAGAAGCGTGTGAATTCTGCATGCTTTGGAGACTGGCATCACTGAAATCTATGATAAAATATAAATTAACAGGACTGCATTCCTTCTTGTTTCATCTGAAGTGTTTGCTTCAATTTTATTATCCAAGACGACTGTGAAGAGCAGTCTTATCACTTGAAGGTCCCTCTCTAAGGCCAAGTGAGAGGTGAGAGCCCAGATCTTTATAAAAAGATAACTCTGATGATGTGAGGCCAGAAAAATAGGATGGTTTCAATAATTTATGTATATAGGCATATATTTTTAATAAACTGATGGTAATGGTTTTCACAGAACATGCAAAATTGCTGCAACAAATGGTGTGCAGCCCCTGCCTGGTTTTCCTTATAATTAAGGAGCCCAGTGCTCTTAATTGGAGCGATAAGTGGAAGGCCCTGATTTGACAGCACACTTGTGAATCCCGGGGTGTGAGAAGTTCCCATGAAGCCACAAAGAGGATGTTCCCTTGACTGCAGAGGGATGCACTTAAGTGCTTTTCTGGAGAGAGGCCATCAGGAGTCAGACATAAGGACTCACAGAAGCAAAGCTATTAGAGCAGTAAAGCTGCTTAGCTAATGGTCTTACAAAATGGGATCCTAATTTCATGAATAAAAATCGGAGTGGGGAGCAGGATGCTTGTGGCTGAAGGAACGGGGGTCTGCTGCTGCATGTTTCTCAGCAGAGACACAGGCCCAGGGTGATGGCATGGTTTTTTGGGGGGGGGGGGTTCATTTGTTTGTTTCTTTTGGGGTTTGTTGGTTTTTTTGCTTGTTACATGTCTTAATCTTATGGGATAAATCTGTCTTGCTCAGCTTGCTGATGGTGGGTTCTCTGGGAGCCACAAGGAATAAATCTGTCCTGGGTTATTTACTGGAACAACACAAATCTGTATTCTGTTATTTCTGTAGTTGTCCTGTTATATGGCTGAGAGAGGCTGTGAACAGCATTCAAGAAACAGGCTCTGAAGAGGGCTGCCTGATGTTACAGGTCCCATTTGAAAAATTACATACCCTCCTCTCCTCCAAAAAAAGAGCTGATCTCCATCTCCTCCCACTCGTCGTTCGCAATACAGCCAGCTTTGGGCAGCACATAATGACAATACCCAAGTGATAATATTTCATCCAGACTCGCAAGGGGCCTCCGGCGCCCCAGAAAAGCAAGGGAACTGCAGTGAGAGCTTTTCCACCTTCAGCAACACACGAAGACACAGCTATGCAAGTTCTCTAGGGCTCAGGGGATTTCAGCCCATCTGCTGAAATAAAGGGACTTCTGAGGACACTTTTTTTTAAAACTCTTAAGGCTTGAAGAAATGACATCCACAGCTAGTTATCCTGGAGGGGGGTGGCAGAGAGGGAGAAAGCTGAAAAATAGACAGAAGCATATGTGTCACTAAATGTACCTGCTCTGCTGTGGGGTAGTCACATCAGTGTCACTGCTGTCATCTGGCACCGCTGCGAGCATTAAGTGAGAACAAGTCTGTCACACTTCATTTACCGGCCTTTGATGATGGATCTGGTGAAATCCTTGCCTGGGATGATGGACTCTTCTCTTGTATAAGTGACACTGGACCTGAAGGCATTGGTGTGGAGGTTCAAAAGGGGCAGCTGTAATCCTTGGGGCAGAAGCAGAGCTGGGTAGGGCTCCTGGCTGCAGTCAGAGACAACTGGTACAGCGGCTTAGTGTAACACATGGGTATTCCCCTGTGGGAACAAACTCCACTGACTAAAAGTCTTGTTTGAGTTAAGCCCAGAGAAGTCCAGAGCCCCAGCAGTGTGTCTTAGAGGCTTTGTGGTAACTTCCTAATTCATGGATGGACCTTACTGCTTACAGGAAGGAAGTGCTGGCTTTAAAATCAAGAGGTATATCAAACATCCAGTGAAGGTGTAAATAACATGCTGTGAGAACCTGACAGATAGGATCCTACCATCCAAAATCAGAGTGTGTAAAGAGGGATGGGGAAGCTGCAGGCCATCTTTTCTGTTCCTTCAGTGGGAACTTTCCACATGTAGCCTGGTATAAGCTGGCACACTCCTACTGTAATGATATTGCTTCCTAATCTAACTGCACAATTTGCCTAGCCTCTAGCCCTTGGAAACTCAGTGATTCAGTGGGGTTCGACCAAACAACTGGATTTTGATCCATTTGGATTCCTGGCTCCCCCATAAATTACCGTCAAATATACCTTTTGGCATCTGAAATACATTTAGGGCTGGATTTTGAAAGTATTTGTCCTGCAGGAAGTGTGTGAGTTGCAATCAAAATATGGAATTGATGACAAAATCCATTCTGTGGCAAAGCATTAAATGCTACTCACACTGAAATGAATAGCAGATGCAACACTGGTTATACTGCAGAGAGAACTGGGAAAAATACATATTGAGGGTTTTTTTTTTTTCTCTAAATAAAATAGGTAAATAGTCCAATCTCTATAGAAAGTCTTTCTGGACTATGTTGCCAATAGAATTATACGGACTCAAGTAATCGGTAACCTCAAATTAGTTCCAGAAGCAGCATTTGGCTAGCGCATGCGTGGCAGGGCAGGGCACAGCTATGGCTGTCTGCACATCTCCTGTCCTGGGCTCTCACTGATTAATTGTCACCTGCGGTACTGTAACTTTTGTCTGAGCTTTGTGCCCTGCACTGGGACAGACAGATTGGGCCTGGCTTAGCGATGCCATGGGTATTGTCCTGCAAAATATGGTGGACAGCAGCTCCCTGTTTTGGGGGCCCCTTCACAACCTTCTCGCATCCCCACCAGGGCTGTGCTGGCCTCTGGAGTAGGTCCCTGTCAGAGCTGATCATGCCTCCAGCCTCTCTCTGTCAAGCAGTAGGACTTACTGTTTCACCTTATTTTTGGTGCAGTGCCAGCAAAAGCAGTGCTATTAAAACTAATTAGATAAATATATATGTATTTCGTAATCAGGAAGTTAATTATGGCTTAGGGAGCAGATGGCAGTCCCTGGCATTTAGTCTATCTATTCATAGCTGGTTTAAAGCAAAGTATATATATTGCAGCTAATTATGACTCAATACAAAATATGTAGGTAATTATGAACTTCGCCCTTGTCTCATTGCATGTTATTTGTCTGAAGAGTGCAAATTTTTTTTGGGGGGGTGTCTGTAGGTAGAGTCCCTGTGCTAACACCTCTCTTCTCTCTACATGGTGTGGTTGGCAGTGCCTCTGACTTGTTACTAGTGTTCTTTCATAGGACAGCTCAGGCTATCATTTTAAATTTTTTATTATTTAAAATATTGTAGAATGTTTAACTCATTCTTCTTAAAATCCAGATGGGTGGTAGAGAAATAAGAACCCTGCCACAGTTGGAACAATACAGAGGTAGGAACTCTTAAAAAAAACCCTAAGAAACATTTGATTTCTTTCCAATGTCATCTGTAAAATTATTTTACTAACACCTGTGAAACATTATATCATCTTTTCACACACACCCCCAAGCTGGTGTTTCTGTTGAGGAAAAATATTTGCAGAAATGTAGATTAGGAGAAGTTTGAAAACCACTACGTGAAATGAGGAGGCTGAGTGCTGAGTTCTGGCTTCCAACGCACCCTCCATATATGCTTTCTCCTCAGCAGGAGAGGGCCATCCTGAGCCCGTGGCGTTTGTGCTCTCCTCAGTGTCAGACTAGGAGATCATCAGGTCTAATTTAATTTGAAGCTATGAAGGGTGCTGATTTCACAAAGGCAGAACAAGGGAAGTAGGAGTGAAATGTCAGAGGGATATCAGCCTACAGGCCCGATGGGCTGGGGTGGTTTTAGTTTTCCTCAGGGATTAACTTCTAAGGCATTCTGCTCCTGCTCAAATTAAAATTTTGAAAAGAGGAGGAAATCTGCTATTGCACCCTAAGGAATATCATAGTTTCTGGCTTTGGTCACAAAGCTTATAAAGACTAGAATAATCCATAGGTGCTTACCAGACCTAAACCATGGCCACAGCATAAAGTTTCTTTTAATTAAGGAACAAGCTAGATTGTCTTCAGCTGTATGTGTGAAGATTTAAAATTATGGGACCTAAGTTTTTTGAACTTTTTTAACAGAGTTCAGGTCCAGAAGTAGATATGAGAATAAGTCTGCCTACAGATGTTGAGGATAAAATCCCTTAAGCCTTGTAGATCTGGCAGCAAACAGATAACCTATTACAGAAATTACTCATGAAGTTCATACTAATTTTTCTGATTAATTTAATCTATGCTGAATAGGTCAGTAGTGTTTCTGCCTCCCATTGCTTACGATATTTATGAAACTCTTTATTTATCCAAAAAGCTTTAGAGAGCTTATATCAAGTTCTGAGAAATGAAGATTACTCTCTTTTCCGTTCTTGAATTCTTTCTGTTCTGGGACTGAATAAGCAGACTGTTTAGGAACACGTAATCCTTGTACATACAGTTGAATGGGTCCATGTGGATATATTCATATTCTGATGACAAGCTGACATATAAATAAGAATAATAGTGTTTTGTCCCATGCGCAGTAAACGCTGAGATCTAAACAGTGAAACTACATGATTCAATAGAGCAAGATGTTTGGTTTAGGGCTTTTTCTTTTTTTCCCAAAGAACAGTAGTATTAAATTTAAGATGCTTCCTTTCAAAGTGTGGACTTGAAAGATGCTATTTTTCATTTAGATTCTTTTGATAGCAAATAAAAATAATCAGAAGTGATGTTTTCCCTGTAGCTTGAAATATTCTGGTGAACCTATTACTTCTGATGGTAAAATTATATTTTAAAATTATATTTTTTTCCAGAAAAGAAGGTAAAAATAGAAAGATTCTGGCATCACGCAAAAGCTCTCTGTAGTTTAGGGGCAGCTAATGGTGAGTAAAATAAGAAACTGGTTCCTGAAGCAGTCCACTATGCATTGTGTCAAATCATAAAAATATGTAAGTATAGGGAATCGCCACTGTCATAACTGTTCAAAGACCTCAAAATTAAACCCATGTTCCTCTAGGATTACTATTGCCAGAGTTTTAGGAAGAGAGATCTTTGAAGCCCCCAGCCTCCAGGGACCCCTGCTTAGGAGCATCCTCCATTAACTCAAGCTTCTCCCCATTCCTAGCACTTTCAGAGCTCTACAGGGACAGTGCTACTCTCATTTCTCTCAGCTTGGTCCCTTGTAACCTCAGAAGCATAGACAAAATCAATTGAAATATACTTTGGGGGGGGGGGGGGGCGCGAATTGGAGAATAATGGAAGTGGCTCTTCTGTATGTGACACAGACACTGCAGCCATTCAGCCTGAGTCACAATGAACGGAGGTGTGAATTGATTTTGACTATGCTACCTCCAGAGCCAGGACATTGGCAAGAACCTTACAAAGTAAGACAAATTGCATTCTGCTTTGTATAGAATTAGAGACTTTGTTCTTCAAACATGTCTTATGCAGAGTAACATCCAGGCAAGTTATATCATTAGACAACTCCTTGGGAATCCCACTAGTTTCTGATGCTCTGGAAGGGTGTCAGGGAAATCATGGTCTGACACATGCTGTCAAATTTACCTGCTGGGTGGTTTAACAGCAAGTCCAACAAGGTCAGCCTTCTTAATTCCTTAACTGTATTGTGTAATGCTTCTGTCTTTGAGATTCATCTTTATTTTTTATTGTTTTTTTTTCTTCTTAAATCATAATTTAATTTTCATTTTATTAAACTGGAACATTTCTGCCATCACAGAGAAAAATAAAACTGACATAAGCATCACTATGTGACCACAGAATTGTGCTGTAAGTTAATAAGCAACTTACCTGTATAGGGATGCTCTACATTCTGCAATGACCAGTTACTTCACATCTTCCTACCTTTGTGATTGACTGTTGTGTACATCTTGAAAATAGTAGCCTAATCTCTGAAGTTTTTGGCTGGTTGCTGTCAATCATTGTCTACTCTGTAGCCTTTCTCTTTTGTCTCAGTTTTACAAACATCATATAAGTATATAAGTATGTATTGAATTTACTTTTCATTGAAAGTGTATCCCATTTTCAAACATTTGTTCTCATTTTATCAAACAGATTAAAAAACATCTGGGTTAAAATATCCAGTATCCCCCAAACTACATGGTGCAGGAAAGCGGGGAGAAAACCCAAATCTCAGATAACATTAATCACCTCCTAGCATAGCACATCAGTTTAGTGGGAAGTATACATAATTTGCTCTTAAGCTGTTTAATGAAAGAATGACAAATTAACAAAAACTTATTGCCCCTGTACTCGGCATAAGGACATTGAGGTCCTTGAGCGAGTCCAGAGAAGGGCAACCAGGCTGGGGAAGGGGCTGGAGGGAAAATTACATGAGGAGCAGCTGAGGGAGCTGGGGATGTTTAGCCTGGAGAAGAGGAGGCTGAGGGGAGACCTTATCACCACCTACAACTAACCACCTGAAGGGAGGTTGTAGAGAGGTGGGCGATGGTCTTTCTCAGCCAAGTGATAGAGGATAGGACAAGGGGAAATGTCACTAAGCTGTGCCAGGGCAGCTTCAGATTGGATATTAGGAAAAAATTCTTCACTGACGGAGTTGTCAGGGCCTGGAATAGGCTGCCCAGGGAGGGGGTTGAGTCACCATCCCTGGGTGTGTTTAATCGACAGGTAGATGTGGTACTTAGGGATATGGTTTAGCATAGGACAGGAATGGTTGGACTTGACGATTTTAAAGGTCTTTTCCAACCTTGTGATTCTGTGATTTAAAAGCAAAGATCTGTATTTCATCCACAAATTGATGTAGTGCAACTTTTAAGTCCTTTAAGTGACACTTCGAGCGTAGCAGTAACTGCTGAGGGTTTTTATAACCACAGGTGGTTAGAGCTGGTGGAACAATTCACCCAGAATGTGTAGACATAAAACCAAATTTCAAGGCAATAGAAAGAAAGGGGAACTAAGACCCCACAAATTCACATCCTGTGACCACAAGCAGGTTTCCAGCTCCTAGAAGTACATCCTTCCCCTTAAGCCTTTTTTCTTTACAGCTAAAATTTGGTCCAGCTAATCTAGCACTTGTCATTCATTCTTCGTTCATAATTGGAAGTTAATTGCTATCACAGTACAAATAATAATAAAATTATTATCCTGTAATGATCATGTGGTAAACTCCAGGAGAAGGAAGCACTTAGGAAGGAAGAGCTCTCTATGACCTCACGCTAATCAAAATTGCTGTTGAATCTAGTGCTTTTGTGGCATTTTTAATACTAATAATAAATGCAAAATGATGTATCCTGCTCAGTCACATAATTATACTTGACCGGGTTGAATTGATTTGTTTTCTGCTCAGTTGAGCTGAACTGACATACAAGTGACATCTTGTAAGTTTATGGCACCTGTCACTCATCCCAAATAAATGACCTTTTCAGATACAGAATTAATTCTCTGTTCAAAATGAAATGCTTCTGATATGGAAGGAAACCACCTTACTCACCTTATCTTAGGAAATGCAGAATTTTTTGCTTTGATTAGAAGGCTCAGGGAATGCATAAATAATATTTTATATATATATTATATATTGAATCTTTGAATATTTGAATGGTCTCATGAATCTTGAAGAAAGCCTAGCCTCATAATTGTGATTTGTGAAATACTTTTATTCTTTCTTATCTTTGATATTGAATTGCCCGGTACTTGAGAATGCTTCCCAAGAGAGCTCTCTGATTTGTATCAGCTCACAAAAATTTAAAAACACAGGCTTGTAGCTATGATGTGTCTAAACATTCCTTTTATCACCATCAGCCTCCGGCTGGGAAGGAGACGTTCCCTTTAGTGGCAATCTGCTCCACTCATTTTCCACCCAAGTGCAGTCAGAGTTCGCTCTTAGTCTGAAGACAGCTATTGCCAAGAGTCAATGATTTGCCAATCATTTCAGGTAGCTTAATGGTATTCACCCAGGTACTTTCTGTGGTCCTCATTTAGTGAATACTTTTTTAAGTTATCTGTAAGGTTCCGGGACATTAGTTGCCCTGGAGGATGTCAGCCTGTCCTTGCTCTGCACGCCATGGATGCTTTGTGCTGTAACCTTCCACTAATAAGAAAATCAATATTTTAAGTCCCGTGTCACCGTGTTCAAATTCACTCAGTTTAGATGTAAATTTTTTAATCTGCTCTGGAACTAAAAGCAAGGATTGAAACCTTAGCAGTTCTGTAAATGGGTTTTAGATCTTGAGGGACGTGACTTACAGGACAGCACATCTTGCCTCTTATGTTTAATGCAGAAAAAATATATGCACAATATCCTGTTTGGTATTGAAGTGACACAGGCAGCAAGGACAGACTGTCACAAAGCCTGCTGCCATCTTCTCAGTGTCATAAGCAGACAGGGAAGGAGACGGCCCCTTTGGATTTTCTGTAACGCTGTGGTTTTCTGCTGCGACATGGTTTGCTTTCTGCATGGAAGAAATCAATAGATAGCGAGGAAGGACAGTGGAAACTGTTTGGGCGGCTGTAGCAGGCATTGATTCATGCAGCTTGTTTCGTCATGGCAATCTAAAGAATGAACTTGATTGTTTCTATTTGCTCTTGGTGCCAGAGCTCTCTGCCTTCCTCCTCCTCATGCTGCTTTTATGGTCTATGTGGAGTGAGGAAACTCTATGGGCTGGTGGATGTTCTTGGATATTCTGGTACCACAAGGACTGCCATCATTTTTCTTTCTCCATTATGAAAAAATTAATGGTGAGGGGGAAAAAAAGTGATGCTAGAATGAGTTCTGAAAGAGGTAGACCAGGGTGTGGAGCACAAAGTGTGAGCTACAAGCACACCTTCTGCTTTACAATGCAGCTTTTCTGGGACAGTATCACTATTCTGCCAAAATCCATCCTGCACTGACCTGGCAGTGTGAATTGAGGTACCTGGTATGAAAGTTCTCTCTCTCTCTTTCTCTCCTGTCACTCCAAAGAAGGTGTTAAAAAGCTTTGCTAGCAAAGGGCAGTGCTGCCAGGTATCTGTCCATCACTTGCCTGTTCCCATTCCCCAAACAGAACAAGTTTTCTCCAGACACTAGCAGAGAGTGTCAGTAATTTAAATAGGTTTTGCTGGTGAACCATGCTCCTGTCGAAGCACTATTACTCTGATCCTGTCCCTAAGCCCACAACGTGTCCCTTGGGAAGCCCGGGGTGGACTTTGCATTTGCTGTAGTGTATCTTTCCTGAACTGGTGCGGGCAGAGGGATGTGACCCTGAACGTGGCTGGAATTGAGAGTCCACTCCTCAGCCACTGTTTGTTTGCAAAGGGGAGATGGCAGTACTTCTCTTCACCATTTCTTCAAATGCTTTCAGCATTTCTGAACATGACTTTGAAAACCTTGATGGCAGAATTCATGGCGATGTAACTCATGCATAGTTGAAACTACGAGGTTAATGCATTATTAAGAACTATGCAATATATTGACTATTCCATACATCTCCAAGCTTATGTCTTGCTCCAGATCGTTCTTGATGCTATAAGCTACATAATTAACAACCCTTTGTCATATGCTGCATCAACCATCTATTTTAAGATTAGTTGAAATTTTCTCAAGGGAGCAACTCAAATAACACTGCAAAGAAATCATCCCTCAGCCTTCCCAGTCTTCTCCATTGATACGTAATACAAAACAACCTTGGCTACATGATTTAACCCTTTCAAGGAGGGAGGCCTGGAAAAATGTTTCAGACAAAAAAACCCCAACACCTTTGGGTGAATCCGGTATCAGCCAAAAGTGCTGTCATAGCTGTACACACTCATGAATGCAAACAGTGGAGCGAAGAAAAGGCCCTGGGACAATTCTTTCTATCAGCATTAGTCTTCCAAATCTTGAGTGTGAACCAGATGATAATTGGGAGGAAACTAATTTAGTAGCATTTTCTGTGAAGCCAGTAGTCCCTGCCTCAATGCTCATTTAACTTAGCACAGTAGGGAGCCTGAAAATATAGACAGTAAAATTCTTCTTTCATAACGGATGAATTAATTTAGCCAGCCTAGTTAATTCAAATGCAAATGATGTGTTGAAAGTGTCCATTATTTATTGCTTCATCTAAGACTGTTTCTGTTTCTCTCCTTAATTTCTGAAGTGCAGCAGAGAAGTGCTGAGCTACCAAACACTCTCTTAGACACCAGCCAATTTTAGTACGCTTTCAAATGACGTTTGATTTTTATTCTCTGGTTTAAACCTAATTTTGGAATTGTTTATTTGCTTTGAGTTGTTCATGGTTTCCAGCTGTGGAGCGTTTCCACTGCCAAGTGGTTCATTTTCAAGCAAGCAGTTGGATACCAGCAAGAGAAACATCTCATCCCAGCTGGGTGGCCACTGCCCATTGCATGCTGCATTTTCCTTCAGGTCAGGCTGGAAAATGACTGTGCCACCCTGCTCTGTGTGTGTGTTTGCACACATACTCATGTGTGTGTGTGCACATGTACTTGTATCTGTTGGAGTCCTCTTTTATTTTCTTCTGGGCAATAGTATATGGTGTCCTTTCCACCATCGATTGATTTCACAACATGGGAACCTTTTGTGTCTGCATAGCGAGGAAGGATGACCACTTCAGCTTCACAGAAGGATTATATCCTTTCTTGGGTGTACTGTGACTCATGGGAGGTCCAGCAGTCCTGTGGTGCCAACAACAGACTGACCCTCTGCCTCTCACTTTCCCCAGGCACTGTCCACATCCACAATAACAAACATCTTATTTGAGAAAAGCATAGAATGAAAGAAAGGACAGAATAAATGGAAAGAATGGGATAGAGAAGGAAGTTGTCTTATCTTGGTGTTTCTAGGGCTTTGTTTATTTCTTAGCTGTATCTCTCTACTACTTTGGGACTACGGTACCTAAAAACAGAGCAGAGGACGGCTCTCTTCCAGAGGAGAGATTTCTGTTTGTGTCGTAGGAAGGTGGCATTGTCTGAACTGGCTCTGGGGGGTTTCATTGCAAACCTCTTGCAAAAACTGCTGGAGGACTCCCACCAAAAAGAGACCACAGCCAATTAGGAAATGAGGCTGCAATTTTCTAGAGAGTAAATGGTGATTAAAGTGGTTTGTATTTAACAGCAAGGAAAGTCCATTTCCATTTACACTGCAATCATAATTTTCTTTTCCATGCATAAGGGGAAAAAATACTGTGTTATTTTCACCTGGTCAGATAGGTGAAGCAGAGTGGCCAGCCAGCCTTGCAAGGGCTGCCAAATTATCTCCTTTCACGGGAAGAACATTTCTTGCTCGACATGGCTCCCATTCACCCCTTTTCCTCCAACATTCTCCAAAATCTGTGCTTAAAATGGATGAGGGAAGCTCTATGATCCCTCCCCTCACACACATAACAAATGATTCTTCATTTAAGATCCTGAATAAGACTTCAAATCTCACTTTCCCAGCTGGAAATGCCAAAAACCTAAGAGTCAATGTGTAGCTATGCTCTGTGAGCCCTCTACAAAGCAAGATAGAGAAGAACACCTGAAATACCATTTATTTTTCACCAATTATGTTCCTCTGAGTGGACACATTCTTCTTATTAAACATTATCTTTATACCTTGTGCACAAAAATCCAGATTAGATGGTGAGGGTTGAGTTGGGCATGTTGCGTTGCTCTGTTTCACACCCTCTCTAGCCCTTATCTTGGATATGTTTCCCCAGCACCAGCGTTAAACTGCTATTTCTATTCTGCTTGCAAGCATTAGGGAAGCTTTTGGTCTTAAACACAAAGCTGGGAGAGCAGGATATGAAAGAAAGGAAGACCGAGAAATTTGGTTTGTGCTCTTCAGGTACTCTGACATTTCAAAATGTTTTGGATATTGTGGAGTCTTGGAATTTAATTCCAAAAACACCCCTGATGGTAATAGGAAGGTTTTATATTCCTTAATGTTCATTTTCTAGCCATTCCTTAAACTGGTTGATAATGGTATTCCTACAATGCACATAAAGAGAAGTGATCCCAAATGTTCACAGTCCTTTTTTCTTTATTCTGAACTTTCTTGTTTATAAAATATTAAAAAATAACTTTAGCTTTCATAAGATGGTTTTAGACCAGGTTGAAATTTTCTTATTTAGGCTTTGTAGTCTTAACAGCAGCCTTGGAGAAACACTATAGATCCTTAAAAATTTAATAACTGTAATCTATATCAATTTAGCTCAGCACATTGTTTGCAGAAATGTATCATCTGTTGCTTGCAGCTTTAGCTCAGCTGGTGAAGCACGAGGCAGAGAGAAGCACGCAGAAAGAAAAGCGGCTGTCGCTCAGCCATCTGAAGGCTCGTCTGTGCATGGGGATGCTTAGCAAGAGGTATCCCTAAATAATTTCCCATGCAGAGATCTCTTAGTTCAGGGCAAACAAACAATGTTGCTATTTGCTTCGATTTGAGCTGTGTTCAAAGTCACTCTTATTCCAAAACAAATGTCTTCATTTAGGCGGAATAGCTGCCTTAGCTTACATTTATATGCTACCTCAAACCGAATTAATTTTCAAGTGTAGACAAGCTTTAAGCACTCAGAGGATGACTTTTAATTAGTACGGCTGACAGCACCACCACAGAGCTGGTTTATCTTAATGACAGAAGCTAAACTTCATTAAGTTTTCTGAGCAGCAGAAGAAAATGCAAATAAGATGGTGCCCCTTAAAGGGTGTGTGACTACCCTGTCATCGTTATTACTGATGTGATTTTCAGTCATAATCCCATCAGCTTCCCCTCATTATTGTCTGTGTCAGCTGCTTTCCCAACATTGGCACCATTCGTAAATATTTGAGCGGTACGGCAGTGCCTCTCTGCGAGGATGGCAGGGGTGACACTGTTGCTGGGAACGATGTACACCCGTGCCCCAAGCAATGCTGTAGGGTTTTGCACCATGTCAATGCAAGGTGGTGCAGGAAGAGTATTCCTTTCCTGCTTTCCAAGACGTGGACCGTGCTGTCCCACCATACACCAAGAAGCAGAGTTGCTGCGGTTGGTGTGGCCCCATCTCTCAGAAAACATGTATTTCTGAAAGCTGTTACCTTGGAGGATTTGTGTTAACGTATTATCTTTCATCAGCTAGGGAAATGCGCAAAATAAGCTTGTCTTTGCACACAACTGCTGCCTGGGATGTCTTTGTTTTCTATGTTAATCAGCAATGGGGAGCTGGTTTATTCAGCAGCCTGAAAGCCAGAGTGGCTGCAGTGACCCAGGGAAGTACAAGGTTGCAGAGCATTCACAGCTGCAGCAAAGGTAGGGCATCACCCCAGCCTGAGGATTAAAAGCTGCTGGCAACTTTCTGTAGCTCAGAGAAGAGCTTTTCTCTTTAATTCCTTTTGTAGATCTGGATGGTGATTTCTTTTCTCTTCTGCTGGTAGGCAACAGTTGTTGGGTAAAAAATGCCATCAAGAAATACAGTGTCAAATATTTTTTATTTAGTTAGAATCAGTGGATTCTTACTGACATTTCCCCACCTCCCCTGTATTCTGTTTCACTCTCAGGACTGCTGTAAAAGCCAAGCATCAAACTTCTGGAGCTGGCCCAGCTCCAGAGAATAACATGGCCAGAATCAAAAAATCTATTTTGGGGGTGAGGATGAGGGAGATGTAGAGGAAATAAAGTCAGATTGTTCAGGGTTT
The DNA here is from genome assembly GCF_964237585.1 of Gallinula chloropus. Taxonomy (NCBI): domain Eukaryota; kingdom Metazoa; phylum Chordata; class Aves; order Gruiformes; family Rallidae; genus Gallinula; species Gallinula chloropus. The sequence goes on along the minus strand of NC_140087.1, from coordinate 79,407,891 downwards.
TTTGTTTTTTAAGGGGGGAAGGGGGGGCGGGGTAGAAGAGGGTAATGTGTTTATGTTTAACAATGATTTTATTATAAACATGATGTACAGTGGCAGTATGTTAAATTTCCTAGTCAACTGGGGACAATACAGAACAATTTGTAGCAAAAGGAAACAGATGCAATTCTATCTGCAGTTTCACACATCTGCTCTGCAAAGCCAGCACTCCTCCTATAAGTCTCTAGGAGGGATCCAATAAAAATGATATAAAATTTTATTGTGTTAGTGGCACTAGTTATTAGAGTGAGGAGCCAGAAAGCTTACCCAGGGGCTGAACCTTTCCTCTCTTTTAGTGCAGAGTAAACGACGAGGCTGTTGCTGGTAACAGCAATACTACAATTGGAAAAAGGTAGAAATCATTTTGGAAGGCTTAGCAGGCTAGAATGGGTGGCTCAAAATCAGAGTGGCAACGCTCATGAAAGAGTAATAGGCAAAGATGCATGAGGAAGGATGGAAACAAAATGTTGAGATGGTGTTTAAATAAAACAAACAAACAAAAAAACTCAAAAAAATAAAGAAAAAAGGAAAACAAAGTTATAGAAGAAATGTGTACTGTATCTGCCCCTGCCCTACTGTTTGATGCTGTCAGAGTTCAAAACAGTAGTAAGTAGCCCCAAACTAGGTTTCTTTTGATGTGTGTGTTAAACAGATCTCTGGCATAGAAAAAACCCCTAGAACCTGGCACCCAAATGCTTCTCTGTACATGAGCACACAGGAAACCCTGCTACTCTAAACGCAGTCAAAGTGATCTCCCTTAAATTAAAAACTGAGTTTTTTTGGATTCAATCCCCCAAGCATCCCTTTGCAGCACTCCCAGGTACCCCTGCAGTTGCAGGGCCGTGTGTTGTTCCTGGGTAAGCCATAACTGATCGAGGGAAGCGAGATGTTTCCCAGTACAACAGGGATGCTGGGCCTGAATGGTTGTTTCTGTTTCATCATGAGCCGTAACCCCAGACGCTATAATGTCTGTGTAATTCCCACAGTACGCTATATACAGATGGCTGTCTGTCCCAAACAGGGAGAAAAAGGATTTATTTCCTGGCAGAAACGTGACACAGCAATCCTTGGTTTAATACATGAGACCTGGCACTTTGGGGAGGCGGCCATCAAAGAGCAATTATAGTGTGCAGAGGCTGAGGGGTGAATGCTGAATAGCATGAGTGATTCACAGACGCGAGCAAGAGGGATACAGATATATACTTAATCGCTACAAAATTCTTTTTCTCGTGACTGCCTAACTGTCAGACCATGTTTATAAAGCCATTTCTTCAGAGCGTAGCTGCTCTGCCCAGGGTCAGACAGCTGAAACTGAGACCTTGCGAAGTCCTTGCCCTCTCAAAGTCTTGGCCTTCACCTTGCAACCTCTGAGGTGAGAGCGTCTAAGTCCAGCTCCCCTGAGTGCCAAGCAGTGGCCCAGCTGCTTCACCTCAGCAGGGTCTCCCATCATGGGGGCCATCTCCTCAATGCAGGAGGGAGTTTTTGCCAATTCTCTGAGGTATTTTTCTGCCTGCTGTCAACCTGGGGTAACGGGACTTAAAGGGGAATGTAAACAGGGACAGCACAGGGAGGAAAAGAGGGAGCTGCCATGCCGGGGGGATACGTTAGGAGGTCTTGTTGTGCGGGGCTGCTACCATGACGGAAAATGGCCTCCGCCTCTTCACCTCACATCAGCTCATGTTGCCTCACCCTCTCTGGATCCTTCATCGCTCATTTTGGGTCATATCCTCGCACAGTAAAGCTGCAAGTTTTGCTATTTCTGTGTGCTGTGGCTTTTCCTAGAGTTTAATAACTATGAAATCTCAGGCAATAGCATCTACTTTTATTGAGGTATTTAGTATAGCAGACTAGGGAGTGACCAGCATTATTCCCTGTTTCCTGATTTCCCTGGGTGTTTATAGAGCTGAGGTGCTCAGTAAAAAACTTCTTGGGCAGCCTAAGCACAGGTTTTAACCGTGTCTTTGAATATGTTATTTTTATTAGGATCCTTTATCTGCAGAAAAGAAAGTTGAGAGCACTGACTGAACACCCTCTCTCAGCTCAGTAAGGACACTGCAGTAAGAACAACATGTTTTCCTTTCTGATCACGTATCCTTCATGAAATGTAAATAAATACTAGGCTATGAAGCATGTGCTTTTGCAGAATATGATGTTATTCAGAATTTGAATGATTCTTGCCAGGTAAGGTGATAGGCAGTAGGTGGGTTTTTTTCTCTAACAAACAACTGTTTGTTACTAGAGAAACCTGAACAAAATCAGGTTCATTAAAACAGTATGAATATGTGTTAGAGACAGAAGTTTACCTTATATTTAAGGTATTTTAGTTTATTGAATTATGATAAAGAGATTCAGATTCTAGAAATACTAAAAAAAAAATAATTATTCTACTCTGTAAGATCATAAAAAGTTCAAAAAGCCTTCAGACAGGAATGCCCAAATGCTACCTTTCAGGACTTCAACCTGAGCTGATTTAATGTTTTTCAAATTAAAAAAAAAATTATTTTGCCCTGGCTTATGTTACTGAACTGTTGGAGTGACCAGTGGGAAGTGTAGTTTCTCTGCAGAGTGAGCTGTTTTGCCAGACAGTTGCACAATAGTAGTATAATGATACCAATATTTTGACTCTGTCTCACAACCCAAACATTGCAATATCAGTTTACTTAACCTGAGGCAAAATATTTTGATCTCACTTCCTAAAAGAAACCCAAACGTTTTTGAAAGAGCGAAGCTTTTCGTTCCAAGAATCTCTTTTCCAGCATAAATGTCTTTCAGTGGAACACTCCTGAGCCATTTCAACTTCCAGCCACAATTTCAAAAAAGCACAATCTTTTACAACCTTGCTTCCTAGATAAGAACAAACCTTTCCGCATGTTTTTCTGAATAAACAAACCATTAGTTAGAGCTGTAATGCAGAAAGCAAACCTTTCAACATTGATCTTTTACTGGCCAGCTAGAGCATGTTTGAGGAAATGTTCTGCCAGGTAAATACATTATTGATTATTTTAGAATAAAATGAGCCAAGAGGATAACTAGGTAAATAAAATGGGTCAATATTTAAGAGCAGTTTTATCAGTACTGTAGAACTGCACAGGAAAAAGCCAATGGCAACAAGATTGTGGTAGCCAATATGCTTAACAAATAGGGCAAGATAAACTGCTAGGGTGGCCACCAAAAAAACAGCTGGCTTGACAGGCTACCTGGAGAAACACAGAACTTCCATGAGAATTACAGAGTAAGGAGCCAAATTGCTTACTGCTTAAGGTTTTGAGTCTTGAAAAAGAAAGAAAAATCTTAAATGCATAAACTTTGCATTCCAGCTCAGCATTTCAGACATCTCATGTTATCAACATGGTGACCTGAGACTGGGATTTGGCCTGCTCTCACAAAGGGCCTGTTTGCTAATTACTGAGGATGATCCAACTGGAGTGCTTGGATGCTCTCAGCACATCGGGGTACTCAGCCTATTCAGAAATCTGGACTAGATTACTGGAAGTCTGAAGATTCAAATAAACATAACAAGCATAATTTTCAGCTAGCGTGCACTTCAGTAACCCTGCTTAAGTGAGAATAACTGAGTCCATGGATTTATATGAGGTGATGATTATTTATTTTCACTTTGTGTTAGAAATTAAGCTGAAAAATCGGGTTAATAATTCTGAACGTGTCTTTTTTTCCCCTTCAGTTCCCATTCATTCATTCCTGGCTGAGCAAATGTTTTCCTTGATTAAAGGGCTGCAGACAGTGTCAGAACAAAATGCACTTTTTGCATATTTGCTTTACCTACGATGCTGAAATCACTCTTGTGACAGTTTTCTGGTATTTTTCATGGTTCAAAGACCCACCAACATGCTTGAATGGGACATCTTGAAGAAATCCAGTTAGGAGAAAGCGATGTAATGAACAAGCCTGTTTTGGAAACCATGAAGTGCTATCATCCGTAAGAATTATCCTGAATAAACTGTCTGATAGCCTGAAGCCCAGACTGTTCTTTGTGGACTTGTGGGTAATTGCCACAGTGAAGAACATGCATATATTAAATTAAAGGTATGATTTTTAAATTTATTTTTTTTACTCCGTTAAATGCATTAAATCCCCTACTTGCTTCACTTACTGTCAGCATAAGGCTTCAGGCATCCTTGTAATGTAATAACTGATGGAGTTACACCTATGGCTGTTGTTCTGTGGCAGGTGACAGCACAGCTTTGCATTAATATCAGGCTAGTATTAATAACAGTAATATATTCACTTGTCGAGACAAGTGCATCTTACAGAAGGGTTATTATTTTTGAATTGTGTAGTCTGGCTGTTTTCTACACTTCACCGACTAATGCCACTTTTGGAAAGAGCTGGCCGTGGCTGTGTCACCTGTAAAGAAAAGCATTTTATGGCTGTGTTAGGTTCAACCCTTGTTTTTCTCTGCTTGAGTTCTGAGCCATGGATGCTACCACAAGACAGATTAATAACCAGGGGATTAACAGCAAATACGTTGTCACATGTGCTGCAGATGATACGGCTGATCTTTAGGAGAGGACAAATCAAACTAATTTATGCTTCAAGAGTAGTAGAAGGCCTTGTAGACCAGTTAAACTTTCCATCCTATTTCATAGAATCATGCTGTAATCAGTAAGTGTGTTAAATTATATCATGTGCAATATGAGATGATACTGCAGGAACCTGGTGGCAAATGCAAACCACAAATCACTGCCCCAGAAAAAGAGCTCTACAAAGAAATATCATAAAAGTCACTCAGAGAGAAGCAATGGAGAAGGCTATGGTTTTATATATAGAGTAGCTTGTATCACAAGCCAGCTGGCTGAGAATAAACAATTTACAGTTTTAAATCAGTGGTTATTTCTAGCTGATAATTCTCTTTGTATCATGTAGTCACTATGAGACAGAACATTAATTCCCAGAATATTTATGCACTAATGTTTTACACAGTGTATACTAAGTAGAAGGAGGAGAGTTTTCAAAAGCAACAGACTGATCTAAGCTAAGGCAACTCATGATCACAAACTTTTATAGCAGCTTTTGAAAAATCAGCCAAAAGGTTTGGTTTAGTTTTGCTCTAAGCACAAGCAGGAGCATGGACCTGCTAGGGTGTATAGGAGGTGTCTCCTGAACACATTATTGGAGTGAATCTTACAGGTGGCCATGGTGGCTGCCTGGTTCTGGTGTCAGGGTGTCCTACCCTGCTGAGGGATGATGCTTCTGGTCACATTGTCTGCCCACAGGAGAGCCACAGGCCTGCACCTCCAGCTGACCCACCTGTCTCTGGATTAGGTTCCCAGTCAGTGTGATGACATATGTCTGTGGTTATTAGCATTTAGAAGGACAAGTGCTGATGTAAGAAACCAGAGAGACAGATGGATATTTTGAGTAGCACACTGGAGAAGGAGGCACAAGTGGTGATCCTGGTGCTTCTGGGGGTGTGTGCCTTAGAGACAGGACATTGAGTTCCTACAAATGATTTGCCAAATGTTTTTTTTTTATAAATTCCCTATCTAAAACTGTAAGATCTGTCAAAGTTCTCTGCAATTCATAGCAGCCTAATAACCATAATAAATGACTGCATTAGCGCAGAGAGAACATGCATGGGGTGATTAATAGATTTTTCTTTAAGTCATAGATAAAAATGAACAGCAGAGGAAAGGAAAACCTTCATATTAACTCGGTGGGAGCTCCTGTATTAATTGGCAAATAATCAGGTACAGCTGCTAATAATCACGCAGCTCTTTAAACCAGCACACAGCACTGCCAATAGAGCCTTAAGAGCTGGAGATTAGAGAATATGCAAATGTTTGAAATTCAGGTTGCTAGATGAAAGTCACATTTTTATATAAGCTTGCAGATCACAGATCCTGGGCCCTGCTTGTGTCAAGATGTGACAATGTGGGATTCCCTCATGTCATAAACCATCTCTTCCCTAACTTGCAGGTCAGAAGGTAGGGGATTTTTTGTGTTCTCTATCATAACATCAGTCTTCCTGTTGGGACTTTCTGTATATTCTTTGCCTTTTTAGTTCGTATTATTGTCCTCTGGGGAAACTATATGTCTCAGGTTGCCAGAACCACCACTGGGTCACACAACAGCAAGCAATTTCAAGTAAGAAAGTGAACTTAAGAAAGCAAATTGATTATATAGCAACAAAGGACTGAGCTCTTGATTGCAACCTTGAAAGTTGTTACAGATGCAGAAAAAAATCCCCAAACATTTAAGAAACCTACAGTGATTCTAACAGCAACCTCTTGTTCTAGCTGCCACTTGGGGTTTTTTCTCTCAGCTATCAAAGTCAAGGGGCCAATTCAGCAGAATTCTCCCTCCATTGAACTGGCTTTCTAAGTATGGTATCATCCTGGGGTTTTTCTTTTGTTGCTGTTGATGCAAACAAAGCTTCAAAGCCTTTTCTCAAGGGCCTCTCTGTTTCTTTACTCACTTAGGGTCTCTTGCCCTCCTGCAGTCTTGGTGTGGCTCTTATATGTTCACATAAGCATTAATGAGGTATCTTGAACACGAAGCACGACAGCTCTGCTTTGTGGAGAGGGTCGCTGGAGTGCTGAGCTTTTCCTGCTCTCTTTAGGTCAGTTGAATTGCACTGAGTGCTTATGTAATGTTTTGTCAATCCCATGAGTCTGCTTGTGCAACATTTATGCCTTTTGACTCCATGGCACTTTTACAATGACCCTGCAAGCCATTTTGATACATGCTAGTCATTTTAGGGTTTGTTTCACCAAGCAGAGATATCCCAGGTTTTTTTGTTATGTTGCTTTAAGAATGGCCTTTGGGAACACATGAAACACTCTTTTTTTGCAATCAAAGTGATGACAATTTTCCTATGTGTCTTTATGAAGCTAATCAGCAACTGCATTTGTTTTTTCTGTCCAAAATATTATTCTCCATCTTAGCCTAGATGTTCCTCTTATGAATAGTCATAACTGTGACATGAATTAAATGTGAGAGGCATGCTTTCTTATTTGAGGTGCTTCCTTCTGTTCATGTCTGCAGCATGACTTTATGACTCTGCCTGCCCCCCCCCCCCCCCCCCCCCCCCAAAAAAAAAAGGTGGGGGAAGGATAAATGAGTAAATACAGACACTTGTGTGAAAACTAGTGTTGGGGGTCACCTGGGGACTAATAGCTGTCAGAGCCAAATTAGCTGAACTGCTTGGGAGACACAGGTGATTAGCAGATAGTGACCTCAGAAACAGGAAAAAGCATGAAGAGAAGATTAATTTAGCTCAGAAGAGGAGGCAAAGGTGAAATAGTGAGGTATGGATTAAAGTCTTTGAGTTAATCTTTGTTGGTTTTATATGTTGCTGTCTTTTTTGCTACAATGATTATAAAGTTTCTTTCATTTCTTTTTTTAAAATGCCCTTGTCTTCTCCTTGGTCTGATCCTTTGATTTGCTTTTTCTCATAGGGTCTGGATGTGGGTTTTGTAATTTTTTTTCTTCTAGAGGTGTTATTTTTTTGAATAGAGCTTGTCCTATTTTGTGCATTTCAAAGATACAAGCCTCCTAGAGAACATGCAGAATTAAATAAAAATTGGTGTGAGCTAGGTCTTGCAGAATGTTATGCTGGTGTTGCCTATCAGCTATGGTTGTTGTTTTGTGGTTCTTTACAACGTCATTCAGAGCAAACAGGTACTGGATAAATCACTACAAGTTGACAAATATGCTTGGAAACATCCTCTGCTTTTACCAGAAATTATGTGTACACTTGATACTTTTTTTTATGTGCTTAATATGCAATTTCCTCTTTAAAATATGTATCACTTTCTTATCTCTCTGTGTAGTGATTCTGTGGGGAGTTTCTGGGTTGGGTTTTTTGGTTTTGGGTTTTTTTTTTTTTCAAAGAAGAAAACAGGAAAATGGCTTTTTACTGGAATGAAAAAGAAATCTGAGGGAAAGGATACAAAGCTGGGAAAAAACAGGGAGAATGGGAATAGGCTATGAAGAAAGTTACTGAAAACTCTAAAGGGGGGGAAACACCATCATAAATTTGTAATTGTGCTATAAACTCCACCTTAATACTTCCTTGTATTTTGTAAAATGTTTTTCCTTAGGTTGTGCATTAGACTTATATAATTTACACTGATTTTTTTCAGTTTTAAAAAGTGCTCTGCTAAAGACATAGGAACTACCAAAACCAGGGCACAAACCAACTCAGGGTACTGCTGGTGATCTTATTAACAGTAAAGTCGAGCATTGGGCTATTTTGGATATAACTCTCTGTAGTTAGTGTGTGTGTGGTCAGCATTAAAAATAGCCTTTCACCATACTGGAAGATTGAGAAGTGACCAGTATAAAGCCAGGCTACCTGCCAAGGAGGTAGGTGGGTTATTTCCAAAGATCAAAATCACTACTCCTTCATGATTTTTCTTTTTAAAAACTTTCCTCTGTGTTGTTGGGTGGGGGAAGTGTCTAGATATTGCTCCTTTTTCCTATTTCAGAATTAACAAGGATTTAAAGCTGGACTGCTTTGAGGGTTCTGGATACTTCTGAAGATGTATGCTGGGAGTTATGTCTTTTCTGAAGGTACAAATAGTTCTCATGTTTTCTTTGGGATAGAGGGATAAACTAAGTGAGCTTTAGCTGAGTCTGTGCTTTGTGTGCAACCATGTGTGCAGCCCATGAAAAAGGGCTGTAATTGCTCAAAGGATCAGATTTGGTGTCATCCTGAAGAAAATAGACCTTTTTACTTCTTTGAACTGCAAGAGCAGTTTTGAAAATATCTTAATATTACTGTGATGAAACATAGTGCAATTGGAGTAGAACCACTTGAACTAAGAATGAAAGGGACTTTCCCCCCCCAACAACTTAATATGTCTTTACTTACTAAAGGTATATGCCATGGTTATGGTATAGACAATGCTATGAGAAGTTGAGGAGCTTGGTGCATTTAAGACCTTCATGATTCATCTCTCTCAGAAATACGTACAGAAATAGAAAGCATACTGAAGACAGTTAATTTCAGTCCTGTCATAGGATCTTGGGATAGCAATCTTGAACATTGAAGCAATAGGTAGGAAATAAACCCAAAAATTAATTGGAAGCAACTGAAATAGATGGTTTTGTTTGTTGTGTTTTTCCTGGCAAATGTTCTGTCCGGTGTTGGAATGTATGTGCCAGTGAGTCAGACCCTCAGGAACCCTGACAAAGATCATTGGTATTTCTGGTACTGTTGGGCTCTGGGACTCCAAGTGGAGATTTTATTTTTCTAGTGGAAAAATGTGTAAATTATAATAATTTGCATGAATTTTATATAATACTTTGCTTATGCCCTGGCCACTTTACAAATGTAGTAGTGTAGCTGTTGTGTCTGTTCAGTGTGGTTTCAAACTGTACCTTATACCTGAAAGGGAAGATGTGAGGCATAAGCCTAGAGATTTTTCTCTGACTGGTATTGCAGGATGATGATTATTTTGCTGTAATTTTAAGTCTCATTACCCTCTTCTTGCTATGGCTTCCTATCCTAAAGGAGGCTTGGAATGAGTTCATGTTCTATACATTTTTTTCTGTAAACCCTGAAAAAGGAACATTTCCATCTGCTCTGTGCTCATCTTGCTACCCAGAAACTGTATTTCTCATTAAGTTTTGAAACATCATAAGAGAGAAAGAGAAATGACACCTTTGTTCTTTTCATTTGTCCATGAATATCTTGGTATAAATCCACCTAGTGAGGGTAGAAAGTCTTGTCTCCATTGCTGCAGGTGCTGGCTGTGATGGGAAGCTGACAAAGTTAGCTGTTGCTTGTCATCCTAAAGCCTTTTCCTTGCATATGTCCTACTAAGTCAAGCTGGGGTCATGCGGAGATGCGTGAGTGTGGGGAAGCTAGAGAGGGGCCCTCAGGTGTCACACAAACTCTGGGTACACCTCAGATGAGAAGCAGAATGAAATCTAACACTGAGTGACCTCATTTGGAAATAAAGTTTTAAAGTGGGAACAATGCTGCATGTCCCGTAGTGAAAGGAAAACTCTTTGCAACCGGTTTCAGCCTGGGAACAATGAAGGTGTAGTCGTGGGGAGGCACAAGTACAAAGCCTGCAAGCTGAAATTGTGGACTGCTGGTCAGCTACCTATGGCACATAGTGTAATAGTATATAGTTTTATGAGAGCTTCTGAAAGAGGTGCTGAACTGAGAGATATTCCTAATGGTAGGAAAATGGCAAAGTAACTTTATTCTCTTTGATTCTGCTTTCTTCTTGCTGTCTTGGTTCCACCTCATCACACTTTCCTTTTGTTAATCAGTCAGCACCATTTTCCTAGCACCCACCAACCTGTGTCTCTCTTTCTGCCTTGTTCCTTAAAGATTAGTTTTATGTTATGATCCACCAAAGTACCCCATCTAACACCTAGCTGCAGAGACTGCCGTAGCAGTTTCACATCACCAACAAAATCCCATCAAAGCTGGAAATTGTTTTCTTTATGTGAGTGGCAGGGCAATTACCAAGCTGAGTGACATGGGTAGAGGAGTGCATTTATGCCAGAAGCTACTGCTACAGCAGAAACTTCTGGCAGGAAAGCAGTGACTGACTGACATCCTTTGGCTTATTATTATGGGCCCTGTGTAAATGAAGTAGAAGCAATGACTGTTACTGTGTTTCTAATCAACAAAGTGTGATGCCAGTAATTAGGTTTCAACTGACTTGCATCTCCTTTCTAGACATTAATTGGAGGAAGATATGCAGATTGCTGGTTAATAATAGAACAGTTATAGTTTTATAATCACTTTCTTCATGTTCATCAATTTGTTTGATTGCTTGTGTGGAAAACATTTGATCCTGCATGTGTCTATTTAGCCATCAGACTGTTTTATAAACAGCATTGTTTATCAAGTTAGTGACATCTTAAAATGGTGCAACTTGCTGAGCCTAATAGCAGTGAGGGTAGAACTTTATTTTACAAAATAGTTGGAGCGAGGCCTTTCAAAGAAAGCTCCAGATTGTCCAAACCACATATGGATGTCAGAGATGGGAACAGTGTGAGCTGTATGCTGAACCTATTTTAAACTCCCACTCATGATTTCCAAATACAGCACTTTGTCAGAGAGCAGGCATAGAGAATTTTGGGAACTATAGCGCTCATGTAAATAAAGGCTCTGGAAACTTGTTTTGGCAAAATATCAATAATTATATTACCTGTGTTGTGATTTAGCCTCAGCCAACAGCTAAGCCCCACACAGTACCCCATGGGATGGGGAAGAGAATCAAAAGAGAGAAAACTCACAGGTTAAAATTAAGACAGTTTAATAGGTAAAGCAAAAGCCATGCACACAAGCAGAGCCAATCAAAGAATCCATTCACTACTGTGGTGGTTTAGCCCTGGCTGGAGGTCAGATGCCCACCAAACTCAGCCTATGACTACCCTTCTTAGTTGGACAGGGGACAAAATATATACATAAAGAGGCTCTGGAGTCAAAATAAGGACAGGGAGAGATCACTATCATCAATGACGTGGGCAAAGCAGACTCAACACGAAGTGAAGAAGAGAGAAACTACCTAATTTATTACACTACACTACAAAGAACAGTAAAACTGGAGTTGGGAGCGTGACCAGATCTTAAAACAAACACAACCAGGTCTTAAAACACTTTCCCCCCACCACTCCCTTCTTAGCAGACTTTAGTCGGGATTATGCTCCCTTCTTCCCTCCTGTTCACAGCGCTGGGGGGCAGAGATTGGGGAAAATGGGGTTCTTGGTAGCACCTTCCCCCCACCCCTCCATTCTAAGCAGACTTCCCTTTAGCCATGATTTTGCTCCCTTCTTGCCCCCTGCTCGCAGTACAGGGGGGCAGGGACTGGGAAAAAATGGGGTTCTTGGTTACTTCTTCATGAGCTGTTTTCGTTTTCCAGATCTTAAAACACCTCTTACCTCCCCCCACCCCGCTCCTTTCTTGGTGGACTTCACTTTAGCCATGATTTCACTCCCTTCTTCACCCTGATCGCAGCACAGGGGGGGCAGGGACTGGGAGATGGGGGCTTTGGTCAGTCCCTTGCAAGTTGGTTTCCTTCTCGGGTGGGGAGGGGGGTGCATTCATTCCACACCCTCCCCCTGCTGCACCATGGGGTCTCACCCACAGGAGACAGTCCTCCACGAACTTCTCCAACGTAAGTCCTTTCCCACAGGGCTTTATCTCTTTATCACAGTGTCTCTCAGTCTCAGTCCCAGTCCTCCACGGGGTTATAAGCCTCCCCCAGCAAACCTGTTCTGACACAAAACTCTCTCTCACTCATCTCTGTGTCTCTGATTCTCCTCATGGCTGCAAGTGCTGGCAGGGGCTTATCCCAACGTAGAGTCACTGCATCTTCTCTATGTCTCCACCTGCTCCATGCAGCGTGGAGCCCCTCCACGGGCTGCAGGTGGGGTCTCGGCCTTTTCCATGGGTTTCTCCACGGGCTGCAAGGGGCATCTTTCACTCCGGCACCTGGGGCGCCTCCTCCCCTGCCCTGTCCCGGCCTTGGTGTCTGCACAGCTCGTTACATCTTCTCGCTCCCTTCTCCAGTGGCAAAATGCAGCTGCTTCTGGGTTGTTTTCTCCTATGTGTCATTCTTAGAGGCGCTGTGACTATCTCTTGGGACACAAATTTTGGCCTTGAATTGCTCATTGTTTATAGTTAGGTTGGCAGAAAACTGTAACTGCTGCTTACAAAAATCATCTCAGCAGCACAGCCTCACAAAATTGCAACAACTACTTCCCATCAGCAGGCAGGTGCTCAGCCATCTCCAGGAAAGCAGTGGTCCATCATATGTAACGGCTATTTAGGAAGACTTTAAACATCCTCTACCTTCCTCCTCCTTCCCCAAGCTTTACATGCTGCGTATGACACCATACAGTATGGAACATTCCTTTGGGCATTTAGGGTGAACTGTCCTGGCTGTGTCCCCTCCCAACTTCTTGTGCACCCCCAGCCTTCTTGCTGAAACATCTGTATATTATCAACACTGTTTCAAGAACAAATCTCAAACATAGCTCCATTCTAGCTACCATAAAGTGTCCTAGCCAAAACTAGCACACCATTTATGGTAGTGTAACTAACACTGGAACCTAATGGGTAGGTATAATTAGATTACAGCTAACTGCAGAGCATATTTATAGTATTTACTCCCTAAAGAGGCCAAAAAGTTTGCAAAAGTATCTTCATTGTTTTGTAAATGGTGATACAGGGCTCTGGGAGGGGTGAATAACTATGCATTACATAGTGGCAGGTACACACTTCATCTTGTGATCCACATGGGCTATTCTCTGGCTTTTGTGTCCACAAAGGCCAAATCTGAATGAATTTTCTCATACCTTTCAGTAGCTGTAGCTTAGGGAAGACCAGCTCTGCACTAGCGCATAGGTTTCAGTCTGTTCTGCACCCACTCATTTGCAGCTGTCTGGAATATACCACCTGGCCATGTAGTAACAATTTGTCAAGCCTGTTGCTGAACTAGGAACTAAATATATATTCCCTGTGCTTGGGCTTTATTCCATGTATCAGCCCTCTGTCCTTGAGATTTCTCTAAAGTGTGTTCTACTCCCTCTTTTATAGCAGACCAAATATAAAGTATTCAGACAGAGAGAGAGACGCTCAATCAATCTTTTTATACAATAAACTGTGTATTAAGCTTAGCTAAGCTACTTTCTTACACCTCCTGGGGAAAGGGAAAACTGCTTGGGAACAATCATAGCGTAGGAGGATGAACAAAGGATTCAGCAGAAATCCTGATGTATGTTTTATTTATAATAAAGTGAAATACTGTTTCTTATAACAGCTGATTTCAGGTTTATACATGAAGTCTCTAGACAGTTCTTTAGTCACTAGGTGACCATCATACACAGGAGTTAGCTGGTTTGAAGTTTTGTGCCTCTGTGATTGCAAAGGCATGTAGAGTGCTGCCCTCCAGCCTCCTTACCTAGCAGAAAAAAATAGAACTTGTTTAATTCTGGTTTTCCCCTTGTTACATCTTTATACAAATGACTGCCCGTAAACTTGCAGCTTGGTTTTGATCAGTTCAGTGCAATATTGCTTTGAAAAAACCATCAAGCAGCTCTGGGGAGAGAGCTGACCTTGAAGTCAGAAGCCTTGAAGCTGTGTTAGTGTCTGCTTTTTCCTATTCCCCGTTTCTTTGACTCTTCAGCAAGTAGCTTAATTTTGTATTTGAATTGCTGCTGGAATTAAGCAATGGGTTAAGCAATTAAGCAATGGTTTTACTTCTTCCTTGAAGACCAGCTGCTGGCCAGTAGTAGCTCACAGTCAAACTTCCAACCAGTGAAGGTACTTGGTGATATCTCTTCCTTTTGGAGGCGGATGGGGTGGAAAACAAAGATCTGACAGACTGGTGTAAGGGAGAATCCCTTGACAAAATTGTGCATTGATAAGCCAGAAGTAACGCCTTTCAAAAGATGAAGTCTGTTTCCATATCCTCTTCTATCTGCAGTCTCTGGCACCTCCCTCTGCACTGATGTGTAGCACTTCTGCATGCTCAGCTGGCAATAGGGGATTGCACGAGGTTACAGAGATACATGTGTTTCGTGCAGGTAGTGCTCCCTGTAAGCACTTACTGAGCATGGTGCAAGAAAATAGATGTATTAAAAAAATATTGAACTACAAAAAAATCTTAACCTCCCAAAGAGAAATGTATGACAACTATCCTTCAAATATCTGAAACAAACTTGAGAGAGGTGATGTTATTTTTTCAGTCTTATCTAACGTTTTCCTGAATTAAGGAAAATGATGGGAACCTCCAAACAGCTTTTGAAAAGACTGCCTAGTATAGCATGATCTTTACTGACATTTGGTTTGAAAATGCTTCTTGTTCTCTATGGAAATTTGATTTCTCAGTACAGTTACTGGACATGAAGGTTTGAGTTAAATATAAAAACTAACACACCAAAGGATTTATGTACTTTCATAGTGTTTGAATAGTGGACAAATGAGGAAGAACATGTTTGAGTGTGTTGATAGGAGGAATGTGCATTGTGGACTTTGAAAAAGAAACTTTTCTGTTGGAATCCAAGTCTCTTCCTCCTCTGATCTACAAATCTGGACTCTATCTTTTGGCAGATGTCCTTTGAATGCTTGAAAAGGATTTCTCCCCTCATCCCCCACCTTTTTTTTTTTTTCTTGAGGATTTTCAAATCCAGTCCTGTGGCTCACATTTTCTAGGTCCCTGATTATTTTCCTAACTCTCCTCCGTACTCCCTCCAGTTGAGCTATATGCATCTCTGCACAAACAAACCCAGAACTGTGATATTTGAAATTGAAGCTGCCAAAACACTGGAAGAGACTGGTTGCAAAAATATTTAAATGAGAATTCTATCTACAGAGAGTTCCAAATCAGTTCATGGATAAAGCTGATGCATTTGTCTAGCAGTTTTCAGTTAAATGGAGCTACATTGTTCCAGGGTGGTCCTACTCAAACATTTTCCAGATCAGTTAACTAGCATATTTGCAATGGAGCACGAATCTTTTTGTAGGTTTAGTGGTACTGAATGGTGTTTATAAGCTTTGTTTCACCACCATTGACATTCCTGTCAGATCACAGTGTCTGAATGTGTTATGAACTCTAAAGTAATATCCTCAAAGGTAGGAGAGTACTATTATACCCTTTGAGGTGAAGCTTCAGATGCTCATGTAACTTTAAAGATACCAAAGTCAGTTCCCAGCACGGTCATGTGGGAGACCACCTTAAGACTGGTCTGGTCATTATTGCATATAGGAGCCTTGAAGAATCGTGGACTGAGCTGAAGTATGCCTGCTGTTACCTTAAAGAAAAATGAAGATAAATGAGGGTCCCAGACTCAATATTTCAACCATATAGAAAAAAATGTGTAGTTCAAGTCACTAGACTTTCTTCCAGTAAATCAAAGCAAACTGATTTAAGCAATAATCTTTGTACATAATGATGCTCAATAAAATGACTACAGAAAATGAAAGGAATCTCGTCTAATGCTGAAAGACAAGAAAATGAGTGATGTGGTAGTTCTGCTGGATATTGCCCAGCCTGTTAACCATAGTTAAGACTTGTGTTTTAGGAGAGAAGCAGCTGTTAACACTGTCTCTGGCCAAGACTGGGTATTTTTATTATCATGAAAGGCATTATACTGAAAGCACTAGAGATTTAAGGCTCTTATTAACAGCAAACAGGATTGCAGAAAATTTAAAGATAAATAAATAAATAAACCTTGACTGGTAGCAGCTGGCTGTAACTTTTTGAGCTAACAGGCCTGAGCATCTTCTCTCTGTTTCTTCTTCATTCTTGCATTTAGCTGATGGCATACAGTTTATTTGTCATGGAGCCAACCCTGCCTACCATATGCTCAAACTGTATTTTCCCACTCATCTCCCCTGTGCAAGCACAAGCTGCTTGCGCCATGTCCTGGTAGAGGTAAGAAACACCCTCAGGAAAGGGATGTGCAAAGACAGAACAGACTGTTGATTAAAAAGCCAACGTTGACTTCAGAATGTTGGCCTGGATATTTCTGTTCTCTCCAGACTATGCCAAAACACCTCCACATACCTCCAGTTGTAACATGCTCTATAAATATTAATTATGTGATTTCTTTAAAAACTAATAAAAAGACTCATCTTTCCCTTTCTCTCATCTCCAGGCTTTCTACGCTCTTCCTGTTTATCTGGATTATTTTCTTTTCTCCCTTGTGACAGTTATTTGGGATCATGTAACTTCCGTGCAGTGCAAAAGGAAGATGATAACGAATTAAAATATTAAGACTTCACCTGAGACCAGATAATATTTTAGCTGAAACAGCCATATGAATAAATTTATTGTGAAGACCTATTTTAATGCTGTGGGGTTTTTTTAAAGAAAATAAGCTTTCTTTTTCTACTGTGAACAATACCTCAGAAACAGTGAAAATACCACCTCATATTTTCCCCAGATCTTTGTCTTCCTTTGTCCTTTGGTGTGTTGAGGTGCAGACACAAATAGAAATGTGCCTATATGCCAGTTATTACCTTTCCTGAAAGGGCAACTTGTTTTAGCAGACAGTTGCGGTCTTCTGTTGTGTGCCATTAGCCATGTGCATATTTTCCTGTTCCATAGTTTTGATGGATGGTGTAGTTTGGTCCAAACTTCCATTTTCATTGAAATCGTAATTCTGATTTATGCCAGCTGCTGAGCATCCCAGATGTAAAATTTTCTAACTTTTGATCGTTTAAGTAATCCTGAGCGTTTATGGCAGACAGGACTGGTGCAGGGTCTCTGTGCAGGCATGAATAGATTCACAGGAAGTGATTCTTGTAGGCAAGACTGCATTAAAAGGGTACCATATCATAGGCTGGATATAATGCTTTCTTAGTTTCTGCTGGAGTATCTCTTGAATGTTCCGTCTCTGTTTGATGTTTTGTATCTTCAGATCTCTGGACAAAAAGCTGAAATCTCTAACCATTTCCCTAGAAAGTTACTTCACTTTTCATACAAACTGAGGAGTTTCCTTAGGCTGCAGTTCAGCAGGAACCTGCTTTTCAACTTGAAGACAGCTACAAAAGCTAGGGATAAGGGAGAAGCAAAATATTTCTTCAAAGCAAAGGAGAGAAATTGATTTGCCAATTACACTTCTGTCCTCTGGTCATTCCCTGCATCTCCCCAACAGGAAACCACAAAACTGAGTTTTCCTGATACCAGGGGAAAATACACTATCAAAGACCATTTGTGTGTTGTTTAAGTACAAATATATATAGATTGGGAATGAAGAGAAGATTTCCTGTCCGTAGATTTAAGTAATTAGTTACTGACGGGCTAAGTGAACTCTGTAATGATTGAACTGTAGCTGTTCTGAATCAAATAAGTTTTAAGTCCTTTTGCAAAAGCATACTCCCCAGCCTAGTCTGTTTTTTGAGACCTCTGAGGATGAGGCATCTTTCTTGTTGAGGTCACGTAAGTTAATCAAGGAAACTTGTTACATCAACTTGGTTTTCATTGCTGTTATCATAAAATGTATGGTTTCCTCTTCAGTCTTTTTCCCTTGCACCCCTAAACAACTCTGCCATTCACATGGGAGCTTTGCAAATTTTCTAACTTTTTGAATGTTTACTGTTCTCTCAGAGAAGAAAAAGAATTAATTCAGCAGAAGTTTAGTGATACCACCACAGAATGACATGTTAACTTCTAGCTGGCAATTAGTCTTTTTATACATATTTTTTTTTCTTTTATATGAGGTATGTCAATGCTGTGATAACCCCCAAGTTCTACATAATTCAGATGTGGATACTAGTGAGGATGTGAGCTGGAAGGGGTTGTATGTCTAAAATCTACAAAGAGGATTGTTTCCACCAGCATCAGTAGGCATCACAATCATTCATTCGGCTTTCAGTTGAAGCTTTTGTCCCAGCAGGCCGTATGACCTGCTGTGCACAGGTAAACTGCTGCATTTCAGTGGTGTTTGCCTGGTCTCCTTTGCTTGAGATGGACTAGTTGTGCCCTCGGAGTCAATGGAGTGACATGTCTGCCTTTCATGGGTGTTACATACTATTGTAACACAATGCCCTCAGGGCATCCTGAACTTTCTATGTTACTGGTAATGTTCTTTATCTTTAAAGTATCTGTACTTAAAATAAGAAATACTACCTTACCTGGATTATTTTTACAGGTAACAGATTTATAAATCTTCTTACAGTCATTCCACTCTGTCCCATTTCACTTACCTGTGACTTCTTGACCATATTTACAGCTTGTACTTGACCTCACATTGATGTCACTGTGTGAATTAGCTGATTAAATTCTGGCATTCAGAATAAATTTTTCGTTTAGGCTTAACTTTTCCATTCCTGTCTGTTTCTCAAACAAATGTAGCCTGTGTTCTACTAGCCAAAGAATGTAATTCCAAAAGAAGAAAAAATGAGAATAGAAATAAATTTATACCTCCATTTAAGAAAAAAGTTGCTTTCTCAAGTTCTGGTTATCCTTTTGTATGTATACACACATTGTGTTGGAGTGGTAGGAAAACCCAGGATCTGTAGTAGGTAAACCACCATCCATTGCTTACAACCAGCAAAACTGCTTTGTGGTGAGTGAGTGTACTGATCCTCTGTCTGGGAGTAAAAAAGAAAGGAAGACTGACTTGTGTCCCTCTAGAGTGAGCCCCGTGCTGCTCACTGTTTGTAAGTCCTCATCATTCCCACTAGCCTTAGCAGTGGGGCTGTGTTCAAGAACAGGCTCAGTTGGATTTATGGGTGTGCACCAACTCTAAGTGCATTAAAATGCCTTATGCAGAATGAGAGAAAAGGAAGGACAGATTTTGCTCATTATGACTACAACACTACATGCAGTTCATAAACCCAGCTTTTTCTGTGAACTATAGCATAACTAATGAATGGAGCTGAAATGTATGAAAGACCTTATCACATTAAATAAATGGTAGTAAAGCACAAAAATGTTATATAACACCTTCTCTGTCAGTAAAGTATATCTGAAGGGCAAGCAAGGGCTGTCTTTCTTTTTTCTTTTCCTTTCCTTCTCTGCTTCTAACATATTAGGATTTGTAGAGTGTGAATTAACTCTTCATAGGCTTGTTACCTGTCTAGACAAAAAGAAGTGGCTAGGCAGTCATCAGTCAGATGGGGAAAGAATGACCTCTCTTCCTCTTTGGAACAGAGATCCTTGATGATGTGCTGTCAACAGTGTTTCTTTTTGGTGTGGTAGTTTGCTTTTTTTTCTGCAGGGCCTTATACATATTTTGGTGGCTCATTTCTTATAAATTCTTGAGCTGCTAACTCTTTCTCAACAATCATACCTTTGCTTAACAATTTTATTAATTTTGGATGGCTCTACTTGCTTTTGATACCTCATTCTAAAACTTAGCAGCTTTTTCAGAAGTTTGAGTGGAGGTTACGTAGCTGGCCTTGGATCACAGACAACTGAACCCCTGCTGACCAGCAAAATGAAGACAAGAATTTAATTCAGCTGGTTTACTTTTAATAGAAAACAAATGGTTTGTGCTGGAGCAGATTTCTTTTTCCCTAGCCATGTAGAACTGAAGTTTCAGTTTGATTAAGTCTAGGTCATTTGAGCAAAGATCTTTTAATTAGTTTAATTAGTTTTGAGAAGGAAAAACAGTTCTCTAGTGATAGGTGCTTGACCCTTTTTCTAGTCCTTCTATTGGTGATGCTTGAAAAGGGGGCCTTGCTCAGATCTGCTTAGGGAGATGCCTGTAGTAGCACAGAGAAGTGATGATCATGGAGACATGAAAATTCCATTGATTTTGTCCCAGTGTCATGCTTGTTTTCTTTGGGATCATCATCTCTTTAAAGAACTGAAATGGGAAATGCTATTCTTTTGTTCACTCCGAAGCTCTTTGAGAAGTCTTGGCTAAGATACAGAGGAACCTGCAGCAATATTTATACACAGCCACATCCTTAGATTAATTTACACAATGTAGCTAATTACAATGACAGCTTTTTTTGCTTGCTTTTCTCCTGTATCTTCTGTTTGCAGTACTCTATGGCTAATAAAACTGTCAATTTTCTTTTACTTCAATAAAAGGTCATCCCCCGACAACAGCCTTGTGCCTTCTAACAGCTAGTGCCTTTATTAATATTTAAAATGTACACAGTGATATTTCTAAAAGGTCAGACTTTTAAAAGACATAAAATGTCATTCCTAATTCTTCTCCCTCCCAGCCTTTTTCTCTGACTCTTCTTCACCATCCACCATTTAAATGTTCTACTTTAGATACAGCATTTAGCATGGCTTGTGTTAAAGCAGATAAACATCAAGTATTTCTGTACTGCACTACTGCAGAGAGGCAAAGGATAAAATTGTTGCTGATTCACAGTCCAACAAATTGTGGACGTAGTTTCCAATTCTGACTATGCTATAGATTCCCTTGAGTCAAATGAGTCATTTGTTCTGTCACTTCCTGATTCAAGAATGCATTTAAGCCAGTGAGTAACTTCAGGAAAATAGGGTCAAAAGAATATTGAGGCTTCAGCTGTAAATAAGACCTTATTTTTTTTTCTCTCTAAAGCTTCTGTTCTTTCTAACAGTCAGTCTAAAAAATTGGAAAGGTAATACTCGATTCTTCCCACCCTCAGCCCTCTCTAGATGGCAAGGTCTGTATCTAGGGACAGTTTCTCCAACTGTATTTCTCTAATGCAGGAACCTGCTCTGCCTGAAAGAGAAATGAGAAGAGAAAGAATGAATATTCTTCCTCTGTTTACTGGCCAGGTCAGAAACTGGTTCTTCTTGCAATAGGAAAAATTATCATTATGGCTTCAGAAGGTTATTTGATCCATTCTCTGGCCAAAGACTGTATTAAACAAGTCTCTTGCTCCTGGCAGAAGCTCATTCACCCTTTTCTCAAAAACCTCTAAGCTGGATCACGTAACCTTCCCTGGCAGCAGCTGAAGTTACAAACCATGTGTTCTGTGATGGTTGTTCACTCTCTCATAGATGTTACTTTTTTCTCTTTTTTAATTAATTGCTCAAAGTGCAAAGACCACTTACAGGCACATTTTCTGGCAAATTATAGGTTCTTCACTGGATTAGTTCTGAAGTGTCTGTACAGCAATCTGAGATGCAACTGGAAAATCCCAATTAGATGGTGGTCCCTATTTTTTGTTGAGGTCCTGCTGTAACACAACCTGTTATCTTCTATACTGTGACTGGTTATACCATCCATCTGAAAGCATTCAGAACAAGATGAAACATTGAGGAGCTTGTTTGCCAATATATTAGTCTCTCTGCTCTTTTCTGCATATTATGGTAGCATATGAAGGTGCTTTGAGAGCTTGTCTCAGTTACTATCTCCCCTTCTCATTCTGTCACACATCCACTTTTTTGTCCTAAGGTTTTTCAATAGCTGGTTATTTTGTGATAATTAACACTGTCCTGGATTAAACGATCCAAAAACAGAAGTGAAGGGCAGCTATACAGCCATTAGTTTCCAATAATGAATAACACAGCAAAGATCTGTCTGCACACACTGGAGAAAAATGTCTATGTCTAGGCAAAGGAGAAGTAGCTGCTGCTGTCCCTTAATGCCCATGACTGACTGACAGCAGATTGTTATTCAAGTCTTTCCTTCTTTCAGAGAATATGGTTCATTTTTCATGACAATATCAGAAAAGTACTCTCTGTGCTGAGAAGGATTAATGGCTAGTATCCATCAGTCTAATTTTCTTTAAGGTAATTTCAAACCCAGCTGAGAGTCAGAAATAAGATTTTGCAAGTCTGCAATTTGTTTTTCTTTGTTTCTTTTAAAGGATGAGGGTGATTTTTTTTAAAAAAAAAAAAAAAAGTACTGCATTGGTCATAATAGTGCAATTTAGGTAGAAATATTATTTCCTGCTCTGGTCTCTGCCTAAATTTTAGACCTGGCAGTGTGGCCACGTTAAACATATTGCACTCAAACTAGTTTGATAGTCACAAAGTTATTCATCCCTCTGACCCTGTAAGGTTAAGGTAGAAATGCTGGATAGCAACAATTTCCATATAGGGGGCAAAGGCTGTTGGTGCTTTCTTTAAAAAACATGAAGGAAAGGGGGTTGGAGGGGTGGGGGGGGACGGGAAACAGACATGACAGATCTCCCACATGGCGTGTTCTATCAGATCAGACCATTTGGTGATCATGACGCAGGAGACTTGGATCAATAACCTCTTCACCAGAAAGAGATTCAGACTTGCATTTCCCAGTTTCTGAAGAACTGCTCCATTCCAGCTTATAACCAGGTGATAAGAGTAACCTGTAGATGTGGAGATGGGAGGAGTAAGAATAAATTACAGCAAGAGTAAATCCCTCAAAACTCGAGTGTGACACAGGCAGTGCTGCGCTGCTTGAATGAGGGAAATGGCTGTCTGGAGTGGTTAGTTGTGAAAATGGTCTGTGTGGACCCAGTGCAACACATGCATCTACTTCAGGCTATATGTAAATGTTTCAGTGTTGGTGTACAAGGAGGACAGTGTCATTACATTTTAAACATTCATTTCTTTTTTTTTTTTTGTTTATTAAATGCTTTAGGTAGCTACCTATAGCCTCTTCTTCCTCTAGTATGCTCACTTATGAATCCATTTTTATATACTAAAGTCTCCATATACTTTGTACAGAGTTATTAGACACCTAGCTGGAATTGTGAGTTTTCCTGGGTATCCCTCATAAATCCAGGCCAAAGCACTTGTGAGGTAACTTTTATGTTTACCCTAAGGGTAGGTGTGGTAAAATGTACTTTGGAAGAAATATAGAAAGCTAATGATCGTGTTCTAGCTGATCAGGAAGTGACATTCAAAGATAAGCAGTGTTGGAGCTTTGAAAACTTTTTGTGTGTTATTTTCAGTTGTGCATTAACAGGATAATTTGTAGGAAGAAATACTTCATCTAAATCCATTTCGGCCTTACACTGCTCAGGACTCAGGATTAAGGAATTGTTCTCCTTAGTTTTCCATATTGAAGTTATAAATACCACTGTAAGAATTTCAGTCCTGAAAATCTTCTAAGAAGGGAATGAGTGATGAATAGTGAGTAATGAGCACAGCTGGAACAGGACTGTTTGAAATCAGGAGCATAGTGATGTTTGATTGTGATTTTACTGAATGTAATCTACTATTTGTGAGCTTTGCAATTTTAACTCCCTTGGGGTTTATAGCTCTACTGATTTAACTACTTTGCTGGTAGTACAGTTGAAAATGTATACGTAGTGATACTGGTATAATATGTTCTTAATGAAAGCATAAATACCCGAGTGAATGTACTTGGCATGTTCCTGGCAGCAGGAGTTTCTGTATAGCCCAGTGAAAGGTGTCAGTGATTAGAGCAAAATAAATTAATGATCAAGAAATTCTGATTTTAAAAAGACAACCCTGAAATGACTAATCTGGTGACAGTTGTGCTTTTGACAAATATGTTATTCTACCAGCCTCTTAATTTTAGGTAAGGAAGCAAGATAATAAACCCCAACAAACTATGCTCATATAAAAAGTCTAAATAGGTCATGCTTTATTTTTGTTTTCAAACTAATGCTTTGGCTTCTTTTAGCTGAAGTTGCTTTTTAAAGCTTTTCTTTAACAAAATGAGAAGATTAGAGTTGTAATTAAGTGCTCCATTTAGAAGCAACATTTATTTAAATCTCTTTTTTTAATTTTAGCTTTTCTTATCACTGTAAGGGGTTTTCCTTCATGTTAAGTGAACCAGATTTCTTTTCCTCTCCCTCTCTCTCTTCTTTTGACAAATAAAATAATTTCTTATTACAAAACTATCCACCTGCTCACCAAACCCCAAACATTTTGTGAGGTAAGCTTGTCACAGCAGTACTGCAAAACTCTTCAAAATTAATAATTAACTGTGTAATCACTATAGTACAGAGCTGACAAACATCCCTAATACTTCGCTGCCTGACCCTGAGTTAAGGTGTCTCTCCTTTGTCTCAGCTAAGTATCTTTTATACCAAAATAGATGCCCTTTGAGTTTAGCCTAATTGTCTGTCTTGTTGGATCTGTTCTGCCTGGCAATGAATATTTACATCATCATTGGGCTAAAGGCTTGTCTAAGCACAAGTGAATGACAGCTCTGGTGTAAGCTCTCCCTGTGCCTGTGCAGACTGTAACTTCTCTCTTTTCTAAGCCTTCAGGTGGTCTTTAATTCATAATGGATGGGACAGAAGTCTGTAAAATAATGAATAGTGTCAAGAAAGCTGGCAACTGCCTCCCTCTCAATTCATGGAAGATTAGTATCAATGTAGACATCATTTTCCTGCTTGTTTTTTTCCCACGCCAATGCTTCTAATGAAATGTGCATAACCACAACAGAATTATTTCAATTAAATCTACTCAGTGATAACCCATCCTAAATAAGGTGTTACTTTTTTGCAGAAGTGAAGTTTAGTGAAAGCTAAGGCCATCTTCTGTTCGTTCTGCATGAACAGAATACCCGAATCTCCTCTACCTGCAGGCACATGGTCCTCCTCTAACTATAGGGCTCAATACTGTATTTACTTTTTGATTGTAGAGTAAATTTATCTTGCAACTATCCCCATTGTTACATAATCAAAACTAACATAAGGAAATGTAATTACTGTGTGGCTCCAACAAAGGAAAGACATACTCTTTGCCATTTTCCAATTTTTAATTGCTAATATTTTATTAAAAATAAATGGAACTCTTGTCAGCAGAAGCAGTTTTCTTCTCTGAGTAGTAAAATAAAAGGAGTTAAGATAAGCAGACATGAATCAATAGAACTGAAAGGTTACCGAAAGCATGTGTGGTCCTGGTTTTGGAAGCTAAGTAAAAACTTATTTCAGTCTATCTAACTTGGTGTCTCCTTTCTTTAGAGATTAGTTGAATATTAGAAGGGAGTCAGTTCATTTTCCTCTGTTTTAGTCTTCCCAGCCATGTTTCTTGTAAGAAACCGTGAGCAGCAGAACAGCCAAGGGCAGTTGTAGGGGAGAAAGATCCAATTGTGGAACGTTGATCAAGGGCTGAGGAAGCAGTATTTTGTCAGGAAAAGAAACATAGCCAGGGAATACTTCTGCAGGGCTTGTCCCCTCCCTGGCTTACACAGCAGTTATTGCTGAATTGTAATAACCTGTCTTAAAGGGATTCTAGAGCCAATTTGAAGCTTCTCAGGAGAAAAAGTCCCTCCCTGCTCTATTGAAACCTTCTGTGCTACAAAGGAGATCTGAGGAGGGGCTTGTCCCTGTTGGCAAACTGCTATATCATAGACACTAGTAACTGTGGACAGTTTATGGTAGGAAGATCACAGCGAGAGGAATTTAAAGATTGCTCATCTAAACAGCATATGCTCGTGTTCTGATTTCCTTTCAATCAGTTGCCTGAAAACATATCTAAAATATATTACATTATACACATGACTCTTTTTGGTGCTTTTTACTTTTCTTTATATTTGCAGATTTTCAAGGTGTTGGAAACTTCTGTCTGATAGTAGGTTGTAGCTTTATTTACAAAAGTAAAATGACAGCTCTCTAGGAATAATTCTACTACTCTGGAATTGATGCATTCAGACGAGTAAGTCTGCAGTTTGATCCCACAGAGCTCTTTCGTCAGAAACCTTTTATGCCATATTGCTGGGAAACATTCCCTATTTGCAATAACTCCAATAGATCTAATCATCAGTGATTCAATCTAAAGTTCATTGGTAATAATTGCAATGCAGTTATTAGATTTGGAATGCACTTCAGAAAGATAATTACATTACTGTACTAGTTCAGGTTTTGTGATGAATTCTGCATTTCTCAGTATGGCTAAATCTTGGTTACTATCAGCATCTTGGTTACTACCAGCATCTTCTCCTTTATTGCTGCTATGCCTCACATTTTTATATTCCATGTGTATTTCTGTTATAGTCAACAGTTTAGTTAGGCCTGTACTGTTGCCAATAGTTTTTTTTTATCCCTTCGTATAGCAATGCACTAGGTAGTGCAGCTGAACTCCTTCCAAGCAAATAAGTATATCAGGCAAAATCACTGTGAAAGAATATGACATGTTGCTGATATATATCTGGTCTACATTCTAAGTAGGATAACAAGAAGCTCAGCAGAACTGCTCGCCATAAACTCAGCTTCCTTTTTAACTTCAAACCCAGTTCACTTTCATTTCCTTAAAAGTGATGAACTTCTATTTGCTGAATGAAAGAACCTAGAACACGGATTAGTCTTATGTGTAGTTTAGTCATCACAGATTTCTGTTCCAAGTCAATTACAAATTTCTTCTACTAGCTATTAGATAAACGTAGACCTAGAGTGAGGAAAGTAAACAGGATCTATAATTGCCTTTGTTACTGGCCATTGCAGACCACAGTGTATAGAAATGGGTTCTTTTAACAACTTTCTGTCTAGAGACGCTGTGAGTTGCCCTCAGCCTGCTCTCTATAGTATTCCAGTAGCTGGGAATTAATGTTTCAGTGGTTATGAGGGAAATAACCTCTGTGGAGACAGAATTTTGGTTAAATAATCAAAACCAAAGGAAAAAGTATATTTCTAGGTGTATTGTTTGAAATAGGTATAAATAAAAAACAACTAAGTTATGTGTAGACAAATATGGATCCTTTTCCTTTTAATGCTTGTTACAATGCTCTGTAATGCAAACAGGATCCATATGAATAAATTATGCAAAATTAACCTCAGATGCAATATAAAGACATGACATTAAGAATTAATTTATTCTGCTGAAAAGAGAGTATGCCCCAAAATACTTGATGGAATTTCTATAATCTTAGTTTG
The DNA here is from genome assembly GCF_964237585.1 of Gallinula chloropus. NCBI lineage: Eukaryota > Metazoa > Chordata > Aves > Gruiformes > Rallidae > Gallinula > Gallinula chloropus. The sequence continues at coordinate 79,380,686 of NC_140087.1, read as the reverse complement.
ATTATGAACTGTGTCACAACCTTAAAATGTTACTTTCTGCACTGCATGTTCTTCTTTTCCTCCATTTCCCACCTGACTTTCCTCAAAAAACTTTTTGTGGAAATAACTGTAGGTCTTAGTTTACATACTGTTGAAAACTAGGGGAAAAAGGTCTCAAAATTCCCAGTGCTTTGCATATTTAAGAGTTCTTCAGAGCTTCAGGGGGATTGCTGTTTATTTGAGGATTACTTAAACCATTTGTTGTCTCAAAAAAAGCCACTAGGATTGTAAGCGATAGGAAGTTTGAAAATATTACAAGTCAAAACACCAAAAAGGTTTTTCTTTCTTGAGGGTTTTTTTTTTTTTGCATTCTTACCTATCTCATGTAGAAATAACTAGGCGTTTTGGATTCCCCAGTAATGTTCTTTCCCCAATTCAAACCCCAAACCCAACAAAAAATCACCTATTTTTGTCTACTTTCTTATTGCTGCCCGGTGCCAAGACCTATTTTACATGATTAACGATGCTGCTGGTAGATTACAAATAAATGAGATTATTCTTTTTTATGATGAGGGACTTTGGCAAGTGAGAGTCTCACTGAGTAGATATCCTTGCTCATTTTCTTTGTCTTCAATTAAGTATTTTTAATAGTGTATCCAAATGCAGCGCTCAGAAAACTAGCGGATCATCAATTTATGCTGGGAGCTGGCAATATTAAAGAGAGTTGTTTAGTTATCTGCACATACCTCTGGTAGAGCATTTCAAAACTGACCTATGAAAACTTTTTCTTCTACTGTGACCTTTTCCAAATGGATGTTGTTGGCACACATAAGTAACAAACTCTGCAGGTTGGCTTGGTTTTTCTTGAGTAGACTGAGAGCAACCAGTCTAGTGAGAGGTACCTTGAATTTTGATTTGAAACTGAAGCCCCTGGAGAGGGAAGGTTATTTGACTGCTTCAAACCCACTGAAATGCCAGCCTCCTCAAGGAGATTAATTTGATGAAGGAAAAAAAATAATACTAAAAGTGGAGAGCCTGCATTATAGCTTGAAGATTGAACCCAGACAGGCCTTGTCATCTGTAGCCGGACGGGTTTCTTGCACGTTTGGATTTCACTACTTGCAAATGCTGAATTAGTCCATCTGTTCGCATTTAATTTTTCCTCTCTGCTGGGACTTCAGTTAGTCGTCTTGCATGTCACTCAGGCACGTTTCCAAAGCATCTACAAGTAGAGTATTCATTGCTTTCTCCTGAAATAGCTAAAATTATGCCTGTTATCCCTAGGTAAAAGCAGCCTCACAGGATGCTTGGTAGTACAGGGAACATCTGTCCCCAGAATCTGTGCAATGCCTTTATTTGTGTTAGATGTGTGTTTTCCTAAGGAATTAACTGTAAATTCTGTGCTGGAGAGTCTTGCTATTCTGAATTAGTTTAGCCACAGTGAAAATGTTCACACTTTGAGTTGATATTTCATTTGAATGAAGAACAACAATAATTAAAGGTGATTGCATAAACTTTAAATCAGAAGAGATTTAAAGTTACTTATAGAGGATTAGATGAACCATTTCAAAAAGAAAAGAAAAAAATCCAAAACTCCAAGCATTTTTACAAGGAGGTTTTACAAGTTTTTTAATTTATAGCCACTAGATTCTATAACTCATTGAGCATTTGTTGAAAAGTCTGTTAATTTGCTGACACTTGAGAAATTTCCCTTAATGTGACTGAGATGCCCAGCAGCCGTGACCATGCTCTAAGGTCATCTCACCACTTCACGTGGTGACTGCAAATTTTTGAGCAAAGTATGCTCTATATGAGGAGTATGAATAATATAGTGTAATATTCAGTTTACCTAGTTTTAGCAGCCCTAAAGTCAGGAAGGTAACTTAAACTGATTTACTCAGGGAAGTAAACACTCCTAGAAAATTTTGCTCCTTCCTGACATAGGAATAATCCCATCTGAAAGTGCTCGGTGCCTCTTTTCTGTTATTATTACAAAGGGTCCTTAGGTAAGGCTGTGCTTGACCACTGCGATAATCAAATACAGTAAAGCCAAATCCACTTTCCCCTGACACTTACAACAAGCTTTAAAAACAAGGGCTAAAACTGAGTTGCTTTACTTAACTGCTGTTATGGTTGTTACAGGAAACAGATTTTGGCCAGGATTTTTCCTTACCTGCCCAATACGCGCTGGTTCCCGGCACAGCAATTACAGAAGCTGCCTAGAGGTTGGTTTGGCCACCATCTCCAGCTAAATCAACTGATACTATCTTGTCAGGAGAAAAGTTAAAGCTTGTCATGCACATAGGCAGGAAAGTGAATATTTGAAATATCTGTAATCTCAAAAGCTTCTTTATACAGCACTCATTTTTACAGTGAATAATTCAAAACCTTTCAAAACAATACAAGAAACCAAGAGAAACACAGAAAACTGTTTTGCCAAAATGGCCTGTGTTAGCTTTAAGATAAAATGTGATTAGCAGTAGTGCTTAAAATCGTTATGTAGGAAATAGCTCTGCTCCTAGAAGCAGTTGCTCTCAAATTGTGTGTTAGGGAGCCGCTGCTTGTGGGACATGATGCTGTCAAGCATTGGACTTTTCTAGCTGGTACTTATACTTGCTTCAAGAACATGGTGTTCTCTGTAGTGAAGGCTGAGAAAGTTCAGCAACAGCCTGTTTCCTACTTCTCAGAAAGGGCATAGGTTCTTTAAAACGTAGATGAATATTTTACAGCACTAAAAATCAAAGTACCTCAGTAGTCTGATAGACGTGAAACTGCTTCTGACTGTGTACATTGCTCTCTGCTGTTTTGATGCCTTTTCTCAACAAGAGCGTTTAGCTAAGTCTTTAAAGTCACATGTAAAAAAGTTCTCTCTCAGGTATGTCATGATGAAATGTATACTGTGTATCTTAGTGCTCTGAAAGAGGTACGTGGGCACATCTATGTGGAGCAGACTTGAGTGTTCCAAGTTTTATATATGTGTGTATAGGCTGATGCACCCATTAGCACACACTTTGCTTCCATGAGACATCAATCTGTATGTGACTGTGTGCACAGGTACACTGTAAAAACCAGTGGGTAAGCATCTCATTTCTCTACCTTATGGGCTGTTTAATAAATTCTTAATTTCTTTATCTTTTATTCTGTCTTCCTTATGCTTGCTCTCCACTCCCTACAAAATTCAGTCTAATGCTGCTTGATCCAGAAAATGGGTACATTACAGAGATTGCAGAGGAGGAGTCAGGCATTTGTGTAATTACTTAAATTATCCAATAACGTTAATTTCTGTCATTATTATGGACTTTTGCTTTCAATGGATGGGAACATGAACCTATTCCTTCCTTGCTAGCTTTTTCTGTTCTTTGGAGCAGCATTCATTCTGTAAAGTTTGTTTGACTACAGCACACTGAAAACTTGCAGAACTAGAGACCAGTTGTCCTTTCCACTATTTGTCTCTGTGCAGGGTAACTATGACACTGCTGTCTTATTACAAATGGAAATCACATTTATGTATAATAGCCATGAAGACCATTGCTCTGTAAGAGGTAGCAACAGATCATTAGGTCCCATGCCTCTTCCCAGCTGTATGCTGGATGCCCTGAGCTGCTTCTCCCAGTTCAGCAGGATCAGTATCTGTCTTGGATGCTTTTCCTCAAGGTAGTTGTGGCTGTGGTCAGGTGCTGTCGAAACACCCAAGTCTTTGGGGACTCAGCTGAATTCTCAGCTCCTTGCCAATTACGGAGTACCTAGTGTATCCTAAGTGCAAGCAGGGACTACTAACACTTTGGTGACTGTTAGGAATTCTACCACATAGCGCTCTGCCTGCTGGAATGACTCAGTTATTTGTGTGGTAACTGCTGAACTGCTTTGCATCATCATGGTATACTGAGAGAGAGTAAAGCTGCACTTACCTTGGTAAGAGAGCTATGAGCTCTCTTAATAAGAGAGCAGCTATGCTTAGCAGCAAGGAACTTGGAGAGGGGGGACAGGAATGAGTTCCTCAGTCCCAAGATAAGTTGTCTCCACCTGCAAATCACACTGCTGAGGTGTCTAGGCCAAGCGTTGCCACAGTCCTGCCTTTTCTTCCTTGGGCTGCTTCCAACCTGCTTACAAAACTGAGTTTCAATTCAACTGATACTTTTGCTCTGAGAGTATTTTGCCATATGCTACTCTAAGGATCCTTATGTAAACTGTGGATAACTCTGTACTCTCTGTACCTACATGCTTCATGTCTGATCTCCTCAGGAGAAAGTAGGCAGCTTCAGAAAGTTAGAACTGACGCATACTTGACCAGAGGTTCTTCTGTACTTCAGGGCATGTGTGGACATTGAGAACTATGTGTATGAATACCTTGGCATGGAATTGTTTTTATCAGCTGTGCTTCCATGGCAGAATGACAAGACATATAAATATACTTCACTATGTTAACAAAAGAAGGCTGGGTTCTCTGTTTGCTTCAATAACAGCACCATAAACTGATCCACAGTAACTTTCACCAGCTGAGTGAGGATGGTCACATCCTGGTCAAGGGAGGTGATTCTCCACTTCTGCTCTGCTCTCATGAGACCCCACCTGGAGTACTGTGTGCAGTTCTGGAACAGGTTGGAATGGGTCCAGAGGAGGGGCACAGAGATGACTAGAGGGCTGGAGCACATCTATGAAGACAGGCTCAGAGAGTTGGGCTTGTTCAGCCTGGAGAAGAGAAGGCTACAGGGAGCTCTTATAGTGGTTTTCTAGTACCTGAAGGGATCGACAAGAAAGCTGAGGAGGGAATTTGTAGAAGGGCATGCAGTGATAAGGTAAGGGGGAATGGTTTTATATTCCAAGGGAGTAGATTCACATTGGATATTAGGAAGAAATTCATCACTATGAGGGAGGTGAGGCACTGGAACAGGTTGTCCAGGGAGGTGGTGGCTGCCCCCTCCCTGGAAGTGTTCAAGGCCAGGTTGGATGAGGCCTTGAGCAGCGTGGTCTAGTGAGAGTTGTCCCTGTCCTTGGCAGGGGGATGGAACTTTATAATCTTTCAGGTCCCTTCCAGCCCTCCCCATTCTATGATTCTGTTTTCAATATAACACCAGTTCCTGTGACTAGGAATCCTCTACCTGTCCTACTGTTTTCGTAATGAGAATGACCCCTTGGCAGAGCAACTGTGCTTTTTCTGCTGCTTTTTTCTAGGCTTAGGCAGAGATTCAAAGCCTGGGCCTCACAGGGATAGTTGCCCACATTTTCAGAGCTGTGCAGTCAGAAGCTCTGGTGTGCAGTCTCCTGTACAGCCTGACTGCCTTTTGGCTCAGAACCAAGACCCTCCAGAACTGACAGCTGTAATAGAAGATGATGTATTATACCTACTAATTTCTGGATTACTGCACAGCAGTTTACCTATTTACATTTTTCTGTGGGATTGGGGTCTGCCATGGATTTCAAACAGCTGTTTCCAACCATTGACACTTTCAGAAGATAATAAAGCTAGCTGCAAATTGGCCATTGAGAAGCAGGAGGGGAAAAAAGGCAGAAAATCAGCTGTTGCACAGAAGGTAGCCTGTGTCCCCTGCCCTTAAATATGAACTAGCACAAATTTGGGAGTTTGTTCTCTTTTCGGTGGCTCTGAATTTCTAAACTCATGGGTGCCATAAACTGTAAATTAAATTTGAGCTTCTTAACTCTGGATCTCCAGCATACACAAAGCAGAGAAGAAATCTTTTAGGTTTAGAATACTTTTCATTCCTGGCAGAAGGCACTATTGACTATGTTATGACAAGAAAGATAATTATTTTTTCCTTAAGACCAGGAAACCAACTAACTGGGCTTTAGCTGTGTATTGCTTCTCACTTCCTTGGCCTTGGACAATGTGTGTCATTATGTTTCTTTATATATCTTTTATTTTTCCTGGGAAAAGTTTCATTTCTCATTATGGCTTTTTCCTGACATGACGCTAAATGAAGATGCTTGTACCTTTTCTTATTATAATGCTGAGGAAAGCTGAATTTTCTGTAGCTTTATATATCTTGAATAAGCCCTATCCTGCTTGTGGAAGTTGCAGAATTGTTTGTTGTAGCTTTTGACAACCTCATTAGTTTCTTACCAGCAGTAGTTCATTACAAACCTCACAAGAAAAACAACCCAAATAGCCCTGTGTTGGTACACCACTGAGAGACAGGCAAAGTAACTAGGAAGAAACTAATCTCCTTGTTGATTATTTTTTTCTTAGCAGGAATTAATGAGGGAACAAAAATGTTATATGGGAATTTGAAGATGTTATATAGGGATTTGAAGATCACAGGCATCTTCTGTTCTTGCTAAATTCATACATTAACTTCTCCTGAATCAGTGTATCCTTTCCTTGAAGGCTGCAGGAGCTTGTTGTCTACCAAATCAGCATTTCACTATAGACAAAAGTTTGCTTCCTAACTTTTCCCTTTTGTGAGGAAAAGAGAAAAAAGACCTGAACTATGTCTTTTAATGGTGTTGCTGTTTTAAAAGCCAGTCCTTGAGGGAGTCTTGTCAGTATGATGAGCAAGAGTTTAGAAAACAAGCATGTGCTAACCAAACAGCACTATGAGGTGAAAAACTGCTTTTTCTTTTGCCAGAAGCTGTAAGTAGTTAGGACTTCTTGTATGTAAAGTTTGATGAGGGATAAAGCCCAAACTGCTGTGCCAAAGTGTTTTTATCAGAGGTCAGTGGTCTGACACATTTTTTTTTTGACAATCTAGGCTAACACTTGCAGTGTACATGCAGAGGCTATGAAAGTAAATTTTTGGCCTTCTGAAGTTTACATGTCCAAAGCAGTCCCTCCAGCCAATGCAGAGAAGACCTCCATCCAAGTTAGGCTTTGTAGAGGATCGTGCAGGACAAGCATCTCCCTCTCCTTTCTCTCCCTTCCTCCCTCCCCTGAATAACAGATGAAGCTTAAAGAGATTAGCCTTTTTAGTCTAGAGCAGGGCACGGCTAACAGTCCCCAGGATATAAGACTGACAGAATTTGGAAAAAACATGAATATTCCATAATTAACCATGGAAAAGGTGTTCTGATAATAAAGACTTCATGCTTGCAAGTGTTATGGCTGCCTTCAGCCCTAATGTGAAAGATAATTTGCAGAACTTACTTTTCTGGCTTCTTTTCCAAAAAGCCCCATAAAACCACCAATTGGTTTTGCTGGTAATCTGTCAAATTGCAACTGGACTGAAATCATTACTTTATTTCACAGAGGCCGTCAAATGGTTTTCTCCACATTAATTTTCAGTCACCAGTGACTCTGGTTACATCTGAATCACTGACCTGGAAAAGCTCTGAAAGTTGCTGCCAATTCCCCAGAGCCATCCAGATTCCCAGTGAGAGACAATTGCATGGGAGGCCAATTAAAATAGCATCTGTGAATTAAATAAATCTATAAAAAGAATCTATTTTCCCTGCACCAAGCAACAATGTACATGGAAATTAGTGGAGCGTTTTTTAAAATAAATGTCTGATGAACAAATAAGCCTCCTGGGAAAACAAGAGTAGGAGATAAACTTTATCCTGGATAAGGTTGAAACAATGAAAGAGCAAATGAAGTGCTTCATGCAGGTAGGAGCATAAGCAAGGTCTCTGCTCCTGCTTTATGTGCTGTTGCAGCTGCAACACTGCTGTGTAAATGAAGAACACACCTAAATAGTACAGATCAAAGGGAAATTTACCATTAACTCAGTCTGTTCTACTTTATGGACTTTGTGGCAGGTTGGCACTGGAAGAAACAGGAATGTGCAGGCTCTGGCCATGTCCTGATGTGGAGAGAAATATGATTTGTGTGAGGCACTTGAGGCAGAAAGTGATCACAGACTTGTAAGCAGTAGGTGTAACCTGGGGTACTTTATCTGTGATTTTCTGACAGTCCTCAAAATTGCAACTGACTGGGGAAACACTCAGGTAGTAAATTTATTTAAATTCGAGACAAAAGTCAAATGCATTTAAAAATTTTGCAACATTATTTTTTAAGGAAGAGAGAGAAGTAGGAGGTATTTCTTTAAAACCCTGATTTATCACATATTTCTGTTTTTCCAAATTAACTATTTTTGTGTTTAATGCTTATAATTTTATTGTTGATGTTGTCATTTCTTCTGGTTTGGGAGTTTTGTGTCCTAGCTTCAACTATGCCTTTTCTATATAACAAAAGGAAAAAAGTTAACATAGCCTGAATATCTAATTAACTAAACCAGCTTATTAAAATGTACCCTTTAAAAACTTTGGATATATTTTTTTGTATTTTCCTCTCTAGTTTGGAGAGAAGCCACATTGCAAATCTCTGTATCTGTTAAGTTACAAAAAATTCCTCTTTCCCACACAGCACCAAAGGTCTTGTTATTACTTCCAATCAAAATAGTCTTTAATGGTGTCACTACTGTCTAGGATGGGTTTACCTCCAGTACTAAATAAAAATTGTCATTACAGCTTAGGATGCACTGAGATTTTTCTGTTGGTTTTGTTTTTTCTTGTGGTAATGCCTTTTCAATGTTCCTTAAATATTGGAGGATTTCTATGCATTTCCTGCTTTTCATGTAAAATCACAAATGCCTGGTTTTGGTCATTTAGCGTAATTTTAGTGCAGCCATATTTATTATCAATAACTTTGTTTTTTATAGGTTTTGTCAATTGCTTGTATCCTTGAGGAAGGTTTGAAGTATTTCCTAGCCAAAATTGATTTTCACCATAAAAAGAGAGTTTTGATAAGACAACTAAGCTGTTTATATTTCAAACTTAAGTTTGTTTTTTTGTTGGTTTTTTGGGGGTTTGTTGTTGTTGTTGTTTGGGGGGGGGAGGGGCAGGGGGCGAGGAGGTGTTTAAACTAACTCACACCTATTTATACATAATTAAGTGTTGTGGTTTAACCTGGCAGGTAGCTAACCCAATCACACAGCCATTCCCTTGCTCCCCTTCTTGAGGTAGGATAGAGGAGAGAATTCCAAAGGAAAAATGAAATTTAAAAAAAAGGTAAAACTTATGGGTTGAGATAAAGAGAGTTTAATAGGACAGAAAAGGAAGAGAATAATAATAATAATGATAAAAGAATGTAGAAAATGAGTGATGCACAGTATAGTTGCTTACCACCCAAAATCAATACTCAGAGAGTTCTCAAGCCAAACTGCCTCCCAGACCGCCTCACCCCCAGTTATATGCTGAGCATGGCATCGTGTGGTATGGAATATCCCTTTGGCCAGGTTGGGTCAGCTGTCCCAGCTGTGTCCCCTCTCAACTTCTTGAGGACCCCCACTTTCTTGTTGGCAGGGCAGTATCAGAAACTGAAAAGCCCTTGCCTGCTTGGCAACAACTAAAACCATCAGTGTGTTATTAACATGATTCTCATCCGAAATCCAAACCACAGCACTATGCCAGCTACTAGGAGGAAAATTAACTCTATCCCAGCCAAAACCAGAACAATAACTGGGTTGTAAAAGTGGACTGTATTTTTTGTGGCTTGTATCAGTAATACAGGAGCAGCAAATGCTCAATATATCAAGGAATAAACTTTTTTTTTCCTGATGCAGAACTGCAGGCATGGAAATGGACAGTTTCTAATGATTGGGAAGACAGTTGGTGAACACAGGTGTTTCTGAAGTTCCTGCCTCTCTATAGCTATTCATCTTGCAAAAGGCATTTGCCAGTAAGTCCATTTTGATGGTGCTCCTTGTGACCTTTAATTTTCTTCCCTGCTTTCTTACCATTTGCCAAAGATGCTTAGCCACTGCTTGCCAAGAGAGAACAACCCCCTGCAATATGGCCGTGTGTGCTATCCACCTAGAGTTAAGGCCTAAGCAGGTCTGTAGCAGATTGTCCTGCTGCTTTTTGGGACCTCCAGAGCCTGCTGGGTGACAGATTTTCTAGAAGTTTGTCAGTGAACAGATTTGCCACCCACAAAAGTACAGATTGCCTCATGCATGTCAGGTTATTTAATGTCAGATTTTTTGCTAGACAAGATAAAGGATAAATTAATAAGTACCTTGAAAACATAACTTTACAAATGTAGAAAAAATATTTTTAAAACAGAAACAAGCTTGTTTTTTAATGTTAGATTGTGACTGCTGTAGAGGTACTTTTGGTTTAAGCAGCTAATTGCGTTCTACAGCTATGCTGATTTTATTGCTAAAGTCAAAATTGGAAAGTTCCAAGATATGGCACAGGCAACCTGTCCTTTTTCAAGCTCTTGTTTAATTAACTCTTCTTCCTCTTTACTGGTTCTGGTATTTGCCACAAAACATCATTGAATTTACAGCTGTTGCTACATATTTAGACTATCCTGTGGTCGTTAAGCTGCTAATGCTTATCCTTCTGGCATAATAATGTGATTCAATCTCTTTTGTCGCTGCAACGGTCTAGACTGTGCTTCCATCAAGTTCTTTATGGTGCTTTTGGGCAAGTTAACGGACTCAAAATCTTGGCACCTATCTGAGTACTGAACAGCACTCTTGGAAAGCTTTGCTCAAGTTGAGCATACCAAGCTTCTTACAGAGTGGAACTGCCATAGTGCTCTTTGGACGTGTATCTCAGATTCTAAAGGCTGGCAGTGGAGATGGGATACACTGTTGAGTTGCTTTTATGGACTTGGATGTGCAAAATCACTGGTCTGTGTGTGATACGTCACATCTCTTTCATCCCATCCTCCTAGGATGGATTTATCCAGGAACAATACAAAACTTGGATGCCTTTTTGGCAGAAGTTGATGATGCTTCTGACACAGTTGAGGTTAAACATAGTAAAATTGTAAAAGGAGCTTTTTTCTTGCAGGAAATTTGGCTTGGTTCTAAATCACTACAACGCTGTGACTCCAGTGAGTTCTGGATCAGGTCCTGTATTGTTTTTCTTGTATATATGTACATGGAAAATATTAATATCAGCTTTTTTATTATTCTCTTTTTTTTTCACAAGTTGTGCAGAACTGGAAATGTTCCAGTGCCTTCCACCAAACAATAACACATTTAACCAACCTCTTACAATCTGTTCGAGCATCTCTAGAGTTTATTTGCTTTTTTTCAGACATACTCTTAAATTTTTCCAGGTCTTATTAGCTATCATTTGAGAAAGGGGAAAAAATGAAACACATTTTGATTACACATATTGATCTTATACCTTAATCTTTGCTGCTCAGATAGGGGTATGTCTTGCATAAGCCTTGACGGTCACTGAAGATTTATGGAGCTTGAAAGGATTAACTCTGAATTCAAGCTTATGGTACTCTCTTTTTCTCTTTTTTTTTCCCCCTTCTCATTTAGGGATTACTTTATTATTCAAAAAATGGTCTAAAACTACCTCCTTCAAAAAGGTTCTTAAAAGCACATGTATAGAAATATATCTACTATCCTATTTACTCAGGGGTGAAATCATATTAACATTAGCACTTCATAAGCAAAAACCTATTCTGTGCATAGATGATATGTTAGTGTCCTGAATGAAAGGTAATATTTTTTTCTCCAAGTCTCAGAGCAAATTAAAGCTTGTCCAAACTGACTGTTTCTGACTGATAGGATGCTTATGATCTGTCCCCCCTCCTCCAATAAATAAACAGATATTTTTACAGTATTTCCAAAAGATTCTTCATAAAGGATTATATATTCTGTAGGGGTTTACTACTTATCCTGCAGTATTGCTTGTTATTCCTGACGCTTTCTCCACTGAATCATCTGCATTTGTAAAGGAGAAAACAGCTTGTTTTGTGGAGAGCAATGAGCAAGCTATAGGTGGGCAGGAAGAAGGAAAACATACATTTATTTTGTTCCTCACATTCAGCCCTGCCTTTGCCCAGTCCCCCTGCACCTTTGGGATCCATAGCAAGGTTCCTTGGGTCTGAGATGTCACAAGGATACCTTTCTAGAGTCTTTAAATAGGTTACATTCATGATGTGCCATTGCTTGAGTAAGAAAGATACCATAGTAATACAAATGACTCCTGTGCGTTGAACTGCTGTTACCCCAGGAGTGACTTTCTCTTCCTTCACTTGATTTCTAGTTCTTCTCATGGGGGACAGGCATCACAAGAATGTATAAATAATTCATGAACAATTTAAAATTGAGACAGATAGATTGATTCAAATCTCCAGGAGAACAAATACCAGTGTATATGTGCTTCCAGCGTAATTTCCTGAAGAGACTGTTTTCATGAATGATCTTACCTCCACCCATCCTTTATGGATCAATCAACTTTTATTCCTTCTGCCAGTGGACCCCCCACTTTTACCCTCCAGTATCTATTTGTCAGGTCTGTCAGGTTCCGACTAACATCAACAGAGGTGATATGTCAAAATCTCAGTTGACCAGAGAGCAGTGTATTTCTGACTGGAATACTCTTCTGGTTGCTTCATCATGACTGCTTGGACTTGCAGTCTTAAGAGAAACCTAATCCCCACTGTTCCAAGTCTTGATGCACACTAAGATATTTCCTAGAGGCCTCTGAAACTCTCTGTGTCAAAGGAAAGTTGTGATATTTGCTTGACAAACCTCATACCTTTGTCCTTATAGCTACATTCCAAATGTTCTTTGCTGTCCTGTGCCAACATGACCCTAAATAAGCTTAGCAACACTTTTTGGGTTACATGACTAAGATTTAGATTGCAAGACTGGAGCCAAACGCAATCAAAGAAAGATTAAAGTAAGCCCTCAGATGTCATGAAAACAAAACCATTATGAGAGTCTGAACAGAATCATGAATTTCATGACACTGCCTCATTTTGGCTTCTCCTTTTTCATCTTCTAAAAGAAATTCCAATTTAACTGAACACCCATACCCATGAATGTGGATTGCACTTGGCACATGATCACCATCAGTTGCTCTTCACTCTGCTATCTTCTAGCATTACTTTCATATTAAGGTAAACTCAGTCACCTCCTTCCTGTGACGCTAGTGCACCAGATTGGTCATGAGTACTATTTTTCATCTTGAGTACAGTGCTATTCAGATTTCCTAAAAACCCCACTGAAAATCCTGTCTATCAGACAGGGAACTAACTCCACCAGAAAAAGAAAAGCATGTATAACAGCCCAAAAGGAATGAAGATTACAGCTAAGAAATCTTTGCTGTTCCAGTCACCTGGCCAGCATTTCCAAAGACTGTATTCCTAGTCTTTGTGAGATTTGCAATCAACTTGACCATGGGTTTGGAATAGAAACTAAGCTTTGGGAAAACTGGAATGAAAAAAACCCCAAAAACCACAAGAGGTGATCTGCCATGGTCTTTACTGTACTTTGTCCCTAAATATGAGTTCTTGGGTGTTAATCAAAATCTATCATTGGTGATTTGTTGAGCTAGAGCTATGCTATGCTCTGTTTTCCATAATAGTCAGCACTGCACTTCCAAGAAGACAGCACCAATTATTGTCCAATAGACAGTATCATGCACTTACAGTTTTCCTGCCTTATGAAGATCAAGACTTTCATTTTGGTGTATTAAAAATGTGCAGACTTACAGAAATTCTATGCCAAATAAAAGCCTGGCTAAGCAGAAAATAGCTGTATGTGTCAGGCACTTCTTACTTAAGAGACTGGCTGTTCTTAGGTGATTTCATGGCAGCTGTAATTATTGAAGCTTGATCAGAATAAATCATCTTAAACTAGAGTCATGTACTTGAAGAAGCCATCAGCTAAAAGTGTCCCTAAGTCTTGATTTCTTTCTTAAATTGGACCATTAAATTTTCCCTCCACAAAGACTACTGCATGGACGAGAGTCCTCAGGTGCTTGTTGTAGAGCTTTGTCAAGTATTCATTTATGTTAATAATTCTCTTAAGTAGTGGGCATCCTAGTGTAGGAGAAAATCAGTGATGCTTCGGATATGAATGAAAATTGTGCCCTTTAGAAAGTGGAAGGACGCTCACTGCTGCGAGTGCTCACCAAAAAGGCACGAGAACTTCTGCCCTGTGGTGTCACAGCAGGCTTCAGGATTAATCTAGCTCTTGTTCAACTGGTGAAAAACTCATGAACACAGACACTCGTGCTGGTACTATTAAAAAGGTGATTTCCCCCTGAAACTGTATTAGCATTCTAGCCCAACACTTCTTGTGTTTACTGTTTATTAGCTCTATCTACTCTTGCTTGAATAGTTTTCTCGGATATGCATCCACTTTTTTACAGCTTTCCTGTGGTAGTGAAACTATCACACAGCCTTTTATGTGTTCAGGAATTTAAGCAAATGTGACTGGTATAAATGAACTTTCTAATTTAGAAGCAACCTTGTTAGTTTGGCTTTTCAGCTCTCATTAGCTGACACATTGAGGGAGCACAGTTACCCATGGCCTGGGTTGGACACAATGGCCCAGTCATGAACAGAAAAGTCCTTTTTCTGTAGAAAAGTAGGTTAAGATATGCTGTTGCTGATGGACGGCTATGGGGTTTGTTTAATTAGTTTCCATACCATTCTCTATCTCTCCTTCCAGAAAGAAATTTGGCAATGTAATGTGAACTACCCCAAAATAACAGAGGAAACACTAAAAGATAGGCAAGAAGAGAAAAATCTTTTGTTCTCAAAACTTGTACTGTGTCAGGTGGACTCTTGTGAGATATGTAAGTGCCAATTAAGAAATACCGGGATGTTTTACTGCCCAAAGAATAATGGTTTTAATTAGCATTTTCTTCAGTATATTTTGAAAAGGGCATATTTGAATATTTCAAAAGATTCATATAGCTAAGTGCCTAGAGCCCTGACATGTTTAGGACTAATACTATAATCACAATTCAATTTAATCTCTTTCATTCCAAGTTATCGTTAATGCATGTCATGCTTGTAAGGCCAGCAAAGTATGCCTGCTGTGGCCTGGGGAGGGTGCAAGGAAAACCAATTTATAAATTTCTTATACTATGCGTATATGTTTATATATGTATTGGAAAGAAATACATAAAAGATTTAGCAAGAACAATAGGAATTTCCTATCAGTGGTTGCTTTTCTCTAATTCTGTTTTTCAACATCTGGGGTTTTTTAATTAAAATCCCTGCATGATTTACAGCTTGTTCCTCATCAGCTTGTCTTCAGAACTGGCATAAAACCCAGTTAATGTGTTGTTCAGCCTAAGTAAAAGGGAAGACAAAAATACATAAAGCTTCCTTGATATTGTTTAATACTCTCTCATTACTTCCGATGGCTCTACATCTCAACCCCTTAGTTGCTCTTCTAAGTACTTTGTCATGTAGGCTTAATTTCTGTGCAATCTGTAGCATTAACCTGAAAAATCTTTAAATCTTTCTTGCAGAATTATGTTTATGTGATCGTGACTGGAAACCTTATCTCCTGTTTTGCTTCACTCCATTTCTTCTCCACACCTTTGTGATAGCTTTCAGTAGCACAGGTTTCCTTTCCAGGACAGAGATGTAGATGTCTGTGCTCTGCAATCACAAATACTTTTGAACAAAAAATGTAGAACTAGCTAGAATTTAATATACACAAATATGTACAGAAATTCCAACACAAAGGCATTTAATCTATTTGCTGCCTTTAATAGAAATGCTATGCCTAGGCAAGATAATTTGTGTGTGTGTTTGTTTGTTTAACTTCTGGCTGTTGCCAGGGATTTTTTTCAATACCCATTATGTTTGTGTTCAGATCATATAATATTTCTTTTTGCATTAGGCTGCTCAATTATAGCAGGCACACAACAGCACTACAGGATAACTGTAAAGAGATTTTTTACAATGTGGGTAAAATTTTCAAAAAGAAATATTTTCTTTTTAGCAGCCTTTTATTATGCCAGAAGTTTTCTCCAGGGAACAGACAAAGGAGAGCCTTGCAGTCTCTCGCAACGTGAATTAGCTGGTTTGGTTCAGCTTTCATTTTGAACTGGCTGTGGATGCAAATTGAAACCCTTCCAAACAGCAAGGAATCTTTCAAGCCTCCCAAGACCTGAGCCTCCATCTGCAACCAATTTGGCAGATGATTCATCTCATGTCTTCAAAGAAGATATGGGTGCAAATTACAATTGTACTAAGTCATCTCAAACTTTTGAGATGTCCAGCTGAATGCAAATTTGCATGTGTTTTCTTTACAACAGACTGAACCAAAACTTTAACACTAATCCCCTGAGACTCTTCGAGCACCCAGGTGCTCTATAGTTGTGAAAATCAGGCCAGTCATTCCTGTGCTTATCCACAACTTCTGGTGTCTATATTGAGTGCAAAGTCAATCACAGTCAGAATCAAAGTATACAGCACATGCTATTGGTGACATGCCAAGTGTCATGAGTCCCACAGTTGAGTTGCATGTAACGATGCAAAAGAGCATTTCAGCAGATGCCTAAATTACAGCCAGAACTGCAACTCAGCATGACTGAACAATGCTGACCCTACTCTCCATGGGCTAGATGGTAAATCTATCTTGCGCTGAGGAGGAGCTGGCTGCTTAACTGCACCCAGAGAAAGTTCCTTTCTTACGAGAGAAGGAAAAAGGTGTTTGCAGACTGCTCTGTGGTACACTGGCTTTCCTAACCCTGCCTTTCTACCACACTTACAGTTTCCCCTTTGGTAGCTGCTGTAAATGCTGCCCCTTTCTTTTGTGTGCTCTCAGACATAGGGTAGGCAATAATACTAGCATAATGCTAATGCATTTTTAGTGGTGAGTTAAGGGTCCACACCTGCACTCTTAAGTAAGGTGAAACTCCAATGATTTACTTCAATGTCAGGAGTACCTGGTCAGACCTTTAAAAATACCATTCTGTTTTTCAGTCTTTATTTGTATCTCTTTCTAGTGGCAAGCCTACTGCACACCAAAGAAGGTCTGAACTCTTACCTCTTTCTTTCATTGCCGCATTTTGCAGCTGCTTTTCTCTGCTTTGGAGCTGCTGCTCTTTCCCACAAACTCTCTACTAAGATCTGTCATGAATTGGCTCTCAGGGGTGGGTTCACATGGGTCATCACCATCAGGACATGGCCTGGTGCATCTGCTGTCTTTGATTCTGTTAAGGAGAAGCTCATCGTGCGTCCTTTTCATACGGCTCTGTCGAGGAACTCTCAGATGGGGTTAGTTTCTGTTGCCAGATGACTCTGCCTTAGAGTAGCCAAAGGTTCTCAGCCTCATTCTGATGCTGTGCAGTCTTAATTTTACACACTGTTCTTTTTAGAAAATGCTGTGGATTCCAGCTCTGTAATAGAGGTCACTTCTGTTTTAGTCACCCTTGACTAAAATGCAGTAAACACAATCTCCTTTGCTGGTGTTTGCTTTTGCTTTCTATGTGACGGTAGTGCCTATGTTGTGATCTCACTTGCCGAGGTTGGTAGCGCCCACGTTTGGAACAAAACATAGTAGCAACTATGCAAAAATACAGCACAAGTATTTTTTATACCTATATGAAAAAACATAGGGTCAGAAAAAAGCTTTATGCCAGTGATACCCGAAGAATTCTGCTGCCCAAGCACAATGCTTACTGTGAAGGGCGTTAAATCAGAGCCCAAGAAAGCATGTGTTGGTGTGGACAGACCTCAGTTCTCCAGTATATGTGCTTAAAAAGCACAACTCTATTGCTGCAAGTATTTGCTGCCCAGCAATTCTGGGATTTGTGTGTCTTATTCTATTTATGTTTTGTCTATACTTGGAAGTGCAAGGGAATAATTCAGCCTTGCCCACACTGTGATGCTCTGCTTTACATTCACTTCCCTTAACAGAGCAACCATGGGACCACTGACTATACTAAATCCATAGTAGGTAGTGAGGTAACCGAGCAGGGCTGGGATGTGCAGAGCACAACAGCTGGTGCCGAGGATGCTCCCTCCATATGTGTGTTGCATTGGAGTTGGGTTATTTTTTGCTTGTGTTAGCACAACTCTGTGAACTGGCTATTGCCATTAGCTGGAGTGTATTGGGAATGTTCTTTTCAAAAACTGTGGAAATAAGAAAGAAGGATGCATGCTGCTCTTTGAATTCCCACCATGTGATGACCCACAGTGGGATATTTGGTCCTCTACATAAGGCAGGAAATAGCCTTTCTCTAGCCTTATTTTTTTCCACACACACACTTTCCTTCTGAGCTATTCAACTGCTGAAGACTTCCTTCACTTCAGTGTTGCAGACTGCCAGATCCCTTTTAGGGGTCATCAGAGAATTCCTGTTCCTATCAGTCACGGATAGGCTTCTTAACAAAACCAACAGGGCAGTTTGATAAGACATTGATGCCAAGTTGTTTGAGCCTTTAGGCTGTATTGTTATTGTTTTGATATTTTTCAGCTATTAAGCTGGTGCCTCATCTTGTGTGTGCCATTTCTATGCCAGGTCGTTCCTTTACAGTAAATCATTAGAAAGTGGTTGGAAATGACCAGATCTGCATGGAAACAATGAGATACCTGTTTGAAATTTACCTTTTCTGTACAGTCAGCTACAAAACTGGTGTACTGGTACTACCTCAGCCTTGCTACCTTATAAACTGTCTGTCAGCTTCAAATGATCCAAAGACCTTTGAATTTCAGTTGTATTTGTGCTTTTTTTTTGTTTTCATATATATAAATATGTTCTATACCTTATGTATGTTAGAATGTCCCAAACAATTGCTTCTTTTCTAATAATATGTATGAAATACGGAATGTACTGATTTCAGATACCTTTGTAGTTCTGTATAAAGCTTACAGCCTGAAAGCACTAGCATATAACAGTGAAATTGGAATGCAGAACAGAAACATTTTGGATGAAATTGGTTGCATAGCAAATGTATTACTGAGCACTGTATGTATTTGTGGTTTTGAAGTACAATATAACTTCTTAATTCACTGTGCCTCTGAGTAACCGTGGGGTGTGACTCACTCTACACAAAAAACGGAGCACTCTATATCACCCAAACTGAGCACATTTGTGTGTGTATGAGCATCTCATTGCTGGCAACTGGAGTTAGACCTTGGATCACAGGGCCACGTGTGGCTGTACTGTCAGCACAAGCAGCGAGCAATATCAGCATGCACGTACACAATGTATATATCAGCGTGCAATTGCTAGCAAGTATAAAATAGGACTACCAGGGCATAGAATAAGAGGTCTGGGAGTCAGGTATCTGGGCCAAACACCAGAGAACCCAGAGGGTCTGCAAGGTGCCTTCAGTAGGGACTCAGTCTCCCTAATAGTTGTCTTGGACTTCTATAAGGTCTGAAAGTCTGTGGGGTCGACTGAGTGGGATTCATTTGCGTGTGTGTATGTGTATGAGATGCAAATAGACATGAGAGGATCGAGTGTCAGTTACTTGATAAGCTGAGTGCCTAAGACGGGTTACTGGAGGGATATCTAGTGTGCATGCAGGTGCATTTGGGGACCAGAAGCTGGAGGGGGGCTGCTGGTCCTGAGTTATCTGCAGCTGAAGAGAACAAGGATTGACAGCGAGCTAAGTGTCTGAGGCCAGTTACTTAGGGCATCTGCGTTGTGTGTGTAGATATATAGATTAATATATGTGTGTGTGTGTATTCATGTATATTTTCTATTGCCAGGTTTTTATCCTGCTTTGCCAGAGAGGAAAACAAGCAGAAGATGTTGGTGCTGTTTGGGTACTTAGTGTTTCTGTCTGCAACGAGTTATGTAGCCATTCCTGTGTCTATGTATACAGATCTTTTGTATGGTACCCATGTTTGTGTGGGTACCTTTTAGGAATAGATACTCAGGCTCACCACTCACTGGACCTGTGAACATGGAGCTGTAGCAGGCTCACCTCTATTTGTCTTCTGCATTGGCAACTCCTAATGTTTTTTGCAAACTCTATAAATACTGAAAAGCAGTAAGGTATTCAGTATGTATTTTTTTCTGTTGTGATTGCTGAGAAATAACACTAAGTCTTCATGAGCAAAATATTGCATAAATTGTTTCAGGCCTCCTGCAGCAATAATTTCCTACTCTGGTGATCGCTGAAAGATTAAACCAGAGAGCAATATTCTGTTCTGTGCAGACAAGAGCAGACTCGATATTTTGTGTGTCACAACATCTATTCTGTAACAGGCTGGAAAAATCTGCTGGAAAAAAAATTCTGATGAGAAAGAAAAGTTAGCTGCCTAAAAAAATTTTGTAGTACAAATGCATGTTCCACTTCTAAGCAAGTTCTTGTGCAGATGATATACTGCCCTCACTTGGTACATTTAACTTCTACTGACAGAAGTCTTGCTTCAACTTGCTTATAAAATAGTAACAGAAAGCTCAGAACAGTCTTCCATGTTAGCCCTAGTGAGCACATGATGAAACACCACCAAATGAGAGTGGTGTCATCTGATCTGCATTCTCAATTCATTTATACTATGGTTCAAATGGAGCTTATTTGAGGGAAAGATATCCAAGCCTCTTACAAAAATCTAGACAGCAGCTCATAAAATATGGATGTGAATGTTCTTCACAGGCTCCATTCCATTCATCTGACTATTTTGGTATCTTTTTGTTTGGTTCCATTTCGAGTAGAAAGAAAGAGATTGTAATACTTGCAAACCACTAAGAGGATTAGTCACAAAAAATTAATACAACATTGCTCTCAGAAAAGAAACATCTCACAGAGCTCACTTCAGGACTCATTACCTTGACATCATCTAGGCAAGCAGTTGAAACCTGTGAGATGAGATACTGCTCCTGCCAGATCTGAAACTCCTCCTCCTACCTGCTGTCAGCCAGTTCAAGCATAAGTAAAGTTGCCATCAGGTGTCTTCTGCAGGTGGGTGGAGGGTCAGTATATCTGCTCTTCTTGCACTGGAATATGTTCAGTTATGATCTGGTTTGAGTTTTACTCATTTTCTGGGAATGGGACATGTGTAGCTCTAGGTTAGCTAATAATTTGCTGACAGTCTGGCTGTCAGAAGAATCTCTAAGTATGTTTTTCTTGGCCTGACTCTGATGTCTCAGCAATTACTGTCAAGACCAGCCTTAGGTAGACAAATCACTGCTGTTATGCCATTGAAACCAGTTCAGGTAACACCAGTCTCATTCCCACAGCCTCCAAATGATGATACATTTGTATGGCTTAGTAGGGCATTTGCATTTAGGAGCATTTTATTGCTGCTTTTCAGGATGGTCCATGGCTATACAGATCCAGGCTCTTCCTCAGTCCTGAATTCAATCTATCCACATTGAAATGTTCATTTAGCAACATTTCAATAGCCAGTTTCCAGTGTATTTTCTCATCTGACATTTCTCAGAAAAAAAATTTTCACTAACCCAAATCAAGTCTAGAGCTAAAGGGAATCCCCGCCTGTCATAACCTCAAACCCTAGCATAGGGTCCTCACTCCTACTGTCTCAGACTGGCAAGAGTTATCCTACAGATATAGCCTGCTGTTGTTCCAGACATCCCAATCATTCCGAACGTTAAGAGCCTCTGGCAGATGAACCCAAAAGCTCTTCTTATATTGGAAATGACTTGGTTGACTGCAGTCATGCAGGGAAGTGGGATTCAGAGGGAAGAGATGGTAACCTTGATGTGGGCCACTTCAAGAAGGGCAAGGAGACCTGCAACTGGGCAACCAGCCTTGGAGAGTGATAAGCAAGTTGCCCTCTTGGTAGCCTCTTTAATGTAGGGGAGCACTGCATAAAGCAAGATGTGTTGCAATGGAGAAAACAACTTTAAAATACTGTCTTAAAACAGATTGTGCATTTTTAATTAGTGGTATAAGCCCGCCAATTTGGTACTATTGTGCTTACATCTGTTACAGAGAAAACACCAATATTAATTGAGATTATTTGGTGGTTATTTCAGTGTGCAAACATGATCCTTACCTCCTGAGTAAATTGTTGTAAAAGAAGACTACAACTTCTTTTTTATTATTTTCTTTCCTCTTTGCCCAATACTGCCCTTTCAGGTAAAATCTTGTTCTATCTGATGGCAGTAATCAGTAGTGACATATAAGCTTGTGGGTACATAATCTTCTCATTTCACAGCATAGGTCTGTCATCGTCTTTCAGTGTGTTTTCTCATCTGACATTTCTCAGAAATGTCTCTTTTGCACATCTAAATCCAGTCTTAGAGCTATTATGTGATAGACAGATTACAGCATTCGTGTACTCCCATACTAAACCAAGGTATAAATGAAAAAGAAATATTGCCTGATCTTGATATTTGGTATAAATGTAACTATTTCCAACTGTCTTAAGAAACAATTTTTGCCTCCTTTTAAAGTCTGTCCTCTGTATCCCTTTTATAACTTCCTACACTGTCTCTAAAATGCAAAGAAAGAAGTGACAATAAACATGACATTTGTAAGCCTTTCGACTGGGCCTGCACATTGCAGGGCTGTGAACAAAAACTCCCAGCCTGACCCCTGGTGTGATGCTCTGGAGCTGTATCATGTTGCAGTCACGTGTCTAAAGTTGGATCTCTCAGATCTCAATCTTTCTTGTTGTCCAGAAGTGTGTGCTAACCTTTATTTTTGCAGTAGTGTTTAATAACCCCAAAAAAAGGATTAGAGCCATGTTGTTTGGCACAGCATACAAGGACACTGTCTGCTCTTGAGACCCTACAATCCAGGGTAATAAACACGATACACCAGAGCAGAAAAACAGTCAATGGGAATAAAAAATTATAGGTGTATCCTCATTCATAATCACAGTAGGAAACAAAGGCAAATGTTCTACCTTATAATCTGTTTTCTCCAGATCTTTGTCATTCCTGTGGCAGTGGCGGAAATCAGGTTGTGGAACCAATAGGGAGTGGTGGGGGGACACTTACCAAGACTGGCAGTAAGGTGACAGAATCAGTGTTTTACCAGTTCTTGGATATAGCCCTGTCCACCAGGATCAGCAATGACAAAACCTCTCCCCCACACCCCCTATACCTTGGCAGGGCTGGAACAGCATCAGATGCAGTAGTTATCACAATTAACAAAGTATATTGTTATCGTTCATACTAAAACTTTATGCCACTTCAGCATTATAACAGGCATTTTAGAAGACATGACTGATTTACACCTGCTATCTGTGGCTAGAAGTCTGTAAGTTGGCCTCAGTGTCTGTAAGAAGCCTGCTGTTGATAATAATAACTATTATTACTCTCAAATTCAAGAAAATGGATATATTTAAACCCAAACAGTGCTAGACAATAAAACTTAGGTGTTTGAATATGCACTGCTTGGCTCTTTATTTCCTAAGCTCTAATAACATTGCATATATGTTGGTATGCATGAAGGCTTAGAGAGAAAGAAATTCAGATGATTGTTAATTATATATATGTATTTCTGGCAACATTGAGGACTGTGAGGATTTTCAAGTGATTGATCAGTATTAGAATCATAGAATCATAGAATGGCATGGGTTGGAAGGGACCCCAAGGATCATAGAGCTCCAACCCCCCCTGCTACAGACAGGGACACCAACCTCCAGGCCTGGATTTACACAAGGTTGCCCAGGGCCCCATCCAACCTGGCCTTGAACACTTCCAGGGACGGGGCATCCACCACCAATCTGGGCAGTCCATTCCAGCCCCTCACCACTCTTTCTGTAAAGAACTTCCCTCTAATATCTAATCTAAACCTTCCCTCCTTCAGCTCAAATCCATCCCCCTTGTCCTGCCATTGTCTGCCCTTTAAAAAAGTTGATTCCCCTCCTGTTTCTCTGCTCCCTTCAGGGACTGGAAGGCTGCAATGAGGTCCCCCTGCAGCCTTCTCTTCTCCAGGCTGAACAAGCCCAGCTCCCTCAGCCTCTCTTTGTAGGCGAGGTGCTCCAGCCCTCTGATCATCTTTGTGGCTTCCTCTGGACCCTCTCCAACAGTTCCACATCATTCTTGTATTGGGGGACCCAGATCTGGACACAGTACTCCAGATGGGACTTCACAAGGGCAGAGTAGAGAGGGACAATCACCTCCCTGTCCCTGCTGTCCACCCCTCTTCTGATGGAGCCCAGGATACCATTGGCCTTGGGAGCTGCAAGAGCACACTGCTGGCTCATGTTAAGTTTCTCATCCACCAGAATCCCCAAGTCTCAGTAGGGCTGCTCTCAAGGAACACTTCTCTGTATCTGTGTCTGGGATTCTTACGGCCCAAGTGCAACATCTTACACTTTGCAGTGTTGAACCTCATTAGGTTCATCCAGGCCCAACTTTCCAGCCTGTCAAGATCCCTCTGGATGGCTTCCCTTCCTTCTGTTGTGTCACCCACACCACTCAGCTTGGTTTCATCTGCAAACTTGCTGAGGGTGCACTCAACTCCATCATCGATGTCATTGATAAAGATGTTAAAGAGAACCGGTCCCAAGACAGACCCCTGGGGGACACTGCTTGTCACCGGCCTCCACCTGGACATAGACCTGTTGACCACCACCCTCTGTCTATGTTCTGTCAACCAGTTTCTTATCCACTGGATGGTCCACCCATCAAATCCACATTTCTCCAATTTAGAGATAAGGATGTGATGGGGGACTGTGTCAAAGGCCTTGCACAAGTCCAGGTAGATGACATCAGTTGTCTTCCTTTTATCTACCGATGCTGTCACTCCATCATAGAAGGTCACCAGATCAGTAAGGTACCTGAATCTCTTCTACATATAGTATTTCTGATAACCATGTGCCAAGTGATTTTTACCATGACACTAGCATATTTCAACCCTGCTATATTTTTTGAGGCTACTGTTAATTTGATCCCAAAAAAAGCATCATCAGTATCGCTCACTTCTAAAATTAGTTTTAAGCTTTCCCAGTGCCTGGATCATGAATGTTCCTTATCTAATTACCTGATGTCCTCTTTCACTGTGACATTGTGTTGCTTTTTTTCCCTCTGTTTAATATTATGGAAATGTAAAATAACTTGACCTTGACTAGCTACCTTGTGGGGATTCCTTTAATATATGCAGTGAATTATATGAACCCCTGTTGATAGAAGAGGTAAAATTCTTTTAGCTATTTTATAATAGAGCTTTGCTTTTCCGAAGCGGCAACATTTTTGGTCTGAAAGACCATTTGGATTTGCTCATTCATTGCATTTTTATTAATTTGTGATATGTCAAATGAATAAATGATCTCTCTCACTTCTGCTGATTAAAAAGCTCTATTAAGAACCTAGATGATAAATATATTTGATATGAAATGAAATTAGTTATAAATCCAAAATGGAGACATAATGTAATAAAAGACCTTTTCTTCAAGGTGGTTTATTACACTATTTCTTCAAAATTTTACTCCATTTTTCTGATGCATAGACACCTATTGTCAACTTAATTATTTTAAGGTATGATCAGCCTAAATTAATCAGAGTAAAGTAAGACTGTCTTTGTAATATTAAAAAAAGCAAAATATGCATCTGCATGATTAATACAGGACCTAGTTATATCTGAAGACAAGAGGATATACTAATAAACTGAGACATAGTAACAAATGATGTATTCAGAATTAATACTTCATTGGCATAGATAACTTGCTGTCTTGATCTATGAAATAAGCATTACTGTGCCAGCTGTCGGATGCAGCAAACACCCTGGTGTGCTGGGCAAAGGAGAGCAATGCACCTTAAACTTTAAGAAAAACAAGGAGCTATCAAGCTTATTACCGGTTTTGTGAGTTGTCTGATTCCTGTATAATGGCTGGCTAACCCCAGCCATTAATTAGTCATTTGAAGAATGTAGCATCAGGGCATTAAAAAAAATCCTAAATTTGCTATTAAATAGCTCAGATTTTGCTTTGTGTGTAGTGATTTGGTTTTTTCTTTAATGGATTCGAACTGTATTTATCCAGGGTCTGTTTTCTGTAAGTGAGGACTTTTAGGAAATTCACCATTAAGCTACAAGCTGCGTTTCCTTCTTCCCTGTGCAAGCATAATCTGCGGTGGTGACAGCCATCTGAAAGCCCCATGAGGTCCTTTTCCGGCTTGTCTTGAGTGTCTAAGCAAGGGAAAAGCAGCCTTTGTACAGGGGATGACAGGCCCCTAGTCGCTGGGAAATATCCCATTTTCCACTTTTCATTGTGTGTGTATATTTGGGGGAAGGAACGGGGGAAAAGATGAGATCAAGTTCAGAACCAAATGTGGTGGGTACTATCAGGTTGCTCATGTTGCTCGTGTCAGCAATTGCAGCCCTGCTTTACTCTCACTGCAACTTGGGCTGATTGGCTTTTCCTCTGAGCAAAGCTTCTTTTATTATTTTTTTCCCCCACACAGCTTTAGCGCAGTGTTTTTGTGGCAATTATGTAAATTATATGTCACACCACTGCGTATTTTCCACATCATTTGATTTGACCTTTAAAACTAATAAGAGAATTATCATTTTTACGGGCAATTTGTGTTTCATGGTATGAGACAGCAGGACAGGGGCTGATGGGGCAAACGTCAGAACATAGAACTCATGTTCCAGGATAGTTCTAGAGGTCCACAATAAGTATCTGGTATGCAACAATGTATGGGGTGACATACTGAAGAGTAAATTAGAAAAGAGATGGTGGAATAAACTTCCCAGAGATGGAATTTCTTTTTAATAATGATCAGCGAGGTCTGGGCTAGCCATTGTTCTTTTGGTTCATAATTGTTTCTAACACATGCATCGATATGTCAGTACAATCTCTATATAGATATGCATTCACATTTCAGCTAATATAACAAAGGACATTACTCTCTCCATACAATCCTTGATATGTTATATACATATACGTATCCAGTCCCACTTAATCATATCAAGCCCGTAGCTACACTACCTTGAGATAATCAGTTATGTTAGTTAAGCATACACTGTATAATTTTTCAGTTATTTTTGAAATTCCCCATGCATCCCTGTATTAAAACACTAAGAAGGGCAAAATGTCAAAAGCTAACAGAAGCGTCTATGTATTTCCTTCTCCAAGTTTAACTGAATAAGCATTATTAATAACAGGTTCATCAACAGCACTGTAAAATTCTCTTTCAGCCTCCTTCTCTTTCAAAAAGACCTATGGAAAGTTCAAAACATCCAGAAAATTGTTGCAGGATTGTGATAAAACATTGATGTTTGAGTGGCAAAGACTTCCATTATACTAGCTAAATGCCTTAGTAATCTTACATGTGTCAGGATGACACCTGGCAGGAGCGTAGGACATTCTGTGTGGGCTGTGGTTCAGAGAGGAGGAGAACAGCATCTTATTCTTCTGACTAAAACTTAATATTTCATGTACATTTACCAGTAATGGGAACTACCCACATGCAGAGCCCTAGGACATGATGGGAAAGATTCCCAAATGGAATAACATACACCAGTATTTTGGCCACACATTACTTCCCAGCTTCCCTTGTGGCCAATTTTTATCTGTTATTTTCTTCTCACTGTTGGATTACTCGCCAATGGTTTTGTTCCCTTTTCCCTGGTTCTTCAGTTCCTTTCTAGACATCTGCTGTGCTTATGCAGTCCATGTTTCTGGTGGGTAGTCCTCTGTCCCACCACAGCAGAACTGCGTGGCAGTTCATGTACTTGAACAGGAGGTTCTGATCTAGGCTTATCATGCAGTGGAAATGTGTCTTACAAATCAGTGTCAGGCTGGCAGAACTAGTGCACCCTGTTCAGCCAGCAGCAGGAGACTCATGTTTTTCTATGGTCAGTCTTTTCTGTGGTGTTGCTGATGGCAAATTCATTCTCTCTTAACTTGTACACCTCTTCACCCTTGCACTTTCTTGTATTTGTTTTGTATCCACAGTTGAAAGACATGAAGATTATACTTCTCTGAGTATGCTGATCTGATCTTTGCAGAGTCCATTGAATAAGCACACTGAAACCCAAGGATTAAAGTCAAGCTACTGTCCTGTACAAAAGACAAGTAAAGTAAATTCAAGTAAATCATCAGTGAAAGATCTGAAAACAGAGGTAAAAATCCTAAGGCCTTCTTTGCATATCCTAATTAACTTTGCATTTATATAAGACCTGTGAGTATGCTGTAAACACTCTTCTCACCTTGAAAAGAAATTTGCATCTGTTTCTCCTCATTTTGTAATGCATTTGGTGGGTTTTTTTCCCTACCTTCTGTTTCTGTCTTCAACTGAGCATACTTTTTCCTTGTCCTTGACACAGCATATCTTCAGGCTTTTCTTCACAGAGAAATAAACCCCTAACGTAACATAAAAATATGAAAAATATGAAAACCATCTGACTAGAAGATAGAGGCACCCAAAAACTTCATGCCAAGTTCCAGCTTTTTCGAGACAAATTACGAAAATGCTAAAAGCTTCGTATCTATAGCAGCACA
Organism: Gallinula chloropus; assembly: GCF_964237585.1. Taxonomy (NCBI): domain Eukaryota; kingdom Metazoa; phylum Chordata; class Aves; order Gruiformes; family Rallidae; genus Gallinula; species Gallinula chloropus. Next base: position 79,352,647 of record NC_140087.1, on the reverse strand, counting down.
AACAGCCCCACTACAATATGCCGCAACAGATTGTTCATATGTTACTATTTTTCCAAAGTTCCTTGGCAAACATTTCCATCAGTAAACAAGTCAAGTGAGAGAGTTGTAAAATGGCCAGCAAAAAGCCTCAGTCTTCTTTGGCTAATGAAATCAAATTCTGATACTTATCACTGTTATTCTGTTCTTCAGCCCCTCTTCTTTCACCTGTGCTGACAGATTCCAGTTGTCTCTGTTCCTGACTTCACAGTGAGGCTTTTGCCTGTTACACCACCATCCTCTTTATATTACAAGTTTACCACAGCAATGTCACATCTAAATGTCAGGTCAGATTCTCACCTGGGGGGCAAAAATTACATAGATCTGTTGATTTTGTCAGAAAGATGACGAATTACATGAGCTAGTGAGCAGGCACTTCATGTTACTTGCAGCATGGTGCCCATTGAAGGATCTGAAAAAAACATGAATAATGTTAGTCCACTAACACTTAGAGACAGATTGATAGGTTTTTTTCATTTGGTTTTATTTTCCCTATTGTCTATTCTGCTTTGCTGCTCATTATGTCAGTATTGTCAGAATTTATTGTTGAATGAAGTGTCTGGGGAATAGGCCAATTCGTGCTGTTATGTTAATGATGGACGAATGCTAAAAGTTTAGGAGTTCTTACTTGAATTATCTCTTGAAGCTGCAAAATACATATTCCTGCTGTGAAATTACTAGCATCTGTAAAATTGGAATTCGAAAGTCATTCCATGGAAAAAAGAACCTGATGGACCAACATTTGAAACCATCCTCCTGGATGAGATGGGTAATTATAAGTATGTTCCTTTAAGTAAAATTAAGTTAGAATGAATTGTAACACTTGTCTCTTCATATACTGAAATAACTGGGAAAAGTCTTATCTTTACTGAAGCTGGTATGGAATGACTTTAACTCACAACTCCTAATGCTTTTGCTTTGCATGAGAAAGGATGTTCTGGCTGTGTTTTGACTTTGGTATTGGCTGCAGTTCCAAGTTGCAGGGATGAGCGAAAGTAATAGTAGGAAGAAAAGAACTATTTACTCTAACACCCAACCTGATAAAAACAATATACAGCTGACTTTAAGTGCATCATCTGCCAATGGGTAAAAAAAAAGGAAATATGATTTGCCACAGGCTTAAAATGTAAACATTTCCATAATGTGTATCTTTTTTAAAAAAATGAAATAATTAAAATAATTCAAGATTCTGGGAGTCATACAGAAGAAAGGAAGAGAATGTCTTTTCCTGGGCAATTCAGAAGGTGAGGAAGGCCCTAATACATAGCTATCTTCAGTCAAAATGATTAAGCGAGGCTTAGGACAGGGACTGGAGCACAATAGACTTTGCTGCTCCTTTCTGGCTCCATCAGTGCTGAATCCTTCTTTCACAGAAGTTGTACAGCTTCTTAGGGAGGGGTAGTGAGTGCCTGCTCAGTTGACTGCTTTTGGTGAGAGCGGCTTTTGAATCTGGGAGGATTGCATACCTCTCCCTCCTCATCCCAAGCAAGGTATTGGGTTTGTGTTCCGTTCCTCTGGCAAGTGTAGTAGTCTTACATACGACAGTATTAAATATGGACAATGTTGCTGAGAAACAGATCTCATAGTAAAGCCCAACTGTAGTTTTTTAAGGATGTGGGGAACTGGACATTCTCATGAGCCATTATATAGATCAGCTTATGTGTTAAAATGTGTTTTATTTTATTCCCCTTTCTTAAAAAAAAAAAAAATCCATTATAGCAGAGTTCACTTCAGCTCTGTCCCCTCCTTTACATTGCAGCTGGATTATAAAAGGGAGGTGGGTTACAGCATTTACTCTGTTGTTCCCACATGGCTGGCCAGGGTGTTATATCAAGCAGTAGCATAATCAAAAGAAACCATCCCCCTCGTTCCACTCTTTAGCAATTTAACGCATTCATCACTTGCTTTTACGCCAGCCATCCTTGACTTACCAAGCGTGACAGACTGCATAACCAGGCCATTTTATCAGAGCTTTCAGAAAGCTACAGCCATACATCACTTTCCCTGGTTCTTTCTCCAAGTGCCCTGTCACAGTGCTTGTTTCTGTCCATGGAACATAACAATAGCTCTGGTAGGTAAGTTTAACTATAGCTTACTTAACTGCTATCATGAAATGAGACTCCTGCCATCGCTGGATGAAGTTAATTAGGGCAATATTAGTGACAGAACTTTAACTTTTATTTGAGAAGCCTACACGATTCACAGACAATTCACATAATGAAATAGTGTTAAACAGCATGGTTGGCCTTCTCTCCAGCATTTATTTCTGTAGAGCAAAGCAGTGAGTTCCAAACAGGCTTAGAAAGGCAAGCATACAATGCAAACCCATTTGTGACCTTCCTGTTGATTTATTCTCAACAGGCAATAGGTGCCTCGTACAGAATTCAAACTAATAAATGCAGAAAGACAAAACCAACAACCTTTCAATGAAATATGTCAGGGACAACTTCTAATCCTCTCTGTTTTCATAGCACTGTTTGTGTTGAAAAGATGAGATTAAAAAAAAGGAAGCAAAAAATGGGGGGAAAGGGGAACAAAGAGGAAAATCCTGAAAGAGTTAGTGCCCCAGAGAGCTGCATAATGATTAACAATTCTTTTTTCAAGTGCTAAGCATTTCTCTCTTGGTACTGGATGACAATAGAATCATAACTTCATCAAAATTACTTTGAATAGTCTCATTACTGGAATGTGAACTTGGTTTGTCCCTGCCTCAAAGTCCGATGTTTATACCTGCTATTGAGAGTATGTTTAGCTTTGTTCTCCGTATTCATACATACCAAATCATATGCATTTGTACTTGGATGTTCAAAATTCCACAAAAGGTTAATAATAATAGGAGGGGTAAAAGGAAGGGGGAGGATAAGATGGTTTCTTTCCAGCACAAGCTAACTAAATAATCAGAAGGAAAGTGTATAATATCATCTGTAGAAAGCAGCCTGCTCCATCCAATTCTAGCCACAGAGAATATTTAGAAAGCACAGGCCTTAAATAAGATTTATTGAATTTCAGTCTTGCCTTAGTTGTATTGAGTAGAGGCATTTTCTCCTAAAATAGCTGATTAACAGAAGCAGGTCCCTTAAGAATGGCTGCACAGAGTATTCCTGTCAGGCCTCTACCTTGTATAAATATTTTTAATTAATAGCTACCTTCATCAAATATAAGAAAAAATTAAGCATTAGTGCTCACCAGAGACCCTGCTATTAGAGTGATTATCGCAGATTTAATTTCATTTGCAGATGCCATTAATTTATTTTTAATAGATCTCTAATTTAGTTTTATCTATTTCTTACTCATTTTTTGCACATATTAGTAGGCTGCACTTCCTTCAAAGCCCACCAGCTTTCCTCTCCCACCTCCTTCAGGCTCTCTGCTCTTCAGAGAATCTGTTTGTGTTTAAATTAGCTGGACCACTGCAGGCTAAGATACTGATTAATCTTCAGATGTACCACAAGATAGAAGTTAACAGTCTAGCTGAGGGAGTTAAAGCAGGAACCAGTGTTACCGCTGCAAGTCATCTGTTCCGTTTGGCAAAGCCGTAGTTGTGTCACACAGGAGCAGGCTGCCCTTGAAGTATCTTCTCTTTGAGTGAGTGGCAGTGGGTATTGTTGCACAGTATATAAACCTCCTTTTGTCAGCTTGCATTAACCACAGAATTGAGTTGTGAGACATTTGTACTTGGAGAGAGATGAACAATGTCCTATCTTTAACAAAGAATACATCAGTGCTGCAGCACAGAGGGGAGATACTGGAGATGGTTTTTTGGAAAACTGCATCAGCGTGTTCAAAGTTGTCTGCTGTCACACTCAGCTGACTCTGCTTCATAGGTGTTTAATTTGGGGGTTTCTGTGCAACTATATAGAATGAGATGGCTCCAAGAGCAACATGTCTGAAAGCTGCCCTCTTAGCATGAATCTAGATCTTCTGTGTCCTAGTCTGACGTGCAAAACTATCACTTGTTGGCTTACTATGTGTGAGTGGTATTTGCCATAAAGTGCTGCTGTACTCCAGATGACTCTGCTCCATTATACTCAATAAGTACTTTACTTCTAAAGTAGCTAGAGTACACATTCAAGAATTAGCAAGCCAAGAAACTGCTAATTTTATATTGATCTAAAGAATAAGACAAGTTTGTCAGCTCCCATCTAGGGATATCTCTGGGTTTAATTTTGATCAGACCTAAAAAGAATAAAGGGTGCCAGTTGTGGTGCGGAGCATGGCATTTCTACCTCCTGGGAACATTTTTTTTTTACCTCAGCAAGTTTGTTTAACATGAATAGTGCTTCTGTGGGGATAATTTTGACTCTTACCGTTCTTAGGCTGAATATGAACCAGCACCTCTTGGATTCCAAGACCTGTATTTCCTTTTCAGCCTTCTGACTCAGGAAACTGAGTTTTCATTCATAAACTTTTCAGTAAGTGGCTGGCTGGATATATATTAATGATATTTTAAAAGGCAGAGGCTGTTCTTTATTTCAATGATTTTGTATTTTGTTCATACCCAGACCTCAGCAATAAAATATAAGGTCATAAGTAGGAAAATTAAATCATTATGACAACACAGTTCTTCCATCCCTCACTGCTTGTGTCAATAACGTTATCCTAGTTCCTACTCTGAAACTAGGCTGAGGTTTGTTATATTAAGCTAGGCTTGATAAAAAAATCACAGCAGACCTAGAAATAAGGAGATGCTACATTTGCAGGAGCAAAATCCATGAGACAACATGGTTTACATGAGAGAATATTTTTAGAAAATAGTTGGTGCATGTGGAAGTGAACTCTGAATGGTAGGAGAGCAGGATGCCATCTAATCAGCTGCATACATGCATGCTCTGTTAGAAGTTTGGAAATAATTAAGATTTATAGTGAATCTGTCATAGCAATGAAGCATGTACCTCCTACAATCGCAGTCAGTTTCTTATTGTTTCATTTCCCATTTATGAGACAATCCTCAGAAAAGTGGACAGCCCACATGCTCTTCATATGTGCTCTTCAAATTGTGGGGACAGTCAAAAAGCCAAATATTAAAGGAAGGAGGAAATTATGATGATGATTATTGCTAGTAATTGCGACATATTAGTAGAATTCTTTTGTAATTTATGACTTTTTTTCCCTCCTCTCCCTCCTTTTTCTTTTTCTTGGGGTTGTTTTCTTTGTTCATTCTTTTTTGTTGTTGTTGTGTTTTTTTGCTTTTTGTTTGCTAATTCCTGTGCAGGACTGTGAATAACTACAGAAACTCAAAAGCTCTGGGAGTGAGGAGCGCTCTGTTGAAGACTTTGCCATAGCATGAGATGTTCTGTCTATATCTAAAGCTTCAGTGCTAGTCTGTTTGCTTTCCACTTCAGCAAATCTTATTAGCTTCAACTCAGAAATACAGGTAGTTAAAATATTCTGAAGCAGGAGGGAATTTAGTAAAAGAAAGGATGGAGACTGCAGGGAAAATCCTAGTAATAATGTCCATCAAGATTGGAATGAACAAGTACTCGTATTGATAGGGACTCTGGCAACATCCCATAGTGCTGCCTTCAGTGCATTTACAGGGAAGACTTTCAGAATGCCACAGCCAATGCCTGAAGTTATTTTTGACTGCTAGGGATTTTAAGTTTTATCTAGATGCCAACATAACCTTGGAGTATATTAAGGAGACCTGCCTGTGATCATTCATCTGTGGGTGATAGCCTGCTTGGGATGAGAGACTATCAATCGCTGTATCACAGCCAGATATGGAGATGATTGTCTGTGAGGAGGTCATGCAGCTTCAGCAGAACCCAGCAGTCTGGACAATTACCAGCATCTTGGCACTACAAAAAGTCTCCTGTTTAAATAAGTCAAGTCATATGACAAAGAAGACTGCTATATGCAGGATAATGAGACCATGGATTTTAAGAGATTTTTAAGAGATTTTTGTTGGGAGTCAGATCAGAGATTGGTCTCTGTAAAGACTGTGATGGTGTTTGTTTTGTGCAAGAATTTATGTAAACCATAAAAATTTCCTTTAGACTATGATCTGTGTCAACTACTGGACTAGAAGCAGCTTGTCCTGTTTGCATGGATACTGTCATTTAATATATTCTGCTGCCATATAAACATGAAGTAGTTAATTTTCCAGTAAAAGCTTGGTCATGGGTTTCTAAAGTGCTGCACAAAAATGCTTGGTCATTGATCATTGCAGATGAAAATCCTACTGTTCAGTATATGCTTTCATAAATGGGCATCACACTAAAGGCAAGATTGTCTTTTCTCCATTGGCAGAAGAAATGCGTGTTCCATTCACAGGAGCATAAGACTGTAAATAGAGCTACGGTGGTTCAAGCCCAACGCTCATTATTCACTCTCCTGTTTTCAGATGTTGTTGCAGGACGAAGTGTCAAGGTGCACTGGACAAAAGGACCTCAGAGATATCATGACTGCCATCAGTTTCACATCCTTTGTCTTCTCCCTGTTCTTGTTCACCAACACATGAATGTACTGCAAGCAGCAGACTACCTCTGAGTGACTGACTGTCCTGGTGGGCTCTTGACGTCCATCTCCTACCAAGATAGAAGGAAAAGGCAAGATGAGGAATTGATATCATGTGAACTCTCCCTCACAGTAAGTAACTATGGATATTTTTTCTGTTATGACAGAATAAAATCATACCTTTTACATCTTGCTTTATCATAATCATTCTCTTTCATCTGATAGCCCAGTTTTGCAAGACCAGTGACTGCATACTGAAGAACGGTGTGTTGTGGTAAGTAACAGCAGAAACTACCTGATAAATTTTATTTTTCCTTTCTCTTTTGAACTTAGCAGTGTTTGGGGTTTTTTCCAAATGTATTTGTTGTTTAGAATGATAAACTGAATAACTTTATGCTATAAATTCCTTTTGACATCTGTTCACAGGAGGTAACAACGTATTTGATTTGACATGTTAGTAATGTGGCAGAGTTGTTGTTCTTTTAATGGCTGAGACTTGAAAATTTTAATCAGGATTCTAGTTTTTATCCTAGAATAGTGAATTTGAAACTGTTTTTTCTGGGTGGATTGGTTGTGTTGTTTTCTATCAGAAATGTTTACTTTAAAATAATTTAAATCTCCACAGTCTGTTTTCTGAAAAAGAATAAGTTTGTGTAAAAAGTCATAAATAATTGAAAATAGAATTACAACTCCTAACACGTGTTCACCTATTCAGTATTTGGCAAAATGCTATCATGTTGTCTTGTGTCCTTATTTTTCTCCCTGGGTTCTTTTCCTGAAGCCTATGTTTCATGTTGCATTACATGTATTTCTTAAGAGCTGAGAGCATGCTACTTTTTGAGCCCAGCATATAAAGGAGTGTAAAATTCATAAAGCTCCACAAATACACTTCAAATCCAAAATACTATTGCTTTTGGCTAAAGCATTTAGAATGGGGCAGGGAGGATTCTTCCATAAAGTTTTCTGTGGTGAGAGGGTGATGAAGAAATGTTGATATGTTTTCAAGTGACCACTACAGAAATATTTGCTGGTATATGTCTGATACACATGTTCTCTGTGGAAAGCAAATCACAAATGTAAATACAGGCAGAATATAATAAAAACTGGTACCTGTGCAAATCTGTAAGCAATATGTTTCAGCCTGTCCTTAGCTCTTCCATTAATATAAACTAGAAAATCTTTTCAGGTTGTTTATTGTGCCTGTTGAATAATGGAGTTGCCCTGAATGCAGTCTAATTTATTTTAAATCCTAAGGAATAGGGAGGGATTTTACTCTGACAATGATGAGTAATTATAAACATTTGAGTCCACTGTGGACTAGAAGTGTTCAGAATTATTCTTGATGAAGTATTGGAACTGGTCACATTTTTTTTCACTTTTGCCCTGTTTCTGAACTGATCAGGTTTTCTACGTGTGTGTTAATTGCTAAAAAATGCTTCTAATTCTTGCCAATAAAAGGGAAAAAAATACAACTGTTTTTATGAGCTACCCTCCGTTACTTTTCCTTTCAGAATCTCATATTTTTTCAGGCATTTGATCTGTCTGCTTAGGCAAGTCTTCTGTTTCTACACTATGGTTAGATAATTCAGTCTGTTAAAATGAGAAAACAGCCAAAAACATCTAACCCATAATGACTTACAGTATTGCTTTTCAGCATGGGTAATTATTCACTGACTATTTGTGAAGTATTTAGGATTCATAAACATCTTCAGGGCTAAAAACATTTGTCATGCAGAGATGCATAGGCGGTTAATAATGAGCCACAAATAATAACTGAATGAGCTGACAGTGCTTATGACAAAATTATTCACTATTTTGGGGGTATTTAGCCTAGGATTTATAGATACCTGGTGATTTACAGGTTCTAAATGCCAGGTAGAACTGTTGGAACATTTTTCTGATATCCTGGATTGTGTAGACCAGGTACTCCTACCTAGTTATGTTGGATGATGATTCTAAGTGTGTGCATATATGGCTTTAATTCTGCTGAGTGTAGACAAACTGAAAAGGTTTAAGTAAAAGTAAAGGGGGGAAAAGGTATAGTAATTGATGAGGACTAATGGAAAAAAAAGGATGTTTAGTATAATAGTCTCATATTTAAACAGTGCAGCGGTCATGTCATAGTTAAAATTTCTTCTGTATACAAGGTAGAAGGGTTTAGGGGATTTCTTTTTCCTTCTTTTTGCAAAATAGTGTAGATCATTATAGGAAACAGATTCCAGAGAAGAGTGACAGTTGTTTCTTTATAGCAAATGTGATTGTTAATGGAAAGAAATGCAAGACAGCCATCTGTTGGACTGCACAGCAACATGCTTGGTTTCCAGGTCCTGGTGTGGACTGCTGGTAGCCCAGAAAGGGACAAGTACAGTGCTCATTACAGGGACAGATGGTGTTTGTTGATAGTTTAAATTCAGACTGAGCAAAAGTCCATGAAAAAGAAAATGTATGCATGTGAAAATGGGTCCTAGGAGTTTTGCACTTATCTGGGATGCAGGCAGGGCTTTGTCATCAGCATATTACTGGCTGTACAAAGGTTTTCTGCATCTTTTCACAAGTAACAATTCTATAATGCAGGACTATGTGGTGAGCTGCCATCAAAAATGATGGATTCAGTGCTGATCCACTACCTGGGGAGAACAAATGCACAGCTGATCTCAACATGCATGTCAGAAAGAGAAAACTGGCCTATCACTGGACTTGCATGACACCTTCAGGTATATATTGTAAAGAACATACTGGTGAAGATCACAATTGTATTTATCCTTAAAAAGCTGAGTGTACAAGTAGAGTTTGAATTGGGCACCTCGGATCCTCATATTTTGTATATTATTAAAGACCTTTTCCATCATATTGATCATTATTGATACAATAATTAGGTCTTTGGTTGTTCTAGATCTACTGATCCAGATTTATGATTTGATAAATTAGCCTAGTTGCATGTTATTGGCATTCATGCTGAGCATTTGAACCAGTATGTCTTCTTTCTCCTCTAAGACACTCTGCCAAACTTCTATTTCAAACTGATTTTATTCCTTTCTTAGATCTGGGGCCCTTTAGATAGCTTTAGTTCCCAATAGAAAAGAGCTAACTTCACTCTGCTGTCTATCTCCTAGTCTTTTGCATAGTTAGGGACAAAATAGTGAATATACTTGCTCGCCCTCTTGCAACAGTCTTCAGTGTAAGGCTTGAGCACACGTTATCTCTCTTCCAGTTGACAATAACACAAAGGAAAACTCTTGTACGATGGTGCTGGGTGTTTGGGCATGGAATTTGTAAGCCTCTTGCATATTACTGCTGTCACTAGCCATTACAATTGCAAGCTGGTATTCAGCCCTAAGCTCTGAACCAGTGAATTCAATGGAAATACTATCAGTGGTTGTATCTGGCACAAACTGTGCAGTTTTTGAGAGCTCCCTGTCTTGTCTTTTTTTTTTGTCCCTGCTGAGGCCAATTATGCTTAAAGCTAGAAAAAATTCAGCCAGTGATGAAAATCACACCCTACGTGTTCCTCTGAGTACAAATAGATTGAATTTCAATTAAAAATTAAAGTGAAGTAAAAGGTCGCTTGTTAACTCTAATGTAATTTAAAATGGGCGTAAATTAATTTTGTTTCTTTCTCTGTCTTAAAGTTTTATCACTTTTTTTTTTCTAGGTCAGTGAAATCACAAGAGTGGATAACAGCCAGTGGTTGTAAAAGGTAATAGCGAGATGGGCAAGAGTCTGAAGCATAAGAGAGGCATCCAAATAACTGGTTATGCTAAATTACGGAGCAGACTGCTATACTGGTTGATCTGCACTAATGATTTGTTTGCCATGTTTTGTGGCTGACATCCATTGTGAATGTTTGACACGTGATTGCTTTGGTATATTCCAATTGTTTGCAAACACTGAGAGTTTAACCACTGTGTTCCATGTGATAATCAGAAGTCTCATATTCTGAATTCCAGTGCTGTGTCTTCATGATAATTTGACTTAGACCGTGACAGCTTCTGATTGTGATGTGCTTATCCTATAAGGATCAGCTGACATTGAACTGATACTACTGGAAGGACAAGGGTACCAACTGGGGCCAGCTTATTAGCACCTCTACAGATCTTACACAGAATTATATAGAGAGAATTTACTAATTATAAATTGTACAGCCCCAAGTAGAGGATCAGAATTACTCTTTCATTATGACCATGTGCACTTAATACACAAAAACATTTGTCCAAATTCATTGAACAATTCAATTGGAAAGTCATTCTAGTCTGTGTGTATTACAACTATTAGAATAGCAATAATCATTATGTTCCACTTGCTAACCAAGAATTGTCTTACCTGAACAAGACCCCTAAAAGGAGAGAAGAAAAAGGTTATACCGTTGCAGGGGAGATGCCTGACAGATTGTATGTTGTTTTTAAGAAAAGCTGGACTTTCTGCTATGAAAGGTTTCATTATTGCTTAGTCAGCAAATTGTAACAACTGAAGGTCTAGTCTGGTTCTGATTTTGTTATACTTAATATGAATTTCATGACTTTGCCTCCATTTTAATCTATAAAGCCTGGATTTTCCCCTTTAATTTAAATGACCTGGGTTTGAAACTGATGACTGCTGCTGTTTGAGGGTGTCCACTTCCAGAAATTCCTGGGGAAGAGGGGCTGACCCCTTACCTCAGAGGAAGGTACAAGTTTTAACCTGCATAAATAACTTTATTTTCAGAAGCAGTGTGGAGTAGGATATAGGAATTGATGAATCCATTCATATTGAAGGCAAGGAAAACATAAAACAGTTTCCACAGAATCAGATAATAGCTACATTGCTTACAGAAACCAAAAGAAAAACCCTCAGAAATTTGGGACCAAAACCAAACCAACTTTTTTAATAGAACAGAACAGCTTCCTAGCAATTATGAACATTTCATTCTGCTAACAACCTTCTCCAAGCTTTGCCTTTGACCCCAAAACCAAAATAGAAGAAGGTTTTATGTTTGTCACTCAAGACAGATGAGTTTGTTAGGGCAAGATAACAAAGGTGGATTATGTCACTGCATATACCGAAGGGGAAGGTGACACTTCAGTGCTTGCCTCTGGCTAAGTACATAAGGCCAGTCCTATATTCTTATCTAGGCACAAACTTTCTGCTTATCTTACAATAAATGAAACTGACTACTTGTCTTTGCTATGGCTGAGGCAGCTTTTTCCCCTCATTTTGCCTCAGAGTAACTAATACACCTTAGCATTCCTGAGGTGAAACACAGTGAAGGAAAGACACTTCAGTTTACAAGATCAGTGCTATACATCTGCCTAAGGCTGACTTACCTATATTTATCTCACAGTAAAACTGAAGTACTTTGACATTGCTCTCTTTATTGTCTTTTAAAAGAAACAACCAAATAAACCAAACTCACACAACCTTGTGTGTGCTAATTACCCCAGTTAAAACACAGCACATCTTGAATGAATGAATGAACTGTATCATTCACAGGTTATGCTAGTATGGAGATCACAATGCTGATAGCACAGTACTTATCTTGGAAGTAATTTATCTTTTCCAATGGGCAAGCAGTCTCCCTCCTTCTCCTGGTTCATTATACAATTGTATATTTCAATTTGATTCATTCTGTTGTTCTTCTCAGCAGATGTACCTGTTCAGATTTAGCTACTTCTAAAGTGCTTATCCAGCTGTGGGCTTCCTGTGCTGCTGTCATCTGCTCTTCACCGAAGCAGGTGTAATTAACATAGGCACAGTTCTTAATAGATCTGCACAATTTACCCTTCTACTCCAGAGTGGCAGCCTGAGATTTTCAAACATCCCTGCACTTAGACAAATTTAATTTCCCATTGTTTTTATTTAGTTGAGTTTTTTCTGTTCTAAACATGAATTAATAGGTCAGGATCCTGATCCTATTCCTGTGCCACTCAACTTCTTCATTTCACTGTACAATGAAAAAACACCTATATATCATTGTATATAGGTGTTTATAGATGTATATAGGTCCCTAACTTTAAAACATCACTCATTTATTTTCCTAAAAGTTCATCTTGTCCTTTCTTGACATACCTCTCAACAACCCCCTTTCTAGTTACATTGCATCGAGTGTCCTGAAGAGAGCTGTAGTATTATGAAGACTTCGTAGCGCACAGTCTCACTTCATGTTAGCACAAAGGTTGACCATAATTTTGAGGTCAATAAAGTGCATGCAGTGTTTCAGCTCTGAGTCTCTTATGCATTTCTAGAAGACTTTTCATTCTACTAAAGTGAGTGAAGAAGTTGATATGTATCCAATCCTTTCCAATATAGACTAGAAAAACCTACTGCCTCACCAATCTGAAAAACCTTCCACTCAGTGTGAATTTAGTTTCACTTCCTCAACTTAATGGTAAAATAAACGTTATCATCTTCTTTCAAAAAAAAATTACGTCTAGATTTGATCAGAGCCACTCTTGCAATTGCATTAATCTATGCTAACAGTGGCAGTTCAGAAACCAAAATTAAAGACAGCAGAAGCTTTTTTTAACATAATGCTCTCAAACATAAGCATATTTTTGATAAATTGGCCAATTTTTCTGCTAATTGTGTGACTGTCCCAGAAAATGAACAGTGAATTCTACATTCTGTAATTCTTTCATGACACTTTCCTGTAAAAGTCATTTGATTAAGCAATTATTTGACCCAAGATATTTATTAATTTTTTAGATTAAACAAATTGTTCTGAGTATTAAATATACTGCAGAAATTGAAAACATATGCTTGAATTTCTAGTCTTAAGTCATGACACTCAACATTATCGCATCATCCAACTGGCACAATCCAAGCCAGGGCAGAAATTAAAATCCACAGAGATGATGATGTGTGTGCATACGCTGTCTTTTAATTTTAAAGTGTCTAGACATACATATGTGTTACCCACTGTGGTCTCAGGACACTTTAATGTGTAAGGAAAGAAATGAAATGGGTATATTTTTGGATGTTGAAATGTATGTATGTGAGAGCAGGCTAGAATTCAAAGGCTTGCTAGGCACCAGTATCTGCAGTCTGTGCAGCAGCAGATCTGCAAGTACCGCCCAGCTATCATTTTTCAACAGTTCTCTGAAAAAAGGAACTGTGACTTGAGTCACTCACAATATTCTGTTTCTTTACCTGCAAATGAGTACTTCTCCTGATGATTTTAGGCTGCATCCAAGTTCTCCATTGTAATAAGCCAGCTACATTTTCTCACTCAATTTATAGCACATAGCTTTTTGAGGGGCAGGTCATACTAAGCAGTGTAAGCTAAAAGCATGTTCTTTTATGACCGCTTTACCCTTTCTTATATAGAATCACCCCTGCTTGTATTTAAAGCTCACAAGTAGTGATATTTCAGAATGCTCTAAGAGTATCTGATACAAATAGACAAGCAAGGTTCTTGATTTAGCCAAAACCTATTTCTCTGACAGCATAAAAATTCTTGAAGAAGGTGAAAATAGCTGCAAAGGTGATGCTGTAACTTTGCTGAGACTTTTTCCTTAATGGCTAGGTTTTTCTCTCAAGGACCACTTTAGGCTTAAGGTGCTTTTAAGTAAAAGTGCTTTATTCAGTATAAGGTTCCAGCTAGCTGTAATTGGTACGAGCTTTTCAGCGAGATTCAGATCCCGTCCTGACAAGTTCAACCTTTAAAGTTCCTGTCTTCATATACAGTCGGATTGTGCAGCAACGAGGCTCCTCTAATTTAAAGCAAACACTGCAATGGTCTATTAATGATCTTCTTGCCCCTTCCCTGCAGAGGAACTGAACCCCTGTAATTCAAGAAAGGCTCTTGGCGATGTCTACAGTATCAGAGTTGCTGTGCCAACACTGCTGCCAGTTAATATTTCCTTTGGATAAATGTACTTTCATCAAAATCATTTTCTGCAGGACTATTTCCATCCCAACCATACTGTTGACAGATAGGTTTGTAAGTGTTTTAAAAAAAAATCAATGAATTGATTTTGTTTGCATTTTCTTGTTTACTTTTCTCTTTCTGATTTCCTTTTATTTTGGCAGAATATTATGGTATATTTTCAGGTTTAATACCAAATTATCAAAGGCATTTCAGAATTGCCATTCTGTTTAATATTTCAAAAGTATGCATTTTTGTCCAAAGCAGGACAAAATAAAATAGTGAAAAGATGGAGTATCCAACAAGATGGAAATATTGTAGCTGGTTTAGTGTTCCCATTGGTACTTTTGAGCTTCAAAGACCTGATTTAGTGCCCACCAAAACAAATTGGATTATTTCTCTTGAATTAAATGACTTTGGACTTGAATATCAAAGAATTTTCAAACTGATTAAAGAGGTCAAGAAGTATTTTTTCTTTCTTTCTTAATTTTAAATATTCCTGGCGCTGTCTCCTATGAAAACCCCACCGGCAGGAGGAAATGTGCAGCAACCATCCACACTTAACATGAGAAAGTGAGAGGGCTCCCAGTTTCTACACTGAATCACAACTATGCCAGAGGATTGGTTTAGCAATACAGGTGTTGTGATGAAATCTTCTTGTGAGATTTCCAAAGAGCAGAAAGACAGAAAAACAGACTTTCCATTGGAAATAATGGGGTTTTTTTTGCAAACACTTGTCTTTTATGTATTTTCACTATGCTTTCAAAAGAAAATGATGATGGAAAGCAAAAATAATACTAGGACTCCAATGCAAATCCTGGGTTTCTATTGCAAAAGAGCTTTTTTTCCTTGACATGTCAATGTTATTTCAATTAGAGCACTGGAGCCTCCTAAGGAAGCAGAAATAATTGCAGAGCTGTGTTTCATACACATTCACAGCCATCAGAGGTCAGTACAAGTTCATTCATCTGAGCAGTTTTCAAGGGCCTTTATTCCTTCAGTTTTACATAACAAGTTTTTGATAAATATGAAAATGAGCCTTCATGTGTGTGACATCTTACTAAATAAGAAGATTCTTGGGAACTGTAAAAAGCTAATGAAGACAAATTATATGCTTACTCTAGTATCTTGACACCATATAGCATGTCAGGAAAAGTTCTGCTTTGTGTTTGGTGTTATTTTGGGATTATAACTCAGTAATCACCAAAGGAATGGAATGAGTGGAATAGCTGTACCAAGTGCTCTTCCAAATTTTGGTTAATGCCCGTGCCTTGTTGAGATCTGTTTGACTTTAATCCTACTGGTTATGAAGCTTAAGCTGCTAAAAATGAGCACGGGTACAGCTACACCTTCCAATGTATTATTTCAGCAGTTTATTTGAGCCAAATATTTTAATTACCACAGTGAAATGCCAACTAAATAAATAGTCTTCAGTTAAAGAGAACAATGTTTAAAGGCTACATTCTATAGATTTATAACTGATTTTACATTTATTTAAGAAAAACCCTAAACTGCTAAAAATGCAAAGTATAACAAAACACTGAGGAATAGAATGTTCAGGAAGTTCTAAACTTATTTTCCCAAAACAATAATTACTTCTGTATCCTTCTGATTCTGTTTCACTAGTGAATTTTCTATAAAGGAACAGGAATAAAATTTTATTTGTCTGTAGTGTGGGACAGTGAAAGAAAGACAGTGAATCTAGCATTTTAAGTCCATGCTGCAGAAAAGGGCTGAGAATCTCCATTATGAATCTGACAGAGAATGTGTTTGAACTTCTGTCTCCCAGTATAAAAATTCTCTATCAGTTATTGGATATCCTTCTAGACACAAATTCAGAAGGTAAACAAAAAAAAAAAGAAAGGTAGCTAGAATTGGTTTAAGTGTTCAGAAAAAAACTTTCTAAGCAATTTTGGGTTTGAGCTAAAAGAAATATTGATAAATAGAAAAAAATCTATGAAATATGATTTTAGTTCCCTGGACAGCAGGAATAGTAATGTGAACTGCTTCTTATCTGGAACTAAGCTATGAAAATAAACTCCAAGTGTAAAAGGCCAGTTGAAAATTAAAAATGAAATTTATTACCTTGGTTTCATTAGAAGAAATGCTGAACTTCAGTCTCAGAGTATAATAAATATTACAAAATGCTGCATAACCAGAATTGCCAAGGCTTCATGTTCAACATGGATCTCACTATATTGGTTATTTAACTTGAAGTTTAGTTCCCATAGCCATTTATCACCTTAAAATCTCAGTTTTCATTAAGAATCCACGTTGTATCCTTTGGGCCTGCAGAGGATCAAATGAAAATACAAAAAAGCACTAACTCAAGTGTTCCTCTACTGTCATTAAAGAATTTAAGGCTAATCACACAAAGTCCCATTGCTCCAGGAGAAAACACGAAACACCAGTAGACTATTGATATAATTGGCAGTTGGCAACGCTGAGTGTGAGAATCCTCTCACAGCATCAGTCTCAAATGTGAGTCCTATAAATACATATTAAGAGTACCAGCTTTGAACTGACAAGGAAACCTTCATTGTCCTGGTAAATGATTTAGGAAATCACAATATCTAATAAAATACACCCTCCATCAGGATCAAACATCATCACATATGCCCTGAGGTCTCAACAAACACTAAATAAGACAGTATCCTGACTTCCATTGCTACATCAGCTACTGTTAACCAGAAAGTCTTTCCTTTTTATTGGTGTTAGCTCAGTAGGAATTGCCTATCTTGTATTGCCAATAGCAAAACTTGGATTTTATTGAAGATGATGCTGAGAGTGATCAGTAGTCGGAGTTCTTGTAACGTCCATTGACAGTTCTGATGTCTGGAAAAGAGGAAATATGAGGATGGTTTGTTTGCTCTTCTATACTATATTATG
This sequence comes from Gallinula chloropus, assembly GCF_964237585.1. Lineage (NCBI taxonomy): Eukaryota > Metazoa > Chordata > Aves > Gruiformes > Rallidae > Gallinula > Gallinula chloropus. The sequence goes on along the minus strand of NC_140087.1, from coordinate 79,335,426 downwards.
CTGCTTCCCTAATTTAATTAAAGTATTGCCCTAAGAATTACGTGGCAAGTGGGTTTGATCTAAAACCTTTTGTGCTTGATGTTAGGGTGAATATCTACAGTTTTAGAGTTTTTTAATATTCAGTAAGATACAGAGAAGTAAGCTAGTAAGAATATAAACAATCTTAAACTAGGCCTAGATAGACTCTGATCTGAGTCTGTTCAGGTGTAAATCTGAATCTAGACAGAATGCTTAGAGTCAACAGAGCTCTGTAAAGGCACATGTGTCTTAGGGAGAGGACTGTGACTCACTGCAGAGTTATCACAGGATTTTTCTTTCCCCTCTAGATTTTCGTTTCACTTGGAACTACTGATTTTGTGTGTGTATTTGTATCTTTGTCTAAAACTCCAGACCTGGGTAATCTTGAACGTATTGCGAAAGTATTGCATTTTCTATTGTTGAGGAATTCTGGTTAGGTCAGAGAATTTTCTTGAGAGATCTTTTAGTCAAACCCAGATCATCAATAGAGCAACAAGTTATGGACTAGGAGAGCACCAAACTAAGTAAAATTGTGCTAGTCTTGAATCTAATGATATAATGATTGAAGAGTAGTGATGTCTCCTGGCAGCAGAAATCTAGTGATGCATATTTAATCTTCACACTGTTTTAAAAGAGTTTAGAAAAGTAGGAGAATTCTGAAGTTCTTGTGTGTCAGAGTAGCACATGCTGTACTAATGGTGTTGGGGTAAGTCAGTCCATAGGGCTATAGAATCCGGTCTCGCTGGATCTGTTTAATAACTGCAGTCATCTAGGGCAGCTGGCAGCTAGGGCAGTAAAAAGACCATGCCCCCGGTGTCTCCATTACAAGGACAAGAAATCTTAGGAACTAAACTGTCTGCTAGGGCTGACAAAGGAAATGTTTGGGTTCGAAACAAGATAGCTACTGTGGCAAAGAAGGAAGGAATAAGGCATTTTTCCTCATTTCTTTCACAAAGTTACAATAGTAAACCTCAGTCTCCAGAATTTCTCCTGCTAGTTCTCAATCCCTGCTCCACCCCTTTCCTTTATATACCTGTTTTCAATGAAAACAGTCTATTAGGCTTCCACCCACCCTCTGTTCTCTCCTTCCCTGCTGAGTATTCAGTTTTGGCTAATCCCAGTCAGAAGTCTTGTGTCATCTCTGTTCTATTTTTAGCATGCCTTCTTCCAGCAAAGAAAAGGAAACTGCAAAGAAACTGCATCAATGCCACAGTGCATCTATGATATCAGCTGCTGTTTGCCAGCGTAGTGAATATCAGGTGAGGAAAAGAACTACTGCAGGTAAAAGGGTGGTTTAGATGTCTATTAGATACAGTGAAAGGGCTGGAACTGATGGACATGCACTAGTCTTTGAGCAAGTTGTAGCTGATCATTTAATAACTTGAAATCTTAACAGCACTGGAAAAGCAGCACCAAGACCTCCATCTTGGGTTATGGCCTCATGTACAGGAAAGGCTGCTTTCAAGTCCAGTGCAAGCAGTCGGCTGCTAAATGTAGGTGCAAGAGTCACCACCCAGGCTAAGGGATGAATATGTGTGGCTGGAGAGTAGAATGAGGCTTGCCTAAATGTACTCTAAGGCCTGACTCAACCTCCAGCGCTATAAAATTTGCTGCTTTGTTTCACATAGGGACTTATTTCAAAAGAGAACTACAGAAACAGAAAAAAGCAACCTTTCATTCCGCTTGTTTACTGAGGTCCATCAAAATGATCTTGCATAATGTTAGGGGTTATATGGAATATAAAGCAAATTAACACCATAGGAAAGAAGCTTTAGCTTTTTAGTACGCCAATTTAAAAACTCCCATCATAAACTGTGAGAATGAGTGTGTTTAATGAAACTCTAGAAACTGAAACTAATGCTTGAAATAAAGTCTGATAATCTGGGAAACCTACACATGTGGTATATGTACCAGCTTTGAGTTGACCTCTTGGAGTCCTAGCTCCTGAAACATGGCAGTGTCTTTGGAATATCAAAATGGGCTGCTAAAGCTTCTGTAATAAATGCAGGGTGCATCACACTTGTATGCTAAACCTTAAATATGAATGACCCCAAGAAAGGAACAATAACATTTTCTTTTGTTGGCAAAATTATATAGTGTGATTAAATATAAGTCTTAGAGCAACTCCAAAAACCATCGGTCTCAGAACTTTGTGGATTTTAAAAATTCTTGGCATAATGTTGTAATGTTGCCTTTCTTGGGTTTGGGACCAACTTTTAGGATAAATTTTTAAATTCTCATTCACCATCTCAAACTCCCATTTGACCCTTGGTACCACTTCAAAGCTCCACTGACTTCAGCAAGGCATGAAATTGAGAAAGAATTGCAGCAAAGTCTGCTTAAAACAGAATTGCAACTGAGTCTGCAAAGCCACAGATGGAGCAAAACTCCCAAAAGTGAAAAAAAATCTGCACAAGTGAAAAATAGATCTGGAAAACCTTTTGAAAATATACAGTAAGTACGTAAAGTGAACAATAATTTGGATTTTTTCCATCTGTTTGACAGTGTAGTCAGCTACGTATGTCAACCATAATAAAGTATCATGAAGCAACTGAATGAAACATTTTTGGTTTTTATAAAGCAACCAAACTACCAACTCTTTACTATAATAATTCAGAATAAACACATATTTTTTTCTTTCTCAATCTGTATTGATGGCACGAACTGAAATGATGAATAACAAAGCTAAGGGAAACAAGGCTATAGATAGCCCATATCCGGAGTCACATTTAAAACTAAAATGTGAATCTGTGTCATATCTTGAAATTATTTGCTCAGTGGTAATGGTGAAGGCAGATATTCTACTATATCATGTCATTAAATTTATAAAACAGTTAATAAAAAGTTGCTGAAGCATAACTACTACTTGGATGATTGGAGCTATTGGCCTCACTGGGTCTAATCACATGAAGTGCTTCATTGAATAAGTAAGAGCTGCAAAATAGAGCAAAAAAACCCCCAAACCTGTAAAATCTAACACTTCTTGTTAGATTTGGGGTATTTTACAATGCTATGTTTTCTTTTTTTTTTTAAACTGGGTAGCAGTACTAGTTCTCATCTGTGCCTGCATAAATCTGATGCCTCCGGAAGCACCAAACAATTACATTACAAGAACAATAAGCTGTGAGATAATTTCTTAATTTCCCATTCAGAGACTGAAATTTCGTCATATAATAAGGTTAAAGCTATGTCTTTTAGTTCAGTTTTATTAGTAAGACTAAGGTGATTTCCCAGTTAAAGTATCAGTTGTCTTAATGTTCCAGATGTTTGTAGCTGAGAACAACTTGTCTAAATTGATGTGGTGATGACACAGAGAAGCAACAGATGATACAGAGCTGTCTCTCCTAGAAACAATGAAAATACCACAGTCGCTTGTTCCAAATTATGGAGCCCAGAAAAAAAATAGCCTGACTGGCAGGAGGTATTAGAAAAGCAGGCTGAAATCTGCCTTGGACAGCTAAAGAGATTACATGGCTATGGATCACATTGCTGGTGAAAGAGGTCAGTAGACAAATGTCCCAGAAAGAGTTTTGCCTCTACCTGATCCTTATAAAGATCTTTCAGGCTTGGGCTTGAGTGTGTAGTTCTACTGCAGTCAGTTACAGTAATTACAGTAGAATTGCAGGTTCAACTTTCTGATTAAATACTAGAGTAAGAATGTGGTAATGACATGATACTTGTAACTGGAAGAAGCCAGGGCAAAAGGGCATGCTAGGTTTACTTGTGCTTACTGCTGTATTTTTTGCAGCAGGCTCTTAGTTACTGCATTGTTTTTCTTTTTTCTGTATTGCTCCTGGTTTTGTCTGACCATGACATTACATTCATTTTTTATTACATTTTTAAAATTTTTGTATCAGAAGATAGGGGCAGAGCTATATCAGTTGTGCAATTTGTAAAGTCTCAATCCTTGCAAGGAGATTAAATTGCCAGGTGCCACAAATGCCCTGGGACTGAGTACAGATTCCTAACGAAATATGTGTTCATATACCAGAAATCCCAACAAGCATTATGAGTACTTACAGCTAATTGACATCTGGATACTCACAGAGAAGAAGTTTGGGCAATATTGCTTAAGAAACTGGAGGACAGTATATTTATATTCTTATATCCTGTCATCTTATCGTACATCATGTAAGAACAAGGAGATGCAAAATTTGTAACTGAAGAAGAGCAGATTTTGTTGTTTCAAAAAAAAGGAAACTTTGTGACTGTTTTCTACTCAGGCTTGTAGTACAGGTTGTGGTAGAACATCAAAGATGTTTTTGGTGTAAGATATTTGTTGGTATGAGTCTTTATGAAGTTTCCTCTGTGGCTTGCTGAGCACGTTGTTTTTGTCAGGGTGTACTTAGAGTTCGGAAGTAATAAGACTATTCACAATGGTGTACAACAAAAAAACAACCAAAAAAGTGAAATCACTTTCTTGGTAAATCAAAGTGAATAAAATTAATTGGTTTGTCCAGATTTGAAAGTGAGATGTGGATAAACTCTGATCACCCCTTTTACAAGAGATAAACTGCTTACCTGTTTTACTCTTGACTGTTCTAGCCATGTTGAGGCTGTCTGCCAGAAGATTGAGTCAAAAATGGAAACTGGCAGTTCTTGTGTGAAGGATATGAATAGCACGCTGAATGTAGAAGTCTGGGGATTCAAACCCAAGGTAATTCTGATACTTTTTACCTAAAAGCAGAGTAGCTTGTTTCTGTGTTACCTTTTATTACCTGACATATAAAGCTAAGTAGGTATTTTCAGAGGAAAATGCAACCCTGACTGAATTTCCAGTAGCTCAGGTTATGATAATGGCAGACCGTTAAAGCAGAGTACACATGGTTTGAGGATTTAAGTTTTATGGTAGAATAAACAGAAGGGAAAGGAAAAAATTAGAAGCCTCAGTTTGCAAGATCCAAAATCAGTGGTTATATGCAAAATTTTAGACCAAACAAAGGATATTATAATTTAATTTTCATCTTACTAATGCTGAAAAAAACCCAGAAGAAACTATGAAAATAGTGGTAGTAACGATGAAACACCTGAGGATCTTAACCTAAATTTTAATAGGCCTAAATGGTCCAGACAAGCACAGCCCTACAGTATTAATTGATCTCCAAAAGTATCTGTAAGAATCACATGCCAAGAAGAAACTCCAAACTACTAATCACAGTAACTGAATTACTCTGAACCATGATGCTTTTCCTTCATAGCACAATAGGTCTGATTAACTAGTGGAAACTTGGCTGCCTGGAAGCATAGTGCTGTTGTTTTCTTACAGACTCCTTTATTTACATAACTGAGCTAAAGCAGCCTTCTGATTTTAAACAGGGAAAATACAGTTTATTAATTTTATCTAAACCCTGGTCTGGAATAGTAGTTTTCATTAATTGCTCTGGAATACAAACTGAAGATTTGGAATGTGTGGTTTCATTATATTGTTAAAGAGTAAGATCCAGAGTGATGTGTGCATGCTGATACATGAAGCTTAAGACTCGTTATGGCATCCCAGTCTTTGATCTTTTACTAGTCTATAATAAATGATTTATGGACTTACTTGTCTCAAGTGTTTTTCAGATGTGCACCAACATTTCACCTAGTGGCTGATACACTGCTGACAAAAGTTAGGATTAAAAAATCGTTAGAAATTTAATATTTCTTCCACAACAGATAACTTATTAACACTGCTGTTACTCCACTGATAATATATTGACTTATATGATGCATTATTATAGTGCAAGAGTAGAATGAGACTTCAACCCTAATTGAGGAGAGAATGACATCTGTGGGTAGCAAGAAATATGATGTACTTCAGCGACATATTGAAGTGGTAAAAGCAAAATGCAAGAAACAAGACACCTAAGTAAAGATCTTATTGTCCAACAATTGGATGATCTGGCATTCAGACATACACCAGTGTCCTGCATAACTAAAATTAGAAAAACAGTTGTGCTTAGTTTATGCATCTTCTTTCAGCCACTGGTTTTGCTCCGAGAAATATACCTGGAGGTTTCAAAATATCTCCTTACAGCACTGGAACATTAACACTAAGTGCATCCAGGGAGGGTTTAGTAGAAGGCAGAATTAAACTGAGAAATATTATGCATATTTGTTTAGTTTGAGGTTTTCAGATATGTCAGCTGTGATTGAGGATACTCAAGTTATCAGTGACAATCAATTATCTGGCAATTCATGTGGTCATATCTGCTTTGAATTAACTTCACTAGTGCACACAACTGTCCTGGTTGCACCATCAAAAAGCAACATTCTCTGTTGTAGAATATTGTGCTTTTGAAGAAAAAGATAACTGATTTCCAGTGTTATATAAGCACTTGGAGGTGTGATTGGAGCTCCATTATTTTCCATATATACGATGAGAGTCTTGTTCTGAAGAGCCTACAACAAATTTGAAAGAAAAAACATAGAGCTGGTGGAAAGCCAGATTCTAAACATATTCTGCACCAGCAGTGTGCAAGCAACATAATAAAGCATCTGCTCCAGTCTGTGATGTTTGAGCTTCCCTTTGAAAACACATGCTTTCCTGTAGGCTTGAGGAAAGTTTCCCTCCTTTCTCCTCAAAGCGAACAATTAGTAGAAATGTGTCTTCATTTACATTACCAGCACTTCATCTCTCAGCAGCTGTTCTGTCAAAAAAATCTTGTCTTTCACTGGTACTTCTCCTCAGTCCCTTAAGGCACAAGTTTCTGAGATAAGAAGGGTCATTTGTTTTTAAAACATTTTCTGATCCCTTCATGAATATAGTTAGTGTAATCAAGCTGTTAAACTGAATTCACCCCTGACTTCATAGGAGTTTTAAGCCTGAAGGAAAGTTTTTGAAAGCGTATGCAACTGCCAGCCTGGGTGGTCTAACAAGTGTTCATACAGGGTGCCAAGTTCTGCACATCTTTTCAATGGCTGTATTGATTTATGCCTGTGTACTGTAGACATCATGCTCAGACCAGTTCAGTGACTTCACTCACATCAAAGTAAACCTTTGATTCCCAATAAAGACTCATATATAGCATTGCTTTGCTGTTAGTCCGTGATGTGCAGAGAAGGGCAACCAGGCTGGCGAAGGGGCTGGAGGGCAAATCCTACAAGGAACGGCTGAGGGAGCTGGGGATGTTTAGCCTGAAGAAGAGGAGGCTGAGGGGAGACCTTATCACTGCCTACAGCTACCTGAAGGGAGGTTGTAGAGAGGTGGGTGATGGTCTCTTCAGCCAGGTGACAGGAGATAGGACAAGGGGAAATGGCATGAAGCTGTGCCAGGGCAGGTTTAGATTGGATATTAGAAAAAAAATTTTTACTGAAAGAGTTGTCAGGGCCTGGAACAGGCTGCCCAGGGAGGGGGTTGAGTCACCATCCCTGAATGTGTTCAAAAAAAGTGCAGATGAAGTACTTAGGGATATGGTTTAGCTTAGGATGGGAATGGTTGTACTCGATGATCTTCAAAGGTCTCTTCCAACCTTGTGACTCTGTGATTCTGTGATCATAACTGAAAATCTCTTACACTCATGCAAACATTTTTTATTAGTGCTATCCAATATGAATTCTTAGAAATTCAGTAGCAACTCTGTTTCTTTGTGAGGGTTTGGGGTTTTTATTTTTCTGAGCCCACTGATGATTTTGTAGGCAAGCAGGATGCATGAAGATCAAATGCTCCTTATGCATTACTGAGAGCCTATCCAGAAAAATACATTAAAAGGAAGGAAAGAAAGAAACAAAAGATTGTGATGATAAAGCAATACAGATTAAATTCAGATGGAAAATGTAAAAGATCAAGTCTCTGCCTGCTTTGTGCTGTTTCCCAAGAGATTCCCTTGGGCCATCTGTCAAAGAGAGAACTGGAAAGGATTAGTGAGGTGTGTCAAGTTTCAATGACACCTCTTCTGGACTGCTCGGAGCTGGATTTTGGGGGGCTTCTAGAATTTATTTTTCCTTTTAGAGACAGGGGATCAGATAGAGGGGAGGGGACAGAAAATGCCAACTGCTTGAAAAAATGTGGAATTTCATCTTTTCTTTGTGGAAGTGCTCTCTTCATGCACCTATGTGCATGTGACTTCCCACAGATCCATGCTACTCCTAGAGGTATGAACCTGAAAGAAGGTTAGTAATGCCCTGGGCTGTTGCTATACAAATTTACTATAGTTTTTCAAGGCCAATTTGGGGAAAAAAAACAAACAAAACAGTTGAGTTTTTTTCATTGCAAGACAGTTCCATGGAGCTCTGCAGTTTCATAGTGTACCAAACAAAATTTCCAGTCCTTTGCAGACTCCTCAAACATGTGAATCCATGTGTAAAGACTGCAAGTTTCTAGAATAGGGTTCCTTTCCTCAGGTACCTTTATCTGTGATCCCTAAGAAGTTCCTGCACCCTGGTAGTTCACAAGCTACACTGAATTTTCTGAAAATGTCTCTTTTGGAAGATGTTTCAGTTCAGGAGCCTAGAGTTATGTTTCAAGCTATGAAGGAACACTTGTCCATCCACTAGCCCTTAAAGGGGTCTCCATCCCTTTTAAGATTTAGTTGCAGCTTGAGGTGTGCAGGAAGGACCTCTGCCTGAAGAATGGCAACCTCCATGTCCCTTAGAACAGGAGCAGGGTTGAGGAAAACTCATCAAGACTTGATATGCACTTGTAGAGCAAATATTAAAGAAGTTTACACAAGGGGGGGAACCCTAGTTTCGTAGCACACGATAGTCATTCACACATGCTGACAGATAAGATTGCTAAACTGTTATTCTTGCCTCACTCAGGTTTTTATAACAAGCAATCAAGTGACTGTGCGAGTCTAATCTGTCTGTTCATCCGCTGGGTCCAACAGCAGGCTGTGGTGCAGGAGGTGTAAGCATGTCAGGTTGCACCCTCCAGGTCCTCGCCTGCTCCCCTGGCTCTTGGCTCCCAGGGCTTTAAGCTCATCTTTCAGAGCTGGACATGGCTTCTTGCACCTGCACTGCTGGCTGTGCTTTTCCTGCCACAGTGTGAGCATTTTTCAGTGAACTCAAAGAAATTGGGGTTTTTTAAGTGATGCGAGATTATCTTGTTGGTAGGACCTTCCTGTTCTGGAGATCTCAAAGCCTCTCTCCTAGAATTCCATGCAGCCCAGCAAAGCTGTAACATGTGCACATTTTCCCACTGGTTGATCTTTCCAACCATCCATCAGTTCCCCCTCTACTTCACTCCTGGTGAGCCTGTTTGTGCCTTCTCTCCCCTCCAGCTCCAAGACTGCAGACATGAGAAAAAGGCAATCGTGCCAGCCCCAGGGCTCTGCAGAGGATGCACAGATCTGCCAGGGTGAGAGAAGCCTTACCTGTTGTATCATGTCCTCTCTGTTGCAATGCTGGTTGCATGTGTCTGGCTATGCCATGGTCTTGGTTCTGGGATGCTCAAGGGTTACTTCCTGACCAGTTTCAAAGCATTTTGAATATCCTTCAAGGGGCAATTGTGCAAGGACACTTGAGGGGGTTCATCAACATTGATGTGCATTTCTACACCCAGGTGTAGGGTGATATCCCTTCTCATTCCTGCATAAGTATTGGCAGATAAGGCTTAGAGCTGCAAACATGTATTAGGGCTTCTTCCATGTGAAAGTTTAGGAAGCTTGATGAATTTAAAAAGACACACAGGGAGATGACTAGCCAACTGACACCTGGTACTTGTTTATGTTTCTTTGGTGTTATGGTGCCTCCCTATTTGTTAATTTATTTCTGCCTCACTGTTGTCTCTATGTCCTAAATCACTTACATATGCAAGATAGGAATTGCCTCTGATGTCCTTGTGTGCACAGGTACCAAACATACTGGGTAAGTCATCAATGGTGCACAGAATTTGTAAGGTGGATTTCTGTTCTAAGAGAAGTGATTGAGAGAGCAAGAAAGCTTTTTAACTAACTCCACTACTGGACAATGCTCTGCAGCTGATTCAAACTTTTAACAAAACAATGGAGTTAGAATCCTGGATTTTTCAGCTTCTGATTGACATTGGTGTCTGTCCAGTGAAAATAAGTACAAAGTGTTTAGATGTCTTTATAGATCCTTATTGTTTCATGTGGCATGTAAATTTGCATCTGTCATGATCTGAAGTTATCAAGATCTTGCAAGTAGATTGCAAGACCATTTCATAACTATGCCGTAACTAACTGTTCTCTGGGATGAACAGGAATCTTGTGAAAATCCCTCTGGCTTATGGCATTACAGTTTTCTGGTGATTGGCTCTTGCACTTTCTTGCAACATGTACCTTTTTTTATGGGTAGATAGTCCAGCAGTGCTATTATAAATGGAGACCTTGTGGCCACTCTAATGACACTTAATGGTCTGACTGGGTCAAAAGTCCAGTGGAAGGTTAGATTGTTTTGTCCCAATTTCTTGAGTGCATCAACAGAGGTCACGTTTTTAACATATTCTATGTAACAATGGTAGTGCATAGAAAAAAAGTGATTTTCTCCAAATAATAAGAGGCTTCTTAGACAAAGCCCAACCTTTCCCTGTTCTCTCTACTCTGCTAATTAATTGCATATATTTTACTTCACTTTTGTGCCACAATCCTCAGCAGTTTGTCTCAGAGCATTTACAAAGGATTTAAACACTTTTGCCCTGATCTCAAAAGGTCAGTCAGCGAAGGCTCAGTGGCGTTAACCTGATAATGACAAAGCAAGGGGTAAAACCTAGATCCCAGGAAATCATTGGTGGCTTTCCTACAGTTTTATAGCTGTTGTAGGTAGGCTTTACAAACTTCACTAACATCTATGTAGAACATGGTGTGTGGTCTGCTAGTAACCTTGGAAATTCACCAACTTCTTGTCAGGATATGAAGGGTACCTTTGTTATTTCTGACCAGTACCCAAGCCACTAAAGTGAAGCATATGTATATCTTAATAGGATTGGGGTGCCCTGCAGTTAAATACACACAGTTCCTCTACAATCAACATAGTAAATTTTTTCCTCCCACTACCCAGAATGGTAAAAAGAGGCAGGGTATTGGTGGTGGTGGTTTGGGGGTTGCAAAGCAAGTAATTATTGAGTCCTTCCTCCAGTGTCCAGGCAGCAAAGACTCTCATATTTTTGAGTAAGAGATTTAGATGCAGCTAATGAGTAGCATGACAGATATGGATATAAAAGCCAACAGATGGCTCCGAGTAAGAAAGACCTCTGAAGGGCATAATTCAGCATGTTTTTTTTCCTGCAGGAGAAATACCACATCCTGTTTACAGATTATCTGTTTGGTTTTGACCAGACTCATCCCTTCTATAAATCATTTGCTCTGAATGGAATCAAAGCGGGAATTTTACTCAGCCCCTAGTGGTGTTTGTTTTGTGAGCTCTGGCTCTTAGACCATCGTTAAAAGAAATCCAAAAGGATAACTCTTCTCTAGGGCTTTTAAAGTTGCTCATTTAAATTTGTATTTAAATGTATTATCTTTTTTTTTTTAGTGTTATTAAACGTCGAGACACTGAAAACTAAAAATAATATTGCATATTTAATTCACCATTCATATAAGGGCACTGGTATTTCACAGAGTGTGAAATAGATAACAAGTGTAGACTTACAGCCTGGGACTAGAGACAGACTTTGCAACATCTGAACTGTTATCTAATCAGAGATTTTACTCCCCCATAAACCTAATTGGAAAGAAGGAAAAAAAAAAAGAATAAGACACACATGAGATGTTAATTATGTCATTTTGTGCCCTGGAAGGTGCTGAGTCTGTTGGGCAGCGTACCTGGCAGAGGTGCTACCTGAGACACTGGAAATTAAGGGGAAGAACACTACTCTGGTGAGTTTCCTCTTCTTATCTTTATTGCAGCAGGGTCAAGATGATCAGTAATGGACTGAGTCATTTTACAGATCTTTGATTTGCTGTGACAATGAAGGAATTAATTCCCAAATGAAGAATGCTTCTTGGTGGGAGGTGTTTCCAGAGATCATGGTCTACATTATCTTGTTCCATTTATCATGGTAGCCTAAGAATAGATATGCAGGGAAGTATTACTGACCATTCTTTACATCCACTTCTGGCTTCTCCTTGCAAATATGAACTCCTAGACACTTAGTGCGACCAACAATTTCCAATGATTTCACTACATATACACAATTAATCTACAGTTGAGTTATCCTTACACACACCTTAATGAAGCTTAGAAAAGACTGAGTCATATGGAAATGAGGCATTCTTGCCTAGGAAAACCATGAAAAAGACAAAATCCAGAAAATCTGAGTTTTGATCATGAATCTGGTTTACTTATGAAGCAAAAGGTTTTGGTGTTTTACTACTACTTTGTCATTTTAGTCAGTTAGGGAGATACTTTCTTGACCAAAACTACTATTGTCTTATTAATTGGAATATGTAAGAAAGAGGCTTCTTTCCAAGGATATAAAACTCAAACCTAATCAGAAATGGAAATTTTCAGTTGTGCTACTCTGTATTGTACTATGGCAGTTTTCTACAGATCTTAATGGAAGCCTCTGCAGACCCCTCAACAGTGTGAAATGAGGTGAAATGCAGAAGGAAAGATGCACAGATAGGTATTTTAAACACAGTTCAGTTCAGATCTCTTTGAGGTAGGGACCAAGAGTTTTCAAATGCATTGAAGATACCGTGCTTTGTAAGTCACTTCAAAGGAGTGTATATATTTTAACAATTCAATACATGTTTAAGACAAGTTTTCGAAGCCAATGCAATGTCTTTCCCAGTATATTTTCACAGTGGTTCGTTTAACATTAAATCTCCTGCATTCCTGCTCAAGTTGTAGGCTGCTTTTTCTGTCTATCACTTAAATTTTGTTGCCAAAATGACATAGTAAATTTTTTCTAATTAAACCACTTCTAAGTATTTTTATTCTCCCAACCTTTCAGTCTTACTGTTTTCCAAAATGGATGTTATTACACAGCTTTCCTTTAATCTGTCTCCACACTAAGTTTAATTATTTTGGGAGGAAGAGATTTTTATCAAAAGCTGCCAAAGATGCTTACACTTCCATGTTTTGCCACTAAAATCTAAAAAAAAAAAGAGAATTAGGTTAAGCAAAGACAATATATGTAAGTAAGTAATATATGTAGTAAACAATAAACTCTTGTCTTAAAAGCAAGGATATGTGTTAGACCTTCTTAGTAGTTTCACGTGTAATTAAAGCCTGACTTGTTTAAAACTAAATTAATCAACTTTTAAATGTCCATTTCTTATTAATTATGATAGCATGCCATTTATCCCATTATTGTCCAAACAGAATTTAAAGGGACAGTTCACTCTAGTGAACACCTGTGTACACATCTATAGGCTAGGGCCAAATACACTGTTTCTAGCTCTAGGTAAAACTTCATTTTAATACTATAATGTTTTCCATTTCCTTGCAGGGTTAACATTGTGCTTGTTGGGCTACCTATACAAAAAGAGATTTAATTGAAAAAAAAAAAAAGTAAAAAAAAAGAAGTTGTTCTGTTCTAGTCGGTGAAATATTACTTTTTTTTTCAGCCAATATACTCTTAGCAACATTAACCATGTAATTTTCAAGATTACTCTATTAAAATTTACAAAACATTCTATTACTCTGAATGGAGTAATGTAGCTCTACGTTGAGTGTAATCGGAAGGAAAAAAATGTCATGTTCCTCCCTGGCAGATATTTAAGAGGTAATGTGTCTTTAAGTGTCTCCGCCTCTGAATCCGCCCACTTGATAGCTGCAGCAGCCTTGTTGACTCATAGAAGCTGTGCTCATACAATAGCCAGCAATGAGCAGTATTTTTTGAGATTCTAAGAGCACACCTCCTGCTATGTGTTTCTCGCTCTAGCTTGCTGGGGCTGAAGGTGTATGAAAGAAATGGTTTTAAGTTTCTAAGATATTGCAAAAGATAGTTCCTCCTCTCATCCTGGAAAATCCTGACAGACCAGTTGGATACCTTTCGGGCCTTAACCAAGAACTTTATCTGCTCGTCCCACTGTCTTTTTTACAGTAGAAAGACCTGAGACACCCTTAAGAACTGAGAATCTGAGTAATTTAAACAGATGGCTAATCCCAGTGCTGTCTGCAATGGACATCTACATCATCACCATCATCAGAAACAGAATCATCTCTTAAAAAGTGGAATCTATAAGAAAAATGGAATTACTAAAGGAGTGAAGGTAAGGTTTAATTGTTTACCCTAATTGCCTCAGTATTGAAAACAAATAGATAGTTGCAACATTACTTATTAAGCTAGTTTTATGGCGGTCTTAATCTCCATTGAACAGGTTGTATGGATTAGGTTTGTGTGTGAAGTTTTAGAATCCTGGGACCTGGAGCTGCTTTTTCTCTCATCCTGAACCTCAGTGAGAGTTGTAATGCTCATGCAACATGCTGTTCGGCCTGTGAAGTAACTACCCTGTAGTTAATAGAACACATGCACACTGAAATATAGTAGTTTCCTTCTAAAACTTAACTGATGGTGGAGTTAACTTTGTGATGTATTAATCACTGGTGGAAAACTGGTTTGCACCTTAAAGTGTGTGTGGAGTTTTCAAAGTGTGATTTACTGCTGTACAAGCATAACCAAAAAAAAAAAAATGTAGGCAGGGAACTGTCTTTTCCTGTTGTTTGCATTACTGCAAGGTTGGTTTACCTGATGTCTGATGCCTGCTCACCAGCCTTGTCCTGCTTAAAATCAAGTCAGTTCACTTACTATTTTCTGAAGCTGTTCTCTTTGAAACCAGAGCTTCTCACTTATGTGAACTTTTTGTAGAACAGCTGGCACACAGCATCCTAAAGAAGGAACCACAAAACCAAAGGTATACTTTCACCAAAAAAGCACCTAAATCTTAAATGTTGTCTGTCTGTGATACCTGTTGTGTCTTGAAGTGTCCTAATTCTGGATATTGGTGTGATCATGAAAGTCTTGCAGTGGCTAGAAAAAGGCTGTCTTTACAGTGCAGTGTGATGGTGAGAGGAGGATGGAGAAGGTTGCTTTTGGAGCCTGAGAGCTCACCTGACCTTGCTGCTGAAAGCTTTAGACAAGGACTGTGGCAGCTGTTTTACAAATAAACTGCTATCTTATATCTTTCTCTAAATGGACTGCTCACACACCTAGCACTCTAATGAAGGCACGCCCAGTGTCATGCTTAATGATTGTCTGGCTTTAGGTGTCTCCCTTGGTATGGGTGTTTCCCATCATTGGCTTCTGTAGGATGAGGAAAGCAAAAAAGCTTGTGCAATGATTGAAAAGGCCTTTCTTGGTATTTGCTTCCAGAATACTAATCTAGCATCCTTTTATATATCACATATATGTCAGGATTATTTTAGATATAAACTATTTGCCACAATGGTGTCTGAAATCTTCGTTTCAGTTTGAGTGGTAAATTTCAAGGACTTGTCATTCATGTCATTGCCTTGTCACACATTTATTGTTATTCTGCTGCAAATGAACAGTTTTGAAAGCTGTGGATTCCCAGGAGGGGATTACTTAGGATTTCTTGCTTAGTAGGAAAGACAAAGCTAGAGAAGTAAAGTAGAACATTACCAAGGGTGAGCAAAAAGGAAATGGCCTGAAAGGCAAAGAAATTAAGGAAATGTTAGTAACTACTAGAATAGTCTTTCAAGCACAATGTGGTTGGAAGGGGTTTTAGCCTGGCTTGTGATGTGTGAAAGAAGCACTGAACCACTGGTAAAGATCAGCCCTGGCTGGGGAAGTGGTAAGGAATTGAGAAAGTTCAGGAGGCTTATCTGAGGCAGATTTGGTAAATTCGGGTCTAGCAGTGTGTTCTGAATTACCTGCTGTTTCCCCTCTCTTCCTGCTTCAAACACAGATTGGGAAAGAAGGAAACAATGACAGACAAGAGTCCTGCATGAACCAGGAATCTCATTCCTGGTAGGAATCTCCCCATTCCTGTCTGGTCTGTTTTCCCGCCCCAGCTGCCTCACCCTCTTCGGTACTTACTCTTTATACTATTTTACAGGAACAGATACTTTTCCTTCCTGCCCAATCTGTTTACATGGCTGCTGCTTTAGGTTTGCAACTTCACACAGTCTTCCAGTGTGTTTATATTTGCAACACTTCGCTGAGGTTCACTCCCCATGTTGCAGCTGAGATCTGGGAAGCAGGGAATATGGCAGTCGGGTACACAAGGAAGCCTGTGCAGGAACCAGGCCCAGGTTTGTCATCATTCCAGTCATCCTCCTCCCTTACACCGCTCACCCTGTATCTTTCCCCAGTTTCCCCTAACTCTCACGTGCACACACATACACACATACACACACACACACACACACACACACACAGATGTATATGTATTTTACTGCCTATTTGGTATTAATTCACCATTAAACACCTTATCTAGGTGCTGTGATACTCAGGCAGGGGACATGACTGATGCCATTTCCAGCACTGGAGAGTTCTGGTAGTTCTGAAACTCAGGGTTAGTTACAGTTGTGTGACTTCCAAGGGGAGGAGTAAAACGTGTTCTGGTTTGAGAGGCAACTGGTGGTGCAGAGGCTGCAGCAAGGCTATGATACAGTGAAGGTTTCTAAGCCAGGAATATGTAGCAATAGTTGCACACAATTGACTGACTGGAACATCAGGCTTTACAGAAATCGTCTCCATAAACCTATTTTTTACTAGGGATCCCACAGGAGGCACTGACTTCAGGAAAAGCTGGCTTTGGAAACTGCTTTTGGAAACGCTGGCAAAGCATCAAATTGTTTTGGGCCTTAATGATGTAAGAACACTTTGTGTGTTGCTGTGTGCATGACAGAAATAGAGAATCAATTCTGATACAGCAAAACCCCAGGTTTCCAAAGAAAGGATATTGTTTAAGGGGTTGGGGAAAGTAATTAGGGATGATCAAATGTGGGAGAATAGGGAGGTTCTCTTTGCTTCTGGCAATCTGTGGCATACCAAGACTGGAAAGGAGGTAGCCAAGTGAGAAAACAGCAGAGTAACATCCTACCAGAAGGAAAACTGTTGCTTTTGGGGAAGAAATAACACCACTCCAGGTGGGATTGCATTTCTTAATAGCTTCTGTGATTGTTTTAAGCCTGACTCACTCAGTTCTAGCTGATAGCACAGACTCCCTTGTGGTAATGGACACTAGGTCTAATCACATCCCCACAACCACCCTGCACTTTTGCATACATTGGAAGTTGGGCCACAGTAAGACCTTAGCTTTGAGAGGTGAGTCGTGGGCCATGTCTTCCACTTCATTGGCACTTATAACATGGGCGAATGTTTTATATTCTTCCAGGACTTGTAGCCTGGACTTCCTTTTATCCAAAACACAATTCAGTAGCTCACCTATTTATTTAACGGTTGTAGCTAGAAGGTGTTTTCCTAGCGATGGCTTCTTTTGCTGTTATATTGGTGTTGATTGGGTGTCAGTAGTAGGGGACATTGGCTTTTTAAAACAATAAATATGTTTGTCAAGTGGAAACATTTTTTTCCTACGGTGCACATGTAACAATTCCATTTCTTGGATAGATCATTCCCTTGGATCCCTCCAAGACAGTATAAAGCTATTTGCCAATTTATTTGTTTCTGTTCTGCACTGAGGAAACTTGCTGTGAACAAGACTAAACCCTTTTCCAGGGCTTTCGGGCTCCTTTCTGAAAGCAAAAAAGAATCCTAGAGATATTAAGCCTAGTAACATCTGCCCCACATATTTGGTAGCCTGAAAATGTAATAGCCTCCAGCATTTTGGGGCATCTAAAATTCGGAAGCTTTTTATGTTTACCCTCTGTCCTGTGACTTCAGGACCTCCTTCTAAACTGTTCTACTCTGCTATTGGCTCAATATTTCACCAGCCAGCCTAAGTCCCTTCCATGCTTTTGGCTCCCCTGCTTTTCATTCTCTCCTTGCTGCATGACTGTGTCACTTAGTCCCCAGTGAAGATCTTAAAGAAAACATTAGATGTTTAAAAAGAGTCATAAAAGGAACATGCTATGCAATGGCTCTCATAGGAATTCTATTGCATGTTTTAAATGCCCCCTATAATTTCTGTGTGCTCTGTCCTCTCACATACATACAGCACTTCATGTGCTTTTGCAGTAGTTAGTGTAACTGGGGCATTTTCAAGGCAAACTCAATATTAATGAGTCCTGCAGGGAAAAAAAAAAGCTAATTCCCACAATTAGTCATGTGATCAGACTTATTAATAAGAGGAAGGAGGGAGAGTTAAGGCTGATTAGACTACAACCTTTCCAAATGTTACCAGCCTCAGCTGTGTGACCACAATGATCTGCCAACAGAATAATTCTTTTTGTTTCTGAAATATGTTCATTTTCTGGTGTTGGTGTGGGTAAAAACAAACTGAAAGGGGACTTGTTGGCCTCAGCCTGTTTTACCTGCAGCACCTAAGCCTTTTGGACCTGTTCCATTGTGCATGTACTAGTAGAAACAAGCCTTCTGGATTTCATAGCTGGAGTGACAGCAGGAAGGCATGGAGAACTGGTTTCCAGTCAGAGTTACCTACCAGTTACTGCACCAGTTGCTGCATACGCACCACAGACATGACCTCCTCATCCTCAGTTCCTGCCTTCTCTTCTCCTTGGTTTCGAGCTCCAGAAATTCATTGCTTTGCACCTGCACTTTCAGCCAATAATCACAGGTCCTCGATCCACACCCTTGTTTTCTGATGAGCTCAAGGCATTGGAAGCAGGAAATGTCCAAGACGTCTTTCCGCAAACTGAGATGTGACAGTCATGTAACAGTCAACAACTCCTGTAGCAATGCTCTAAATGTGTTGCATGAGACTTTATCTGTAAGGCCAGAGATTTTTCTCATAGCACAATAAAGACGTTTCCAGCTGGGCTGGAGTCAGTACGTCGTTAACACTTGGAAAGCTCTGAATTCAGTTAAGTTTTGGAAGTTTTATGCACTGACAAAAATAACATGTATTGATTTGCTTTGTCTCATCCTTGTACTCATGAAAACAAGTAAACGTATTGGGAGACTGGCTTAGCTAACCAAATTGAGCTCCAGTGCAAAAAGCAATATACAAGAGGTAGACATGGGAATAGGCAACTGAAAAGGAATTTTGAAACATTGCAGGGGCATGTGGGGAGAGTGTTAGGAAAGCCAAAGCTCACCTGGAGTTGACACTTGCAAAGGATATCAAAAGAAGCAAGATATTTTGCTGGTACATTAGTAGTGAATGAATAAACACGGCCTATTGCTGAGTGGGGTGGATGACTCAGGGAGTGCAGATGCAGCTAAGGATGAGGTACTCTGTGCTTTATTTGTCTCAGTTTTCACCAACAAAGTCTTTCAAGCCTCTGTGTCATCAAACTACCAGTAGTGGAAGAAGATTGAGTCATGTCTCTCTTAAGAAATCCCAACCCATATAAGTACATGCAGAAGGGAAGCATCCAAGTGTGCTGGATGATGTCACAGTGATATCACACACTATCATCTTTGAATGGTCATGGATATCAAAGATCCCTGATAAGAAAAGCAAATGTTCCACTTGCCCTCAAAAATTTAGATAATTTCTATCAAAGGTGGTTTCTGGGAGTACAGAGGAGGTGACTTGGAATACCAAAGATAAATGCTATTTGACTGTCTTCTGTGAAATGACTGGATTTGTGAATGAGGGGAGACTAATGGATATCATCTACCTTCACTTTAGCAATACCATCCTCACATGCTGCTTGGGATATTACGGTCTCGATGGGTAGACTACAGGTTAATAACTGTCTGAATCATTGAGCTCTAAGGGTAGTGGTTAATGGGTCATACTTTGCTTGGAGGCTTGAGAGGTTTCGTGTATGGGAGGGGACAAAAAAATCAATACGCAGGTAACAGCTCTGGGACATGTTGCTCTGGAGCCTTCATCAGGGAGCTTTTCAGGACCCAGTTGTGCAAAACCCTGAGCACCTTACTAAGAATTTGGTCTTGATCTGCCTTGAGTCCGTGACACTTTAATGTAAGGTGTAAGCATTTCTCTGGTGAAAGCCAGCTGCAGTGATCAAAAAACCAGACAGAACTGATGCAGAACCCTGGTGAGGTTTCTGTGGGTGACTACCTGGCTCAATCAGCTTATTCTTGCTGAGTAGTGGTAATTAGTAAGAGCCATGAAGCGGCTAGTCCCATGTGTCTTCAGTGTGAGAATTAATTACCTTTATAAGGTGTAAGTGGTCTAGCTTTCAGAAATAAGTAAGCTAATAGGCATTTTCTACCTGCTACGTTGGTGAGGGATATAGCTGGCTGGGTTCCATTGCAGAAAGCAAGTTCATTAATATAATGGGCAGCATGATAAAATAATGGCTTCTTAGGACTGTCTGGGTCTCCATGTGAGCCTGCAACCACAAAACCAGGAATAAAATGCAAAAAGTGTATTTATTGTTGTTACTTTGCCAACCAGGAGATTCCCCAAAGCGACACCTAGGCAGAGGCACACACACAGGGACGCGGGAACTGTGGAGCTTGGTCCATGCTAGAGGACCACCAAACCTGCTATTTTCACCTGTATTTCAGGGATTCACACAGGTGTAGTTTACCACTGTGCTTTGATCTTTCCCACAACAGGGCAGGAAGCTCAAGCAGGTTTGATAGTGTCCTATAGATTCCTCTAACTCTATCACAGGCTCATGTTATCAAAACACAGATGTTCTACTTGTCCAGCACACAAGTCTAAACCACAATTAGTATGATCTGTATGTTTTTCTACACCTCAGCTGCAGGTCACTCGAGCATGTTTATAATTGTCCTCACCAATCTTCCGTTACCTTCCCAGTCTCTGTAAAACCTGACTTTTCACCAGAATAATGGTTCACATGGTGCTGCCTCTCAGAGCTTGCTGTTAGTGAGTGTACCGTGGTGATTCAAATCCTGTTTTATAGGACACTAGGCAACACGACAGAGCCCTTAATTTATTATGATATCCAGGTCTCTTTCTGCTGCCAACAGACATATGAACTCTCTCATGGATTATTATTTTTTTAATTTCTTCTTAAGGAAAATTAACTTTTATTGTGGCTAGGACTGTGGCATTGACCAGCAAAACAGGAAATTAAATTTCCCTACAATGACCAGTGTCTCAACCAGAAGATTCCTGCCATTCCTGGCAGCTCATTTTTCCACAGAAAACACTTTTGAAAGCAACCAAGCCAGAAGTTTTGTGAGACTATTGTCTGAGAGAGTGGTCACTGGGGGGCTGGGTGTTGTAACCATCATTTAAGAAGAGCAGGCAGCAGGAACCAGCAGTGTTGTGTGCCAGAGAAAAGAGGAACTGAAGTGTTCTGCACTTTAGGATATTTTAATTCAACCAGATAGCTATAGGATTCAGTGAGATAGTTTTAGTATAAAACTGTGATGTGAAGAGCTGAATTTCCAGAGCAGATACCATCTATGTGCACCCATGTCTTCAGCACAATGTAGCATTTAACCTGTTCTGGCCAGATGACTTTCTCACTCCTGAAATACTTTTAATTTCTGGGAAAACATACATGTAGATGTAACACAGCAAAGCCTTGTCTGTTCTTCCTGTCATCTCAGTCTTTTTGGAAATTATTCAGCTATATCTTTTCCTTTGGCCAAGAATAGGCTTTAGCATGTGCTCTGTCATTTCCCCCCACCAAAAAAATCTGGTTTTCCCCTTCAGCCTGCCAAGAAGTGAGGCTTTATTATTATTGGAAAGAAAAACCTGTGGCAAAGAGCTGAGTCTCGTAACCATTTCAGCTGACGTCATGCTGAACTCTTCTTCCTCCAGGAACTTCCGTTGGAGTTTCTGCTTCCCTGGTGCAGTTGATGATTCATGTGGTCTGAGGAGCTGTCATAATCTTTCTCTATGACCCACATATAGCTATCTGAGACTTCACCCTGGTTAATCTTCTCCCAGTTGCAAAGCTACACATGGAATCATAGCTGCTGTTCGTATATTCTTAAGCTTCTTAGGGCTGTTGTGCAAGAGAACGCCTCAATCTGTCCCCATATTTCAATTTCTTGACTGTTCCTTGTGTCTCCACAAAACTTTGTCTTCTGAAAGGAGCATTTCTACCCCTGTGGTCCCCAGGTTGCACTTCCAGAAGGTAAAGGCAGCTGTGATCAGGCAGCTGTTCACAATGTTGTACAGAAGATCTGTGAAGATCACCCAGGCCAATACCTGGAGACGGCAAGATATACAGATGTTTCCCACCCAGTCCTAGCAGTGTCAGTGACTGTGGTGAGTTAGATGGTAACCTTGGAGACCAGGGAATATAACTTGAGAAATAAATTTAAGAGGACCTGTACTTGTCATATTGCACTTGTTTGTCAGCTGTTCCCTGAAAGAATCCAAACCACATGATCTGATCAAAGATATTTCCTGCTTGAGTCAGCTGCTGAATAGCCTTGGAGTCTCAGGTGCTACACATATCCCAACACCAAACAGTGAAACAACTCACTGGACTAGCTTTTGTTGAACATGGTCCGAAAAGGCATTTGAAAAATCAGTGTATTTTCCTAGCTTCTTACAATCATAGTCATGTAAGTTCATGAGTTTGAGCTTTTGAACTTCCAGCAGTTTCTTCTTTGAGCAGGCATGCTCAAAGGAAACCTTTCACTTTGCCCAAAACCATATCTGCATGTGTCTTGATGTCGTCTCTTCTTTATGTAAGGCATTGCTCTTCTATGCAATTTTTTCCTTGCATCACTATTATATAAACAGAGTTTTTGTTTGCATGTGTGGGTGGTAAGACTGGGAGGTTCCAGCAGGTACCAGGGTGTGTTAATCTGCAAGGGGGGAATCTTGGGGTTTTGTTCTGCTTTGATCACAGAGGAAAAAAAACCCTGTTCAAACTGTTTTGATGCAATCTCCACCTCTTTTCCTCTTTTTTCTAATCACAATTATCCTTCACCTATGGGCCTTCATCCTCAGTTTCTTTTCACTTGCTTTAGGTTATAAAAAAAAGCCATAGTGAGATTTTTAGAAGCCTTTAGGTATTGGATTGGAGCATCTGTAGGTGAATATATAAGGGGTACTGCAAAGTAGATTCTGCTTTCTCTGTATGCACAGTCCAGTTTTCATCCCAGGTTAAGAAATACAAAATTACTTTATCAAATAATCTAGGAAAAGCCCCATATGGATGGAACTTGTCTATGAGTAATTTTGGTGTTTGAATACATTTCTTTATAGTGTCTCTTCAAGTTGAACTCTGAACCTTTGTTTCTAATTCTAATTCTAATTCTTACCCATAACCAAGCAGGAACAATTACAGATTCAAAACTAGACATGTTTGCCAAAATCTACCCTTTTTAAAGAAAAAAGTTAACATATTTGTTTCGATTTCTGTGGCAAGTATGCTGTTGATCTATGCAAAGTCTAATTGCTTGTTCTTAAAATCTACACATTTTCAGGGGATAGAAAGCTTATCAGTTCTGTAATCTGCATTTTCAGATGTATATTAATGGAACTGATATGTTACTGTGCAGTAGTGTGGAATCTTGAATATTCTGTGTGCATTAGTAAGACTAGGTAAAATAATTGTGAGTAGGTTTGTGTCCTGAGACAGGAAACAAATGCTATGGGAACTGGGGAGTAGCTTTAATAAAGTTGAGTTTCACCTTAGCTT
This sequence comes from Gallinula chloropus, assembly GCF_964237585.1. Classification (NCBI taxonomy): domain Eukaryota; kingdom Metazoa; phylum Chordata; class Aves; order Gruiformes; family Rallidae; genus Gallinula; species Gallinula chloropus. The sequence continues at coordinate 79,311,918 of NC_140087.1, read as the reverse complement.
AAACCTTTTGTCCCAAGAGAAGTGAAATTTATTGCATTCCTGAAAAGGAATTAATTGTTCTCCTCACATCTCTTACTCACTAGTGAAAGCTAAAGGAATAAGATTCTGCAAAAGATCACTGCCTTTAACCAGAGATATACAGGATCAAGAAAGGCTGCAAGCAGGCCATCTTTATTTCATGTCTACTGTAAGTATGGATAGATGAGCATGTGGTCCCCGCAGCCCTGGCCCTTGAGCATTGGTGGTCAGTGTAGAAATCTAGCAAAAGACTCAGAGCAGCAGTTTTCAGCATAAAGGAATGCTGCAAGATCTTCCATGTCCGTCCATGTACAGTGTCACATGTACATGTACAAGCACACAGGTTCACTGTCCATTTCCAACAAGCTTTTCTTTGCACTTCATTAGCATCTTTGTTCTTCCTAAATTTCCATTATGATAAGAGAAATTTTTTCTCTTCATTGTCTTACTATATAGAGGAAGTCCTGTCATCACTTCTTTGATTTGGTAAAGAAATCACTGTGGGGTTTTGTATTAGAAATCCATTTCTGGAGGTTACACAAGAGAGAGAGTCAACAGACTTTCTGCCAGCAATGAACAAGACTGTCACCAAGTATGACAGATTAAAAACTGGAGGCTCTGTCAGCTTCCTTCTGACCCCAACCCAAAGTATAAATTAATTGATGCTTTTGTTAACCTTGGCATGAATTTTTTTATGCTTTCAACACAGCATAATAAAATCAAGCAAATCAGAAGGTAAAGATCAGCTCTAGCCATCAATAGGTGGAAACTATTTTAAAATTTGCAGAGATAAGGGACTATTAGTAGGTTTTTATATCTGTGATTCATTATCACTGGAGACCTTTTGAAAGCTTATCTTGCATGTGGACTGAGAATTACATGTGTTTATGTAAGTGAGGCAAAGCATGGTTTTATTTTATTTCTTTCAGCATCAGAGACTTTCAGGTCTTTTATTGTTTCATAAAATAAAGCATTGTGATCCTGTCATTTTGTTATAAAGATGTTAATGTTTACAGGAAACAAAAGTACATTCAATGACAAGTTATGCAGATTCTCAAAACGTCAACTATGCATGCTTGGTTTTGTTCCCTGATGACCACTTTATAGGTGTCAAAAATGTTTGTAGTTGGGGAAGGGGAGTATTGCATGGGGTGGGGGAAAGACCCACCTATGTTGTTTGTTCTTTCGGCATGGTAGCATTAGATGATCTCCCTTGGTTTTGACCTCATTTCCTATGGAATCAAGACTTGTTCAGCAATACTATGGGTCTGTCAGCTCCTTAACAACTTGTGAACTAGTCAGCTGTTTTCAGTCAGATTTGACAAGGGCATATCATCCACTCTTCTCCTGTGCCCAGCTGCCTACTTTAAGGAAAGGGCTCTGCACATTCTCTATTGAAAGAGAAGCTGCAGTAGGAACTCATTCCTCCAGTACCCTAGAGAGTCTGCAGCAGAAAGATTTGATCTATGTCCCAAATAAGAAGGAAGTTTCTGTCAGTGTGTTGTTTCATTTGACCCCAGAGTCAGTCAACATGAGACACATGTGGAAACCTAGAATTTATTATTCCCAGAGTTCACAATGCACTGTTTCCTTCTGCTCTAACACATTTCTGCATGGTGCATATCTTATCATTGCATTTCTCTGGAATTTATTTAATCTGTAAACTTTATGGAATAAAGACTTTATTTTCTGTCATCATCTTCTAAAATATTCGGTACACAGGGGAGCAGTATCTGTTAAATGTACCTTCATTCACAGGGGTTTTCTTCAAAGTCTTTCCACTTAACAGTGATTTGATATAATTGTTGTGTAAAGCAGTTAACCTTTCTCCTGTTCTAGTTGCTGCTAGCAAGTCAGGATAGAAAAGTGTATCTTGGTATCATTTCACATGGAACATTCCTTCTCTGCCAGTCTATTTACCGATGAAACTTGAGTTCAAGTTAAAAGTTATACTAACTGTTTTGCAGTAAATCAATTTTAAGTGTCATGCATCAGTTCTTCACCTTTAGAGAGGGTTTGTCCAAAAGCAGGCAGATTCAAACTCATCATTGTCATCAAAGGCTGCATCATTTCATTTCACCTCCTGATGATCAAGTATCTCACCTACTTAGCGATGGCGTTCTAGTGGGAGGTATATTTTGGGGCATCAGCATAAAGGTAGAATTGGAACAGATATAAACCTGTCATTCTGGCAGGTAATTTCTATAAGCTTGGCCTGAAGGTCAGGCGTTTTAGAGAGCTTTGGCTACTTTCTTGAGATTTAGACAATCATAATTATAATATTTCAGTTTTCAGGACTACTCATGGAATAACTTGAATAGTTTGGAAAGCCTGTTAAAGAGCTTTTAATTAAATAGCCAAGAAAGGCATCTGCCTTAAAAAATTTAGTCTATACAACTGGCAGAGGACACTTTGAGAGTTCTTTAGTTTTCTTGTTATTTTTAGTTATGTTTTGCTGGGGAAGCTAATCAAAATATCTCTACAACCTGACACTTCTCAGGAAGTAACCACCGTGGTTCCTGACAATAATTTGTTTGCAGACTTCACCATTTACTGCTTATTCCAATTTTCCTAGCTTATGGTGAGCATTTGAAGGCTACATTGAGCCGTTATTGCATAGTATGATGGGTTCTTGGCTGTGCTACATGCCCACTTATCTGTGTGCCCAAAAAACCCAGCATTTTCTACTAGTTTCACAGGATTTTCAGTGCAATATTTCAGCAGAGATAGAAGAGGTGGGCATCGATCATGTGCAATCATATTTGCTAACTTTCTTGCAATAGGAAACAGCTTTATGTGTGAGATTGTAATAAACAGAGTTACCGTGTCTGATGATAAATCTTCAGGCATAGTTTCTGGAGCTTGTGGTAGAGGCAAATGAACAAGTATTACTTTCTATGCTATTGGACAACTTTTTTGTTAACTTGAAACAATTAGTGGAGTCTTGTTTCTTTATTAGCCTCATTTTGCCATGGTTAAAACAAACTGACATACCTGCTATACCAAAACCTATTCACATGGTCTTGGCAGATCAATGCAAAACTAAATAGTAGTCGATTATTTCAGCTCATATTATTCAGATTATTAAGATTTTGCAGTGGTCATAAACAAAACTTTTAACAACTGAGTAGGTAAGAACATTACCAGGACTTTGCAACATTTTGTGTTTTGAAAAACAAATCAAAACTGCAAGACATTGGAAGGGGAGGATGTCCCTAAAGCTGCCAGATATATGTATGGATACTGGTCATGTTTGGAATAGGGAAGTTAATTCTTGAACTTCAAAATATAAAATTCATCTAATCTTAGATTAGTGAGTAATCTCAGTAATCAGATTACTCATAAACTAGATACAAAGCTGTGTAGGTCATAAACTAAGGAAGTTACAGTTGCAAACAAGCAGTTTGTTTTAGGCCTTGCTTTGACATGGTATGAAAAAACATACATGTAAATAAGATGTACCTGTCTGGCACAATTTCTATTCATTCAAGTGGCTCTATTAGGGTCAAGGAATCACCACTGAACTTTTGTCACTCCACTTTCAAGTCAAGGTCAATACAATCTATATTGGTCAACGGAAGGGACAAACAGCTCTCTCAGAAGTGACAGTTGCCCAGTCAGGGTGGAAATGAGGGAGTGAGATAAAGCAGTGGTTGAACTGGAGAGTCTGGCTTGGTTGGTTGTTCTGTGGAGTGAGTTGAGCTGTGTGCATCCAGCAGTGTGGTACTGCTAGGGTGGAGTGTTGTGGAGCTGCCCCAGGGAGCAAAATGCTCTGTGAGAACTAGGTCAGGGGAGTGTCCAGCTCCCTGGGGGTGCTGGTGTAGCTGGAGGCTAGAGAGGGAAAGCCAAGGGGAGGTGAAAGGTGGATGGGTTGAGACTGTGGCAGGTGATCTCAGCCAGGATGAAGGCAAGGAACAGAGGGGAAGGAATGGCGGAAGGAGGGGAAGATGTCGATCTGTAAGCAGCTGCAATCTCAAAGGGAGGGAGTTGCTTTTCTTTTCCTTCCTTTTATTTTGCAGGTAGCAAGGAAATGGGACTGGCTAGCAGATAACTGCAGAAACATGAATTATATCACAGCCAGCATGTGTATTGACTAACACACAGTACTTTAAAATGTGGTACTTAAATGTTGACTGAACATGCAGATAAAATAAAAGCAGCAGCACTTGCCTTGGCTGCTACTGCCAGCTTCCTACCATGGTCCCACAAGGAGAATTCTAGCATAGTCTTTTTTGTAACTGTTTGAAACAATCTTCTTCTGTTCATCTGGGCTATGAAGAGTGCTTTAATCCATTTTGTCATACATTTTTCAAGAATATACTTGAATTTTACAATTTTCTTTCCAAATCCAAAATTGGGCTCTAGTATTTCTGCGGAAATGTGATCTCCTCTGCTGTAAGTCTCTTAAGATACCAGAAGCAGATTAGAGGGCTGTGTGGGACTGAGATGGATCTTAGGAAATGAAGATAGAATTGCATTTTGTTTTCTGTAGGAATGCAAGCCTTCTACATTATTTTACTGAGGTTTGTAACACAGGAAAAGTTTGGTAACACTTAGCCCCTTACTGCAGAGACGCAGGGACGTATACGGAATTTCAACATAATTCAACTCTGCTTTGCAAACTAAGTGGTCAGATTTTTGGAATGGCTCCCAGAGAAAATAAAAATCTTCCAAAATTCTGTGGTCTATGATCCTTTCTCCTGGCAGCACAGGAATGCCTATGTAAAATTTTTTCCATTCTTGGCATGAATTTACTCTCCCAGAGGTTATGTTCTCTTTTAATGCAAATAACCTACATGGTGTGACACACCTGAGTACTTTAAAGATTTGACATTCCTTCTAAGATGTAAGTGATAATCTGAACCTTAAGCATAATTTTTATTTTATTTTCTGTACCTTCCTATATATCTTCACTTACCGTTGCGCTGACAGTTGCATTTTCAGTTCTCTAGGCATGGTGTAGGACCCAATCTTACTACCTGGCTGTCCTCAAGAAATACAGTGGATACGTCTAGCCAAGTCTGCTTTTTTGGGCAATGTGTCTATGGTAGAATCCCAGTTTGGATGTGCTTCTATTGTTTGGGGTTTTTTTTCTTTCATAAAACCCCTTCTAGCTGGTTTTGTTCATTAACCAGTAACAAATGATACTGGATTTTACCCCCACACTTTGACTTTCTGTGAAAATGAACCAGCAATGCATTTGGTAAGGCAAACCTATAAATAAACTACCTGAACACAGCATTTCTGTTTCAGAGTATTTGGCATGATGTTCTACAATCTCTCTGCATGCTTTCCTCCTACTCTTCTGAAATGGGCATAAGTTCTTGCTGGTACCTTTTGTGGTCCCTCAGGGAAGCCAGTGCCTTTCAATGTACAGTTCTCTGTCATTTCCACACAGCAGCTCCAGTGCACATGGCTACACAGAGCTTTTGGCTCAGTCTGAACTGCCTCAACCCGCTTTTCATCCAAAAGGAAAGACCTCTAATTTATTTGGTTTTTAACTTGCTATAGCTCATAGTATGCTTTGGGGATCAGACTCTAGAATGGATGGAGGTGTAAACTGCCATCTCTTCCATGTGGTTGTAGGCAAGACTCAAGCTAAACCACTGCTTTGATTGAGTTGAGCCCGATTCCAGAACCACTGCCTCTTGCAGAAGGAAGGTACTGCCAAGGTAGTTTGATTTTGTAAATCTCAGCGTCAGGAAGCAGCTGGCAAGCCTGGCACCTCCTGTACAAGCTGTGAGCCCCTGTGTGTCACTGAAGCAAGACCTTGCCTTTAGGCACTGCAGAAATCATCTGCCACATGAACTGACATACTGCAAAATAAGGAGTGTAGCTTGGCAGTGGAGGGCATTATTGTGTGATCTCCTGCCAGCCTGGAGTTAGAAGCACTGCTGCTTAAAGAGACATCATTGGAAGCATCAGGTCCTCCCATAATTCAAGCAATTATTTAAACAGGTAACTCAAGCTAATGACATAGTTTAGCCTTTGCAGCTGACAATTCTGTTTTTCTGGAAGAAAGATTAATCTTTTTTTAGAAGTTTCTCTAGGGCCTTTTGCTGGTGCCCATAGCTACATTTCCTGAGTACCAAGTTGTGCTTTCTTTGCAGCTTGCACTGTCTTAGCCATATTCCCCCACTTGTAGACTCTGGATTCTGCTTCGTGGGTCCCTTCTGTTGGGCAGCTCTACCCAAATTGTGTTCTAATTGCTTCTGCTTTCTTCCGCCTGAGCAGAATGCAGGACAAAATAAGATGTAGGAACTGCAAATAGTGTTTTACTATACTTTTTATCTTCTAGCGGCTGCTGTACTCTAAAAGGCTGGCTTTGATCTGTTAAAATGAAGAAGAAAGGGGGAGAAAGAGACAACCGTAATGTTTGCTATGAATTTGGTCCCCGAAGGGGGTAATTCTTGAGTTATGGTTATTCTGCATACCCTTCTTGTCACTCCTGATTTTGTATCAACTGGCTTGGTTTTTTTACACAGGCTAAAGTTTTTCCATTAGTCCATAAGGGACCTGTCAGGATGGGCACATAAAATTTCTTCATTCGATTTAGGATGATTAATTTCCTATATGAGAATGAGGGAGCACAGAGCTTCCTTCTGTGTGGAATGGGAAAGAATGAAAACAAGGAGTTGTCTGAGTATACTAGTATTGTTTCAGAATCTGCTGTGTAGCATTATGTCTGAACCAACGAAATATTTACCTACAGGGGTGTCTCAGGCAGATTTTGCGAGAAGTTTACATGTATGAGACCTCAGATAGTTTGGGGATTTTTCCCTGCTGTAACTGAGCTTTATTAAATCTTCATCAACTGATTTGTACATGGGAAATGCTGAGATCATATAACTCTGCATTTATGATCATTCCTTAGAAGTAAATGATATTTTTCTCTTCTAGATGGTAGAATGTAAGTATGTCTTTCACCCTCTCAGAGTAGTTACTGGATGAACTAAACTTGTCAAAATGAATTTGAGACCTCTCTCCACTGCAGCTGAGACACACCTGCACCTTCTGTCATTGCTCATTATTTGCCTCATTGCACATATATGCTTGTAGCAACCATTATAAAAGGGCACATCATAAGTCTTATGTTCAGGTTTGTAATCTCTTGGTCTTTTACAGATGTGTAAGTGTAGACATGAAACATGAGGTCTTCTGAAAAGGGTTTATTTATCTTCTGTGTGAAGTTTTACTGTGACTTGCTTATCACTTATAATATTAAACAACAACTTTTGTTCAGAAATATAAACCTTTTTTACTAGTATTTTAAAATCTTTGAGTTTCAATGGACTTTAAAACTACATTCCTTTCTGAGGGCAGGTGAGCCTTCCTTTTGGGTTATGTTGACAGTGGTCATATTTGAAAAATGACTGAAATGTGTCAGGTAACTTAGAAGAATACATGGTTGATTAGAGCTTTAGCACTTCCCTTCTAGATTGTCCTGCCTAGTCTTTGCTGTGGCAGCTATTGCTTGTCTATCTTGGTACTTCCCAAATTTAGGAGCACGTACACAGTTGTGTGAACAGAAGTGTTTTACTAATGGAAAAGTCAGAGAAACACTATCATATCCCTTGGAAGATGGGGATACTAGTATGGTGCTATGTAAAGATGTCAATGAGATGGAGATAGCAGGGTGGGTTGTGTAGTCACAAAAAAGAAGGGAAAAAAATGTCTATACAGTCTTTGTTAGCCAAACTTTGTTCACTGATTTGTAAAGTCTGATGGACAGATTTAAGCTCCTCAAGTAAGGACAGTTGCCAAAACTCAGTTATGTTAATTTTATTTTAGTTTTAAGCAGAAATTCTGTATATCTACTTCCTTCTTACAGCATCCATGCTTTAGAGGTTTTCTCTGTTTGCTTGCATTTACTCTGTGCAAAATATATACCAGCTATTGTCAGAGTGCTGTCTTTTCTGTTCAATGTTTCATGTTGTGGTGAGGTTTCCAAATGTAAGGTAAATATGAGAAATAGGTAATAAGTCTTAAAAGTATTTTGAGATGTCATCTAGTCCCTTTCTATATAACAAGGAAGGCTCATTTTTATCCAAGGCTAGTTTTACGCTAGGATATCTTGAAGGTTGTTATGAAATCTCCTAACCCATAAGCTATGCTACTCTGTTGGGGGATTTTAGAGACTGACAGCATTACTTTCTGATATCTTTTCCTAGACAACATAAGCTCTGACTATATATAAAATGTTCCTGACAGAGGCTTGTTTAGAGCAATGGAGGTCTTTAACATGGGCATAACTTCATGTTTAACCGCTACTATCAGTAGAAAGTTCTTTCTAATATCTGATTTAGATCACCTTAACTCTGATTTAAGCATCGCTGATGCTTTCCAGACCTAAATTATTCTCTTTCTCTTGCAGTTACTGTTTACATGTTTACAGACTTTTAGGCTGCAGGTTATTATGGTATTGTCTTCTCTTCAGACTAGACAATTCAAGTTCTTTCATTCTTTCCTCATAAATTACTTGACTAGACTTTATGCTTCAACTCTCTCTGGTTGGTTCATTTCTTCTTTCACAAAAATCATTACCCAAAGCTGCATGGAGTACTTCAGCTGAGACCTGCATACTGCTTAGTGGCACTAGAGTGGTTTGCCCTTTTGTCCTTAACATTATTTTCTTAAGACATGGCTGGGGATTTTTCCTAACTCCTTTAGCTTAATATTGCTTTCTGTAGAATTGCCTGCTATTTCTGAGTGCAGTTGTGCTCTCTTGAAATCTGTTCTTCTGCAGTTCCATTTCCTGTTTCCCTAAGTCCCTTGATTTCTACTGTTTTATGATCAGTATAAATGAAAAATTTAAGTTCAGATACCCAAATGTCTACTTAAACTGCTTCCAAGGTGCAGCAATATTTTGAGTATTGTTTTTTAAATTGCCCCACAGCAATATGGAAAGAACTAATATGGGAAGAACTAATATTGGAGGAAAGACAGAGCTTGCAGAATGTCCACAACTGTTTTTTTTTCTTGACCAGTGGGTCTAATGAAGCCTGATTTCATCTTGGTTTGTGTCCAGCATCTTCTACCACCCCAGAAAATCCCAAATTGCCTTATCACATCCTCACTTTCCAGATAGGCAAGAGCCAGAATATGCTGAACTTTGCTCAGAACTATGTAGATCCTGGCTCAGGGATTATTACGCTTGTGCTTATGTTATAGACTCCAAGAAATCCCATTATTCCTGACTCTCCTTCTGCACGTGGATTTTGATCACATTGCCCTATCAAGGTCAGATTTTCCTGAAGCTTTCAGTAAAGTTAATCTCTTAAAGTCCCCTATTCTTCCATCACATTGGATTGAAATTGGTCTATGAGGTGAAAAGCTACTATCTGTCTCTGTCAGACAGAGAGGTTGTGTAACATGCTGAAATAAGTCATTGCTTTCTTAGAAAACAGGTTGAAATTGCTCAAATCAAAGGATAATTTGACAGATATTTTGCTTCTTGCTGTGCTGTCTTCCTTTGCTGAGTCAACAAAACATGCCTTGGTCACACCTTTCACTCAGTATTCTTTCACCTGATTTCTGTCTCTTGAATTTCTGTCTTGTTTCTTTTTCCTAATCCTTGTTTTTTCAGCCAAGAACCATAGCTTCTAGATGTTTGCCCCTATGTAGAGGTGGATCTATTGATGAAAAACAGTACGTGTTCCTGTTCTCTGTATCTGGATTGCTGGAAAAGCTGAGGAGAGAATTTATTTAAAGGTGGTATCTGAAAACCTTATAGTTATAGAAGGTTCAGATGAGAGAAAGCCAGCCATTCTCATCTTCAGTGGTATGACTTACGTAAGGAACAATTTGTGAAGAGTATTTTAATGTATGATGTGCTAAACAAAATGGAAAATTTGATTTCTAGATTCTTTATTAATCTCCAAGCAATTGAAGTAGAATACAATTATTTTGAGGTCTTAGACTGAATTAACCAATTTAATAATGGTTAATGAATATCATTACAATTAAATAGACAATAAGAAGTCATCAAGGCCCAGATCATCTTTTCCAGTTGTACAAGGCAGAAATTGAAATCAGTGGGAAGAGACAGCCTCTTGCAGAACTGCTGTACCGCCTCTGGGATCCTGGAGGAGTCCACCTATGAGTTCCTCATAGGTATAGAGGTGACCATTGCTTAGTCATAAGAGATTGAAACCACTTTTTCTTGATAATTTCCAAGTAGAAAATAGCAAGAGATGGATGTTACTGATTCAGTAGAGTTTTAGGTGGGAAAAAAAATCTAAATTGGTGGTAATCTGCTAAAATACACAACTTTTCTGCATTAGGGCACAAGTTGGTGAATCCAGGCTACTCTGTAAACTTTGTTGTCCTCACAAGACAATTTGAGGATAGGTAGGTTGTAGCCCTTGCCATGTTGTTAAATTAAATGGTGCACTGGTTTAATCATGTATGCCAGTTCTGATGCTGGCTTTGGTATAGTCCATCTGACTTTAATTATGCCATGGGCACTGCTGCCAAATTGCCTAACGATTGTTTAAATGAATTCTTGTTGTCTTGCTTAAGACAGCTTTTCTTGTGTTTGAAGGTATCAGGCTATTCATTTGCTCAACTTTATTCCCACTCTGATGTTTTGTGAGACTATGGGCACGTTTTCAAGAAGTCTGTCTCAGATCTTCATTCTGTCCTAAAAACCTATGTGCTGTACAATAAAGGAGTTTATTCTGAATGGGGTTTGGGGTTTTTTTTCCCCCTAGGGATCTTTTTTAATGCTTAAGTCCTATCCCAGCTCAGAGAAGGACCTTGTCTATTGAGATGGTCACCTTCCTACTGAGTTTTTAATTCCCCTATCTGTAAAACTAGCAACACAGATCCTCATCATCTTTTTCCCAGTTGTTCTTGAGAAATTCTGCTTTCTCCATCATGAAATTGGTAATTTTTTTGATAATGGTATCTCATCTCTCCTTGCTCTCTGCCCATGGTATGCCAAGAGATATGGATTTAAATATAATTTAAAAGTACTTCATTACCTTGGAAGAGATAGCATAAATCCAGCTAAGACTTTGATTGCATTAACATTGGCAATGATTTACTCTGTCATCATCTTTCTGAAATATATGTTACTCCTTGCAATAATAGGAATGTCTTGGAGGGCTCACTGCTTCAACTTAACCTGTGTGTATCTCAGAATAAATAAATAATGCACAAATCATTCTAATGATAAGGAACTTTCAGGTAGGATGTGTGAATACTATCAATTACATTTGTGATCCTTTAACAGGGGACTTGATGTATTATGTCTTCCAGAAGTCTTCACCAAATCTGGTGCTGTCAGCTCAGGAACCAATGATGGCCTAAGACTGTTTCTGAAGTTTTAACACATAAAACTTGTGATGTATTTGGTGTCATCCAGGAAAGTCCAGGGGGACATCCATTGTGATAGGGGATTTGTGTGTCATTATTGAAGCTGTTGTACTGTGCAATGGGAAAAGCTCTGGAATCCAATGATGATTCAGTTATGCAAGTTGGTGCATAAGATCTGTCTGTTCACATATATTTTCCTCACAAGGGAATTTTGCAGGGAGAACAGTTTGATGCTAGTTAAAACCTTTTCTGGGCTTCTTTACAAAATGGGCATGTGGGAAACTGAGTTGGTGGATTGCTTCATGTAGATCTGAGCTCCAAATCTACACTGGGAAAATCACTAGCAGCCTGGCTAGATCACCTCCAGTGTATTTCCATTTGGTTACAGTCTTGATCCAAAGAAATGTTAGTTTCTTATCAAAAATGTTTATGAGATCCATAGAATGAATTTCTAAATGCTAAATCACTTCTGGAAGAAATTTTCTGTACGAGATAATCACTTAGTGATGTGCAGAAACTGACAGCCTTTGAAGTCATACCACTTCATCATCGTCTATTCTGTTTGTTTGTTTGCCCTTAAAGCCAAAGCCATAGGATTTGAATGATCAGGAGATATTCTGATGTGGCCAGGCAGTGCATATCCTATGGCTTACTATAAGCTTTAGAAATAATACCAAACACTCGCTTCAACTTGACACTATGAACTGCGTCAGGATCGTTGTAACCTAGGCATTTCAGCCTGGACTATCTGATTCAACATGCCTGCCTTTCTACTCTGCAGTTGCTATAAGGTTAGGAAACACCTTTTGGTGTTTGTAAGTCTCTCTCTGGGTAGTGAACTTCATTGTTTTGTCTCTGATAATTTGAAGTTATTAAGCTCTGTCTGCCCTCATGCCTTCCTAGTTACACTGAGTTGAATCCACTTGGAACTTTCTGGGAGTAATGGCAGAGTAATAGCTGTTTCAAGCATACATATTCCTTTATCTTTCAAGTGTTTCTTGCTATTGCTTGCATTATACACATATAAAGCCATTGGGAGAAGAGTTTACTATGCCAATTTTTTGATCTCCCACCCACTGTTTGATGCAAGTGCCTTAGTTGGTATTGGATAGTATCTGCTGTGGTTTATATTGCAGTTTCTGAAACATACAGTTTAAAGCAGTGTTTTCTTACATTTTTGTCCCCATCATCACATTACATTTTCATGGTTTGCTACTGGCATTTGTCCAGAGTCTGTGTGCATGACTCTAATGCTCTTTGCTGTAACAAGACAGTTGTGGCTTTTCTTTTGACAGACATTTTAGTATGACCATTCTGCAGTGTGTAGTTCTACTTGCTGGACTGAACTTATACCAGATGAAAATGTGCAGATCTACAGGTTTTGCAAACATTGCACATAGTAGACTGTTTACTTAATAGTTGCAAATAAACATTCATTGATGCCAGAATGCACATTGCTTGTGTGTGCAGGGCTAGAAACCCATATCCTGACATACCAGGCTAAGACAATTCTTGAATTGATATGAATATCTGCATTAAAACTTACAAAATTAAGACAATTAAATGTGCATCTTCAAGCTCATCTTTGTTCTAGTCTAAGACCTCTTGCCACTACTGTCTCTAGAATTTACCAACTACTTTTCTTCCTCAACATTATTGATGAATAAGTCTTCTGCATTCTCCCAACCTCCTACATTTCACTCAAAAGTATAATTTTAACATCAAAGTGCTAGTCTGAAAATTATACTGTAAGGGTACGTTTTCCTAATTATATAACAATGATTTCTATATAACAGCGTATTTCTAGTGTGCTTGTCATTCACATCTGTATTTCCATAGTATTAGTGTCATAATTGGTAATGCAGGACTTGGTTATTTGGTGCTGAAAGAATGTGTTATAAGGGGAATATGTTGGAGATTTACTTGTGCACAACTGAAAAAAAAAATGATGCAAGCCTGAAAAGTGAAGATCCTGCCTTTGCATACCTATGCTGGTATTGTCATGTGCATACCTCAAGTAGCAGAACAGAATGAGCAGCAGTTAATGCTGTTTGCAGGGAGCAAACTTTTCCTGAGTTGTTTAATTGTAAATCTCTGGCAAATTCAGTAGCACATGGATTCCTAGGTTGTTCTGAAGGTGATTTATATTTCCTAAACTTTCTGGACAGTCTTGGAAATTTTATTTTTAGTTCTTATTGATTGCCTTGCTACCAGGTCATTTTTTTTTCTTGAAACTTCAGGAGAAATCAATAATCAGTCTAAACAAGGATTCTACAGATGCACAGTAATAAGAACTAAAGGTTTTTTGGGTTGGTTGCTATTTATAGTTCGTGTTGTGTGAAGATTATACTTTCTTGTGGCTTTGTCACATCGCAAGAGACTGTGACCTTCATTTTAACACCTTCTAGACTTACAAATTTTACAACAATTTTAGATTTAAAATATATAGCTCAGTAAGTGATAATTTCCCCATGTAGCCATTTTTTGGTTTATATTTTAGAAACCTGAGCCTGTAAGATCTGAATTGTGTTGTAATAAGAAAAAACCCCATATACTTGATATCATTGCCAGTAACTGAAGAGATTTGTGAAGCAATCTTGATTTGTGTCAATAGTATATGCATAGGCAACTTCTGATTTTTGTAATTTCACTTTCCTTTTCTCTTTTCCTGGGAACCATGTAAAATCATTAAGATTCCCCCAGTATCTAACAGATGCCTAGGTATGGTGGCTTTGAGAAAACATAGTAATTGTGGCAGTCAACCTGGTAGGTTTGCATAAAACCTGACAGTTTTATTCTTTGAGACCCAGCCTTCTGGTGACAATGATCCGTAGGGGACAGAATTGCACACCAGACACTTCAAACTGACTAACCAGTGGCAAGCTCTTAGTGGGATTCAGCCAGACCATACTCTTCTCACAGCTAAAATGGAACCCTGTAGTATCCCATTTCTCCATCTCCAGCTTCTGGTTCAGAAAGTTACAAGCTCCTTTAGGTCCTGCCATTCCCCTGTGATGTATCACACATACTAGGACATCTAAAATCACCTACATTTAGGGTCTTGTCCCAGATGCTTTTCTTCTAATGTTAGGGAGGAAACATCTGTTTAAAACAAAACCATCTGCAAGCAATCAGCTATTCCATCATTGATGATAAAACAGACTAATAATCAGTTTTTAGCTGTAGATAATACACTGACAAGATGTCAATGTTATTTTGAAATCTGGCAGACATTGAGCAAAGGTGACTATCACTTGGTTCACCGTTTTCAACACCTCTTTATATACATATCTGTCTTGGAAGCTTTATGTAGATCAGTCAACTTGCATTGCTTTTTTAATAGATTGTATGCAACAGTTTGATAAAATCTCATCCAGAAACAGATGAAAAATTCTTCTTAAACACAGGGAGAACAAAATAAAGTTTCATCCACTCCTGGATGAGATTTTATTCCTAGTGGGGAATTTATATTTAAAGACAGAGATTTTATTATTCTCCTAATAGTTTTATTTCAAGGTTATAACTGCACCTACTGCTGCTGTATTGTAAGTGGCCATAATAGCTCAAATATATTTAATTTAGGAGAGGTTTCAACAAGCAGATTGGAATTTCTGAATTTCTTTAGAGTTTAATGTCTCTACAGAACACACTTGCATGAAAACATGAGTTCTCAGGTCTTTTTCCTTAGCACAATTCCACTCACAGGCTTACTCCTTACACCAGCATGAGTAGTTGTCTCTTTGCTACTAAATTACTC
The DNA here is from genome assembly GCF_964237585.1 of Gallinula chloropus. NCBI lineage: Eukaryota > Metazoa > Chordata > Aves > Gruiformes > Rallidae > Gallinula > Gallinula chloropus. Next base: position 79,296,824 of record NC_140087.1, on the reverse strand, counting down.
AGGGCAACCGAATAAGTTTAATCGTGTCATGCTATGTCTATGCTGTTCAATTCTTAATTCTTCCCTTGACACAAATCCGGATCATTCCAGAGCCCTCAGGACCTAAACACAATGAAAAATGATCTCATTTCTTTAATGGTAGTATGAACAAATATTCAGGTATTATTCATGCTATTGCATAGCTATCTTCTTTTTTTTTCTTTGCTAATGCTAATATCATGTTTTGAACTATTCCTTATAAAGGTATTGCCAGGAGTGTGCGTAGTAGACTCTGAGATTATTTTAATGTAATTATTAGAGCAAGCTGGTTTGGTTAAGTTTGTAAGTCCATTATATTCAGTATTTGATACTGATGACCATTCTAATACCACAGTAAGATTTATTGTTAGTGTTAATTTCTCCCTTTTAAAAACTGAAGGCATTTAGGAGGGGATTTTTCATTAGGGGAATTTCAAAATACTTGGGTAACTACAGAGTATGGGGATCTAAGAGTTATTGCACTTAAAGCTGACTTTACTGCATTGGCGTCAATCCTGTTGACTTCCTTGGCATCACCATCATGCCCAGGAATTCTCTTGCTCTGATTGTCTTACTGGAAACCAATTTGGAGCTGTGGTTTAAATCTGTTGACGTGGGTACTCTATAAATATGTGCTACAGGGTTACAAGTCTGAGGTCCCAATGTGGCCTTTGCTGGCAAGAGAGTACAAGCAGCATGATCTAATAGGCTAAGCAGAGACTCAACACATACAAGTTACTCATCCTGATGGTGCTTTTGGTTTCTGAGAAGTCAATGAAATCCCAGATTTATCAAATTCCATGATAAAACATCCATTTGTTTTGAATTTCATCTGTAGCCTTTCTGCATTGGGTGTCTTTACATTGCAATAATAGATTCCTTGCACTTGTGCCTGGAAAATACACTTACTCTGTGGCAGACTACTAAGAAACTGTTTTGATTTGGAATGCCAACAGATGTTTTAGAACAAGCTGGTAAAATGTGGATTAGTATATCACAAAGGGTATTTACTCAAGGTTAAAAGAAGCCAAATACAAAATTGCTGAGTAACTCTGGGCTGCTGCTTAGTTCGACTTTTTGACAGAGAAGTGGTGAGTGTGATATGATTTTTGATAGAGAAATACAGGTGGAAAGATATGATTTTTTTGAAAAGGTGAACAGGCAGATGCAGGGAATAGAGTCTCTTATTGGACCTCTGCTCTCTCCCATTTTCACCAATAGTCTGGAAAAGGGGGTGAGGAAAAACAGGTGATAAAATGCGTTGACAATACTGAATTCTTCAGGGTGGTGAAAAATTGGCTCTGGGACAACGAGGTTTGCAGAATACTCTTGTTGGTATTATGTAATGCTGACAAACAGCAAATAAAATTGCAGGTTATTAAATAAAATACAATGAATGAATGAGAGGGGGAAATGATCTTAAGAATGCACAAATAGCATTGTGTGTTAAATTAGCTATTTATTGCTACTGAAGGACAGGTTATAATAGTAAAAGATAAATCTGAAACTGCAAACTGTACAAGAAGATAAGCATATTAACAATATTTTAAAAAGCTGCAGAAAACAAGATGTAAAAATCCATAATGTGCCTTCAGGTGTTATATGCAATTTTAATTCCCTTCCTCTGCAGCTCAGAAAGGTATTATTTACAGAATGAAGAGAAAGTGGGGCATTATTTTGTTGTTTGGGGGTGGGGGGTTGTTAGCATCTACGTAAAGACAAGAACACTAGACTAGAATTAAATAGATTACGATTCTTCAGCTTGGGAAAGGATGAGTGAAAAAGCAGAAGTCAATTAAGTACAGAAAAGTATGAGTTATTGTGGTGGTTTGACACTGGCTGGAGGCCAGACGCCCACCAAAGCCACTCTGTCACTCCCCTTTTCAGCTGGACAGGGAAGAAAATATATATAGAGAGGCTGAGGAACTGCAATATGGACAGGGAGAGATCATTCCACAATCAGTGTCATGGGCACAACAGACTCAACACAAAATAAAGGGAAGAAAACTCTAATTTATGACACTGCCCTATATCCCCAGTGACACCAGATTTGGGTAATGAGAAGCGCAACCAGATCTTAAATCACCTTCCCCCCACTCCTCCCTTCTAAGCAGACTTCACTTTAGCCATGATTTCTCTCCCTTCTCCCCCACCCATTGTGGCACGGGGAGGGACAGGGAATGGCAGTTTCAGTCAGTTCCTCACAAGTTGTTTTCCTTCTTGGCTGGGGGGGCCAGGTATTCCTCCCACCCTTCCCCTTCTCCAGTGTGGGGTCCCACCCATGGGTGACAGTCTTTCACGAACTTCTCCAATGTGAGTGCTTTCCATGAGGCTTCAGCTCTTCCTTAGCTGCCCCAGTGTGGGTCACTGCTATGGGGGGCAGTCATAAATCACAGAATGTCTCTCAGGCCCAGACTGCTCCAGCCTGGTCCTCAAGCCCCAGCAAACCTACTCCAACGTGGATCTCTCTCATATCTCCGTGTCTCTGCCTTTCTCCACGAGCTGCAAGTGCTGGCAGGGGCTTGCTCCAATGTGGGTCACGGCGTCTTCTGTAGGTCTCCACCTGCTTCAGCATGGGGCCTCTCCATGGGCTCATGGTGGAGTCTCAGCTTTTTCCACGGGCTGTGGGGGAACATCCACTTCAACATGGTCTTCTCCATGCACTGCAGGGGCATCTTTCTCTCCAGCACCTGGGGCACCTCCTCCCACCCCTCTTCCCTGGCTTTGGTGCCTGCACTGTTTCCAACATCTTCTCACTCCCTTCTCTGGGGGCAAAAAGCAGCTGCTTGTGTGGGTCTTTCTGTCCTTCTTAAATGTGATTCCCAGAGGCACTGTGACCATCACTGATGGGCTTGGACTTGCTCAACAATGACTCCAGCCTTGAGCTGGCTGGTGTTTGCTCTGTCAGGCCTGCAGAGACCTTCTAGCTGCTTCTTGCAGAAGCCACCCCTGCAGCCCTTCCTCCTTCACCAACTGCACAAAACTACAGCAATTGTGTAATTGGTTGTGTGGGAAAACTGAACAGACAGCAATGGTCAAAGTAAATTGACAGATGAAAATATCAAATAATGATCAAAATCACAGATATCCACTGATGATTATTAAATGTGATAATACGATCTCAGGCTCATGAAATCTCAAAAGTCCCCAGTTGCTGGAAGTTGGGAAAGTACACCAGGGAAAGTCTCATTCTTTATTTTTTATTTTAGAATTGTTTTCTACTCATCTGCTCCTTAGGAATGCTACAGTTAAGGTATGGACCTGGACAGTGTACTGTCTACTACAGGTTTAGAGATAATAATATACTTGTCAGTGTACAATTCAGCAGAGCACCCAGTGTGTAACTAGTGATCTCTGAATCATTTCAGGCATTTGTAGGAGAGCTGCTGTGCGTGATTTTTGATACTAGCAACAGCTTTATTATATGTGTCTTTACTGTCTAGGTGTTTTAAATGCACAGTCTCCAATTCCACCTCTTTCTTATCAAATAAAACTTTATAACATGTAAAAAGTCAACAGTAATGTAATGCAAAATGGCAATTAACCATTCATCCGCTGACCAATTAGGTTGGTTGAAATTGTTGAACTTCCTCATGATGCTCAGTCAACCACACATAGCCCAGTGCTTGGATGTGAAGTGCTGCATAAAAACATTCACATTACCACTCTCCAGAAGCAGGAAATCCACTTGTTTTGGTTATCCTAATCCTGATGCTCAGTACTTCACTACTGTTGATGCCAGTTGCTACTAGCTACTTTTATTAAGGATAGGTGACAGTAGTGTAGGTGATGGTGGTTTTGTGTTTAAGTACAGATGTCACACTGACTGTATAGAACAGCAGCAGCTGAAATAAGAGTTCCACAACGGAGGAGTCTTACGGTAGAAGAATTTTGCAATGCAAGAGTCCAGTATGAGCCTCCCTGTTCCTTTACCAATAAAGTATATAAAAACAAGGTTTTTCTTAATAAACTTTGATAAACAGAATTATCATGGTAATTCTATCCTCCGGGCTCAGGTGTATTATCACATCATCACAGCTTGACAGGCTACAATGTCAGTTGAATTGCCATAGATGACCATAAGCATGCTCTTAGCCCATGGCAAATGTAAGGTAATACAACTGAACTTAGTCCTTGATGAAATACTTACTTTATCTTGTCCTTGTGTACATGAACCTGTTGTGGCTCATGGGAAATAGAACTGACTATGTATTCAATTCATCCTCGTTAAATGTTTTTTGTGGTAAACAGGTTGCCTTAAGAAAGCAATTAGCTTGAAGTAGAAGCCTTGCATTCCTTCTCCCTTGCAGGCCAATACAGCTTTACAAACTCTAAATGTGTTTCTGTTCAGCCCTACCAGCAATCTTTTTACATTTTTAGCTTTTCTTCAAGATCTTTACATTCTATCTTGTGCCCAACACCTTTTTTCCTTCTTTTGTTAGTTTTTTTTTCTATTTTTTCCTTTTTTCTCTCATCAAAATGGTTTTTTCCCCCAAGGATTGAAGGCATTTCAATGCAGTGTAAAGATCAATAATACTTTAGGTCTGACAAGTACCATGAATTTGCAGTTGTTCTTAATCTGATTATTCCATTTCAGCTTGCTGCATTGCAAAAATAGATAATCTACTTTTTTATAGTTCATCCATCCCCAAGGCAGCAATGTATCAAAGGTATTTCTTTTTATGTTGGTAGACCTTTTTTATAATATGCTCAAAAATGCATGTCTTATGACTTTTCTTGTCTCTTTACTGGATTACATTTTGCTATTTTAGAATGGGCAGGTTGGCTTTTACTGGACGGTATTTGTAAAAGTTGCCACATTTTGTAGAAATGAGGGTGTTACCTCTCTTCCGAAGAATGATCTGATAAACCAACTGAATATAAGTGGGTTTGAGAAAATTATAACTGAAAAATTTAACTACTTTAATTTATCAATGGAAACTTTAGAATGTCTTCAAGACAAAATATTTTGCCCACATGTGGTGGTACATTTCTAGAAGTTGCTTACAATAGGGATACTAATTCCAACAAGCGGGATGTCTGTGTCTCAGTTTGGTTAAGTATGGAAGAGGACACTGAAAATATAATCACAAGTATTTGTGAAATCAGAACGGAAATAGGAGGCTGTGATCATAGTGGTTTTGGATACTTCCTCAGACCTGAAGAACATCACAATGAAAGTTTTAGAACTAAACTAGAACTTATTTTAGACAAGTTGTGTTGTATATAGGTTAGTTGTTGCAATGGGTTACACAAGACTTCCAGAAGCAGAGTCAGGCGCAGTGTAGGTGAGTTTTTAATGCTGCCCTTCCCTTTTTATAGCTCTGTCTTGCAAGAACAAGGGTATTGTGGTTTCCATTTAATCACCATTGAAATAATTGTCCAATTACACAACAATACATTGCCAATCTTTGAGTTTCATGTGTTTCAAAACAGACAAGGGAGTGGTGGTGAAGACAACTGCAATTGAGGACATTGGTGGAGAGGTTAGAAAATGGAAGGTACTTGTAGTGGTCAGTAACAACTCAAGTGTTAAAGGTCCTCCTCTTCAGGTATAAGTTGCATCAGCTGGCACAGTGATGCAAATGTGTCTCTCCTATTTTGTAGTGTATTAGAGGAAACATTCGCCTGGAGGTTTAAGCTTTGATGAGATGAAATGCATTAATCACATATTTCTGTTCTGCATTTTCAGAAGAATGGCGTATCAAATGGAAGCCTCTACAAAAAAACATTTATTGAACACTTTGAACAGGCACCAATGTATGTTGCTGTTCTTACTTTCCTGGGTTTTGGAGTGGGAACAGTATTTGGCTACCTGCGAGATTTTATGAGAGCCTGGGGACTAGAAAAACGAAATGTTGCTGCAGAGAGAGAACAACAAAAAGTATGTATGAAAAAGAAAAGATGTATCCAAAGCTGATATTATTTCTTTTATCCTACTTGCAAAAGAAACTGTGTGTCCAGGGCTAAGCTTTTCCCCAGCTTGCAAGTTATGTACAATAACCTACCAAAGTAACAAGGCAGACAGCTTTTATCTTAGAGGAGAACATTGCATAGGTATGAGAGGAATGGCATGCACTGCAGTATAAACACATGTATGAATATGTATCTATATATATGTAAAATCATAATTTTCACTCAAAGAGCTGTTCACCTTGTTCTAAGAGTGTCAGAATACTCTTAGCAAAATAGAATCTCAGTGTATTCGCTCAATCTGCAGAAAAAGAAAACTCACAATTGACTTACTGTTACTTATATCATCTCTCCAAATCTCTTACACCCCGATTTTTCTTTGTGCAATCTTGCTGTCTATGTCATTCACAGTGGCAGGCAGTGCTAACATCTCTGTAATTGCTGACTTATGTTTGTTGAACTGCGGGTCCCAGAGCATTCAGGAATCATTGTCCCAGCACAAAGTGAATGTAACCTGAATTCTTGCAAGTCCTGACTTAGGAATTTTTTCATCCCACATAGTTCCAAGTGAAATATGCACCTCAGCAAGCTCAAGTGTCCTCTAACATTGTTTAGATTTTTTTGTTGCTCCTGTTCTCTGTGCAGTTTGAGCCAACATTTATAATAACATCTGGCATAATGGAGAAAAAATGTGCATAGTGTTGCTGTTCCTCTGACAAGTACAATTCCCAAAACTGTGTTGTGTTTTGGCTTTTCAATGATGCATGTGCTACTTAATGAAATATCATGGTGCAGCCTTTTTATCAGCATTCTTACAGAATATCCTTTTCAATTCACTTCATGATTTGGCCATTTGTTGAGCTATTTTGATTCCAGACATGCCAGTTAAATCATTTTTACTATCTACCATGGTTTACATGGCTGTTTATTTCCCCAGTCTCACACATATGTAACTATGTGCCATGTTATTTCATCATTTTATTGTATCCAATGCCTAATATAACTACATTACTGTTTCATATGAAACTTTGTTTCGTTTCCATAACTTGCTTTTAATTTAATTTCCAAGTAAAATCTATGGATAGAAATGAATTTTCAATCAAAGTAGTTGTCTTAACTGGCTGTTTGCATGTCCAGTCTGGGCCAGTAATGCCCAGGTCAATTACATTGGACTAAATTTAATTTAAAGTGCTCAGCATTTCATTAAATAGGAGTTGTTTATCCTATTTTTGCAATTTGCTTAATTTGAAGCATTTGGTTTCTGCAAGTGGAAGAATCAGGAGTTCTTCCGTTTCCAACTTTTCGAATATTGGACTGGAGAATTAGGCCAACCTGTTGACGATTAAAAAACCCCAAACCACAAAACCAAAAACCCACCCCTAAAAAAAACCCAATACTGCATTTCAAGGGAATTCAAGTAAGGTATTTGTTGATTGGAGTTGTTTGTGACATGGGAACCTGTGGCTGTTATAGCTCTCTGTTTACTAATGAATCAGTTTTTCCTTCCTAATGGGAATGACTTCAGTACAGAAGCGGACCTTTCCCTAGCAACATAACACTGTGCATGTTTTCAAACCAGGATTTTGTGCCACTTTATCAAGATTTTGAGAACTTTTACACCAGAAACCTCTATATGAGAATACGGGATAACTGGAATCGTCCAATTTGCAGTGTCCCAGGGCCACAGTTTGACCTCATGGAGCGTGTTACAGATGATTACAACTGGACGTTTAGGTGAGTCAGCTTCAACTCCACAGCTGTCAGCTTGAGACACTCCTGATACTTCTGCAAAGCACAGAAAGTTGCACCAAGCCCCTCATACCTAAATCCTCAACTATTAAACATCAGCCTTTTCTTTTCTGAAATCAGTACCTTACTGATAACCTGTCCCCTTTTTTCTGAACATAGTTTGGAACTGCAGCGTGGAGGGGACTGAAATAGAATCCAATCTATTCTATTGTAAATGGGTTTTGTTTGGCTGTGTCAGCACAAGGAAGAGTGCTCACGCTTCATTTGTAACAACAGACCTTTAGTCAGAATGTTACAGCAAATTTTGTTGTATCCCCTGGTTAGGATTTAAATAATTTCTTGCATTGCATAAATGTGGCTTCTTACTTACCTAGTGAAGCTGTGGCAGGGAGCTTTAATCAGTTTACAGCTTGAAGATTTCAGTGTATCGCAACTGTTACTGAATTAAAGAGACATGGAAATTCACCACATAGACAATATGTAGGTTGACTGTTTCATCTTATTGAGGATGTTTCCCACAACATTCTCCTTGTGTTTAATTTCTGCATGTCTGTGAACACTGAGGATTTTGTGGAAGCTGTTGACAATTTGCTTGAAAAAACAGTGTAAGTTTTTTTTCTCAAACAAAGCCCTAGGTTAGATTGTGTATTTAAATCCATAAAACCTTTCACCTAATACCTGTATATTGCCATCTACAGCTTGGAATCTGGCAAATATTCTGAGCAAAAAGCAGGATTTAATCATAGCTGGAAAAAGTTTTGGGGTTGTTAAAGTTTTGTAGATTCCCAAGTAGGAATTTGACAGTGGAACAAAATTTGGTGGGACAATTTTTGACATGTTTTTATCCGGGTTGAAGGGGAAGTTGCACTATTCTTTAAAATTTCCTTTGATTATAGGTTTACTGGAAGGACTATCAGGAATGTAATCAATATGGGTTCTTACAACTACCTCGGCTTTGCAGAAACAGACGTTAATGCTTTGAAAACTGTGACCATAGAGTTACAAAAATATGGGACAGGAATCTGCAGTACCAGACAGGAAATGGGTGAGTAAACAGAGGGATGCACACCAAGGATTCTGTAACTATATGATTTTCCTTACAGATATGTTGAAGGAATTGGATGTGTTTTAGTCACAACACAATTACATATTTCACTATTAAAAGTGATTCTCACTTGTTCATTTTTTTTAAGAAAAGCATTACTGATTTTTGGAAAAGCAAAACCAAATGTGTCATATAGTAGCCTGGGATTTTTAATGATGCAAGTAGCAGACTTACTTTTAAAAGAAATAAAATAAACATTGAGATTTCAAGAATTGTTCTAGAGCTAATTTCATCTCATCGCAAATTTCTATCAGTTACCACATACAGAGGGTTCTCATTAGTAAAATGAGCTTTTTTTAAAAAAAATCCCATTTTCTAAGAATATATTGTAAGGTTTTCTGAGCTATTAATAGCCACAACATAGAAATTTCTAGTGTGCCTCTAAGGAATAAATTCAGGAAGGCTTTATCTGACTATTTTGGTTTCTGTATCATTTATGATTTGTCCGGTTGGGGGATTTTTTTGTTTGTAGGCTGCAGGTAGGGTTATCTTCAGCTGTATGTTTTTACACAAAGCCTTGCATTCCTGATGGTATGATCAGCCTGCATTTCAGAGAGAACAGTTTCGAGCCACAGAAATGCAAGGAGAGGCTTCTCTTCAGGTTTTATCTTTCTTTGGAGCTACCAAAAGGGTAAAAAAAGAAGAAGTAGGCTTCCCAGCAATGAGGAGTCTGTTATAGACTTCCCTCCCCAGTACAGCAACCTGGAAAATTATCATATTGTATTTCTCAAAGCAAACTGGTTTGCTCCAGAAATATTTTATTTCACTTATTTTTTTATTTAAAGTCTCATTTCCAGAAAAAACAAATTCAGACCTTGCCATCTCCTGCCTATCTTGTCATCATATTTTGATTTGCCAATAACAAATACGTTAGCAACACCATTTAGAGAGGGTTTACAGATTGACCCTACTTTCCTTTTGTAGGTGACCCATCTGATGACTGTAATATATTGTTTAACCTGAATTGCATGCTTGAAAGTGGTCACCATTACTAGTCATCTAAGGTACTCTGTGTCTTTTTCTCTTGGATTCTATTCTATCTGAGAACACTTCAAGCAGTTTTCAGTACATCAAATAATATGCCTGCCTGCTGTTTTCATTCTTGTTATCTTTTGCAGAATTTTTTCTGTGGAACACTTGCATAACTTATTCTCAAAAAGAAATCTTATATGAAGATCATTTCTGTCTTCAAATATTATAAAAATATTACTGTTTTACTTCATCTACTGAGTTTTGAGACCAAATGTATACAGATTTCTTGGACTTTCTCTTCATCCGAACTCCTGTGCTGTACTCAGTTATCCTGACAGATTGAGCAGAGTTTTAGATTCATTCCTATTGGTTTCACAACAGCTACTCCCATGCACTTCATTCAGCCTGTTCATAATGCCAAAATGGACTACAGATAAAGAATATTGTACAAGTCTTGTCACTATCAGTCTTTCAGGGAGTGAATTTCAGAGAGCAACTTGGACAGAAAGACTTATTCAAATAGGACAGCAGGGTGTTAAGAGCTGTCTTAAATGGCTTAGATGAACATTTATAGCATTTTGTCCTAGGCAGCAGAGAGCCTGTGCTTCTGTAGTCAGCAGAAAGGGAATTAGTTCCACAGAGCAATTCTGAGCAATGGTTGTTACTTCACTGGATCTACTGCCAAGAAATGTATACACAACCTAAGAAAAATAGCTTCTTATTAGTACTGTGGATACCTTCTTTTATTCTTCCTTTGTCCTCTTGTGCTGCTTCAGCTCTATTCTGTTCACGGTTGAGCAGATTTGAAAAATTCTATCTAACTTAAAAATACATATATCTATGTTTTCAAGTGAGAGGTAGAGAATCAGAGAATGTGTTAGGTTGGAAGGGACCCTTAAAGGTCATCTAGGGAAGGGTCCAGGTGAACCGTCTTTCCTTTATTAATTGTAACTTGCTATCTTCATCTGAGGAAAAATAGAACATAATGGTTTTGTTCCCAAGCAGATTACATTTCAAAACTTTTATTGTGTGGCTGAGCTGAAGTAGTTTGAAGTAAAAATGCAGTGAGCTTAGAAGCAAAAGCCATAAATTGCCTGTGGGGTCCTAACCCAAGAGACCACTTGAATATATTTACAATTTCAAGCTAATTGACCTTGAAAGTACTGCTCTGCTTACATGCACTTAAGTGTCTGGCATGTTCAGGGGTTTACCAAGGTCTCTCTCATACAGGTGTCTCTTTTTGAGAAGGATCATTCTGCTTCTTTGAGAAGATTTCAGGGAGAGGGAAAAAATAAAGATGAAACAACACTAATGTGAGTGATGTTCAAAAGAATACATGATGGTAAACTGCCCTTTGTGGTCTTCTGCATAAATTCCTCCTCTTCTAACTGTGCAGACTGTGGAGTGGGTATACAACGCTGGCATATCAGAATGCTTTTTACAAGTAGTTTACTCTCAGAATAACTTGATATGGATGTACTAACATGTACATATTGTTTGTATCTTCACAAAACTGTGTTTTATTAGGGAAACTTAGTGAAGCTAAACCTTACTAAATATAAAACAGTTACTCTACATTGCCAGATAAGTTGCTTAAGACTCTGTGTAAACATAGTTCAGAAATTAACTTCAGTGGGAACTGTGAAGCCCTGCTTATGATTTCTCTAAAATAATAACGCACATACCACTTGAACAGACATTCCTGTTTAAGACACAAAAGCATAGGACACTGATAAGAACAGTGGTTGGTCTTCCTAAATTTGTCCTCCATAAAAAGATTTAAGACTTTTCACTCAATTTTTAATTAAATGCTCATTATTGATATTGATGACAATGTCAATAATGTCTATTTCTTAGCATAACGGTGTCATTTAAGACACATTCCTGAGGCTTTTGAGGGACTTTCAGTCTGAAAAAAAAAATAAGTAACAAGCTAACTATTGTCCCTTAGGAGCAAGATCTGGGGGTCATAAGTGGTAGTTTCAAGAAAACATTAGTTTATTGTTCAGTGGTCAGAGAGCAAATCAAATACTAGAAATTAGGAAGTGAACAGAAATCCAGCCATTAGTAACTCCATATGCTCCTACATAAACCTGTGGTTTGGTGTCATCTTGAGTACTCTGTGCAGTTCTGGTCACAAACATTTAGCGGAGCTGGAAAGTGCCAGACAAGGGTAACTAGGATCATCAAAGGCTTCAAAGAGTTTCTGGGTGAAGAACTGTTGAGCTAGCTGTCAGAAATGCCTGTCACTTGGCTCAAAAATAGCTTAAAGGGAGATGTTATAGAAACCTTCAAAATCATGTGTAGTGTGGGAAGTGTAGTCAGGGTTGACTGTTCTTGTCTCTTCCACTACAAGACCTACACGGCATTGTATGAAGGTGGTGTAAGTTTTCCATCTAAATACAGGAGGCAGTTTTTCACACTGGAGGCTGGCAGATCCAGGGAACTCATTCCAAAGAATGCTTCAGGTACTAAACCTTGACTCTCACTAGCACTGTACAGGACAATGACCACATTTGGAAAGATCATTAAGAGTTACTAGAAATACCAAAACTTGATTATGGGAAAAAGGGACCTTTTGTGTGGTGTGGTCCATCTAATATTATTTAGTGTTATTTTATATAATTCATTGTTTTGTATTAGTTTATATTATTACTCATATGTCTGTAGCAATTGCTGTACAACCATTAGACCTATGGACTAGAAAATCATCACATAAATTTGTCTTGAATCAGGAATGTGTGTAACTTAACTGGGGCAGCAAAACCACTGTATGCTGTATGCAGTCCTGGCAGGGTTTTTTACCATCTCGGGGCTGCGGCTCCAGGACCCGCGGTTTTTGGAGGACGGTTGGGTTCCGGGACGGCTCTGGGTGGCACGGCCTGAGTTGTGGGTTTGGTGAGAAACTGCATTGTTTATCAACAGTTTCATATATTTTTTGCTCTAAAGTCCTGTTAGCATTGTTATATTTTGTCTTTCTGCTATTTTAGTAAACTATCCTTATCCCAACCCACGGGCTTTTGGTTTCTTGGTTTTGGAGTTGCTATTTGCCCCTTCCTTTTCCCTTCCCTTGCCTCACACCCCTCCACCCCTCTTCTCCCCCTCCTCTTTTCCTTTAAAGAGCAGGCAGCTTCATGGATCTCAGCTCTCAGCCGGGGTAAAACCATGACAGTCTATTTTGTCAGCATCAGTCCCTCCTGCAGGTGTAGGAAAAGCCAATGTTTTTTATTTCTTTGGTCAAGAAGCCAGTTGGGACATCAAAAAGCGGGAAGTTTTGTTTTGTAGGAGTAAACATTGGGTCTAAGATAATAATTCTTAAATGTTGGAGGATTTAAGCAACAGGAAGCAAGTTATTCAAGTAACTGGAGTACTTTGAACATTACAGTATTACACGTAAACTACCCCCAAAAATCTCTATGCTAGGTTTTATTTATTTTAATCTCTCAAAAGTGTTACCTTTTAGCTTAATAAAAATGCTAACAAATAGGGATCTAAATAAATTTGAAGTAGTGTGTATTCCCTCTATAGTTAGAAGAATGACAACTTGAATACAAAGTCCTTTTTCTCCTATGAAAATCAGAATATTTCAAAGGCTAGGCGGTAGTTGGCTACTGATGGAGGCAAGCTGACAAGTCTCGTGTCTGAGCCCATCCTGTCATTCTTATGTGTATAGTCAGCCTTTTCTAAGCAATGCAACTTTAAATTATTGAGGGAGAAATATGCAAATGATGATTTAACACTGTTTCCTGCTTGCTGATTGCAGATGATAATAAAATCAGTATTGTTACCTTTTTTTTCAAGATAAGGCAGATTATCATGACCTGAACGTTCCTAGGCTTAACACTGGGGCAGTGACAGGGCTGTCACATGAGCAGCTAGTCGCTCCAACACTCTATTTCTCTAACGCACCATTATTCCTCATGGAGATGATATACGTGAGTAACAGGAGCAAATGTATCATTAGTGCTCCTTAAGCAGCCAAGCAGGATTCCTGCCTTTTGAAATCCTCCTCCTGTGATTATGCCTTGGACCAAAAGACAAGATGGAGCCTGCACAGAGCACTTGCAGGGTGATTCACTCTGGAGGGCATGGTTAGGAGGTTACCTTTTAATGCCTAGCTCACGCTCAGTTGTGGGGCTTTATGTTTGTTTGAGGATTTTTATATGTTTGACTGTGATCTGATTTCTAAAAAGCAGATCTGTAAACCTGTGCCAACATTTAAACTACAAAAGTAGCTCCATCTCCTTCACTTCTTTCTCAGGTTTTAAGGCCTAATCTGAATTTCTAGCAGCATTTCAAGAAGGTAAAAATAGTTATTCAGCTGTTCATTCTTTTATACCACTTAAAAGCTTTAAATAAGGCCAGGGCTCATTTAAAACTCAGTACTGTACACACAGAGAAATAAATGGTCCATTTCTAAATTAGGAGAAGGAGATAAAGAATAAAGTTCCCATAATTTACAGTTCCAAGTAGAAGCTTAAGGAGAAACACAGCCAAATAAATAAAAAATATTGTATGTGTATTTTTTTCATAAACTTGGCTACTTTCTGATAGGATATGGTATAAATTAGGTATAAACAGCTCACAAGAGGAATTTTCCTTCTTTGTCATATCATCATCTTCATTTTTGTGCCTACTTTCTCACAAATAAGTGATATAACCTATGGTCAAGTTTGTTCCTGGTATTTCACCATTGCAAAAGTGTACTTTGCAAAGCATGATTAAGGTCTGGATAGTCTGTCTTCTGGCAGGTGGAACTAAAGGCAGCAGGAGTAACTAAGGGTTGTGTGACCTGTTTAAAATCTAAAATATCTCTAATCTATATGTTATCTACGTACATGCAAATATTTAGACACTTGAGGTCCTGCCATTCAGCCTCTGGCATGAAGAGGCTGGACTTCAACTGTAAATTTTAGTTGCGTGCTTTTATAAAGAAAAGATGCAAACAAGGGTTCTAAATTAAACTGAAGGCTTTGTTAAAATTAATCTACTCATTTCTGAGGATCAGTAAATTGCACAGGTACGTTGTTATATCTATGACACCTGCAGCATCTTTTTGGTATGACAATCCTAGCAGCTGAGAGCAACATTAAGAAAGCTTGAGCATTTCCTTTCTTTCAAATGCTTCCTCAAATCGCCCTTCTTTAAGGGTGCTTTTATGCACATGCAGTGTTAAATGAGGCTACTACATAACATAGCCATGTGCTTCTCTTCCTCAGTTTGGGCTCTGCTCTTACAGTGGGCTCTGTAGGACAGTGATACCATCTCCATCATCCACCCTTGTAGAATGGTGTGAATAAATAACTCTGTTTCTTCATCCTTCTAGTAACTCATCCAGTCTTGCCTTTGTAAAAGTGCATATGTGCTTCAGTTATAATATTCTTTCATCTCTGAAAAATATCTTACCAGACTTTGTGACCTTAAACTTCCATGCCACATTTGAAACTTAGCTGTTTAGTTCTGTTTCCCACCCTCCTAAGGCTACCTCTGAAGAAATATCATTTTCATAAATTAATGGTTCTTATTCACCTTGGTTAGTCATATGAGTGATCCATAGTATTCCCATTTGCCATTCATATCTGAAAGTAGCCTTTATGGGGATATCTTCTTTTTCTTTCAATGACTTGTTGCTTTTATCAGTTTTGCTCCTCCAGCTTTTGTTTAACTTGAAGGGAGCAGGTGTTTTCCTGTCATCTTTGGATCTCAGAATTCCAAGTGGAAAATTTTATTGGAGGATACTGTTGCCAGTGCTGGCAGTTTAACCAGTACGTGTCACTAGCACATAAGAACCTGAAAAACAGTATTGGGCAGACTAACCAGTGGCATAAACCACCTTGCCCAAGCTGAAAGTGTCGAAGCTAAATAGTGAACAGCGTGAATCATGGGAAGTGCACTTTCAGACTTTATCTGTCAAGTAGACTGACAGTGACTTTGAACCCAAGACCATGGTTAAGGGTAAGCCTATGAAAGTCTGCCCAAGCACAGTCTACTTCGTGTTCCCCCTCCCCAGAGTGCAGTGTTGAGTTAATGGAGGGAACTGGGTCATCAGATTTTGAAGAGGGGATTTGCTTTGAAAAGTGTGGGAATCTGTGGAGGTGGCTACCGTTGTGAAAGTCCATTTTTGATAAGATCTTAGGTTTTACTTTCCATAACACACACATAATCTTGAAACACAATTAGCACCTGCTGTACACTATTGCTGTACACTATTGCATACAACTGATCAGCAGGAATAACTTTCAAAAGCAATAATTCCATTTTGCCTCCTAAAGATGCAGGTAGCTTTCTCATTTTCTTTTTGTCTTAAACCTTTCCCAGTGAGACAGCATATATTATTTAGTTGTATTCTCATTTCCTGGGTCAAACCAAGCTGTAATCAGCATAAAAATCAAAGCAAGTAGAGGATCGGGAAAATCTAATGTTTATGTATAGGACAAATATAGAAGGTATCTGTGTACACAGTGTTTTAACAAAAGACATCTAGTATATCACTTTTCATTCAACACATCATGATGCTAGTCTGAATCAAGGACAACACAAGACATTTTAAGGGTGACGATAACCTGACTTGACACTGCTAAGGTTGTATTTACTGCAGACCAGTGTAATTACCACCTTTCCTATGTATCCTGAGATGTAGCAGCCTGTGCCAGAGGAAGCTCCCTTGAATCAAATTTCCATCTGTGTTATTTCTGTTTCTTGGGGTGGTTGCTGTGACCAGATGGGAACACTACTGGACAAGTTCCATCACAGCAGAGTATAGCTGTTTCCTCCAGTGGAGAGAAGTCACATAATTGGTGCAATTTATATGATGTCCAAGGACTGGCCCACACTGGAGAAATATTCTGATATGATCAAATAATTGAATAATTTATTGAACAAATACCCATTTTACTTTAAACCTGGGAAAATGCAAACTGCTATGCTTTATCTGCCCTACTCAATGCATATCACTGTCACAAACCTCCTACTGTCAGTACTGATGTGTATTGTATAGCTTCTGCAACACCTCACCTACCACCTACAATATTGCCATTATCATTAAAGTAATTCAAAACCAGAGCTTGTTTTGCAAATCCTTGTCATACAGGTTTGGTTTTGCAAACCAAACCCCCATTGAGTCTAATTTGTATTCCAGGATTTGTAGGCAATGGCAATACACAATATCATCTGCATTCACTGTTAGGATTAGTAAATAATAAATAGAAATCAGTCACTTTCAGAATGTATCATTCTTCACCATCACAAAATCAATGAAAATAGGTCAAAAATGTGCGGTTCCTTTCTGGTTCATCTAACAGATACTTGAACAAAATAATCTATAGTGAGTCAGTTTTTAAAAAACAGAAAACATATGATGCAACCCCAAATAGCAATTTAACTCCACCCCATAGTGTCAGATTTAATCCTGGAAGAATTGGGGACAATTTTCTCATGCATTAAAATGCATGCCTCGCAAAGCACAAACTGCTTGTTTCTCCTGCTTTAACAAACCTCTTTCTAATTCAGGTTATGACCATAGTGTGGTTGTCTGCAAGCTTTCATTTTAGACTTCATCTTCTCTTTGTGTGCCCATAGCCCTCAGGCAACAAGTAACATCTGCAGGGAACAGTAGGGTAGCTGACTGTGTTGGAACCCTCAGTTGTAAGTGAGTGCTCTAAAGGACTAACTGGGGTCAAAATGTATAGAACTAACCATAGAAATATACCCTTAGACCTACTGGGCTTACAAGGGAAGACACATCCCACACACATCTCCAATGAGCAGCTCAACGCTGCAACACTGTGTGGTTTTGTATTTCACAGAGCGTGGTTACTAAGCAGTGGCTGCGTACAGAGCCAGCACATATCCTTGTGCATCTCAGGATCTACAAACACAAGAACTAGCCATCCTCAAAGCACTTCATGCAGAGTTTCTCACATCTACTGGAGGTTCTGCAGCACCAAATTTTCTGTGTCATTTGACCTAAATTATCAGAGCACAGAGCCAGAAACCACCCAACTCAGTGAGCAACCAGTGCAATAAATACAGTGAGTGCAGAGACAGTCTGGAAGCTCTGACAGAGTTGGCTCAGGTCTAGTAGAACCCAGGCAGGCTCTGTGCAAAAAGTCCATGTAATCTATCCAGGATTTTTCCAGGAGCCACATGATCCTCTTTTTTTCCCTGGCTAGTGGACAGTTACCTGCCTGCATGTTTTCTTCACATTTTGTTTCCAAGTGAATGCCATTCTTACTTTGGGCATTTAATAATGAAAGAATAATGAAAACACTACCTTGCTGTAACCAGCTGAGTTAGTGCTCTTGCTGAACTTCTACTGCTGATAATTTTATTTTTTTAATGAGCTTTCCTCCATGATGAAGGTAAGATCATCTTCCTGATTTACCATTCTTGTTGAGACCCTCTAGCTAAGTTTCTGCTTTCCTCCATTCATCTGCTCTTTGTGCACAGATTCCTTGTTCCCATCAACTGTAATTCACTTTGCCAATATTATTGTGACATCAATTTATGCCACACAAGTGAGGTGAAATATTCGTTTCTCTATTTTTATTCTTCTGTTCCCTGCTTACTACCATATTCATAGGGGCAATGCTTTGTCAGAATCCACAGGCCACTCTCTTTTCTTCCCCACAGATCATCCTGTAAGAATTCCTTCTGCCTTGGTACCTGCAATGCACACCCAGGCAACCAAAGACTAGAGAGCTGGCAAGTTGAGACGATTCATTACTCTTCAAAGTTATTTGTTATCTCAGTCTCTTAACAACACTCTTTTGTTCGTTGCTTTTTGTATTCTATCATCTTCCTTTGTCAGTTGGGCGGGAAAGGTACTGCTTTAGCTGGATATTTGGAGCACCGTTATTTATTTGGAGACACCAGGCACTAGTATTAGATAAGTAACGTGTGATAAAGAAGGTTCTCTAGTGTTGCCTTATCATTTGTGTTTGACTGTTGAAAGGGAGGAAAGAGGAGAGTAATGATTAAATGTGGAGAGTGGCAGAGCTTTTAACATCCAAAGTAGAAAAAGACAGAGAACACTTTTCTTTGTATCTATATAAAAATCATAATTACAGATTTTGCATACATACATAGGCACCCAAGAAAAGAATGGGAGAATTTTGTTGTTGTGGGGTTTTGTTTTCGTGTCCAGAGAGAATTCAAGAGTACCTGAGATGTTTGCCCCATATTTCCTATAAAAACGAGGTATTTTTGTCTTCACTGGGGATGGGGAAGGCAAAAAATTGCTCTTCAGAAACAACTATGCCAAAAATTATTGTTACCAAAAAAAAAAGTATTTGTTAGCATTAGTTATACCTGGTTTCCATCCATACCTTTTCTTGCATTATCCCACATGCACAAGATACAAATGGAAAACCTTCATTAGAACTTAATGTCATATAGCTTAACGACACGTTTTTAGCATGTTCTTTTGTATGGTTTTTTGTCTTTTCAAATAATAACTTCCACAGTTTACTGAGATTTAAGAATCCCTGTGCTTATTTCTGCAGGCACTCTAGACAAACATGTAGAGCTAGAGAAACTTGTGGCCAAGTTCCTTGGTGTGGAAGATGCTATGGTCTTTGGCATGGGATTTGCAACTAACTCAATGAATATTCCAGCCCTTGTTGGGAAGGTGAGTACTTCCTAAAGGAACACATAGAGCAATTATTTATTAATTGTTTTAACAACTGTTGCAGTATTCTGGGCACCCATTAATGGGAAAGGCTTGATGGAGGAACAAAGCTTGATATCAGAAATGCATGAGTCATGAGGCTGATGACCTTGTGACCTCAAATATACTCCATCATAATTTTTTCTAGCTGTGGGTGTTGCTGTCACACATACCTAACATCTCTTTAAGGATAAGGGATATGGTTATTTAGCTTTGCTTGACAAAGTTGCTTCTCCCTAAAACGTAAGCAGATTTCGTATCCTGTATCTCAGGTGTTGTGGGATGAAGTGTGTGGGCTACTTGCAGAGATATTGCTGAGCGGCCTGTGGTGAAAGATGATGATTAAGACATTTTTTACATTTTAAAAAAAGAGAAAGCACAGTGCTGAGCATTCTGGATGAACAGATCTCCAGCCAGCCCTGCAAAGAAAGCTGACAAGTCTAAAATTGTGACCATACGACAAAAATTGGGTTCTTATTTGATGCTGAAGGGACTTCATCTCCAGTGTGAGGTACCTAACACAAAGGCATGAAAATCCATCATCCTGTCAATCACTGCTCCTGACATAAGAAACAGATACACAGTGCTGTTAGCTGGGAAAAGGGGTATTTCCTCTTTAGTTCATGCAAGGGTGGAACAGTATTTCCCACTTGGTGGAGATGGAATGAACTTGCTATGTGGTGTACAATCAAGATTTCTTCTGAAGTACCAGCCTAGAGGTCAAGTCACTTCTTCACTCAGCACTGAAGGTGAATTCAGCTTTTTCAAGTGATTTCAGAAATACATGTACAGAAGTGTTGGGCAGGGAGAATTGCTTCGGCTTCCCATGTAGAGACTAAGGCCTCTGTCAGAGGTGGATATTTAGATAAGTAGCACAAAGATATTACTATATTTATTACATATAACTATAACAAGCCAGTATATAATATTATACAGTATTTTAATATATTTATTACAGATATTATGTAATTGCCCTGTGTTGGGGGATTTATTCCTAAATTTTCCTGTCTGAGTCTAGCAGCTACATTCTCTTGTCAAGACACATATACTCTTACAGTTAGTTCTGCATGCTAGTCTGTCAGCAGATTTGTGTGAGGATCTCTCAACCTGGGCATAATCTGTGTTTCCAAAATAAGTGTGTATTTAATGTTGTATTGCCCTTTGGGTAATGAAACCACAGCATAAGATGTGGAATTGAAAGCAGAGTGAAATTATGGTTCCAGTTTTAATTTCAACTGTCAATTCTGGTTCCTGTTAATATCATATACAAAGTTTTCTCCTGCATTTCTATTTTAAATTGTATAGAGAAAATTAGTTTTTCAACTGAGTTAATTAATGAAAAAATATACTGCAGGTGAACTGCATTTACCAGAGAAAGACCCTGCCTGGTGCCTAGGCTCCACTCATATCGTAATGGAAGTGGGCTTTAGGAGGCACCATTCTGTCCTAATCTCATCATCAGCCCGGTGCTGATGTTAGTCCAGCCTCAGTATTACTTCTCCTTACATTACTGCCATGCAGTCTATATATATTAGGTGGGACTGCATTTTCCTTGCAACACAGAATAGACTGTAGATAGGTGCTGGAGGAAGCAGTATCACTTGGTTTTACTATAAAGCAGTCAATGTCTATTAGAATTATTCCCTACTTTCTAGTTACAGAAAATATGTGGTCCCTTTGCACTACCTGGCAATGCCTGATAATCTGATCCCACAGCTTCTGTCTGCCTTTGCAGTGGGTCCTGGCACCTTCAGCAAAGTGGCAGAAAACCCACTTCGTGTTTCATGCATATGGCTTAATTGGTGCAATGCTGTATCATAGACACATGTATGCTGACACAGACATGCACACATGTCAACAGCCCCCCAATTTGTGCAGATGCTTATTGTACTCCTTCTCCACAGGGCTGCCTCATTTTAAGTGATGAGTTGAACCACACTTCTCTCGTTCTTGGTGCAAGGCTTTCAGGTGCTACTATTAGAATCTTCAAGCATAATAGTGAGTATTGAAGTTGGAAATATTTAGAGACAGAGTTGTTCACACCTCAAAGGCAAGAATGCTTCCTTTCAATGCTTTCTTTGTTATCAGTTCCCAGATAATACTTTTCTCTAGGCAGAAGGGTTAACTGTTCAATATTATGAGTGATTTCTGATGGGGAAAAATTAATAATGTAATATTATAATTGTTCTTGTGTATGATTTGGGTTATCAGCTTGGGCTTAATTTCAAAATCTGGAGTCGTCTTGTTCTGTCTGTTTGACATACTGAATGATTGTGTGCCGTCATAAAGGTTTTAATGTTATTGTCACTATAGCCAAAACAGTACAAACATATTTTCCAGGCTCTGTTTCTAGCAAGTTCAGTGCAACCAGAGTTACATTAATGCAGCATTACTTTGAAATGCTTACCCTGAATTCCCAGGGATCTGTGCCAGAGATGCAGATGGTTTTATCAAGACCATCATCCCAAGTGTTCTCTGAAGTATTGTGTTAGTATAGAAATCACACATTAACTTTGCAATCATTATCTTCTGAAACACTCATGTTTTTTAACTTTTTTAGTTAATGCTGCTGTGGTTGCTGTCAGAAACATTGTGATTGGCTTTGGTGACAAGAGCTTGTTCTTTTCCTTTATTCCCTATTGCAATTCCCCTTTCCATCACCACTGTTTACACCAGGCAGTGATTGCAACAGAGGTTAAGAAGCTAGAAAAGTGGTGAGGAATGAGAAAAGAGGTCTGATCAGCTTTCTTAATAACAAATACAGTCCCTACTTTTTATTAAGTGTTGTGTTCAGCCCTGAGGTGAGCAAAAATTAATTATGCATATGCTGTCAAAGGCCTAAGGATCCGTTGGAATGAAAAGCACACTATAATTATAATATAAGGTGTTGTTATAATTAATATATATTCATAAGTTGGGCAAGAAGCAATTTCTGATGATCATTCAAGAATTAAAGTTCATCTGAACCCAAATATCCGAATGTTTTTAGAGAAGTAATTAATCTGAGATTAGCCTGTAGCATACCCCAGCTTGTTTCACTTCCACATATCTGTATGTGCTAGGCATGGTTGCTATACCAGTGTTTTCTCAATACTTTAGTTTG